>NC_054468.1:18926321-19526321 GCF_017639515.1 Carcharodon carcharias | reverse complement strand
TGGTGGGGTGGGGGGGGTGGGATTCTCCCCATTTGGTATTTCTTACAGCTTTCCACGCAGCTGATGTTGCTCTGTTGCTCGACACCTGACTGCAGTGCAGCAGTAAACGTGGCACCCTGGAGATACATCCACATAATCCTTAGTTCCTAGCTCATTACAGATAATACAATACGACAACATAATAATAACCCTCAACCAAACATCACTTAAACGGATTATCCTATCATTTATTTCACTGTCGTTTGTGGGTGCTTGGTGTATGCAAATTAGCTGCTGCATTTCAGATATTGCAAAAGTGTCTTCCCTCTCCCTTTCCTTTCCTCCCTTCCTCCTTTTTCGTTCCTTCCCTTCCTTTCCTTCTTTCTTTCCCTCTTAAGTTGATCTAGGGAATTACAGAATCACTATGAGTCGGAAGACAAAATGTTAGCTTTTACAGTCAGAACAGCCAACCAATCTACCCATGGTACGTGAAGGTAGACTCTCTGACATTAAAGGGCAGAATTTTATAGAGGGGCCTGTTGCTCGCAACTTCCCGTCCCCCAGAAAAATTGTTGACCCATGTTAAACAAGGCCACCCTGCAGTGAGAACACGCTACTGGTGGCCTTAAGTAGGTGAGAGTGGGACTTACACCCCTCAGTGAGAGGAAGTCCCATCCTCGAGAGCCGCCCACAAATCTGATTGGCCGGCAGCTCTGGCTCTCCCAGCGGTGCCAGCTAGTGGATGCTGCTGGCACCGCAAGCAGGCTCACGAAGAAGAGCGATAGCATCCAGAGTAATGTCAGTCCTGGGCTTTTAGGCTGGAAAGGATTGGGCAGCCCAGGAAGGGGGTTGGGGGGGGGGGGAAGCAGAAAGGCGTTGGGGTGCAGGTTTTGGAGGCCAGGTGGGAAGGAATAAAGGGCGTGTAAATCTTGGGGGAGTGCCCCTGATACACACAGGGCACCCCCTTAAATGATGCATTCCCCACCCCCACTCCTTCCACCTTTTAACCAGGTTTCTGGTTAAAATAAAATGGCCTGCCCACTCTCATCCACTTGCCTCCATAAATCGGATTATGGTGTAAGCGGCATAATATTCGTGTCAATTGGCTTGTTAACAAGCTCAATTTCCCATTAATTATCTTTTTGATATTATGGGGGATTATAGGGGACAACTTGGAGGTGGGGGGGTGGGCGGGAAGTTGATGGGGCTAGGCACTGTCATAATTTACATGCCCCGCCCCCCCCAACGCCCACAACTGAAAATACACCCGGCATGGGAACAGGGGGAGGGAGTGGACGTGGTGTGGTGGGGGAATGGGGGGGAATGGTGGCTGTAAAGTCCAGCCCTAAGTCTTTGTGTCTGACATTATCGTTTGTAAGTAATATTAGTGGACGATCGGACTGATCAGATGGGAAGCCGGCTCAGGTCCCAGTTTTGACTGTTATTCACACTGAGATTTTTCACAAAGAAGTTGATTTACTAACTTCAGATCCGTCATCTTGAGGAACTGATACAAAATGGTAAGGATCTGGGCATTGGGGGAGGTGGCTATCTCACTCAATCACTGAAATATGTATATCATTCAGTTGACAGTAGACGTCATTAATAGGCTGTACCATCCCCCAAAATGATAGGCATGCCATTAGTTGACTCATTCTTCTAATTTATGAGTTCTGTCTTCACATTGGAATGAAAAAGCTAAAAACTGCATTAAAAAATATGAGGGCTTTGGAGTAATTAAACCAATGATGTCAAACTTCAAAGCTTAAATGGCTTGATGCCTAAAACCTACATTAGCAACCAAGCAAGTATTTGTAATGACTAGTGTAACCAAAGAGTATATTTTTAAAGATACAGAAAATGCTCGCATTATGAATGACCACTCAAATGATTCAGATAGGCAGGTTTCAGGCCAGATATTCACTCACTGGCTTTTTTAATATCAGGACATGTCAGTTCTCATTCTTAAAAAGTTAACGGTCAGTGGGTAGGAGATGGGGACGTGGTGGTTATATCACTGGGTTAGTAACCAAAAGCCCAGCCTAATGCTGTGGGGACACGGGTTCAGATTCCACCACAGCAGCTGATGGAATTTAAGTAAAATAATAAATCTGAACTATCAAGTTGTCTCAGTAATAGTAGCCATGGCAACTATCATCTGGTTCACTATTGTCCTTTAGGGAAGGAACTCTGCCATCCTTACCTGGTCTGGTCTACATGTGCCTCCAGACCCACAGCAATGTGGTTGACTCTTAACTGCCCTCAGTTCAAGGGTGATCAGGAATGGGCAACAAGTGCTGGGGCCCACATTGCATGAAATAATAAAGAAACCCATAAAGCAATTAAACAAGTCCAAATTGTTTACGCCTGAGTTTGAATATCACAGTTAATGGCTTGACCACTTGAGACCTTCATTCATTCTGTGGAGTGTTTTACATTCTGGGCAGGAATCTCACTTTGTTCTTTCAAGATGATATTGGATATGTCCCATTTTATTTTCATTCTTTCTATTGTTCTTAAAAAAAAACGTAGGGGGATTGTTATAACTAGCGACAGCATTTTTCAGTCCTGAAGGCTGAAAGTTGCATGTGTAAAATGAAAGACTTTTACAACCTCAGGATGTCCCAAAGTGCTTTCTAACCAATGAGTATCTTTTGATGAGCAGTCACTGTTGTAACTAATGTAAGAAACACTGTAGCCAATTTGAGCACAGAAATGGCCTGCAAAGAACAATGTGATACTGTAATGAGCAGTTCATCAATTCACCGTCCAAGGGCCCAAACACTCCTTTCAAGTGAAGCAGCATTTCACTTGCATTTCCCCCAGCTTAGTGTACTATATTCGTTGCTCCCAATGCGGTCTCCTCTACATTGGAGAGACCAAACGTAAACTGGGCGACCGCTTTGCAGAACACCTGCGGTCTGTCCGCAAGAATGACCCAAACTTCCCTGTCGCTTGCTATTGTAACACTCCACCCTGCTCTCTTGTCCACATGTCTGTCCTTGGCCTGCTGCATTGTTCCAGTGAAGCCCAACACAAACTGGAGGAACAACACCTCATCTTCCGACTAGGCACTTTACAGCCTTCCGGACTGAATACTGAATTCAACAACTTTAGGTCTTGAGCTCCCTCCTCCATCCCCACCCCCTTTCTGTTTCTTCCCCCTTCCTTTTGTTTTTTCCAATAATTTATATAGATTTTTCTTTTCCCACCAATTTCCATTATTTTTAAATCTTTTATGCCCCCCCACCCCCACTAGAGCTATACCTTGAGTGCCCTACCATCCATTCTTAATTAGCACATTCGTTTAAATAATATCATCAACTTCAACACCTCTGTGTTCTTTTGTTCTTTTGTCTGTGACATCTTTTGATGATCTGCTCCTATCACTGCTTGCTTGTCCCTACAACAACACCCCCCCTCCACTTCTCTCCCCCCTCCCTCCCACCATCCCCCCTCCCCCCACCTTAAACCACCCCTCTCCTTGTAAAGAAAAATCAGTCCTGTTGAAGGGTCATGAGGACTGGAAACGTCAGCTCTTTTCTTCTCCGCCGATGCTGCCAGACCTGCTGAGTTTTTCCAGGTACTTCTGTTTTTATTTTGGATTTCCAGCATCCGCAGTTTTTTGTTTTCAGTTCATCTGTTGTAGTGTGTGTCAGTTGAGGGATAAATATTGGCCAGAACACTAGGGAGAGCTCCAATGCTCTTCTTCAGATAATATCATGAGATGATTTACATCTGTCTGAGAGAGCAGACAGGACTTTAATTTAAATGTCACTTCTGAAAGACAGCACCTCCAACCGTGCAGCGCTCCCTCAGTACTGCACTGGTGTCTCAGCCTAGATTATGTGCTCAACTCCTTGGAATGGGGCTTGAACCCACAACATTCTGTAGAGACTGAATGAGGTTGTGTTGCTTACAGAAGCATTCCACGTGTAATATATATCAGAAAATGAGAGGTGCAAATAAAATGAAAAATTGGAGGAATGAAAAGGAATCCAAAATAAACAGTGAATAAGGTAAAATAATGCAAACAACAATGTTATTTTTTTTTTGCCCCCAAGTTTTGATAACACCACTCATGATGGTTCTTTAACAATTTCTGTGTGCAAAGAAAGACCTTATGTATAAATAATGAAACTATTTCAGGTCATTGGTCAAATACTGTTGTTGAGCAAGAGCTGCAGGGAATCAGTGCTGCAATGTGGCTGTATGTCAGTTACAAATGGAAGAATCTAAAGTTATATTAAGATGAGACTATTTATACTGGTTAAGTAAGGATAAGCTTTGGGCTTTCAGATTCTGACGTTATGTTGATGGTCCAAATGCTAATTTAAAATTCTAATTTGTACCCTTTCCTAATCTCCGAATTCTGATTGTCAGAACCAATCTGGATTTGTACTATTCATACTTTGTCTGAATTTTTTAAGTCTTCCATCAACTTTGACATAAGCCCACATTGTTCAGCAACAGCTCGCATTAGACTGACATCCATTCGTCATGTTGGTGACAGTCATCTGTTTTTTTCTCATGCTACCAGATTCTTTCAATACCAGACATGCATGGTATTGGCTAAGTATTAATATTTTTATGTTAATACATAAATTAATATAAATCTCATCAATACCCACAGTTTGTTGCACAATCACCATGATGTTCTCCAGGCCCACTTTGTTGCTTCAGTATAAGTAATTTGTCTATTTTGGGTTGTGTATTAACATGATCCCTCTCTACCCTCAAACACACTTGCTGCTGAGAAAAAAATGGTAGTTCTGGTGATGCTGGGGAGGATTTTGGAGCATAAATGGTTGGTTGAGATTGGTTTGGGAGGGGAGGAATGAAAATTTAAAAAGACTAAACTCCAACCCTAACCTGTCCATTGCTGGGTTTTAAGGGGGTGGGTCAGGGAGCTGGCATCTTACCTGCTCCCAGGATTAGACATCATCTCCAGAGATGAGGATCAGATACACCTGGGACCGGGTCCCTCCCTCTGCCCTGCAGTCAGGAATCAGACAATGTCCCTTTCCCCAAATTGGAGATGTCTCCCCCTGGGCTTGGGGATCAGATACCCGCATTCCCCACCACCCCCCACCCATCCATTCTGGGATCAAATTCACCCCCACTCCCCAGGGTCGATGGATTGGATCTACCTGGATCTGTGGCCAACTCTGGCTGAATTCCAGGTGGGGAATCCGTCAGGGTCAAGAAACACACTGCGCTGGGGAAACTCTGCCCATTCCCACTTACACAACCTGGAACCCACCGTGTACTGTCAATATCCAGGCTAATGGTGACCACATTTTTCACATAGAGTCAAACACAGGGTGGATCCTCACATATAAAATATAACAAATTAAAATGTGAGCTCCAGTGATGGTGGATGGCACCACCCAGTTTGCGATTCACACACGTTGATTAAAACCACTTAAGCCTAATATTAAATGAAGGTTTTCCATTGAGGTAACCAAGCTTCCATATTTCACTCTTTTTAAGCTCTTCTCCAATCTGGACTGCCACTTGGCTATTATGCTGGCTCTTCTGCCCAGCTCAGAGAAGCCATCCTGATATCCCAGCCATGTCCCTGGTTCTGCAGTTATTACCATATGGTGGGTGGCCTCCCTTGATTCCCACACTTTATTGGGCAAGTTATGCTACTCTTGAGGGGGAGGGGGTGCACCACAATGAGGCAGCCAGCAAATTATTTTTAATATCAAAAGGTATTTATTTTTTTTTTGCTGGTGGGCCCTGTGCATGTCTTCCATATTGAGCTCAAGGCCTCATCACTGATGTAAGAATGTTCTGTTGTAACGGTACAAATAGCGGGAGATATGGCAGAGGCTGTGTTTCCCTCATTAGCCTGTGATTTACGTGCACCCATTTGGAGTGTAGCGTTTATATTACTAGATTAGTAATCCACAGGCCTGGATTAATAATCTGGAAACACGAGTTGAAATCCCACTACGGCAGCTGGGGGAATTTAAATTCTGTTAATTAAATAAACCTGGAATAAAAAAGCTAATCAGTCATGATAATTATGAAACTACTGGTATGCTGTAAAAACCCATTTTTTTCACTAATGTTCCTTTCTTCTCTTCTGGGTAATTGGCAGTCATGGACTTCCATGTTTTATGCATGGCAAAGTGCTGCAGTGGTTTGCTGTTGTCTTCTGTAGGTTCTGGCTGGCCAGGAGATGCTGCTCTCACCACCTGCCATAGGTATATTAAAAGGATTTACAGGTTGATAATCAACCTGTTTGGCCACGTCATGAATGCACCTTCCATGGCCATCAAGTGGAGTGGGACTTGAACCTGGAACTTCTGGCTCTGAGGTGTTATCCACTGTGCCCCAAGACCTCCCTCTAAATGGTCCATTAAGGAAGGAAATCTGCTGTCTTTATCCAGCCTGGCCTATGTCTGACTCCAGACCCACAGAAAGTGGTTGACTCTAACTACCTTCTGAAATGGCTGAGCAAGACACTCTGTTGTATCCAGTTCAGAAATGGACTCCATGCCTCAGTTGAGAACTGGATCAACTGGTACCAATTCAACTAGAACTCCTTTTTGGGAGAAAAATGCCAAGATGGACTGCAGCAGTTCAGGAAGGTGACTCACTGCTATTTCTTCAAAGGCATTTGGAGATGGGGATTAAATTCTGGCCTTGCCAGTGATGCCCACATTCGGTGAATGAATAAAAAAAATGATGGGTGCATTTGTTTCTGGAAAAGCTGGAGAAAGATGACAAAGCATTTTCCCTGAGCCTATTTCCAGCACCTTCTGCCAAAATATGCTGGGAAATTGGCAGGATGTGGCCTGAAAACTGGAGCCTTTGAGTTCAATTTGAATTGACTTTCAACAGAGCCATTACTTTTAGGATGACGTTAGCAGAATCTTGGGATCAAGTGCCACTATCATTCTTCAACTTAAAAAGGACAAAGAAATGCCTTTAAAGGAAAAAAGCATTTATACAGAACCTTTCACAATTGCAGTGCATTGCTAAACATTTTATAGCAAATTAACTGATTTCTTTCTTAAGTGTAGTCACTGTAGAAAATGCATCAGCCAATTTGCGTACAGCAAGGTCCCACAAACATCAACGTGATCATTACCAGATCATCCATTTCAGTGACTTTGATTGAGGAATAAATATTGGCCAGGACCTCCATGGAGAACCTGCTCATTCTTCAAAATAATGCCATTCGATCTTTCTAAAGGTACAAGTTTACCTGAGAAAGTAGAGAGGGCTTTAGTTTAAATATCTGATCCAAAAGATAGCACCTCCAACAATACATTATCCCTTTAGTGCTACCCTGGAGTGTCAGCTTAGGTTTTGTGCTCAAGTGTCAACCTTCTGATTCAGAGCACAAGAACACTATCTTTTTTCCCCAAAAATATACTTTATTCACAATAATTTTAAAAGCACATTACAAAACATTTCAACTTGAAAATTATAGACAGTGCCATAAAATTCAACATGTCTCCATGCAGTGTGTTCCACACCTAGATGCCTTTATACAACTGTGATTCTCTCAATATTTACAATATACTGTTATGGAGAAGAGGGGGTTTAATTTAAAGCAGCCCTGATTTCTCCTCTTGCCACCTGTCCATAAACAGAAGGGTGTTTTTGATTTTTGATTTCCCCCTTTACAAGTGGTGGTCTATTTTCCCCAACCCCTCAGTATTGGAGTGACCCAATCCTCAATGAATAACCCCATTGCAAACTTGAGATAGGGTAAAATCAGAGGGTTAGTTTGTTTTGCACACACTCAAAATGCAGAGAGGGGGTGTCACTATGTAACCCCGGTACATTCACTCAATAAAAGAGGGATACGGGAAAGAAAGAGGTATAGGGCAAAGACCATTGACAAAATAAGAGTTATTGTTTCATTTGAGTCCAGAATCCAGAATCAAAAGTCCAATAGTGCATTCTTTCGGAGTCCACAAGCTGAAGAGATGACTTCCACAATGAGATGGGCTCGTAGGGATGAATTTAGTTTTGGTAGGCACTGGTACAGAAGTTCAGATGTTCCTGTAGTAAACCATAAGGGTCAGGCAATTTAAACCTGGAAAGAGCTCTGCTGCTGCTGCTTTGTTGAAGGAAGATGGCAAACTGCCCAGATTTAGCTCCAGCTCCACAAGACAATATTACAGGTTCCAGCAGCTTGGTTGGTTGGGGTAGGTCACCTGACATAACTCCCACTTCTTCCCCTTGGTTTGGACAAAGGATGTACATTCCTGGTCTGGATTCTTGAGATGGTTAATGTTGCATCCGTTAATAAGTTTCAGGGGTTTCATGGCCCCTTTGTCCTCGCAGGTGTATCATCTCCAATGGCCAGAGCTCTGCCTTAGAAAAGTAAAATGGTTTTGTACCATTTTGCCTTTGGAATTTGGTTGCTGCAAGTACAGGGTTGTTAGTGCCTCTTCAGGGATAACGAGTTTGTAGCTGCTCTGACTGCCCGGAAGCTCCTGGTGAATGAGTCATAGTCAGTAATAGCGTCAGGCATTGTAAAGTCTTTGTCCATTTTAAAAAGAAATAATAATTTTGTAAAGTAGCCAGGATGATGTAGGCACAATAGAATTCAACCTTCCTTCATGCAGTCCTGGGAGACCCATTTTTTCCCCAAAAATATACTTCATTCATAAAATTTGTAAAAGTACATTACACAACATTTCAACTTGAAAATTACGGGAAGTGCCATGAACTCTGGCATGTCTCCATACAATGTGTTCTACTCTTAGCTGCCTCTATACAATATTAATTCTCTTAATTATTTACCATGTGAATTTCATGTCTGGTATACAGCCTGGGGGCAAAACACTTCCAATTGAAAAATTACATAAAGGGCAATAGAATTCAATTTTCCTTCATTGAGCATGTTCCCCTCTGAGGTGCCTCAATATAATTTTAATACCCTTGATATCCACAAAACATATTCAATGTCAGGCATATAGCCCAAAGTTTCCTATGGCTGAAAGGCCTTTTCCAGCCCCTTGGTGTTCTATGACTGAATGGCCTTAGACAGCGATCTTTCTCCCCTGTGCCTCTGCAATGGCTGCCTCAAGCTTTAGTGTGTCTGTCAGCATGTAGTTCTGGACCTTGGAATGTGCCAGTCTGCAACACTCAGTTGAGGACAATTCTTTGCACTGGAAGACCAACAGGTCTTGGGCAGACCAAAGAGCATCTTTCACCAAGTTGATGATCCTCCAGATGTAGTTGATGTTTAATTCAGTATGCATCCCTGGGAACATACGAACATATGAACATATGAAATAGGAGCAGAAGTAAGCCATTTGGCCCCTCACGCCTGCTCCGACATTCGATAAGATCACGGCTGATCTTTTTGTGTTTTGAATTCCACATTCCTTTCAACTCCTGATAACCTTTGATTCCCTTGCCTAACAAGAATCTATCTAACTCAGCCTTAAAAATATTTAATGACCCCATCTCCACCACCTTCTGAGGCAGAGAGTTCCAAAATTGCACAAGCCTCTGAGAGAAAAAAATTTTCCTCATCTGTGTTCTAAAAGGGCAATGCCTAATTTTAAAACAGCTCTTCCTTGTTCTGGAATTATCCACAAGAGGAAACACCCTTTTGACGTCCCACTTGTCAATACCATTCAGGATCTTATATACTTCAATAAAGTCACCCCTCACTCTTCTAAACTGCAGTGGAAACAAGCCCAGTCTGTCTAACGTTTCCTCACAAGGCAACCCACTCATTCCAGGTATTAATCTAGTAAACTTCCTCTGAACTGCCTCCAATGCATTTACATCCTTCCTTAAATAAGGAGACCGAAACTGCACGCAGAATTCATGATGCAGTCTCATCAATGCCCTGTATGACTGAAGCACAACATCCTTACTTTTATGTTCAATTTCTCTTGTAATAAAGGATAGCATTCCATTAGCCTTCTTATTTACTTGCTGTACCTGCATACTAACTTTTTGTGACTCATGCACTAGAACACCTAGATCCCTCTACACCTCAGAATTCTGCAGTCACTCTCCATTTAAGTAATACTCTGCTTTTTTATTCTTACTGCCAATGTGAACAACTTCACATTTTCCCACATTAAACTCTATCTGCCAGATTTTTGCCCACTCACTCAACCTATCTATATATGTCTGCAGTCTCTTTATGTCCTTTTCACAACATACTTTCCTACCTAACTTTGTGTCATCTGCAAATTTAGCTATCGTGCCTTCATTCCCGTCATCTAAGTCATTGATATAAATTGTCAAAAGTTGAGGCCCCAGCACAGCCCCCTGTGGGAATCCATTCGTCATATCCTGCCAATCAAAAAAAGACCCATTTATACATACTCTCTGCTTTCTGCCAGCCAGCCAATCTTCTATCCATGCTAATATGTTACTCCCTACACCATGAGCCTATATTTTCTGCAATAATCTTTGATGTGGCACCTTATCAAATGCCTTCTGGAAATCCAAGTACAGCACATCTACAAGCTCCCCCTTATCCACAGTGCACGTTACTCCTTCAAGAAACTCCAATAAATTGGTTAAACATAATTTCCCTTTCACAAAACCATGCTGACTCTTCTCGATTAACTTGAATTTCTCTAAGTGCCCAGCTATAACATCCTTAATGATTGATTCTAACACCTTCCCCACTGTAGATTTCCTGTTTTCTGTCTCCCTCCCTTCTTGAATAGAGGGGTTATATTTGCTACTTTCCAGTCAGATGGAACCTTTCCAGAATCTAGCAAATTTTGGAAAATTAACACCAACGCATCTACTATGTCCTTAGCCATTCCTTTTAAGACCCTTGGGTGAAGTCCATTAGCACCCAGAAACTTGTCAGCTGCAGCTCCATCAGTTTGCTCAATACCACTTCCCTAATGGTTATCATTTCATCAAGTTCCCCTCTCCCTTCCACCTCCTGCTTTACAGCTATTATTGGAATGTTTTTTCTATCCTCTATAGTGAAGACAAAAACAAAATAATTTGTTTATTTCATTCGCCATTTCCTTATTATCTACTATTAACTCTGCATTGTCACTCTCCAGAGGACCAAAACTCACTTTACTTATTCTTTTCCTTTTTAAATACCTGTAAAAATTCTTGTGTCCATTTTTACATTTCTAGCTAGCTTCATCTCACACTCTAATTTATTTTTCCTGGTTAGCCTGTTAGTCATTCTCTGCCGTTCTTTATATTCTGACCAATCATCTGACCTGCCACTCAGCTTTGCGCAGTTAGATGCTTTTTCCTTAAGTTTGATGCTTTCCTTAACTTCTTTAGTTAACCACAGATGCTGGGTCTTCCCCTTAGAATTTTTCTTTAAAGTAGGAATATACTTATTCTGAGTATTCTGAAATATCCCTTTAAATGTCTGCCACTGCTTCTCTATTGATCTATCCTCTAGCCCAGTATCCCAGTTCACTTCAGCTAGCTCAGCTTTCATGCCCTCATAATTGACCTTACTTAAGTTTAAAGTACTAGTCTTAGATCCACTCTTCTCCCTTACAAACTGGATGTAAAATTCAATTGTATTATGGTTGCTGATACCTAGGGGTGCCTTTACTCAGGTCATTAATTAATTCTGTCACATTACACAATACCAACTCTAATATAACCTGCTCTCTGGTTGACTCTAGAACATGCTGTTCTAAAAAAACTATCTCAAGAACATTCTATGAACTCTTTGTCCAGGCTACTATTGCCAATCTGATTTTTATGTGTAGAATAAAATCACCCATGATCATTGCTGTCTCTTTATCACAAGCACCCAATATTTCTTCTTGTATACTTCGTCCTACATTGTGGTTACTGTTAGGGGGCCTGTAGACCACGCCCACAAGTGACTTCTTTCTCCTACTATTCCTCATCTCCACCCAAACTGATTCTACATCCTGATCTCCTGAACCAAGTTCATCTCTAACTATTACACCAGTGCCTCCCTTGATCAACAGTGCCACCCCTCCACCTTTACCTGGCTTCCTATTCTTCATGACTGTCATATACCTCTCAATATTCAGGAATTTCACTCTTCTCGAAGGCCTCGAGGGACTTAGCTCGTCTAGCGTTATCGCTGAGCCGCAGCTGGCACTACGAGTCTGAAATTTATATCACCAGTGTTGGTGGAGGTGGAGCTATGGAAGCTGAACTTACTCAGCATGGTGACTGCCCCAAAAGCCTTTTCCAGCTCAGCTTATGTGGTGTGTGCTGGAAGCAGCTGGAATGGTGATAACATGATATCGCTCTGCTCTAACGGCTGATGTGAAGTGCATCTTTTCAAATTTGGACCCCATGGGTCCATTGGACAAATTCACTTGTCACTCGCTAAAAGTCAAGATGGGCCCTGCACCCAACGCTATTTAAAGGACCAGCCAACAAAGTGCAGGCGAGGTGCTTTTGACCTTCTCCTGTTGAAGGCTGTGAGTTTGTTGAAGGTACTGCGCTGTGTTTTTGGAGTTCAGCTTTGACAGCTTGTCGGGGAGGATCCAGGTATGGGGGCTGTGGCGGCAGTGTCTCTACGTCTGTGACATGACTGGGGAAAGGAGCTGAGGATGCTGAGAGGAGGAATTCTGGGAGGAGGGGCGGGGAAGGAGTCTCCACAGGACACCTACAAGCTAAGGATTTATCAGGAGCAGTTCTCCTACTTACACCTGACCCATGAACAATGCCTGAGGCAACTTTGGGTTCACCTAGGAAGCGGTGACTGTGCAATGCCGCCTCTGTCAACATGGCCTGGATCCTCACAGCAGCCGTGGCTATGAAGGCCCATCATTAGCATAAATTTCACGTCTCCAGGTCTTTCCAGGTGGGAATGGGGGACATCTGCAACATTTTCTAATATCCCATCCATCACAGGAACCAGGCGATGACAGAGGCAACCTACTCCAGAGGAGGACAGTTCATTTTCAGGAGGGTCAAGCAGGATGAAAGGGCATGTGGCTGCGCCAGGAACTGCAGTGGTTCAAGAAGGCAGCTCACCACCACCTTCTCAAGGGCAATTAGGGAAGGGCAATAAATGCTGGCCCATCCAGTGACTTCCTCATCCCATGAATCAATTTTTAAAAAGCGGGATTCCCGGTAGTGCAAGAAATCATTAACCGCACGCACATGGCTCTATGGACCTCACATGCCAATGGGAAGAAGTGTAGGAATGGCAAGGGCTTCCATCCTGTAAACATGGGGCAGAGTTTTCCCCCCATTGTGGGGGGGAAGTTCAGGAGCGGGCGCACCGCCGATCGGCGCCCCCGATCGGGGGCACGCCACCATTTTACGTGGGCAGGCCAATTAAGGCCCGCCCAGCGTGACGTCTGCAAGGAAGCGCTATGTGCTCCCTGTGCGGATGGGGGTGAGGGAATTCCCTGAGCCGAGAGTGCGCTGTTGCATGCACGCGCACGAAAGATCGCACTCATCCACCTGAGGCTAATTGCTGCCTCAGGGAGATCGGCTCCACAATAAAAAATCCTAAAAACAGAGAAAAAAAAGATTCCCTGATATGTCCCCTCATGTGAAACTGTCACATGAGTTGGGACATGTCCATCACTTATAGATACACTTATATTAAATTTTTTCAAACCGACATGAAACCTCATTCCAATGCCCGCCACTGCTCTTGGCCTACCCGCCGACCTTAAGGTTGGACGGGCAGGTCCACTAATTACTTTAATTACTTTGCCAATGGCCTGAATTGGCCATTGACAGGTCGGTGGGCACACAGCTGATTCGGCTGAGCCCCCGCCTTCCTGAAAATTGAAATGAGGCGAGGTGACGTCGGGGGTTCTGCCCAACATCATGCTGCGTCATCTTACGTGTCGGCAAGCGGGCCCTGTCCACCTCTCACTGACTGGGAAATCCTGGCCATGCAGTTGGTGAGCAACAATGTTGAAACCTTTATCCTGGTGAATGTCTGCTATCCAGGCAGCAGTGATGATGCAGCATCCTGTGCCAGTTGGCCTTTCCTGCCATTTTCAGCCCTCCCAGAGCATCCATGGGGTGACTGCTTGGGGCCAAGGGATAGACCCTCTACAGGCATTTGATGACTATTCCCCCTCAACCCCACAGCCATCCCACCGTACAAGCAAAGCAGCTCCACAGGTGAAGCCATGGGACCACTTGGAACATTGTCAAATTGGCCTGAAGGAGGGGAGGTGGAAGATGAGGAGGAGAGTGGAGGAGAGGGTGGAGGAGGAGGAGGACGTACTAGAGGAGCCAGGGAGGAGACAACCTGGACCCTTCTAAATGGATGAGCTGTCAGAGAACATTTGATCAGGCTCCATTTTCAATGAAACTACTCCCTTTACTACATGTACCTCCCTTGCCAACCTGCTCCCACTCCCTATGGAGGGTTTGGCATGAGAGCCACTTTGCTCTCCATGGAAACTTGGCCCCTCTCCTCAATTCCACCTCTCACACCAGTGCCTCCAATATGGCATCTGAGAATCTTGGAGCCCTCTCCTTGGATTGGTGTTCCATATTTCTCCACTTTGACTAGAACTGTATGAGTTGTTTGCAGCCTTTAGTTATCCTGCGCAGCTTCTAAGGATGTGATTGTATGAGAGAGGATGCAGAGGAGATTTATAAGGAAGTTGCTGGGATTGGAGAGTTGTAGCAATGAGGATGTGATAGGCTGGGGTTGTTTTCTTTGGAATAGAGGAGGCTGTGGGGAGATTTAATTGAGATGTATATGATAATGAAGGACCCTAGACAGAGTGGATAGGAAGGATCTAGTTCTTCCTAGTTAGCAGTGAGATCATTAACAAGGCACATAGATTTAATGTAATTGGCAGAAGGATTAGAGGGGAGCTGAGGAGAATTTTTTCACCCAGTGGGTGCTAGCAGTTTGGACCTCACTGCCTGAGAGGGTGGTAGAGGCAAAAACTCTTCTCCCATTTAAAAAATATGTGGATATGCACTTGAAGTGCCACAGCCGAAAAGGATATGGGTGAAGATCTGGGAAGCGGGATCAGCCTGGCTTTTTCAGCCACACAGACTTGATAGGCCAAATGGCCCCCTTCTGTGCAGCAATTTTAAAAATATTTCTATGTTTCCCTTTGAAGAGGGACAGACTGCCTTTAAGAGCTGGAGGTTAGCTGGAGCCGATGTTAGTCTCGCCCGCTATTAGGCCCCCGTTGAGCATGAAGCCAGCTCTTGGTATGGGCCATGCTGGGCAGCATGCCACGATCATTAAACGATGGGGCAGCACAAACCTTTTCTGTTGCTTAGCTCCACTGAAATCGATAGGGTCAGATAATGAATTGAGACCCCAACTTCTGAAAACACAACGTAAATCAACAACCTCTGAAGACACTTTAATTGCCAAGGAGCAAAAGCAAAAGGATCGGCTATTTGAGATTGCCTGTGAAGGACAGCTGAAGCAGACTCTGTCTTATCCTGGAAGTATTTTACTGACATCTGCGACATGTAGTGCAGCCTCCAGACATGGAGACTGTATCACTGCCTGTAGCTGTTAAGGTCACCATAAATTATTATGCATCTGATTCCAATAACAGGCATTTGAAGAGATTAGAATTTCACTGTTGTGCGCAATGTCTACCAACATGTAGAAATGACTGATCTGAAATTGTGTCTGGTTTCTCCAATATTTCTAGCAATGCTGACTAACTTACAATGATATATGGGTGTTCTCCAACAATACAGTGACACGCCTTTCGTTCCTCATAATGCAGATGGCGTAGATCATCCTTCAGAAGACCACAAAATACTGGGGGATCTGCACATGATTCTGTTTGTAATATTCAATTGTTCAATTGCTTGGTGTTTGATTATATGTGTCTGATGACTGTTCACGGTGTGCTATTAGTCAAGTATGGGTGTGGTTACAGAGAAACTGAAACTAAACTGAAAGCAAGAAGCTGTAAGCATGAGGGCAGATATTTTAGAAGTGTTGTAAGTAAACCTCTCATGTCTCTACCTGTGGAGCCGCTCTGCTTATGTGGTGGGATGTCTGTTAGACACATTAAAACTGGTGTGTCATCTCTGTATATCTCTAAGGCATAAAACACAGCCCCATTGCTTTTAGCCAGTCTCTTTCTCCATGGTGATTTAAATCCATTAATCAAATGGATTCAAGCCATAAACATTGACAACTCAATGCAGTCCATCAACAGTAATCAAGCTCCAGAGGAAGAAGATATAGAAAGTTACATAAGCCATTGTCATGGGGTTTTTTTTGGATTAGGCGGATTGTTTTGCAGCTGGATCCCCTTCTTGCTGCTAATCGTTGTCATTTATTCAGGCAGGGAGCTGGGACCAATATACAATATAGGTGAGAAAAATAAATGATAGTTGACATGAAAGACGATCAACCAGTGTTGAGGTGACCCAATGTATGATGGGAAAGGAAGGAAGAAAGAATAAGCCACTGGCAAATGTATTTTGGAGATAATGAAGGATACACTTTGATTCTTTGGATTCCTTTGCAGGGATTGATCAGTCGAGCTATGTAAATTCTTCTTAGCACATTTGAGTTTGACACATAAGAAACCAGGCACGCCCTGGTTGGGATGAGATAAAATTGTAGTCAATTTGCTTTCAGCATACTTGAACTCAAAGAACATCAGGTTTAACTGTCACATCAGAATCAGACCAATCAACACATCAGCAGTTCTTGAAAGCATGAGCACCACCCTATTAGAAGCTATAGATTTGAAACCAGTTTCAAAATGCAATAATGTAATGCAGATAAAATAACTTGGAAGGAACTGGCCTCCAAACATTATTTTTTTTTACCAAATACCAGTGCATATTCTAATGGAAACCCATATGCTTCAGATTCCGTGTGGTCATATTTGTTTTAAAGGGGAACATGTAAGATACTTGTGACATATTTGCTTCACCCAACATGGGTCCAAATACTCCAACTGAATCTTGGCCTGGATGTTGTTGTGTGTTTCTCTTTTGGTGACTACTGTCAGACAGAAGCCATGCTGCTCTGCTGAAAAATCAGGTCCCTGCCATTGCAGGATTCTTCCATGTTACTAAGGTTGCTTCACGTTAAGACTAATATCAAACAGGTGGAAAATGTTATGCCAACAAGGAGCACCACCTTCATCATGTTTCCTGTGGAAAGGTGGGGAAGGATTTTCCTTTTGGAGTTGG
The DNA here is from genome assembly GCF_017639515.1 of Carcharodon carcharias. Taxonomy (NCBI): domain Eukaryota; kingdom Metazoa; phylum Chordata; class Chondrichthyes; order Lamniformes; family Lamnidae; genus Carcharodon; species Carcharodon carcharias. The sequence goes on along the minus strand of NC_054468.1, from coordinate 19,509,248 downwards.
GACCCCGACATCAGGAGCAGTCACCCAATATCGGTTTTTGCTGGATTGGTCAATCTGTGGCTCGCTGTCCAATTAAAGACAACAGGCAGGCTGTCAAAGTTGGAGGGTCAGTGGAAGGCCTTGAGCTCAGAAGGAACTGCAGCCTAGCTCCATCTTCAGGAGCCTCCTCAGCACTTTTAAAGTACTTGAATTAAAAATGGCCACAGCTGTCAAATCAGGGTTGTGGTGGTGAAACACCCGCATAGGGCAGTTTGGGACTGCAACTGTGGGCAGGTAGGTGTGGTGGTTGCAGAGGGGCCTCAAAATGATCCTCGAGTACTTTTCCCTCACTGTTGCCAGGAAGCCTTCTCTAGGCATCTGCCAGGCTATTGACGCTGCAGGGGGTGGGGGCGGAGGTGGGCAGGGCACAGGTTGACTGGAAAATTCCAGTCGACTTCTGATCCATAGCTTTAATTGGCTTTTTAATTAACTTAACAAACTATCTGCCGCTTGTAAGTGGGTAGCTGTTCTTCACCAATCAGCCTCCAGGAAAATGGCCAGGCATTGGAAATGTGGTGGGGAACTGGCATGCCAGCTAGCATTGAGTAACTCGGTGTCTGGCCTCCTCAATTCCCGCCCCATATTGGGACTAGAATCCTTCCTGAGGTATCAGGTAGACAGGTTGCACACCCTCACATCAACTTCATGGCCTTCATGAAAAGGTTGTCTATGATTACAGGTGTATTGCTATGTATGCACTGCCCACCATCTAGGAGGCAGGCATGGAGACTTCATTGTGTGGGATGGTTACAGAACATGTCTGTTAAAGAAGTCTTCCTAGCCTTCTGTATATTAACAACAAGTCTTTATTAACTACTTGTAACTATATACATATATATAGTAAAGGGTACATGCAAGGAGCTATATCTATGCCTAGGTCTTAACACATGTCTGCTCAACAACACACTGACCCTGGATCTGGATCACATACCTATGTACATCAGTGTGTGGGGGGTAAGGTACTTAGACCCTGTATGTGCCAGACCCTTGTACTGCAGTTCTTAGTACAGCGCAATCACAACAACTATGGCTTCTGACTCCACAAAGAAACCCTCTTGGAGCAGAGGATCATCTCAGTATAGGTTTGTCCTCCTCAACTGCCACCTTAACCTTCAGTGTGCAATGCAGCTTAGACACAATAAAAAAGTGTGCGCAACAGGACAGTGGTTACATACAACAATTCACTGTAACTTATAAAGGATGCACAAATCACCAATTTAGCTTTGAGCCATGTTTGATGTGCTGCAAAAGAAATGTTAGCCACATTGAGTAGTAAAGTCTCCTTTGCCTTGCTCTTGATAATGTTACGGACAGGGATGAATGGGATGGTTCCCCCTTTTCCTCCTCTTACAGCTCCAAATGTGTGCCTTATTGAATGCCCTTGTCTGAATCCCTAATTTCTGTCACATGACCAGGATGTTTCTGCCCATTCTCCTCACAAATGTTTGCTGACAACCAGGCCATTGTCAAACAATGGGGTCTGAGTTTCACCCATTCATATACCATTGTGATAGAATAGGGATTTTTTTCACATCCATTCTCTGGAATTGAACTCCAGAGCAAAAAAAGTCTGTCAGCTGTATTGTGAAAACTGTTTCTTTAATTATTTGGAGATAGTCAGCCATAAAGCATCTTAATGATTTCACAAAGATATGTCCCGAGAGTTTGTTTGCATTCTAATGACTTGTCCAGGCATGAAGGTTGGCACAGGGGTCTTGTGTAGTTCTATGTGTATTGACAGGAAAGAAAAAGTCACCTGATCACTCAACTCCATTTTGTTTTTAAAGTAAGGTGTCCATTCTCCATTGTGTTTTAAAGCAAAGTGTCCTCTTTGAATTAATACTCCTCAAGTCCATGAGTCCATATTGTGAAAGTATGACAATACTCCTTTCTCATTTGGGAATGAGCCCTTGGAGCAAACCTGAATTGACTCCAGTGTCAAAGTTCCTCCTTGCAGCTTTCGGGCCCTCATTTTGGAGTGTGCAATTTCACAATATGTGATTGCAGCACGCGCCAGCAGAACTTATACCCAATAGTTGATGGAGGCAGGTTGGATGGTATTCCTGAATTTCTACTAAATCCAGATACAGCATTGACAGGTCAACTTTCACAAAGATCTGACTGCATTGCAGCCAAACAACCAGAGCCAAAGAAGACTGTGATCCAAACTTTACATCAGTGACAATAACCGGCATAATAGGTTGAATAATAGTTAACCAGGAACTTGATACAAATGCAAATCCTGCACAAATCACTGGTTAGACTTCAGCTAGAGTACTGCATCCAATTCTGAGCACCACTTGGAAAGAATATCAAGGCCTTTGAGAGATTGCAGAGGAGATTTACCAGCATAATCAGCCATGAGGGACTTCAGTTATGTGGAGAGACTAGAGAAGCTGAGATGCAAGGAAGGCTGGGGGGAAATTGTTAGTGGTGTTTACAGTTATGAATGGCTTTAATAGAAGAGAGAGGGGAGAAATTGTTTTTACTGGTCGGAGGGTCAGTTATCAAAGGACATGGATTTAACATAATTGGCAAAAAAAGCCAGAGGGGAAATTTTTTTTACTCAGCACGTTGTTACAATCTGGAATGCATTTCCTGAAATGGTGTTGTATGCAGATCTAATAGTAACTTTCTAAAGAAAATTGAATCTTTATTCTAGGAATTGTACGACGAGTAACTTACCTCCTGACTCCCCAAAGCCTGTCCACAAATGCAAATCCTGCACAAATCACTGGTTAGTCTTCAGCTAGAGTACTGCAAGGCACTCGTCAGGAGTGTGATGGAATATTCCCCACTTGCCTGGACGAGTGCAGCTTCTACAACACTGAAGAGGCTAGACACCATCCAGGACAAAGCAGACCACTTGATTGGCACCCCATCCACAAACATTCACTCCCTCCACCACCGACGCACAGTAGCAGCAGTGTATACCATCTACAAGATGAACTGCAGGAATTCACTAAGGCTCCTTAGACATCACTTTCCAGACCCACGACCACTACCATCTAGAAGGACAAGGGCAGCAGATAGATGGGAACACCACCATCTGGAGGTTCCCTTCCAAATCACTCACCATCCTGACTTGGAAATATATCACCGTTCCTTCACTGTCGCTGGGTCAAAATCCTGGAACTCCCTTCCTAACAGCACTGTGGGTGTACCCACACCATATGGACTGCAGCAGGTCAAGAAGGCAGCTCACCACCACCTTCTCAAGGGCAACTAGGGATGAGCAATAAATGCTGGCCCAGCCAGCGAAGCCCACATCCCATGAATGGATGTTTAAAAATTTTAAAAGGGGAAATTTGCAGGCAATGCATACTTATCCTATGGGAAAAGGACAGAGGAATGGGATTTAATGATAACTATTTCAGAAGGCCAGCACGGGTTCAATGGGTTGAATGGCCTCCTTCTGTACTCTGTGATGTACCCCTGGGCCCCTTATTTGTGGCTGAGGTCTGCTCCAGTGTATTCCCCACCCAACTGGAAGCCAAACCTATCAATTAGGCTGACTTCTGGGTGGGGATCCTCTTAAAATTTAAAAATAACCTTCCGGGCTTCACAGCTGAAACTCCAATCCAGCCCCCAACCTACCAAACAGGCCCTACCCCTGTCGATATCAGGGCTATGTTTCCATCTGTGGGGAAGGCAAAGCTAAATGTATAACAGTCATTAATAAATCTAGTTAGGAAATCAGAAAATGGCTAGCATGTGGAACTCACCACCACATGGTATAGTTGAGGCAAATAGCATTGATACATTTAAGGGCAAGCTAAATAACGCATGAGGAAGAAAGGAATAGAAGGTTATGCTGATAGGATGAGATGATATAGAGTGGGAGATGGCTTGTGTGGAGAACCAATGCTGCCATAGACTAAAGTAAAAACAGAAAGGGCTGGAAATACTCAGCAGGTCTGGTAGCAACTGTGGAGAGAAACATAGTTAAGTTTTTGAGTCAAATATGACTCTTCTTCAGAACTGAAGGAAGTTAAAAATGGGTGATATGCTTTTGGGGGGAGACAGTAGAATAATGGCAATGTCACTGAGCTATTTATCCAGTAATGCTCTGGGGACATGGGTTCAAATCCCACCATGGCAACTGGTGGAATTTAAATTTAATTAAAAACTGTGGCATTGAAGCTAGTCTTGTTAAGGGAATGGAACCATGAAACTATCATCTGGTTCAGTAATGTTCCTTTAGGTAATGAAATCTTCCATCCTTATTTGGTCTGGCCATCATGTGACTCCAGATCCACAGCAATGTGGTTGAATCTTGACTGCCCTCTGAAATGGCTGTGCAGGCCACTCAGTTCAAGGGCAATTAAGGATGAGCAACAAATGCTGGCCTTGCCAGTGATGCCCACATCCCATGAAAGAATAAATGATAAAAAAAGAAAGGGGGTGGTGGGGGAAGGGGAAGAAGAGCAAAAGGGAAGGTCTGGGATAAAGTGGAGGATGGGAGAGTTTAGTGATCTGTCATGGAATAAAAGGCAAAGGGAGTGGTAATGGTTGGAGTAAAGAAACAAAGCATTTTTCCAGAGTGAGTGTAAATGCCAGAATGATGAACAGCTCTATCCAAAAGCCAAAAACATGAAAAACAAGATTCAGCGCGGCACATGGCAAAAAGCCAGAATCAAAATGGGGGACAGAGCTCATTGTCCAAAATTGTTGAACTCAGTGATGAGTCCAGAGGCTGTGAAGTGCCCAATTGGAAGGTGAGGTGCTGTCCGTCCAGCTTACATTGCGCTTCACTGGAACACTGCAGCAGGCCGAGGTCAGGAATGCGAGTGTGAGAGCAAGGTGGTGGATTGAAACGGGAAGCAACTGGAAGATCCGGGTCATGCTTGTGGACACTTTGTGGGGAGGTGTTCCACAAAGCGGTCACCCAATCTGTTTTTGTCTCCGCAATGTGTAAGAGACCACATCGGGAGCAGCGAATGCTAAATTGAAAAGAAATGCAAGTAAATCGTGCTTCAGCTGGAAGAAGTGCTTGGAGCCATGGAAAGTGAGGAGACGGGACGTAAAGGGGCAGGTTTTACACCTCCTGCAATTGCACGGGAAGGTGCAGTGTGAAGGGGATGAGGTGTTTAGGGTGATTGAGGAGTGAATCAGGGTGTCGTGGAGGGAATGGTCCCTTCGGAGTGCTGACGGGGAGGGGAGGGGAAGATATGCTTGATGTTGACTTTGCGCTGGAGGGGGCAGAAATGGGAGAGGATGATCCTTTGAATGTGGAGGCTGGTGGGATGGAAAGTGAGGGCATGGGGAGCTCTATCACAGTTCTGGGAGGGGGGGAAATGGGCGAGGGCAGAAGTGTGGTAACTGTCAACCATTGGGGAACCCTCAATCGAGGAAAAAGGAAGACATATCAGAAGTACTGGTGTGGAAGGTTGTACCATCAGAACAGATGAAACAGAGATGCAGAAACTGGGAAAATGGATTGAAGCCCTTACAGGAGGCAGGGTGTGAGGAAGTGTATTCGAGGTAGCCGTGGGATTCGGTGGGCAATCTATTCCCTGAGATGGAGACAGAGGAGTTGAGAAAGGGAAGGGAACTGTCATAGATGGATCATGTGAAGGTAGGAGATGGGTGGAAATTGGAAGAAAAGTTGATGAAGTATTCCAGTTCAGGATGAAAGCAGGAAATGGTGCTGATACAGTAATCAATGTACTGGAAAAAGAGTTGGGGGACGGTGTCTGAGGAGGAGTAGGACTGGAACAGGGAACGTTCCACATGAACCAGAGAAAGACAGCATAACCAGCGTAGACTTTGGGGTTAAATGGCCTGTTTCTGTGCTGTCAACTCTATGCCAAGAGGCCTTTTTAAGTGAAGCAGTGTTGCCTGGTATTCCAAAAGCAGAAGAACCAACATTCAATGTACATCAGTGAAAAGGCTGCATTAAACTCTGTCATAACTGTGTAGCCACTTCAGTATTGATAGTTGGGCTCCTGTTAAGAACTAATTGGATTCATTTAATATACTTAAAATGGCAAATTGAATCACACTGCATTGGACATAATTGAACATTATCATAAATCCCATGTCTACTTTTAAATGACAGGAAGCATATCCTAACTATAGACTAGTTAACAATTTACATTTGTTAGGAAATAAACACGCTTTCAAGGATTTAGCTGGTAACAGTTATCCAACGGTTTGTTCCCCACAGTTTTAACTTTCCGTGCTACACAAAAAGAGATTATTATCTTAAATAACCATCACTCAAGCCTGATATGTCTGACACATCCTGGAAAAATACAGACTTGAGGAGAAGAACACCAGCTGTTCTGTGTATAGCCCAAATCAGTAGGTTTAACCCTTTCTCTTTCTGTGCCTGCCAGAGCTTTCTCCCATCCAGCAGTATATTCTTGCCATTAAAAAACTGCCCTTGTGCAACAGGCAAGATGACAAATTTCACTGCCTGTACAATCTTTATTTTGCCCTTGCTAAATGGCGTTTAATGACATTTGTTGACTCTGTAAAGTTCTCAGACACTTTGGAAAGGATCGTTTGGACTCACTTTACATAAAAATTAATTGAAGGAAAGAAGCAGCCTAGAATCAGCATTTGCAATATACTTGGCATCACGGTCAGGTACAATAAAGACAACAACATGGTGCCTAAGACATGGCTTAAAAGTTTGAAAAATGCACGCTCCTTGTGTATCTATTGGCTAGTGTTTATGGTCCATATGAGCCACTTTCCACTTACGTCACCTCACCATTAACAGCATACCCTATTCCTTCATGTAATCATCCTGCTTCCTCTTAAACGCATCTGTGCTATTTGCCTCAACTCCCCACATGGTAGCAGGTTCCAGATGCTTACGATGACCTCCTCCATGTTACTCGCATCTTTCCATGGTTTTATTTCTTTGTTCTGTCTCTTTTCTCTTTTGCTTTCAGTACTGCTTAACCCAGGCATCTCTACTTCCCAAGTGCAAATGAATTCCTTTGTTTGAAGCCTCCTGTGTCTCATGTGGCCCCCGATTGATGATAACACAACAGGCTTCTGGGTTCTACTTTTAATTGCTAGTAGCATTCATTTTCATCATTAACACTGGTGTCTGAGGCTCATCCATTTATTTGGAGAGGGGTAGAGGGGCACATACAATTGATGCTCCTGCCAATGGAATGCCATAATCAGCTGGTAGGAGGTGCAATGTTTAACTTCAGCTCTCCCATCCCCATGAGGTGATGCATTCTGTCACTGCAGGACCCTCCAGCTGGCAGCCTGCATGGGAGCAGCTGTAATTCAACACAGCTCAGGGCTGACAGATTTTATGCCAAGTAGCTGTGACCTATGACCTCTGGGTTATGTGCAATTGGGGCATATTCAAAAGTGCAAAAGGGGTGTAGAATCACTTCGCAAGACTAAAATTAACAGGTGGACAAGCATGTTTATTATTTAAAAATTAATAAATGTTCCTGTCTATTTATTGGAGTCTCCTGACGTGCAGCCCCTAAGTGTTGTACGTTCTATATACCTCAGAGCAATGTAGAGATGGCGTTATCTTCTAAGTATGCAACATGTTTATTTACAAGTGCTTTAGGATAACTCTGCAGTCACAAAATGTTTGTATTCATGCTTACAGCTCAGCTTCTAGTAGCTTCTGTCATGTCTGTACTTTGCTCTGAATCCACACCCAAGTTTAACCAATTAAGAACAGTGAGCATAGATCAGTTAGCTGACTCATATAATCAAACTCAGAACAATCAAACAATTGAACACTATACCACATTCTAGTTGATCATATTGGTTGATCATGGCATGTATATTGATGTTTCCCACAGTAAATCAGGATTGGTTGGGCCACAGAGCAGTCTGAATTAAAACCCATCAATGCTTCATCCTTCCTAACAATGGATGTACATAGTGCAGGGAAATTCAAGAGGGAGATGGACATATTTTTGGAAAAAGCAGTGAATGGTGGGTAAAACAAATAGGGATATATTTTTCTCATGCGCACTTGGTGAGGCAGAAGTTCTTATTGCAAAATTGGGCAGGGTCTTCTCACGATTTCATCTGCCTATGGAACCAGATCCACCAATTGCTGCCAGTGTTTCCTTATTATCTTAATCATTTTAAAGATGGTCATTGATCAATAGAATCGGCCATCCCATTCCCTTGTCATACCTATTCATCACCAACCATTGTTGTTGCCTAGATTGCATTTACTTACATAGAATTACACAGAATTTACAGCACAGAAGCAGACTAGTTGGCCTTACTGGTCCATGCCAATGTTCACGCTTCAGTTGGCATCCCCATATCCTCTCTTGTTTAACTATCAACACCTTTCCCTTCTCTCTCCTATACTTACCGGTATTTAGCTTCCCCTTAAAAACATCTACGCAATTCAACTCAATTCCCTATGTTAGAAAATCCCACATTCTCACCAAGGCCAGAATTTCCTCACCTCGAAGGTTGTCCTGCTGCCAAGACCAAGAGAGGGATCTGAGCCTCATGCAGGCGGGCGGCGGGACCCTGGGCAGCATCTTACCAACAGTAGCCAATTGGAGGCTGTTAACAAGGATCACCATACAACTGATTGCACAATGTTCAGCACCATTCTCGACTCCTCAGATACTGAAGCAGTCCATGTCCAAATGCAGCAAGACCTGGACAATATCCAGGCTTGGGCTGACAAGTGGCAAGTAACATTCGCCTCACACAAGTGTCGGGCAATGACCATCTCCAACAAGAGAGAATCCAACCATCGCCCCTTGATGTTCAATGGCATTACCATCACTGAATACCCCACTATCAACATCCTGGGGATTACCATTGACCAGAAACTGAACTGGACTAGCCATATAAATACTGTGGCTACAAGAGCAGGTCAGAGGCTAGGAATCATGCAATGAGTGACTTGCTTCCTGACTCTCCAAAGCCTGTCCACCATCTACAAGGCACAAGTCATGAATGTGATGGAATACTCCCCACTTGCCTGGGTGAGTGCAGCTCCTACAACACTGAAGAAGCTTGACACTGTCCGGGACAAAGCAGCCCACTTGATCGGCACCACATCAACAAACATTCACTCCCTCCACCACCAGCACACAGTGGCAGCAGTGTGTATCATCTACAAGATGTACTACAGGAATTCACCAAGGCTCCTTAGACAGCACCTTCCAAACCCATGACCACTGCCACCTAGAAGGACAAAGGCAGCAGATAGATGGGAACACCACCACCTGGAAGTTCCCCTCTAAGTCACTCGCCATCCTGACTTGGAAATATATCGCCGTTCCTTCACTGTTGCTGGGTCAAAATCCTGAATTCTCTTCCTAGCAACACTGTGGGTGTACCTACACCACATGGACTGCAGCAGTTCAAGAAGGCAGCTCACCACCACCTTCTCAAAGGTAACTGGGGATGGACAATAAACGCTGGCCCAGCCAGTGAATTCCACATCCCGTGAATGAAGTAAAAAAACAGAACAACAGCCTGCCTCTTGAGCTACTAGCCCAATCAGAGAGCCCTGGCATGCGCCAACAATAAAGTTGGCCACTACTGACACTACAGGAAGAAGGAGAGGGCACCTCCATGGCAACAGAAAGGACCTTTGAAGGCAAGGCTAGTTTTTTTTCAAATCAAGCCAGGGCCAGGCAGGCGATTGTGGGGGGTGAACTCTCCAGCGATGGCATTTCTGCCAGGAGGGCAACCATTGCTAACTGGGGCCCCTCCATGGGGCATGAAGCAGCCATAAAGGATGTCCCCGCCCCCCCCTCAGGGATATGCTCAGAGCCAACAGGGTGAGCCCTCATGGTGCTAAGAAAATTCCAACAGCGCTGTGAAGTGGCCTTTATTTAGGGAATTAATTGGTTTAATTGGCTGCCCACCTCTGGTCAGCAAGTGGCCGTGCTGATAAGAACATTCCTGCCACTGATATCTATATGTTGATCTCCCCTCCAGTCACCTTCCCCCATCATTTTCCCAGGGCTGCCATCTCTCAGTCCCTCTCCAGAGGACTGGTGAAATCCAGCCCTCTTCTAAATTTGATTTCTCGGTAATTATCTTATTTTGATGGCTTCCAGTTTTGTTCGAATAATTTCTATTTATCCTTGTTAAAAAAAATCACCCCTGAGTGGGAAGCGCAGCTGCCTGGTCCTGTGGACATCTTTTATTTTTAATGAGGAGCGTCTATTGAAACCACTGTGTCAACCAATGGGTCGGAGGCAGAGTGGGACTTATGTCAGGGTGCCTCACTTTGGGAGGTCCTGCACTGACCCGCAAAGGTAATCCAGAAATTTTTAGTGATTGGGTGACATTTTCTGCAACACCCCATCAATCTTCTATATTCAGTTATGTTGACAACACATCCAGCCAAATTTTCACTGTTACATCCAATTCTCACTCACAGCTCACAAGCTGGAAACTCTCTCCAGAGATCAGAAAGAAAAAGGAGTAACTCCTAACATGCAGCCCGCTTCTATGTTTACTCAGTGTACTTAGGTTCAACATTTACTGTGACTTATTTGTGTATATGTATGTTATATTTCTGGGACTATTCTTAAAAGGCAGCCACCGAGGAAGGAAAGAGCGCAAGACATCTTGAGGGACGGAGTGAGAGAAACACACATGGCAAAGTCCATGTGAGAAGAATATGGAGAATGAACAGAACATGCAGAAAAACGCAGCAACAAACAAGAGAACAAAACTTAAGAAGAGGGAGATGGAAAGAGTTCAAGGTTAGCAGAATAGAAAGGCAGTTACAGGAAGAGAGAGGCAAAATTGGTTTGTTTAAGGTTTTGTGCATGACCATCACGAGCTGATAGTAACTGACTCCATTTAAAATGACTGGAAGATAAATGATAACATCTTGAGCCCATAGCAACTCATAACCCCTATGCACTTACAACTGCACTTTCAAAGTTCTAACTGTCTAGACTCCACTCATTTGTTCCTCCATTCATTTCTACAGCTGTTGATTTGCTCGTTTGCACTCCCACCTCAACGTTCGTCCCCATTAAAACCATTACTCTTTTGGACCCTGTACCATTCCCCTGGTACAGCCCACATCTCCATTCCCTTGAGTCCATGGGACACAGATTTGGAAAGATATGCCAAATACCTGGTTTAGCCACTCACTCTCAGAAATGGCTGGACCTCGTAAAGTACGATTGAGTCCTGCTGCCCAAACTGCTCACTAGTCCAGGATCATCCTGAAATGCAAAGGTAACCCTCAGGTTCTTTTCTAGACTGCAAACTATTTTCATAAACCCCTCTCCCCTGTCTCCTCCATCCTCACCCTTCCCTATCTCTTTAATCTCCTCCAGCCCCAACAACCCTCTGAAATATCAGCACTCTTAATTCTGGCCTCTTGCGATCCCTGATTTGAATCACTGCACCATTGGTGGCCACGTCTTCAGCTACCTATAGGCCCCGAGCTCTGGAATTTCTTCTCTCACCCTCTCTGCCTCTCTACCTCACGTACCTCCTTTGAGACGCTCCCGAAAATCCACCTCTTTGACAAAGCTTTTGGTCATCTGCCATATTTTTTTGTTCACCCTTTCTGGTGGATCTTTGGAATTCTCTAGCCCAGCGGACCGTGGAAGCTCAATCATTGAGCATGTTCAAAATACAAATCGATAGATTTCTGGATACTAATGACATCAAGGGATTTGGGGATAGTGGGGGAAAAATGGCATAAGGGTAGATGATCAGCCATGATCTGTTTGAATGACATAGCAGACAGGACAGACCGAATAGTCTATTCCTGCTCCTATGTTCCTAAGAATTTCTATTTCTCTTTAGGCAGTTTGGTGTCAAATTTTGCTTTATAACTCACTTGGGTTTACATTACAGGTGCATTACAGGTGCCATAAAAATACAAGCTGTTGTACATTGAGAGCTCATTTAAAGAGCCATTTTTAGACAGGCAGGCATTTTAGATCAGGAGATTTAGCACTTTTCAGTAAATAAGCAGCAGATTGATGGCCCAGTTTTCCATTTTGTCTTGCCGATTTCATCTGAACTGATGCATTTTAACATTCCATGCATTGCTAGGTAACAGTATCTAAATAGTGTATGTAGTAGATTTCTAAATCCTTTTAATCTGCTGTTATCTGGCCAATTAATTTCGGAAACCAGCATTTCATCAAATAGAGCAATTTTGGGGTTATCTGGGGTTATTTTCTATACAATCCTCTTGAATGGAAAACTCTCCTATTTAGCAAATAACGTAACTCTGATCCTCTGTTTTGAACTAATTACTGTTCATTTCTGCAGAAATCTGACTTGTATTTGAATATATAAGATTTGATCATTGCCAAATTTTGAAACTCTTTTGGTTTCCTTTTTTCCCTCTGGTGCGATCAGGATGAGATTACGTCACTGTCCTTGGGCTCAGAACACTCCAAGCTAGTACTCATTAGTTCTCAAAGTGGAGAAGGTTAAGGAGAAATTTAATAGAGGTGTTCAAAATCATGGACACTTGTAGTTTTTTTCAGGGGAAACATGAACGATTGTTTGCATGAGAAGATCTTTTGAAAGGTGAGTTCAAAAGGTCCTCCTCATGCCCACATGCCAAGATAAGGCCCCCCACCCACCTTCATGCACTCTATGCCAAGCTGTGCCACTTCCAAGTCCATTGAACCAATGAACCCTATAATGACAGTTGGATGCAATAAAAAAAACTTTTAAAAAAAAAGTCATTCATTACTTTCCACTATGTTAAAAAAAAGTCATTCCACTACAGGGCAATAAAAGTGTCAATCACTGAAACCCTTTAAAGTATAGATAACAAAACTGCAAACCCTTAAAACCACTTAACTATTGTTGGAAAAAAAGACTTGTCTAAGCTTTTCATCTTGCACTCATCTGGACACTTTGCAAGAATGCCAATATAAGGGGAAAACACAATTTATACTGTATGTGAAGAGAGACCTGGCGGGCTGGCAAGTGGCACTGTGCAGAAAAAGTCCTGTCTTCACTTTGAGGATAATCTCCATTGTGTTGTGTGGCCACCATGCTAAATGGGATAGATTTCGAACAGATCCAGCAACACAAGGTTGGGCATCCATGAGGCGCTATGGGCCATCAGCAGCAGCAGAATTGTACTTAATACAATCTGTAACCTCATGGCCCAGCATATCCCCAACTCCACTACTACCATCAAGCCAGGGGATCAACCCTGCTTCAATGAAGAGTGCAGGAGGGCATGCCAGGAGCAGCACAAGGCACAGCTTAAAATGAGGTGTCAACCTGGTGAAGCTTGTGTGCCAAACAGCGTAAGCAGCAAGTATTAGAGCTTAGCAATCCCACAACCAACGGATCAGATCTAAGCTCTGTGGTCCTGCCACATCCAATCATAAATGGTGGTGGACAATTAAATAACTCATTGGGGGAGAAGGCTCCACCAATATCCCCATCCTCAATGATGGGGGAGCTCAGCATATTAGTGAAAAAGATGAAGCTGAAGCATTTGCTACAATCTTCAGCCAGAAGTGCTGAGTGGATGATCCATATCAGCCCCCTCCAGAGCTCCCCAGCATCACAGATGCCAGTCTTCAGCCAATTCGGTTCACTCTATGTGATATGAAGAAACGGTTGAAGGCACTGGATACTGCAAAGGCTATGGGCCCTGACAATATTCCGGCAATAGTACTGAAGACCCGTGCTCCAGAACTTGCCACGTCCCTAGCCAAACTGTTCCAATGCAGCTCCAACACTGGCATCTATCTGGCTATGTGGAAAATTGCTCAGGTATGTCCTGTGCACAAAAAGCAGGGCAAATCCAACCCAGCTGATTACGGCCCCATCAGTCTCCACTCAATCATCAGTAAAGTGATGGAAGGGGTCATCATCAGTGCTATCAAGCAGCACTTGCTTGGCAATAACCTGATCACTGACACTCAGTTTGGGTTCTGCCAGGGTCACACATGGATGAAAGAGCTGAACTCCTGAAGTGAAGTGAGAGTGACTGCCCTTGACATCAAGGCTACATTTGACCCAGTGTGGCATCAAATAGCCCTAGCATAACTGGAGTCAAAAGGAATCAGGGGGAAAACTCCCCACTGGTTGGAGTCATACCTAGCACAAAGGAAAATGGTTGTGGTTGTTGGAGGTCAGTCATTACTGCAGGAGTTCCTCAGGGTAGTGTCCTTGGCCCAAACACCTTCAGCTGCTTCATCAATGACCTTCCTTCCATCATAAGGTCAGAAATAGGGATGTTCGCTGATGATTCCCAACTCCTCAGGTACTGAAGCAGCCCATGTCCATATGCAGCAAGATCTGGACAATATCTAGGCTTGTGCTGACAAGTGGCAAGTAACATTCGCACCAAACAGGTGCCAAACAATGAGCATCTCCAACAAGAGAGAATTTAACTATCGCCCCTCGATGTTCAAGGCATTACCATCACTGAATCCCCCACTATCAACATTCTGGAGGTTATCATTGACCAGAAACTGAACTGGACAAGCCATATAAATACTGTGGCTACAAGAGCAGATCAGAGGCTAGGAATCCTGTAATGAGTAACTCACCTCCTGACTCCCCAAAGCCCGTCCACCACCTACAAGGCACAAGTCAGGAGTGTAATGAAATTCTCCCCACTTGCCTGGATGAGTGCAGCTCCCACAACACTCAAGAAGCTTGAAACCATCCAGGACAAAGCAACCCACTTGGTTGGCACCCCATCCAAAACCATTCACTCCCTCCACCACTGATGCACAGTAGCGGCAATGTGTACCATGTACAAGATGCACTGTAGGAATTCAACAAGGCTCCGTAGACAGCGCCTTCCAAACCATGTCCACTACCATCCAGAAGGACAAGGGCAGCACACACATGGGAATGCCACTGCCTGGAAATTCCCCTCCAAGTCACTCACCATCCTGACTTGGAAATATATCGCCATTCCTTCACTGTCACTGGGTCAAAATCCTGGAACTCCCTTCCTAACAGCACTGTGGGTGTACCTACTGCAGTTCAAGAAGGCAGTTCACCACCACCTTCTCAAGGGCAATTAGGGATGAGCAATAAATGCTGGCCCAGCCGGCGAAGCCCACATCACCTGAAAGAATTTTTTTAAAAAAGCAATATTTTCCCTGGGGCTCAGGTGTTTCAAGAGTAATGGATTTCTGGGTTCTCAGCCAAGCATACATATTTTAACTGAGACACAGTCCCACAGCACCAAGGTAGGCCTTTTAAACAGTCCGCCTCGGCAGCCAGCAGCACCTATAGCTGCCTCCAACTTCTTCCCCAGGCCGGCTAGTCCGATTCCAGCTCGCATTCACACACACACACACACACACACACACACACCCACCCCCACCGCCCCCCCCCCCCCCCCCACCCCCGGCCCAACAATGAAGAACCCGCCTTTGAGAGAACTTTCTCCCAAGCTGGGTGGGCCAAACTGGGAATTTTCCCAACTTTCGCTACCTGCCTCGATGATGAAAATCCAACAGCTTGATATGAGGATTTTTACTGTACACAGAGAGTTGTTATGATCTAGAATGCACTGTCCAAAGGGTGGTAGAAGCAGATTCAATACTGTTGTAATTTTCAAAAAGAAGTTAGGTATCTACTCGAGGGTGCAAAATATTAACAGGACTATGGGCAAAGAGCAGGTGGGTGTCAATAATTTGATAGCTTTTTCAATCAGCTAACATAGTCATGATGGGCCAAATGGCCTCTTTCTGTACTGTATCATTCTATGATACCATACGGATTATTGATCAGTTGGATCAATTCTGATAAAAAGGAAAACATGTTCTGATATTTCCATCCAGACGGTTTATTCTTGTGATTTCTTGAGCCTGATTGTCATTCTGGAGTTGGGAATCTGTGCCCGGATAATTTTCGGTTTCCAACCCCTTGCCACACCTCCGCCGATCACATGATGTTATGTTCAGATGTAGATACACTAATTAGGCCTGCGTCGAGCTCTGCCGGGAGCGGGGTGGGGGTGGAGCTGCCTGTGGAGCTCAATCCTCAAAGGCAGGTGGCAGCCATGACAGGGCCTGCCGCTGTCTTGCAGAAGAGGGGAGGCATTACATCTGAGGACCAGCATCCTCCCTACACAGAGAGGCAGCCAAATGGTCAACTGAAAGGTACTGCTCCCAGTCTCACACAAAAACCCCCCATGATTAAAACCTTTCACCATCAAAAGAGATACCTACATTCTCCCCGCAATGAACCTGGCAGCTTTGCACTAATGTAATAATGGGCCATTAATTGGATGTGAATGGTTTCCTGACTCCACTCTGCCCTGTGTGGCTCACATTTGAAAATTCCAGCGTACCCTGGAAGTGTTGGGACACACTTGCTCCCATTCTTGCCCTCGCAGACGACTGAAAACCCCGGCCCACAGGTTTGAAATGGAGCAGAAGATTTTCCAGTCTCAGAGTTTTGGGATTTGTGGAACAGGTATTAATTAATGCAAGATGGCTGACACTGTTTAATATGAGACATAGGAGCAGAAATTAGGCCATTCGGCCCATCGAGTCTGCTCCGCCATTCAATCACGGCTGATAAGTTTTTCAACCCCATTCTCCCGCCTTCTCCCCATAACCTTTGATCCCCTTACCAATCAAGAACCTATCTATCTCATGGTTGAACCGCACCCCCTAAACAACATGTGAAACACCTTGGGATGCTTTTCTACCTTAAAGTATCCTCAAAAATGCAAGTTATTGTTGTTGCACAACCTGCAAGCTTTTCATCAGGAACCCACCTGAGAGGGGAACAGAGTTTTTGCAAGACTGTGTCTCTAAAAAGCCTTCACTCCTTAAGGAATGATAGCCACTGAAAGGATAGTGGCCATAAGAGATCAAAACTATGAAGACTAACACTGCTGTCTGATTGGCTTAATTTTTTTGGGGAGGCCAGATTCTCTAGCTATCTTTAGACAGGAGAAGACTTAGGAGTGACCTGATAGATTATGAAGAGCTGGACAGGGTGGATGTAAAGAGAATATTTACACTCGTGGGAGAATCTTAAACCAAGGGCCATAAGTATGGGATATTTGCTAACAAATCCAACTGGCAAATAAGGAGATATATTTTTATTCAGAGAGTGGAGAATTTGTTACCACAGGGAGTGGTTGTTTCTGGACCAGTTGGGTCCTTACAACAAGTTAGTAGTTTCATTATCATTATAACTGAAAGAATTTTATTCCATATTTATTAATTAGGTGCTATGGTGGAATTTGAACACATGTCTGAGAAACATAGTGCAGGCCCCATATCACTAGCCTAGTAACATCATCACAATGCTACTAGCCCCCTGTAGATTAAACAGGGAAATGTCCCTGTAAAGATGTGAGCAGTGAAATGGTCTGTTTCTGTGCTGTCCTGTTCTTGGATTCTAGGGGTTAGATCTAACGGGACACAGTTATCCCCGCCTCTCTCCCCCTTGGCTAAGAAGTTGGGGGGGGAGCAGCTTTGATTGGTTAGAGGCGGGACTTTCACCCCTCTCTCGGGAGGAAGACCTGCCTTAGAAAGCTGCAGACAATTGTATAGCCGGTTGCTCCAGTGTCCCAGCATCGCCTCCGAGAGCAGTGGCCACTGCTGGGACTACAAGCAGTCCCACCGCACTGAGAAGCCCGATAAGACTGGCCGTGGAACTTTCCACTCCGGAGACTAAGTGTGGCGGTAGGCAGGAAAAGCAGCGTGTTCCCCGTCGGGTCAGCCTTGAGGGTTTCTGCACCAGATCGGCCACTTTTCAACTCATTATATGTTCATGGACGTGCAGGATATTGCATCTCATGGCAGGGCGGGCTGGGATCCCTCCGACCGACTGACACTGCCCCCGTGACCTCATCGGATCACCTTTCCAGGTGCAATATTTAAACCGCGCCTGTGCACATCATTCACTCTCGCTGCAGCCCAGGACTGCTCGGGGCGAGTGGTGACCCCGAAAGGAAAGAAGCCATTTATCCCCAAGTTCAACAACACTGCTCCGGGGGCACTTCTGCACACTGTGGAGGCATTCTTTACCCACATGATGGCAGAAGGAGGTCTACCAACCCCACCCTTACGGCTTGGGGGCGGGTCACCAGGGCACTCAGCGCCAACACTCCTCAGAAGAGGACGGCCATCCAGTTCAGAAAGAGAATGAATGATCTCTGCTCGGCCAGGGTAAATTAACCTTCTCCTCACTCTCAGCTCACACTCATAAGGCAATCAGGCATTTGCAGGGTTACAGTCCACAGGGATCTCACACGCTACCATCACGAGGGATATTACCGCTGACTCTCACACATACACTTTGACATCTTCACCTCTTCTCACAGCCTGTACGGCTCGCATCCTCAACCCTTACTCAGCACATACAGCAGGCAAGCAGACTGGGTGACCGCTTTGTAGAACACCTTCGTTCTGTCCGCAAGCATGACCCAGACCTCCCTGTCGCTTGCCATTTTAACACTCCACCCTGCTCTCTTGCCCACATATCCGTCCTTGGCCTGCTGCATTGTTCCAGTGAAGCTCAACGCAAACCGGAGGAACAGCCCCTCATCTTCCGACCAGGCACTTTACAGCCTTCCGGACTGAATATTGAGCTCAACAATTTTAGATCATGAACTCTCTCCTCCATCCCCACCCCCTTTCCGATTCCCCCCCCTTTTTTTTCCAATAATTTCTATAGATTTTTCTTTCCCCACCTATTTCCATTATTTTTAAATGTATTTCCATCCATTGTTTTATCTCTACCTTTTAGCCTTTTTTGATTCCTTCACCCCACCCCACCCCCACTAGGGCTATCTGTACCTTGCTCGTCCTGCTTTCTACCCTTAATTAGCACATTCCTTAGATAATATCACCAACTTCAACACCTCTTTGTCCTTTTGTCTGTGACATCTTTTGGTTATCCCCACCTATCACTGGCCCTTTATCCAGCTCAACTTGTCCCACCCCTCCTTAAACTAGTTTATATTTCACCCCTCTTCTATTTTTACTTAGTTCTGTTGAAGAGTCATACGGACTCGAAACGTTAACTGTGTTCCTCTCCGCAGATGCTGTCAGACCTGCTGAGTTTTTCCAGGTATTTTTGTTTTTGTTTAGGCATCCTTATCATCTGCCTTGGCATCCGTCCTGCTCACAGTCTGTCCACTTGTCTTTACACAGGAGAAGATCGCCCATAACAAAAGGGAGAGATCCCAGACCGGAGTGGGGAGATGTCTGAGCTCAGGGCCCTCGTAGAGAACGAAGAGAGTGTGGCTGCGCTGGCCAGCGAGGACCGGGACCGTGCCTGCGGCAAGAGTGAGATTGTCGTCTCCCAAGCCAGTGAGGATTCATCAGTACTTCATTGGTCACCTGAAGAAACTGTGAATGCTTTGGCAATGTTGGTGACTAAAAAGCCAATCACTAATCATCTCTCCTCTCTTTGACAGGTACCAGCAGCGAAAGGAAGAGGCCCACCATCAGCCACAGGCCCCACACCACCTCGTATGAGGATCCTGAGGATCCGCTAGATGAAGGATCCACTAGATGAATCCACTAGAGGATCCACTAGATGAAGACCCGTTACAGCACCCACCCACAACCTCCACCAGCGCAGAGACACACACACCTCGGTGGAACCTAGTTGTAGAGCAGACTCAGGGTCACAATCTGGTGAGCACAGCACAGATTCGGGTCCGGAGAGGGCAGAGGCCAGGACATTCAAGGTCACTGACACTCGGAGGACTGTTGGGAGCCAGGCTCCTGTAGAGTCCAAGCCAGATGATGAGAATCTGGACTCGGCCCTCACACAGATGTTGCGGCTGCAAAGATAGAGACAGGAACATCAGATGCCAACACCAGACTGCAAGGGATGATAAAGAAGTCCGCCTGTTTTCAGTCTGGTGTCATAATGCCAACATGCCAGCACACCAAGGTGAACACTGGTAGGATGGTGATGCAATGGAGACCTTTGTCAAGGGCATTGCATCTGATGTGCACCAGGATCTGCACTCCATCGCTGGAGGCATAGGTGGGATCCATAAGTGGCTAAGCGAGAGGGGATGGGGCAACTTCACCTCACTCTAGGTGACCCTTCTCCTCAAGCAGTCAGGCAGGGGCCCTCGGGCACCCAAAGGGAGACGGACCGTCAGCTGGACACCCTGGCCATCCACCCAGGTGACTCTGAGAGTGTCCAGCCAATCCGAATCCCCTCTGCCTGTGACCCCATCAGCTGCAGCTCCACAGGCCAAGTCAGGTGCACCTGCCTCACAACAAGAGGCCCAAAGCAGGCCAGGGCCCTCCAGGCCTCTGAACTCCAGAGGCCGACAGCCAATATCATCACAGACTGCAGGGCAAAGTAGTCAGCAGGCTGCCTCCACCTCTGTTCTGGAGGTCAGGGATGCACCAAGATGTAGCTGTAGGGGACAGAAAATTAAGAAGTACTAAATTAAAAGGTGGCAAGGATGTCCACAATCTGTCCATTATGTGCTTCAACGCAAATAGATTTTAACTCATGCAGCTTCTCATGTTGTGTATGACTCTTCGATCTGATTATATGCTCTGTGGTGAGCCCAAGTGGCAGAGTTACCACCCCCTGCTCCCAGATGACCTATCGTCTGCCTCTGCTCTATGTTTTCTAGAACCGTCTCACTACAGTGCCAGACCGTTCATGCACAATATTGATATGAGTGAAGCATCTGCCTCTAAGAAAGCAGTGCTTAGC
The DNA here is from genome assembly GCF_017639515.1 of Carcharodon carcharias. Classification (NCBI taxonomy): domain Eukaryota; kingdom Metazoa; phylum Chordata; class Chondrichthyes; order Lamniformes; family Lamnidae; genus Carcharodon; species Carcharodon carcharias. The sequence continues at coordinate 19,488,590 of NC_054468.1, read as the reverse complement.
CAAGGCAGCTCTGAGACCTCCTTCAGAGGTTCAGATAGTGATGTTTCATGAGTTCAGAACTCCCCCCACACATGTGACCCTGTGCTGTCTTCCCCAGCCCTTCCCCACCAGTCCTGTGTCTATATGGTCTCTTCCCCAGTCGTTCCCCCAACACCCAGTCAAGCGTTTGCCCTCCAGCCCCTTCCCTTGCCTCTGTCTTGTCTCAAAACCCAAGCCTCAGTCAAGCCTTTGCTCACCAGCCCCTTCTGCACCACCTCCCCCCACCAGCCTCCCTGTTGGTCTTGGCTCTGACCCCTCCCCCCCCCACCGCCCTTGAGTTGCTGCTGGTCTAACCTACACAGCCTTGGCATCGAGTTGGAGCATCCGCGAACATACCTCAAGGTCACAAGTGAACTGGTGCTCACCAGGCCCACGTCACTTAGATCTGGTTGCGAATCACACCGGTCTAATCAGCCGCCGGTGTGGCCATTTGGTCTGGAGTGGGAGCGTGATTTTGGTGAGCCGCCTTTTTAATAAATCAAATCGTTGCAAACCATAAAAATCAGGAGCAGAAAATGGCAAACTAACTTCACACCGGTGACAGGAAATGTTGGCCGTTCTCCACAGTTTCCCATTTCACCCACCACTAGGTGGGACCAGAAAATCCTGCCCTCAGTCTGGGGTCTTGAGTGGGCCAGGGTGTCAGGCCTGGGTGAGGTGGGGGTGGGTGGGTGGGTGGGCAATGTACGAGAGGCCTAATAGCGAGGTGACCTTAGAGGGGTGCCTCCATTGGGCCCAGGAGATTTTTTTTTAAGTTCATTTATGGGGCATCACTTATTGCATTGAATGCCCATCAGAGGGCATGTTATGAGTCAACCACATTGCTGTGGGTTTGGAGTCACATATAGGCCACGACAGCAGATTTCCTTCCCTAAAGGACATTAGTGAACCAGATGGGTTTTTACAACAATTGACAATGGTTTCATGGTCACAATTAAACTTTTAATTTCAGCTTTTTTTTAAATTGAATTCAAATTCCACCTGCTATGGTAGGATTTGAACTTGGGCCCACCAGAGCATTACCCTGGGTCACTAGATTACTAGTCCAGCGACCATACCGCTACACCATTGCCTCCCCTCAAGGATACAAATAGCATACTCCGCCAAGAAAGGAAATCCAAATCCATTGTAGTTATTTCATTTAGTGAACCATTTTGCGCACCCTCTGACTTTTGCCCTTGTCTCCATGGAAGGCCTGTCAAAAACCAGGCTCTTCACTAACACATTAACAGGGCGCGATATCCCACTTTCTATTCTGCCACTGCCCCCGCAGCTTAACGGTACATCATTGCTGAGCATGGATGGAGCGATCAGGAGTGAGGGTTGACCATTTGACCCATGGCAGCAATTCCCCTAGTGCCCCAATTCTCCCATCAGAGCAACTGGACCTGGAGCAATCCTGGTGCTTTTGCCTTTACGATCTATATCCTATTTAGAAGGAAAGGGCTTGCATTTATAAAGCACCTCACGACCTCAAAATACTTTAAATCCAATTAAGTCATTTTAAAGTGCAGTCATGGCTGTAATTTCGGAAAGGCAGCAGCTAATTTATGTGCAGGAAGATCCCACAGACAGCAAAGTGATGACCAGAGCTTCTGTCTTTTCAAAAGTGTTGGTTATCACACTTGGTTCTTGCTACTGTCCGTTTTAATTTCACAATTCGCTGATTTCCAGTCCCGCTGTCATAGAAGATTTGACCTTCTTTGTGATTTCTTTCCACCCCCCCCCCCCGCCCAGCCTGAAACTCGCTGCCAGCACTTTCTGAGCATAGACAGAAATTGCCATTCCATTTTCCCTGCTGCAGCATGGTTCCTTACAGACCCTCCCAGGTCTGATTTCCGAGCTTTCCCCAAGAATGTTGGGGGGCGGTGGGAAGGGGGGATGTGGTTTGATGGAGAAGGGAGGAATCCGTCCCATACACAAACTGGATTAATCAACCGGAAAGGGAGGGGGTGGGGGGGGGGTGGGGGGGAAGAATTTCAAGCAGGCACCAGGATTGTAAAGCTGTGATTGACCATGTGGTGTGGTGCCCTCTGGAGGCAAAGCCGCACATTGCTGGTGGATCTTAACTGTTTGCTTTGGCTCAATTCAGTTTTTCATTTCCTTAAAACTGAGTCACATAAGCAATGATGTGCAAGGTGAAGTAATGGATCCTTTGTGTTAAGATGGGGCTGTGTCGCTGTACGTTTTACGCATTTCCAGAGATTGTTCAATGATGGCGAGACTGATTGGAAAATACTTGTCAAAGCAGTATTACTGTTAGGAATTTCTTTGTGGAATGCTGATTCTAGGTTTTCAAGGGGCCCCATGCAATTCTTTACACATCCGAGCAGAGCTACATCAGCTGAACTTTAAAATGAGCTTCCCAACCATCACAAAGTCCAGGGCACTTTATGTTTTGAAGAGCGACATTAGTTTCTCCAAGTATTTTCTTTGGTGCTGCTTTACTGAATAGGGAGAGGAAATTATTCTGACCATTGACTTGTGTTAGAATGTAAATGTAGCTTGTTATTGAGTGACGTCAAGATTGGGGTGAGCTGTGATGCCCACCTTAATAAAAAATATCTCGCCAATGCTCAATGATAGCCCCTTCTATAAAGAAAGCAACTTGGATGAGGTATCTTAGGGTCACGTTGGATGCCATTTAGAGGTGGAAGGGAGACGAGCAGAATTATTTTCACTCAGAGAGTTTTCAGGATCGGGAACGCTCTACCTGAAAAGGTACTGGAACTTGATTCCAGAAGCAACTTTAAATAAGGAACTTACAACCTTATGGACGAAAAAAAAACAGAGCATGTGACTAATATGACAGCTTTTTCAAAGAGCCAACACAAATACAAAAGGCTGAATGGTCTGCCCCAGTGCTGTAAATTTCAATGATTCTATGAAATTGGATAGCCCGTTAAAAGATCTGGCAAAGGCACAATGGACCAAAAAGTCTCCTTCTCTGCTGATTGATTCCATGTGTTGTTCAGGTGGGTGAACTCTTACGCCTGGATTTTCGCAGCATCGTGGAAACTCCACAGCTTATCCAAAATGGCGCTGGAAGCCCCCACCCGGAAGTCCTGCCCCACTTCCGACAGGGGAACGGGGCCGGGACTTGGCTCACTCTTGAGGGAAGCCCAATCTCAGCAGGATGGTTTAAAATCATTCCTGAGTTCAAACGGACCCCATTTTCACTGGAGCGAGGACCTAATCCTGCAGTGTGTGAGTTACGTACTTTAAAATTTTTTTATATACATTCATGGGATGTGGGTGTCACTGACGAGGCCAGCATTTATTGCCCATCCCTAATTGCCCCTGAGAAAGTGCTGGTGAGCTGCCTTCCTGAACCGCTGCAGTCCATATGGTGTAGGTACACCCACAGTGCTGTTAGGAAGGGAGTTCCAGGAATTTGACCAAGCGACAGTGAAGGAACGGCAATATATTTCCAAGTCAGGGTGGTGTGTGACTTGGAGGGGAACTTCCAGGTGGCAGTGTTCCCAGGCATCTGCTGCCCTTGTCCTTCTAGATGGTGGCTGTTGTGGATTTGGAATGTGTAAATACTCGTAAAAGGTGGTTAAAGTCTGTAGAGTTTTAAAGCTGTCAAGTTATTTGAATGGCCAGCCTTTTAAATTTTGAAAAGGAAACAGCTTGTCTGTGCCTATGAGTTGAAAAAAATCTGCGCTTGCAGTTTCTTTAATTTGTGTTGACATAACCCGAAGTGCTATGATTTTGGCATTATTACTGCTTGGCTGCTTTCACAACTTGACATTATCACATTGAGAGGGTTATAAGTTCACAGTTTGGTTCACAGCTCCAAGAGGTTATTAAAGGATTAGCTGTCTTTGATGTGGGGTTATGAATAGGAATGTTTGTTTTTATAAAGGATTAAGTACTTGAGGGTATTTAAATGTATTGAATGGGGTTTTATGAATGAGAGGTTTTTTTATAGTGACGACTGTAATGGATACTTAGAACTTTATTTTATTTCATTGCAGCATGGCGCCTGATGTCTACCCATGGTGAATACTGGGTGAGTTGACATGGGGGTGTAAGGGCAAAGGGTGGTGGGTGGGGGCATGGGTTGGCATGAGTTGACACTAGGTTGGTATTGGGGCTATAAGGGGCCATGGGAATGAATGGAGGGCATGAGTTGGCATGGAGGGTATGGGGGCCAATTGGGGGTGAACAGAAAGGCATGGGTTGGCATGGATGGGGCATGGGGAGTAGGTGGAGGGGTGAGGGGGTATGAGGGGTGAGGGCTAGGGGGCCTAATATTTAACAATGCAGCTGGGGCAAAGTCCCAGAGAACCAATGAGGGCCTTTTAACCAGTCCGCCCTTGGCACTTGGTTGTGGTTGCCTCCAGTCATGCATTTGGGTGGGTGAGCGGGCCCAGCTCCATCACACAATCCCACCCCTCCAACCCCACCCCCCAAGGAAGAAGATCCCACATTTGGGGCACTTTTTCCTAATGTGGGTGCAGCAAGTCGGAAAATTTCACGACTTTGCCAATCCGCCTTGGGAACGAAAATCCAGGCCTTGGGGACTGTGGCCCTGCCATTTCAGAGCATGTACCATACCTGTAGCAGTGACTGCCCTTGGTCTTAGCATGCTCAGTATAAGTGACTGGGTTCACGCATATGTTCTCCAGGTAGATCTCCAGCACATCCCCTACCCCTTCCCCCTCCTGCCGGTTTCCTCATAGACAGTGTCATTGGAATGTGACCTCAGCGAGGAGCCAGCTGGAGACCAATTATTTTCTTCTACTGTCCACCTCCTCCAGCATATGGAGCACACTAAACGGTGTGCTTTAACTGAAGCAATCTCATTCCACCTGTATTTGTGAGTTCAGACTAGGCCCAGGCTTTCGGGCCTCCTGATTTCCATGCAAAAGCAAAAAAAAAAAATCAATGATTTGTTTGAGGAGGCGCTGAGGTTACATGCTACCACACTCAATCCTGAAAAGCAGGAGAAAATTTGGGCAAAGGCCAAGAGCCTCATGATATATTGCAGGGCATTGCAGAACCATAGCAACCAGACAATTCGCTTGCTTTGGCTATATTGCGGGGGATCTCAGATCTGATCTACGAGGAAGTCTGCGCTGGGGGATGTGGGTAGAGGAGTGTGTTGAAGGTCCTTCTGGAGAGTGTGCCCAGGGATGCGATCATTTACACTGAACACACCAAGTGCCTAGTGGATGTGTAGCACACTCTGAGACTGCAGGTCCACAGTCTGTAGGGGTTCTTCCAGTTGACCAACCCATAGCATCACACAGAACTGAAGAAAACCATTTGGCCCATTGCACCTGTGCCAGCCTTTGAAAGAGCTATCCAATTTCATAGGATCATAGAAACCTACAGCATTGGAGGAGACCATTCAGCCCATCATGTTTGTGTTACTCTTTGGAGTAGCTGTCGTATTTAATCGCATCCTCTACTGTTTCTCAATAAGGTTGTAATTTCCTTATTTAACGTTATTATTCAATTGTATTTAAGACAGAGATAGATAGGTTCTTGATTGGTAAGGGGATCAGAGGTTACAGGGAGAAGGCGGGAGATTGGAGTTGAGAAACTTATCAGCCGTAATTGAATGGCGGAGCAGAGTCGATGGGCCGAATGGCCTAATTTCTGCTCCTATGTCTTATGGTCTTAACTTCCAATGCCTTTTCAGGTAAAATTGCTAGATCCCAAAAACTCTCTGAATGAAAATAATCCTGTTAATCACCCTTTGACATTTAAATGCCTCTTCCTCCCCAGCTCTTTCCCCACAGCCCTGCACAATTTGACCCTTTCTCCAAAACAAAAACTGAAGGTTAGAAATAAATGCAAACACTGTGACACTAGAAGTGTTAAAAATATATTCCTGGCAAATTACCAGGTGTGTGACAGGATTACTCCAACATGTGCCTGGTTGACCTCCCATTTTTCACCCTATGTAAACTTGAGGTCAACCAAAACTCTGCTGCCTGTGCCCTAATTCGCATCGAGTCCCATTCACTTATCACCCTGTGATCTCTGACCCATATTGACTCCCAGTCAAGCAATCCCTCGGTTTTATCATTCTTATCTTTGTTTTCAAATCCTTCCAGGGTCTGACCCCTCCTTATCCCTGTCATTCACTCCAGCCCCACAAATCTCCGAGATATCCGCACTCCTTTCATTCCAGCCTCTTGAGCATCCCCGGGTTTAATCGCTCCATCGTTGGTGGCCATGACTTTGGTTGCCTAGACCCTAGGCTCTGGAAAACTCTCCTTAGTTTTACGAGGAAGTGACAAAGGTGATCAACGATGGAAGGGCAGTGGATGTTATATACATGGATTTCAGTAAGGCCTTTGAAAAGGTCCCTCATGGCAGACTGGTACAGAAGGTAAAGTCGCACAGGATCAGAGGTAAACTGGCTTGGTCATAGAAGACAGAGGGTAGCAGTGGAAGGATGCTTTTCTGAATGGAGAGCTGTGACTAGTGGAGTTCCGCAGGGATCAGTGCTGGGACCTTTGCTGTTTGTAGTATATGTAAATGATCTGGAGGAAAATGTAACTGGGCTAATTAGTAAGTTTGTAGACGACACCAAGGTTGGAGGAATTGCAGATAGTGAAGAGGATGGTCAAAGGATACAACGGGATATAGATCTTTTGGAGACTTGGGCGGAGAAATGGCAGATGGAGTTTAATCCGGACAAATGCGAGGTAATACATTTTGGAAGGTCTAATACAGGTAGGAATTATATAGTAAAAGGCAGAACTCTTAAGTGCATCGACAGGCAGAGGGATCTGGGTGTACAGGTCCACAGGTCACTGAAAGTGGCAACGCAGGTGGATAACCTAGTCAGGAAGGCAAATGGCATGCTTGCCTTCATTGGCAGGGGTATTGAGTATAAAAGCTGGGAAGTCATGCTGCAGCTGTATAGAACCTTGGTTAGGCCACACTTGGAATATTGCGTACAGTTCTGGTCACCACATTACCAGAAGGATATGGAGGCGTTGGAGAGGGTGCAGAGGAGGTTTACCAGGATGCTGCCTGGTCTGGAGGTTATTAGCTATGAGGGGAGCTTGGAGAAACTCAGATTGTTCTCACTAGAGCGACAGAGATTGAGGGGCGACTTGATAGAAGTTTACAAAATTATGAGTGGCATGGACAGAGTAGATAGTCAGAAGCTTTTTCCCTGGGTGGAAGAGTCAATTACTAGAGGACATAGATTTAAGGTGAGAGGAGAAAACTTTAGAGGAGATGTGTGGCGCAAGTTTTTTACGCAGAGGGTAGTGAGTGTCTGAAATTCGCTGCCAGAGGAGGTGGTGGAAGCAGGTACGATAGTGGTGTTTAAGAGGCAGCTTGACAAATACATGAATAGGATGGGAATAGAGGGATATGGACCCCGGAAGTGCAAAATGTTTTAGTTGATGGGCAATATGATTGACGCAGGCTTGGAGGGCCGAAGTTAGCCTGTTCCTGTGCTGTACTTTTCTTTGTTATTTGTTCTTTGTACATCTCTCCGCATTGCTATCTCGCTTTCCTGCTTTAAGACTCTCCTTAAAACTTACCTTTTTGAACATACTTTTGGCTATCTGTTCTCATATTTCCTTATTTGGCACGAGGCCTGTCAAATTTTGTATTATAATGCTCCTGTGAACAACTCTGGGGACGTGTAGGTGCTATTTAAATGCAAGTTGTTGTTGTGAGATTCTTTTCAAAAGCTTCTGAGCTCTGGGTGTTTCTGGTGGCAAATTTAACTAATGGTTGATGAAAGCATTGTTCTGAGCTTAACAGCATGTCTCTCAAATAAACTTCTGCATCGCTTACCTCCAGAGATGTTCCCCAAATGCTGGAGAAGGCTCCAGAGACTTGAATACATAATCCAGGCTGACACTCGAGTGCATCACTGAGGGAACGCAGTTATCACCCTTCAGCTGAGATACTAAGCCACAGTCCCATCCTCTCTCTCAGATGGACAAAAAAGATTGCACAGAAGTATTCCGAAGAGGAACAATATAGCTCTATTGCTTGTCATGGCCGACCAGCACATAAAATCAGATTATGTGTTCATTCATCACATTGCTGTGCACATATTGGCTGCTACATTTTCTGCATTACAACAGTGATTACACTTCAGAATTAATTCACTGGCTGTAAAGTGCTTTAGGACATCCTAAGATTGTGAAAGACGGCTATTAGGCAGGGCAAAAGACCCGGCGGACTATCCCTACTAGTCTTACCCCACTTGTTTTGAATTGCCACTGTAAACAAACTCAACAGAATTAATGGGAACTTAAGGAAACTATAAGTGTTTTGCTGCTTTTTCGCTACTAACTTGTAATGCTTGGCAGTTAACTGTTGGTCACCATCAATGGCATTTTCCATGGCAGCGCTTCTACCAATCAGAGTCCACTTAGCAACCAATCAGCACTCTCTTCACATGCAGTATAAATAGTTGTTTTTCCCTTACAATGGTATTCTTGCAGTGCCCTGATGAGTGTAAGACAAAAATATTTGACATGTCTCTTTTTCAGCAATACTCAAGTTCTGTACTACCAAACAAATATTCATAAATTTACGTACATTTTATTAAATATCATAAGAAAAATTATTAGTTCATGGAAGAACAAAAGTATAGACTTTTTCAGATTATAAACATTCATACAACAAGAGGACACATTTACCTGAAACCTTCTAATATGTGTTATAAGACGGTCACAGTAATCTTCTGCTGAGAAATTAATATTTAACTTACATTTATATTAATCAAACAAAAGTCAATAGCAACATGAATCTTGTTTATCAAACTACACTGTTGTTGCTCTCGCTCATGATGACATGTGCTGCATGTGCAGGAACCGGTCTGGTTGTGCAACGTCCCACAAGTGGTGAGGATGAGGGCTCTGGTTGTTCTCTTGTGCAGCCTTGGCTGCGGTGGCGTTGTGCATCAGTGACTTGCGTTTTGGAGCAGCCCACGGACCAGCCGGAGGACCCAGCCGGACCGCTGGGGTGGTCCACGGACCGGACTTTGAGAACCATGGTATTGGCTCAAGCCTCTCATTTGCGTTTGTGGCAAAAGTTGCAAACTTGACTCTGCAGCAGCCCCCAAGGGCACAAAATATGCTGTGTGAAGCTACATACACAAATCGATTTGTTGGTAGCATAAGTGGAACCGTTCCAGTAACAAGGAAACCAATTTATAGGATATTGGTTCCAGTGGAAGTTCCAGTCTGAGCAACATACTTTTCAATTGGACCATAAGAGGGAGCCCTTGAAGGGTTTCGAGAGCATACTGAAATGACACTGGCTCTAGGGCTAGAGCAGGTATAGAAGCTTCCTTAGCAACAGATTAAAAATACCTTATATGTAAATTGCTTGAATATCTTTCAATCAACAGTCAACTTTTAAGCACATTATGGGCTCAACAGGCTCATTTGACCAGTATATGAATCACGAGTGTAAAGAGATATGAGTGCCTGTCCAAGTAATGACTCAGGATCCGCCCTGTCCATAGCTCAACTGCTTTCCAAAGCTCTTGGCAGCTGCAGATTTGAAATGGTCTTTTGAGATGGTGAGTTGTGTAAAAGTTTGTGTGTCACGTTTGGAGCCCTTAGCAGTTCCTGTCAAAATCTCTTGAGTTTCAGGAGAGTATTATGTGACACGCCTCCTTCTATTTCCTGTTGGCAGAATATCCGAATTTATCATGGGGGTTGGACTTTAGGTATATCACGAGTTCATCAGGTTCAAACAGCCTGCTTCAGCTGTTCGGGTGTACTAGAGGGATTTCCCCAGCGTCCTAGCTCCTTCAACCAGCAGCCAATGATCTGATCATTGTTACTTTGCTGTGTGCAAACGGGCTGTCACATTTCCCCCCATTATAATAGTGACCAGGATATTTTGGGTGGCAGGGTTTTTCCCTTCCCGCCATTCGAAGAGACTCGGGACTTCCTCCTGTGTGAGGGGGCGGAAGTCCCGCCTGCAGCCAATTGACACTCATTTGAGAATGAAATGGCTACAGGGTACTCAGAGTCGGCGGGGAACACCCCCCCCCACCCCCCCCACCCCACCCCCACATCTCCGAGTACCGTGCAGCCATTTCATGCTTGAATGCTTCCACCCCCTCACTCAGGAGGAAGTCCCGCCTTAGAGAGCTGCCGGCCAATCAGATTGACCGGCAGCTCTCTAGCCCCTGCAGCGATAGGAAATGCCGTGAATGGAAGAGGAAGTGCATGTAGAAGACAGAGCCCCAATCCGGGGACTGGATGGCAAGGTACATTATCGGGGTCCCAGAGCAGAGAGAGAGAGAGGGTAGAGACCTGTGGGAATAAAAAGTGGGCGATTAGGGGTGTTGGAGGAAAGGCTGGGGGCAGTTGTAGGGGGGAGGTCCAGGGGCCACTGGACCTTACGGGATGGGGGGGGGGAGGTGGGGGTGGTACCTTGTGAAGTTTACTCACTGGCCTGAAGTTAGAAGGGGGCTTCTGAGGGAGGCACCACTCCCCAGCCCGCAACCCCCCACCCCCCCCACCTTCCAGCCCGAGGCCCAGGCCTAAGCCTGATCATTTTCGGGCTTCCCCCAGACCAGGTAAATCCTCCTAATAGCTTAAAAATTGAGGCTGGGTGGGAGATGTTCTTTAAGTGGCCAATAATTGACCACTTAAGAGGCTCAACTGGGGCAAGGGTGGGCGGTCCATCCAATGCCTTGTCCGCCCTAGTGTGAAATCGCTGCGAGGTCAGATGGGCGGAAACCTGGAGGGGAATCCATTCCTTAAATTTCACGCCGCCACCCTCCACCCACCCCCCCACCCCTGGCCCCCGTCTGGCCTAAAAAAGAACGCTGATGGGGGAGCATGAAATTCAGGCCAGTGAGTAAGCCTCACAAGGTACTTAATTGTCTGTGAATCACTTTGAGACGTCCTGAAGCTGCAAGATGCTACAACCTCCTCCAGCTCTCAACCCTCTGAGATCGGAGGCTCCTCCAATTCTGGGCTCTTGGGTAGCCCTGAACTTAATCTCTCCACCAATGGCTGTCATGCCTTCAGCTACCAAGGCCCTAAGGTCTGGAATCGCCTCCCAAAATCCCTCCACTTCTCTCCCTCTCTTTTCTCCTTTCAGGCATTCCTTCAAGGCTAGCTCTTAGGACAAGCTTTTGAGTCGCCTGCCCTAATATCTCCTTATGTGACTTGGGGCAGGATTTCTTTCCACCACGCTCCCCCCACCACCCCCACCCCCACCCCCACCACACCCCCTCCAACCCCAGGGCTGGACAGTCGATAAAAACAGCGTGCCAACTGGCCTTTCCATTTCCTGGCTCCATCCTGCCCCTAAGGCCATTTTATCGGAGGTGAGATGGCGGGTGGGTGGGGGTTGCAGCGCAAGTGATGGGCAGACAATTGAACTAATTAAGGCCTATTGGGGCCTGACTGGGATTTCCCACTCAGTCTCCAGGCTCCCGCTGGCGGTGGGAGACCAGTTTAAATGCCTGGAGATGTTCTCACAGTGTCAGACCTGGGGGAGGGGAAGTGCTCCAGGCAGATGAATAGGCCCTCCCTGCCAGTCTGGATTTAACAGCAGCCACAGGCCGCCATATGGGGGCAGGGGGGGGTGGGGTGCGGTGGTGGGGGTTGTCCCCACAGTGTTGGGCCAGTTTTCTTATTTTCAATTTTAAAAAAGTTGGGGAGATGAGGTCCCCATTACTTCCCCTGTCCCTCACTTACCTACCGTGGCATCCTGCTGCTACTGCCAAGCCAGAGGGCCTCCCCTGGCCCTCCAGCTTCAAGGTCCTCTGGCCAGTTTGGGGAAAATGGCAGGGGAGTGACTGTTCCCCACACAGTGCAGGATAGCTTCTGACACCCATTTGAGTCTGACAGCAGGGACGCTTCGTCAAGCCTGCAGGAAAATCCTGCCCTTGGTGTCAAATCCTTGTCTCATAATGTACCTGCGAAGTGCCTTGGGATGTTTACTACGTTAAAGGTGCTACATAAGTATAAGCTTTTGCTGTACAAATGCAAGTTTGCTTGTTCTCTTGCTTCTTTCTTCCCTCCTCACAAGGTAACACCACAGTGCAGCCAAAAACTGAAACCTTAAAGCCTAATTGGCAATTTTATAATTTAGATTTAGAAATTTGTCCTCAGGTTTTGGCAAGGCTGAATATATTGTACAATCACTTGTTACACTGAACGATCGGGTGGCTTGATACAGTTAACCATATAGTGTGGCCAAGAGCCCGATATATGTCAGGTAATTAGATTTTACAAGAGCCTCCATGGTCAGTTTTTTTTCTGGTGCCAGGTCACAAGTGATCAGATTCATTAAATTCCCCAATGGTCACTATGGGATATAATGGGTTGCTAGCCCATTATTACAAATATTGCCTGGGTCACTTGGTAGCAGGTGAAAGCCCCAACATTGTGAGGCCATATCATCCAATATTCAGTGGAGCAATTTCGGATTGAATGAATCTGCTGCAATGCTGGTACATTAGGACTGCAACTGTCACTCACTGAGCCCCAGTAAAGACCCTCATTGGGAAAGCTCACTCACTGACTCCAGTGCTCACCCTCACTGGTGTCTTCACTAATTAATCCCAGTACTAAACCTCACCACGATCTGCACTCACTGACTCAGTACTGACCCTCACTGTGACCCTCACTCACTAACCGCAGCACTGACCCTCACTATAAGCTGCATTCATTGACTCAGTACTGACCCTCACTGCAACCCTCACTCACTGATGGCAGTATTGAACCCCACTGGTGATCGTCGCTCAATGACTCCAGTACTGATCCTCACAGCGACCCTCACTCACTGACTCCAGTACTGACCCTCACTGTGACCCTCATTCACGGAGTCCAGCACTAGCTCTCACTGTGACCCTCAATCACTGACTCCAGTACTGACCCTCACTCACTGACACCAGTACTGACCCTAACTGGGGATCCTCACTCATTGACTCCAACACTCAACCTATTGTGACCCTCACTCGCTGACTCCAGCACTGACCCTCACTCACTGACTCCAGTACTGACTCTCACTGGGGATCCTCACTCATTGACTCCAACACTGACCCTCACTGCGACTCTCACTCACTGGCTCTAGTATTGATCCTCACTCACTGACTCCAGTATTGACCTTCACTGCGACCCTCACTAATAGATCTCAGTACTGAAGTCTACCTCACTGAGTTTCAGCATGCAAATATTATCTGGAATAGCTGCAAGGTGAACTCGTCATCTTCAGGCTTTGCCCATCTCACAGCTCAAGCCTTGCCCATAAATCTGGATGCAGGGGCCTAGAAAGAGTAGACAGGGAGGACTTGTTTCCCTAGTGGAGAAGTCAATTACCGGGGGAAACAGGTTTAAGGTGTTTGGTGGAAGGATTAGAGGGGATATTAGGAAAAACTTTTTCACCCAGAGGGTGGTAGGTGTCTGGAATTCGCTGCCCGAATTGGGGGTTGAGGCAAAACCTCTCAACTCATTGAAAAGATATCTAATAGTGCATGAATCACAACAAAGATATATCCCGGTGAGGAAGAAGTATTCTAGGCAGGGGATGAACATGGTTTATCCATGGTTAACCAAGCAAGTTAAGGATAGTGTCAAATTGAAAGAAAAAATGTGGTGAAGATTAGCGATAAGCCAGAGGATTGGGAAAGTTTTAAAAACCAACAAAAGATGACTAAAATAATAATAAAGAGGGAGGAAATAAACTTTGAGGGTAAACTAGCAAGTAACATAAAAACAGAGAGTAAGAGTTTCTTTAAATATATAAAAAGGAAGGGAGAGAATGAGGCTGGGGAAATAATACTGGGGAACCAGGAAATGGCAGAGGAGTTGAATAAATACTTTGCATCAGTCTTCATGGTAGAAGACATTAATAGCATTCCAAAAATACTAAATAATCAAGGGGCAAAAGCTGGGGAGGAAATAAATACAATAGCTATCACTAGAGAAAAAGTACTAGGAAAACTCATGGGGCTAAAGGCCAATAAGTCCCCTGAACCTGATGGGTTGCATCCTAGGATATTAAAGGAAGTAGCTACAGAGTTAGTGGGATGCACTGGTAATAATCTTCCAAGAATCCTTAGATTCTGGAAAAGTCCCAGAGGATTGGTAAACTGCCAATGCAACACCCTTATTGAAAAAAAGGCAAAAACAGATAACTATCGGCCAGCTAGCTTAACGTCCGTCATTGGGAAAATGTTAGAGTCTATTATAAAGGATTTAATAGCAAAGCGTTTAGAAATGCATAATATAATCAAGCAGAGTCAGCATGGCTTCATGAAGGGGAAATCATGCCTGACAAATTTATTAGAATTCTTTGAGGAGGTAACAAGCAGGATAGATAAAGGGGAACCAGTAGAAATAATATATTTGGATTTCCAAAAGGCGTTCAATAAGGTACCACACATAAGGCTACTTAATAAGATAAGACCCATGGTGCAGGGGGTAGTATATTAGCATGGATAGAGGATTGAGTAACTAATAGAAGACAGAGAGTTGGGATATGGGGGGAGGGCATTTTCAGGATGGCAACCTGTAATTAGTGGAGTGCTATGGGGATCAGTGCTGGGGCCCCAATTATTTACAATATATATTAATGACTTGGATGAGGGAAGGCAATATACTATCACTAAGTTTGCAAATAACACAAAAATAGGGGGGGAAGGCAATTGATGAGGATGTCACAAAGAGTCTGCAGAGGGATATAGACCAGTTAACTGAGTTGGCAAAAACTTGGTGGATGGAATATAATATGGGAAAATGTGAGGTTATGCATCTTGGCAGGAAGAATAGAGGAGCTGAAAATTATATAAATGGAAAAAGACTGAAGAAAGCTGCAGCACAGCGGGATTTGGGGATCCTTGTGCATGAGTCACAAAAATAGGCATACAAGTTCTGCAGGTAATAGGGAAGGCAAATGAAATGTTGGCCTTTATTTCAAAGGGAATGGAATACAAAAATAGGGAAGTCTTGCTAAAACTATACAAGGCAATAATTAGACCACACCTACAATACTGTGAACAGTTTTGGTCCCCTTATTTAAGTAAAGATAAACTGGCATTGGGGGCAGTCCAGAAAAGGTTCACTAGGTTGATCCCGGGTATGGAGGGATTTTCTTATGAGGAGATGTTGAGTAGGTTGGGCCTGTACTCATTGGAGTTTAGAAGAATGAGAGGTGACCTTATTGAAATATATAAGCTTCTTAGGGGGCTTGACAGGGTAGATGCTGAGAAATTGTTTCCCCTTGTGGGAGATTCTCGGACCAGAGGGCATAATCTCAAAGTAAGGGGTCGCCTATTTAAGACAGAGATGAAGAGGAATTTCTTCTCTCGGATGATAGTGAATCTGTGGAATTCTTTACCACAGACGGCTGTAGAGGCTGGGTCATTAAGTATGTACAAGGCTGAGACAGACAGATTTTTAATCAGTCTGGGAATCAAGGCTTATGGGGAAAAGGCAGGAAAGTGGAGTTAAGAATTATCAGATCTACCATGATCTCATTGAATGGCAGAGCAGATTCGATGGGCCGAATGGCCTATTTCTGCTCCTACGTCTTGTGGTCTTATGAAGTGTTATAATTTGCAAGGCTACAGACCAGGTGCTGGAAGGTGGATTAGGGTGGGCGGCTCGTTTTTTCTGAGCCAGCGCAGAAACGATGGGCTGAATGGCCTCTTTCTGTGCCGTAATTTTTATATGGTTCTATGGATCCTAGCGTGTGGATGCAGGCTTCACAAATGGAGAAGGAAGATTTTTGAAGAAATTATGTTTGAAGTGTTTTTGTACCCAATGCTTAATGTTGATCCATCCATTAATGGACTTTGTTGTGCAATCCTCCATTTTTAAGTGGCTTCTTTTCTCCGCTAATACTTTCCTTGCTTTAACATTCCACAGAACCATAGGTTACAGCACAGAGGGAGGCCATTCAGCCCGTTGTGCCTGCGCAGGCCTTCTGCAAGAATAACTCCGTTAACATCACTCTCCCGCCTTTTCCCATAGCCCTGGAACATTTTTCTCTTCAGGTAATTATACAGTTCTCTTTTGAAAGCCACAGTTAAATCTGCCCCCACCAAACTCGCAGGCAGTGCATTCCAGATCCTAACCACAAGCTGCGTAAAAAGGTTTATCCTCATATCAACTTTGGTACATTTGACATTTACCTTATGTTAGTGCCCTCTGGTTCTCGACTCTTCTGCTAATGGGATCAATTCCTCCCTATCTACTCTGTCGAGACCCCTCATGTTTTTAGATAGTTCTATCAAAGATCTTCTGAATGTTCTCTTCTCTAAGGAGATCAATCGCAGCTTCTCCAATCTATTCACATAACAGAAGTGCCTGATCTTTGGAATTGTTTTCGTAAATCTTTCCTGCACCCTCTTTAATGCTTTCACATATGTTATAGAGTCGATTTTCCAGGTAACTTTTCTTGGTGGACACGTTGAACTTTATTTACAAGACAGCAGCAGCAACTACATGTGTGCATAAAACTCCATAACTAAAGAAGAAGTCTCCGTTAGAGGTTGCCCACGCTGCTAACCCATTGGTTTACACAGATCATGTGATCTCACAACATTGATTATTCTTAAAGCTACAGTCCTACATTTTAAAAGCTGTGATTACTATATTCCTCCCCCTTTGACTTTTCTATACATTTTGTATTTACAAGGATATTCATCTCATAACATTGCAATACTTACACAGGTCATGAAATTACAAGTTCAGTCTTTCAGGTGGTTTCCTGATCAATGTGGAATGTCGTAGCTCCATGACTTTTGCTTCTTTGACAGGAACCATATTCTCTGGAACTGCATTAACATCAGGTACCTCATTAGGCACAGGCAGCTCAGTGTTTTCCACTCCGACAGAGACATCGGGTATGCCAGTCCTCGGTTGAGCAACTTCAACAGGAACCACAGCTTCAGCAATGGTTACAGGTGGAACATCATTTTGTTGGGGTTTCTCTTAAATGATCCACATGCTTATGAGTAATCCAGCCATCCACTTCCACCTGGTATGACAATGGTCCGGTCACATAACTTACTTTACCAGGTAACCACTGCAGTCCTCCATCAAAATTCCTTACATATACTGCTTTTCCAACAGTAAATTCTCACTCACAACTATGCAAATCATGAGTAGCTTTTTGGTTCCCTTGACTTTTCCCCACCTTCCCCTCTAAATTGGGAAGTATCAGGCTTAGCCTTGTTCGAAAACGACGTCTCATCAATAATTCTGCAGGCGTTGCATCTGTTGTAGTGTGGGGGGGTTGTAGTGTGGGGGGATTGTCCTGTAGTGAAATAGGAAACAAGCAAGTTTAGTTTCCAACAATTCACCTGTTAACTTTTTCATTCCCTCCTTAAAAGTTTGTACTGCTCTTTCTGCCAGTCCGTTAGATGATGGATGGTCAGTCTTCATGTGGTTGATACCACTGATATCACAAATCATTGAAATTTAGCGCTCGTATATGCAGTACCATTGCCTGAGATGATTACCTCTGGCAATCCATGGATAGCGAAGCTGTAGCGTAGTTTTTCTATAGTATAGTACAGTTTTTCTGATGTTGGCGACTTTACCTCATAAATGTCTAACCACTTGGAATGAGCATCTATAATCAATAGAAACATGGTTTCAAGGAAAGGACCAATGTAATCAATGTGCAATCGCAACCAAGGTCTACCAGGCCACTCCCATGGATGAAATGGGGCTGCCACCAGTGACTTTTGTAGCTGTTGACATTGTACACACCTTCTCAATATAGCCGTCCATCCCCGGCCACCAAAGGTAACTTCGCACGATCATCTTCATTCGTGAGATTCCTGGATGGGCACAGTGTATTTCTGCTAAGAGTAGTTCCCTTCCTTGTGAAGGAACTATTGCACATACACCCCATAATAGAATACCATTGTAACTGCTCATCCTGTGTCTTTGGTTAAAAAATGGCTTCAATTCATCAAAGACTGGTTCCTGGGACCAACCATGTAAAACTTGGTCTCTCACTCAAGGCAGGACTGGACCACGATTCCTCCAGTTTCTTATCTGCCTGGCACAGACCAGGTGAGGAATCCAGGAAATTCATCACTAATACAAGCTCTTGGGGAATTGGGACACGGACATTGTTCTCTTGCAAAGGAAGGCGACTTAGGGCATCAGCATTTGCTATATGAATCCCTGGTCTATGCACAAAGGTATATTCATATGCCTCCAAATTCAGGGCCTATCTTTGCATTCATGCAGAAGCTCTGGGAGGTATAGCTTTTTCCTCGCTAAACAGGCCCAAAAGTGGTTTGTGGTCTGATACTATTGTGAAATGACGTCCGTGCATGTATTGGTGGAATTTTTTTACACCAAAAATAATTGACAGACCTTTCTTATCGATCTGAGAATTTCCTTTCTCAGCTGTGGTAAGTGTCCTGAATACATAGCCTATCAACTTCCCTGTGCCGTTGTCCATTTTGTGAGATAGTACCACTCCCACTCCATAGAAGGACACTTCGCAGGTTAGCACCACTTTGTCGGGTCGTAATGCACTAACAAATTTGAAGAGTGCAAGAGCTATTTTACTTCCATGAAGGCTTCTTCTTGGGGATGACTCCCAAAACCAACGTTGGTTTTTCTTTAGCAATGAATGTAGAGGGGCTAGAACTGTTGATAAATTTGGTAGAAATCAGCCATAACAATTTACTATCCCTAAAAATGATTTAAGTTCAGAGATATTCTTAGGTGCAGGTGCCTCTCTGATTGCTTTAACCTTCTCTTCAACAGGGTGTAAGCCTTGGGGCATCTACCCAGTGGCCCAAATAAATGACTTCATTTGCCTGAAAAGTACATTTTTCCTTCTTTAGGCACACTCCTGCTTCTAAACCTCATTTCAGGACTTTCTCTGGGTCAGCCAAGTGTTCCTTTTCTGTGAATCCAGATATCAGTACATCATCCAGGTACTACCTGAGGTAGTCCTTGTGACAAGCTCTCCATTGTCCCCTGAGAAATGGCACAGACCGAGAAAACACCAAAGGGCAGGCGTGTATACTGATATAACCCTTTGTGGGTATTTATGGTCACAAATTCTCAGGAGACATCAGTTGCCGATATGCGTGACTCATGTCAAGATTTGTAAGCGTTGTCCCCCCTGCTAGTTTGGCATAGTGGTCTTGAATCTTGGGAATAGGGCACGTGTCCAGTTTGGCTGCTTTTTTGACCGTTAGTTTATAGTACCCACAGGTCTGGATGGTCTGGTCTGGTTTTAGGACAGGGACTATGGGTGCTGCCCATTCTGAGAACTGAACTGCTTTTATGACACCTAGCCTCTCTAGCCGGCTCAACTCAGCATCAACCTCCTCTCTCAGGGCACATGGCACCGGTCTTGCTTTCAAGAAGCAATGAGTAAATCTCAGCTTGTTGGCCTTGGATTTTTCCCAGTTCATCCTTGAAGATGGTGTCTTTTTTTTTAGCAGCTCTGACAGTCCCCCTGCTCGCAACTGGAAGATTTCAGACCAGTTTAATTTAATCTCCTTCAACCAATCATGACCTAGAAGGCTTGGCCCTTCACTTTCTACCACCATCACTGGTAGCTGTACTGACTGGTGTCTATGATGAACAGTTACTCTGGTGATACTTTTTACCTAGATTTCTTCGCCTGTGAATGTTTTCAACTTGGCAGATGTTTGTTCCAAATTTAATTGTTGATCACCTTTATTTAAATATCAGAAAGTGTGTTCTCCCATTACAGCGGTAGAAGCACCTATGTCTACTTCGATTTTTTAAGGGTTTACCATTCACTTGCACTGTGACAATAATTGACTCTGTCTTCCCAACTTTCATGTTGAATAATGAATAAATGTCAGAATTGTTTGTTTCTGGCTCTTCTACGCTGTCTATTTCATTGGACTTTGACTATTGCCTGGAAGCCTGTTTTAATTTCGCTTTGCAATGTTTCAATATGTGTCCACTTCTGTGACAAAAATAACACTCCACCTTTTTAAATTGCCAATCATTAGGAGAATGATGGTTTCCACATTATTAAAAATTAGTTTTGTATTTTGCTGCTAAGCTGTTTCCTCTCAATTTTCGGCTAGCGTGGGCTGCTTGCTGCTTCACGGTGGATTCCTGGCTTTTGCTGACTGTTCCCATCCAACCAGGAGAACGGCGCCATTTTGCGCCACTTGAATCGCTTGTGAATACGTTACAGTGCTGTCCATGGCAAGCGCTATTTCTAACACTTTCTTAAAATCAAGATTCACTTCAGCCAGCAACCTTTGCTCAATAGCATCCTCCTGCATGCCAAACGATCCCTGAGCATGTCATTCAGGGTTTCACTGAAATCACAATATTCCATTAGTTGTTTTAATTTCACCATGTAGGTAGCAATGGTCTCCCCCAGCGCTCTATTCCGTGAATCGAACCTGAACCTCTGCATTGTGGCTGAGGGCTTGGGTTGAAAATATCCCTTAACAAGGTCCACTAATTCACTGAAGGTCTTCAAATCTGGAGCACTGGGGGGTCATCAAGCTTTGAATTAAACTGTAGATCTTTCCCCCACAAATACTCTTTTCCTCCACCGTGATTTCATCGGCTTGAAAGAAGTACATAAAACTTCCTATACATCTGTGCCTGGTTCAAAGGGATCACTTCTGCCAAACTGTGACAGCTCAGAAGAGTATATCTTCCTTTCTTTTTAATCAACTTAGATACTCACAATCGCTGGGTGAGGGACAGTACTGGACCTGATTTGTCCTCGTCGCCAGTTTGCTATAAAGTTGATTTTCCAGGCAACTTTTCTTGGTGGACACATGTAAGTTCCAAGCCACCTGAACCAGCTGTATAAGTACTGTTGCTAAATAAGGAAGGGGAGGCTGGGAATTCTGTGCCAAGTAACTCACCTTCTGATTCCCCAAAGCCTGTCCACCACCTACAAGGCACAAGACAGGAGTATGATGGAATATCCTCCAATTGCCTGGATGAGTGTATCTCCAACAACGCACAAGAACTTCAACACCATCCAGGACAAAGCAGCCCGCTTGATCGGCTCCCCATCCATCATGATAATTATTCCCTCCCTCCACCACCAGCGATGCACAATGACTACAGTGTGTGCCACCTGCAAGATGCATTGCAGGAACTCACTAAGGCTGCTTTGACAGCACCTCTCAACCTACAAACTCTACCACCTAGAAGGACAAGGGCAGTATGGGAACAGCACCACCTGCAAGTTTCCCCTCAAGTCATGCACCACGCTGACTTGGAGTTAAATTGCGGCTCCTTTATTGCTGCTGGGTCAAAATTCCGGGAACTTCCTCCCTGTAACTGGACTTACACCACATGGACTGCAGCGGTCCAAAAGAGGCAGCTCACCATCATCTTCTCCAGGGCAATCAGGACTGGGCAACAAATGCTGCCCCCTCCCAGCAATGGCCACATCCGATGTATGAATTAAAAAACAAACCTTAGGCAATTTGTATCAAATGAGTGACCACATGCTATGTTTTCACGGGGTGACCCCTCATCACGTTTCCTCGTGTAAGAGACGGTAGATCCCCCTCCCCCATATGGAATTCAGGCCTGCTTCTGGTGACATTATGTGCCACCCTTCTAAAGAATCCTAAAAACAAAAGGAATGCTTCAGAATTGCAAAATACAGAGCTAATGTGGGTAATTTTTGTCAAGGCAAAATAAAAGCAAAATACTGCAGATGCTGGAGACCTGAAATAAAAACAGAGAGTGCTGGAAAAACGCAGCAGGTCTGGCAGCATCTGTGGAGGGAGAAACAGTGTTAACGTTTCGAGTCCAATATGACTCTTCTTCGGAACTTAGTTCGGAACTTGAAACATTAACTCTGTTTCACCCTCCACTCATGGTGTCAGACCTGCTGAGTTTTTCCAGCACTTAGAAGGACTTAGCGGTCGATTTGTCTAGGGAAGAGTGTGTGGATAGCCTGGATCATGTTGAGATCAAAAAAGAGGAGGTGTTAGGCGTCTTGAAGAATATTAAGGTGGATAAGTTCTCAGGACCAGATGGGATCTACCCCAGAGTACTGAGGGAGGCAAGGGAGGAGATTGCTGGGGCCTTGACAGAAATCTTTGTATCCTCACTTGCTACGGGTGAGGTCCCAGAGGACTGGAGAATGGCCATTGTTATTCCATTGTTTAAGAAAGGTAGCAGGGATAATCCAGGAAATTACAGGCCAGTGAGCCTTACGTCAGTGGTAGGGAAATTATTGGAGAAGATTCTTCACGACAGGATTTACTGCCATTTGGAAGCAAATGGGCGTATTAGTGAGAGGCAGCATGGTTTTGTGAAGGGGAGGTTGTGTCTCACTAACTTGATCGAGATTTTCGAGGAAGTGACAAAGATGATCGACGATGGAAGGGCAGTGGATGTTATATACATGGATTTCAGTAAGGCCTTTGACAAGGTCCCTCATGGCAGACTGGTACAGAAGGTAAAGTCACACGGGATCAGTGGTGAGCTGGCAGGATGGATACAGAATTGGCTTGGTCATAGAAGACAGAGGATAGCAGTGGAAGTGTGCTTTTCTGAATGGAGAGCTATGACTAGTGGTGTTCCGCAGGGATCAGTGCTGGGACCTTTGCTGTTTGTAGTATACATAAATGATTTGGAGGAAAATGTAACTGGGCTAATTAGTAAGTTTGCAAACAACACCAAGTTTGGAGGAGTTGCAGATAGTGAAGAAGATTGTCAAAGGATGCAACGGGATATAGATCGTTTGGAGACTTGGGCGGAGAAATGGCGGATGGAGTTTAATCTGGACAAATGCGAGGTAATGCATTTTGGAAGGTCTAATACAGGCAGGAATTACACAGTAAATGACAGAACCCTTAAGTGCATCGACAGGCAAAGGGATCTGGGTGTACAGGTCCACAGGTCACTGAAAGTGGCAACGCAGGTGGATAAGGTAGTCAGGAAGGCATATGGCATGCTTGCCTTCATTGGCAGAGGTATTGAGTATAAAAGCTGGGAAGTCATGCTGCAGCTGTATAGAACCTTGGTTAGGCCACACTTGGAATATTGTGTGCAATTCTGGTCACCACATTACCAGAAGGATATGGAGGTATTGGAGAATGTGCAGAGGAGGTTTACCAGGATGCTGCCTGGTCTGGAGGTTATTAGCTATGAGGAGAGGTTGGAGAAACTCAGATTGTTCTCACTAGAGCGACAGAGATTGAGGGGCGACTTGATAGAAGTTTACAAAATTATGAATGGCATGGACAGAGTAGATAGTCAGAAGCTTTTTCCCAGGGTGGAAGAGTCAATTACTAGGGGACATAGATTTAAGGTGAGAGGAGAAAACTATAGAGGAGATGTGTGGGGCAAGTTTTTTAGGCAGAGGGTAGTGAGTGTCTGGAATTCGCTGCCAGAGGAGGTGGTGGAAGCAGGTACGATAGTGGTGTTTAAGAGGCAGCTTGACAAATACATGAATAGGATGGGAATAGAGGGATATGGACCCCGGAAGTGCAAAATGTTTTAGTTGATGGGCAATATGATTGACGCAGGCTTGGAGGGCCGAAGTTAGCCTGTTCCTGTGCTGTACTTTTCTTTGTTCTTTGTTCTTTGTTCTTTTTGTTTGTATTATTAATCTTAACCTAACCTGTCAATTGAGAAAACATGTAGGATCCAGTGGAATGCTAGTTTCATGTCTTGCTGACTTTCTTTCTGGATCAAAGTCAATTGAGAATATTGGGAAGGGGTAGGGTGTGCATAAAACTGATATTGCACCTGATCCTATAGGTTCCTGGCCTGGTGAGTTAGGTGGTGAGTAACCCCCAACCCTGCCTTTAGGTGTCTGTGTTCTCTGGATCTCTGACGCTGGGTCAAAATACTGGAACTCTCTCTCTCTAACAGCACTGTGGGTGTACCTATACCACATGGACTGCAGCAGTTCAAGAAGGCAGCTCCCCACCACCTGCTCAAGGGCAAATAGGGATGGGCAATAAATGCTGGCCTAGCCAATGACGCCCATATCCCATGAACGAATAAAAAAAAATTGGCATCTTTATGAACAAACCCAATGTGCACTCAAAAGCAGATAAACTTCATAGGCTTAAAGGGACACCCGCCAACATTTTGCATGCTGTAATATTCTGAACCTTAGAAAACTATATCCTTTTAAGTTATTATGAGCAATGATATGAGAGATGTTTTTAAATAGCAATACAGTAACATAGTTACCAGCTTTTGGACTGGAGAGTGGCATTGTTCCATCTAGCCTATCTTCTATTCACAATTATTCTGTATAATTTTTAATCATGTATTTATGAAATAATTTATTCTTTGTTCTTTCTTTGTTTCCCCTCTGCAGGTCTCATTGGGTCATGCACCAGACCAGTCTGCCACTGTGCTTCCAGACCTTTACTAAAGACCAAAGAGCTGTTTACGCAGAGATGTTCATAATCCTGAAAGAGCTCAATTCTGTACAGACAGTTAAAGGCATGGTGACATGACCTGTCTGGTTCCATTGGATCTCAGCTCACTGGCACGTCACTGATAACATCGCTGATCTTGGGTCAGATGGCCCCTCAAACTCATGATTTCTAACCAAAACCAAAACTACAAAAGTCCTCGCTTTATCTCAGAAATATTTGATCACACTCTCAGAGATAATAAAATATTGGCTGAAGAATAAGTCAGGATATTGAAGAATAACATGTAGTAAACACATGGGTAGGAGGAGCCTCTGTTTGGCAATAGTGGCAGGACAAAGCTCAATGAATTGATGTTTTTGTTAAAAGAGAGGGCAGGTGAATGTCATATGCTTCCCCACTATCAGAAATATTTCAGCACACTGCCGCAACATTATGCAGATTAGAATATTAAAAGTATTTACTTTATACTTTATGAATTAAGGGCAATGGAAGTGTGTAACTGTCTCCCCTCCAGAAAGCTGTTGAGGCTCAGGATCAATTGAAAATATCAAAACTGATCTTGATAAGAGTTTTGTTACTCAGAGGTATTAATTTACAGAACCAAGGTGAGCAGATGGCTTTAAGGTATAGATCAACCATGATCTTATTGAATGAGGGAACAGATTGGAGGAGCTGAAAGGCCTGCTCTTCTTCCTATGTGTCGATAGCTAATATAATTCCAACTTTTTAAACTTCCACTCATTCCATCCCTCAGCGACAGAATTCACATGGACATTGACAGCATCCAGCTCTACCTCACCACCACCTCTCTCAACTCCTCCATTGTCGCTAAATTATCAGACTGCTTATCCAACACCAAGTGCCGGACGAGCAGAAATTTCCTCCGATCAAATATCGGGAGGACAGAAGTCATTGTTTTCGGTCCACGCTCCAAACTCTGTTCCCTAGCTGCCGACTCCATCCCTCTCCCAGGCAACAGGAGACTAAACCAGTCTGTTCGCAACACTGGTGTCACATTTGACCCCGTGATGAGCTACCCACCACATATTCGAAACATTACTAAGACAGCTCATTTCCACACAGAATCACGTCCAGACTTGTTCTCTGAATGAGAAATTTGCCAAGCGCCATTCCTCCACTTTCTCCCTATAACCTTACATATTCTCCCTTTTCAGATAACAGCCTAGTTCCCTTCTGAATGCCTCGATTGAACCTGCCTGCACCACCTCCATAACATCGCATAACTTCAGCCCTGTCTAAGCTCATCTGCTGAAACCCTCATTCATGCCTTTATTACCTCTTGACTATTCCAATGCGCTCCTGGCTGGTCTCACACTCTACCCTCCATAAACTTGAGATTATCCAAAACTCTGCAGCCCTTGTCTTGACATTGGCTGCCAGTTAAGAAACATATTGATTTTAAAATTCTTATCCTTAAATTCAAATCTCTCCATGGCCTCACCCCACCCTATCTCTGTAATCTCTTCCAACTCCACCAGCCTCTCAGATATCTGTGCTCATCGAATTCTGGACTCTTGAGCTTCCCTGATTTTAATTGCTCCCTTATTGGTTGCTGTGCCTTCAGTTGCCTAGGCTCTAAGATCTGGAATTCCCTCCCTAAACCTCTGTGTCTCTCCTCCTCACTTTCCTCCTTTAAGACGCTCCTTAAAATCCACCTCTTTGATCAAGTCTTTATCTGACGGAATATCTCCTTATGTGGCTTGATGTCATACTTTGTCTTATAATACTCTTGTGAAGTACCTTGGGGTGTTTTAATAGGTTAAGTGTGCTATATAAATATAAGTTGTTATTGTTTTAATAACATTTATAAGAAAACAGGTAGTTGCTTACTGATATTATTGAGGAGGGTGTGCCTGCTTCTTGCTGAAGAGTTTGTCTAAGCCATATTGAACAAATGTCTCCCATAAATCATTCTATCCAAAAACCAACATTTGTCTTTCAGGGAAAAGTGGGTGGAATTGTAGAATGCCATTCCATCAAAACAGCTGTTAAAAACCCTACATCATTACAAACAGTATTTGATTTATTTAGTCTGCTAAAGCAGTGGCCCTGCAGAGCATGGAGATATTGGTTCAAGGATGGTCTGAGACCAATTTGACAGGCCTGTGTGTGTAATGGGATGACAGTGCTCCAATGTAAGAGGCTGCATATTGCTTCTTGTGGGATTTTTAACAAAGGGCTCAGTGTCTTTAATCAGCGGCAGGCAGCCCTGAGTGGTTTCGTGGAGGCATTAAGGAGAATGCAGAAAAGATTCACGTCAATGGGTCCAGGGATGGGGAACTTCAGTTACATAGAAAAATTGGAGAAGTTGGAATAGCTTTCCTTGGAGATGAAAAGGTTGAGAGGATATTCAATAGAGATGTTCAAAATCATGAGGAGTCTGGACAGAGTAGATAGGGAGAAACTGTTCCCATTGGTTGAAGGATTGATAACAAAAGGGCACAGATTTAAGGTTTTTTTAATTCATTCATGGGATATGGGCATCAGTGGCTAGGCCAGCATTTATTGCCCATCCCTAATTGCCCTTGAGAAGGGCAAGGAATTGGCAAAAGGAGAAATGGCGACATGAACAATATGCAGCCTCTTACATTGGAGCACTGTCATCCCAGTACACACACAGGCCTGTCAAATTGGTCTCACACCATCCTTGAACCAATCTCTCCATGCTCTGCAGGGCCACTGCTTTAGCAGACTAAATAAATCAAATACTGTTTGTAATGATGTAGGGTTTTTAACAGCTGTTTTGATGGAATGGCATTCTACAATTCCACCCACTTTTCCCTGAAAGACAAATGTTGGTTTTTGGATAGAATGATTTATGGGAGACATTTGTTCAATATGTCTTAGACAAACTCTTCAGCAAGTGAGTGGTTAGGATCTGGAATGCAGTGTCGGAGAGTGTGGTGGAGGCAGGGTCAACTGAGGCTTTCAAAAGGAAATTGGATCATTATCTGAAAAGGAAAATTGTGTAGGCTACAAAGAAAAGGTGGTGGAGTGGTACTGGGTGAATTGCTCCTTCGGATGCCGGCTTTGGGCAAGTAGCTGGGTGGCGGGACATAGATGAGGCTATGGTCTCTCACTGGAAGGGAGGCCCACATGGTTAGCCAAGTTCCCAGTAAGTAAATATTTCTCCCTTTAATCAAAAATGTACAATCTCCTATCAAGTCCTTCATAACAGAAGGGACACCAACTGTTTTGACTTTTTGCAAGATGAATTACAATATATTAACTTTCCCGTCATGAGGTATGACCAGAGTGTTAAAGAACCAATAGGATGTAAGAAGTGATTGAAAAGCAATGTGGGGCCATGTAAACATCCTCTTTGCCTGTATTTCTTCACAGAACAATTTGCCATTCAGCCCTTGGTGAACGTGGCTGACTCTTTGCTTATGTTATTCTCTTGTTATCTTTCCTTTATTCAAAGGCGTTGTTAATGCAAATACATGAGACATTTGTGTAACAACATTACTCATGCTGAAACAAGGACAGTCAAAAGCCTAAGGGCAAACATTGCATTGTGTCATTAATTATGAGCCCCTCATTCATTCATTCCTTAATGCCTCTTCATTTAGGCTGTTAGTTGCCCTTAAACCTGTCTGGTGAGTCAATTGGACCGGGTGTGGGGAGCTGTGAGCTGTCAGTCACTGCCCAGCTTTCAGGGCCATGGCTCTGAACATAATTTCAATGAGCTCCTTACAAAGGGTCAAATTGCCAATAAACTGAGTTTGAAAATCACTAATCGCAAAAAAAAATTATGATCAACTTTAATATATAAATTTTCTGCCAAGTTTGTTTAACAAATTTGCTCTGAACAGTCATGATATGAGAGAGTTATTAAGACAAGTTATTGAGCAAGATGGCATGAGTGGACTGGACTAGATCAGCAGAGACAAAAACAGAAACAGAAATACCTGGAAAAAATTACCTGGCAGGATCTCTACTGATTATAGATCAGTAGAGATCCTGCCAGGCCTCAATTTTAAACTCGCTCCCCCACTTCCCAATGATTGAAGGAAGAGCTGTTGAAGGGTCGTGAGGACTCGAAACGTCAACAGTGCTCTTCTCCGCCGATGCTGCCAGACCTGCTGAGTTTTTCCAGGTATTTCTGTTTCTGTTTTTGTTTTGGATTTCCAGCATCTGCAGTTTTTTGTTTTTATCTCTGTGTTAAAGGAAGAGGGTTGGTTTAAAATATTGGGATTGAGCAGTCTAATCCCAGTGCAACCCCATTCCTGGCTGCCATAATGTTGAACAGGCTAATGAGACTCCCGTAATAGCAGGCGGGAGGTGGGGGCAGCTGTTAAGAGCGAAGGGCCTTCACATCCCCTGGTTATAGAACTCCTACCAGGCTCTCCCAGTTAATATCGGGGCCCCTTAAATAACTATTCATTTTCAGCTCGATCGGGTTCATTTTAAATTGCTCTGCAAGCGCAAATTGCTCTGCTGTTTTTGCCGCCCTGTTTCCACTCCATTTTTATCTGCCACCTTTGTCCCGGGGCCTCTCTGTGGGTGGCCCACGCTCCTGCCTGTTTCAAGTGGCTGTCTTTAAAGGGACTCTCCCGGGCTCTTCGGAAATGACACACCAAGGAACTCAAGCATGTCTGGGGTCAGGGATCTTGGAGGAGCAGGTGAGGGGCTTGGGGGGGAGGTCAGGTTCAAGAGGCCAAGGGAAGGGTTAAAGAGGAAGGATGATCATGGGTGGGATGGGGAACTGGGGAGAGCTGCTTCAGATGGTCCCACGGGAACGCCTGCCCTTTGCCCGACAGCTCCCCCCCCCCACCACGGGTTAAATACTGGCAGGGATGGTATGTGGCCCTTAAGTGGCCATTAATTGGCCATTTAAAAGCCTCAATAGGCTCAAGGCTGGTTGATGTCCCTCCATAAAATTTCAGACAGGTCAAGGGCAGGCAGGTAGGTGTTGGGAAGGCCATCCTTTGGATTCTATGTGGTCCCCCCCAACCTTCAAATCCACTGGCGAGTAAGTGTAAAATCCAGCCCATTGAGAAGCTAGATGATGATGATGGAAGTGTGAACCAATGTATCAGTATCCTATTCAATACTGTATGGTCAACGCCTTGGCTGTTTCTGCAGTTTAATCCAATACTAGCCAGGAATGAGGGAATAATTTAAATTTAAGGGGGAAGCTAATTTTTAAACATGTTTTCTCAAGCTGTAGGCATTGCTGGCAAAGCCAGCATTCATTGTCCATCCCTAATTGCCCTGATAGGAGTGTTGGGCCTTCATTTTGACAAATGAGTGACTATTTCAAAGAGCATTTAAGAGTCAACTATGTTGATGTTGGGTGTGGAGCAATAATGAACCGGTTGTGACAATCCAACAGCTTCATGGTCACTTGAGCTGATACTAGTTTTGTATTTTAAAAATATCCAAATTCAAATTTCCAGTTGGTGGAATTCCAGTTTGTAATTTCCTGGATTATCAGTCGAAGTCTGCTAATTACTAGCGCAATGACAAAACCCGCCTACACTAAAATCCTGCCTTGAAAATGCCATTACTCCGGTGCAGCAGAATTGGAGGTGCTCCTGCAGGGGATGTGTTAGTTGCCCATTGACGTGGAGCTTTTGGAGTCAGTTTTCCTCAGTGTTTACGAAGAGCTGAGCCAGGGAGGAGAGACAGTGCCTGCAGATTTGTTGACCTAGTAGCGTACACCAATGGTCTGACTGTGGTGTTTACCAGTCAACCTGTCATGCCTTCTTTCATCTTGCACTACTTCAACTATGAAATGATGGGCAGAATTTAACGTAAGCGATGGGGGTCTTACCCGTTGGCTGGAGACCTGGCAAGAGCCCTGTGTTGGATAATGGGAGGGGACAGGTGCAGGGTGGGCATGGGGATGGTAACAGGTTTTGGCTGTGAGGGGAGGAAAGGCATGTGGCGGTGGATTGTGATAGGGTCCAAGGTAATGGGGGTCAGGGGCCGAGGTTCAAGTGTGGCAGAGGGGAGAGGAAAGGTGATATTGGGCGGATCAAGGGTGACAGGGGGAGGGTAGAAGGTGGTGAAGCGAGTTTGAAAGGTGACATGCACCATTTTTCCAAACTGACTTTGACCACGCAGTCAGTCAGTGAGATTCCTTGAGGTAGGAGGAGGGTCTTTTCAGTTGGGTGGAGTTCAAGGTCAGCACGTGTCGAATTAAAGCGGCACCCTAATAATTGTGGGACAACTGGATGTCAAAGATGTTCACTTGTGTTCTCCTCTCTATGGTAAAAGCTGCATTGTAGCAGGTTTGTTCCTGACTCATGGGTCTCACAACATCCAGATCCCAGCAAGATGTGCAACTGCCGTTCATTCTGTGCCATTTGTCATCGGCTGCAGTCAGAGGCAGGGATGAAGGGAGGGAGGGTGGTGGATGCCTTCAAGGGGCACAGCTGGTGGAGAGCAGCCAACTCGTGACTCCAAACCTTCATTTTTCCCAGTGGATGGTCATGGCTGGCAAGGGATCATGCGGTTAGTCTTTCTATGCTGCCAAGGCAGTGGTCTCTCTATTGAGTTTTGAGGGTGGTGGAGACATGTGGAAAAGAATCTGTTTGAGGTGTCTTGTACATGGTTCTCATCACCTTTGTCAAAGAGCAATGTCTCCATACACATTCATGCAAAGGTTACGGGGAGAAGGCAGGAGAATGAGGTTGAGAAACTTATTAGCCATGATTGAATGGCGGAGCAGACTCGATGGGCCGAATGGCCTAATTTCTGCTCCTATGTCTTATGGTCTTATGGCCTTATGAATAGGAAGAACACCCAGCTCTGGTCCTCCAAGATGTCCTTTACCTCGAAGGGATGGGGTGGGAATGCCGTGTCTAGATGGAA
Organism: Carcharodon carcharias; assembly: GCF_017639515.1. Taxonomy (NCBI): domain Eukaryota; kingdom Metazoa; phylum Chordata; class Chondrichthyes; order Lamniformes; family Lamnidae; genus Carcharodon; species Carcharodon carcharias. The sequence goes on along the minus strand of NC_054468.1, from coordinate 19,457,383 downwards.
GCCTGGTTAAGGGCTTAGCACTGGCCTTCTGGCTTTGAGATGGAGGGAAACCTGTAAAGGATGTACTTACTTAATATATCACTTCAATTCGTTCACCACATCCACTGAGGCACAAACAATGCAGGCTGCAGGCAACCCTGCCTTGGTAATGGCTCTCATCCGGATGAGGAGAATGAGCCAGGCCCATCGCTGGTTGGTACAGGGCCAGGAGGAGCAAGCCTGAGCAACAAGAGGCAGCAGGGCCCCTACAAGATCAAGAGGCTGGCGAATATGGACCACTGCAATAGCGAACATTGGCCTGACCATGGTTGTATCGCCGGCGGTGCTCTTACTTAGAGATGAGCAAAAGGCAATGCCGGAGACACCCTCACACCTGTCAGCTTCTACAGGATGGGCTGCAGCCCCAAGGACTCTGTAGGAGTAGTGCGGCGTTCCTGGCCTGCAATGAGTGAGTATCAGTTGAGAGATAGTTTCCACTGGTCGGCGAATCTAAAACGCGGGGCACAGTCTCGGGATAAGGGGCCGATCATTTAGGACTGAGATGAGGGGGAATTACTTCATTCAAAGGGTTGTGAATCTTTGGAATGCTCTACCCCAGAGGACTGTGGGATGCTCTATCATTGAACATATTTAAGGTTGGGATAGACAGATCTCTCAGGGGATCAAGGGACATGGGGAACAGGCAGGGAAGTGGAGGTGAAGCCCAAGGTCAGCCATGATTGCACTGAATGGTGGAGCAAGCTCGATGAGCCGTATGATCTACTCCTGCTCCTATCTCTCGTGTTCTTGCTGAACTGGGTGGCAATGTAGGTGAATGGGTTGTTGATGAATGGGTGAGTTCACACATGAGCAGCAGAGTTTTGTATGAGCTTAAGTTTATAAATAAAGTTTCTCCTTCTGAACAGAAAAACACAGCACAGAGCATGATCCTAAATTAACAGGGAAACACAATGTGCTTAATTTGCATTCATCATGATACTGAAGTGAAGTCCTTGGCTATTTTGGACAGACAAATTGTAGGTGGGCCTAAAAGATTGGCTTTAAACTGAAAAGGGCAGAAAAAATGGTGAATGAAGAATCCCGCTTCGGACATCATGAAGTAAGCTCCGTAGCCTTAATTATATTAACAGCAAGTCTTCATTAGCAACTCATAACTATATAGATGTATACAGTAGAGGGTAAAGATATGAAGCTGACTCCAGCCTAGGTCTTTACATATCCCTGTACATCTCTAGGCTGACGCTGGCTCTGGGTCATGTGCCTGCTTACATCACTGTGTGGGTGGTACTGTACTCAGTCCCACATTAACCCTGTATGTACCAGACCCTACAACAGCAGTGAGGGTCTGCGAAGATGAATCTCTGTTTGAGCTTCACAGCCCCTGATTAATGTCTCACCATTAATTTTGTGGAACAGGAAATCCACCTCCATCATTTTGCTGTGATCTTTATAGCAGTGGTATTTTCAAACGTTTAAGGATGTCTTGACTGAGCCACTGGTTAATCACTTAAAATGCAGTGTCACTGAAATGATCAGAATTTTGTAGATGGAGAAAATAGCTCTCTTTTTGCATTCTGGATTTTCTAATCCTGACACGTTTCACCCTCTTAACAACTACAAATTACTCACCTTGCAACGATAACAAGTTTCACTTAATGCCAAGCTACCCACAGTTAAATGTATATCTTTCCCATCCAAACTTGTATTTTTTTCCCACTTAGAAACAAGTTTGCTAACTCTCTGATCTTAGATAATCTACTCCATTAATATCTCACAAGGGCCACCCATATCCTGAACATGCATACATGACCTGCACCTCACCTTGCACAGAGATGCACTGTCACTGAGCAAGGTGTGGTACGCACAGGAATGTGTGAGGGCAACATAATTGGGCTGCATGTTGACTTATAGCCTGGTTGTGCAGCATTATCGCCTGCAATGTAGCTTGAGCCAACATTAGACAGACAGTCTGCAGCTACAATGCTGTGCATGAATTTCACAGACATCAAAACTGGTCAGTGTTGGCCGCACCCAGCTAGACTGCTGCTGAGAGGCACACTGATGTGCAGAAATGCCTAGAACATCATTCTCTAACCTCAGTCCATTTATTGATTTCTCTTTTCTTTCCCACTCTTTTGAACTGCCTTATGTGAGCTGCCTTAGCCCTGCAATCGGGTCTCCAAATTTTCTTTTAAAAGAACAGACAATAATAGGTGTCTCTAGTCCATATTGATCCTCTTATGATATAAAGCGTGAACTATATCTTTTGAACTGACGATAGAAAGCAGTACATGCTTCTGAATTCAAAACAAAGGTCATAGCTCTCCCAGAAGTTGAGGTATGAGTCATTTGGCACTGTGTGTCATCTATCTGTCTCGGTTCAATAATTCTCCTTCGTGCATCACCATTAAAAAGGATGGTCATTATCAGATTGCTGCTCTTGGCACCTTGCTGTGAACAAATTTTTTTGCCACATTTCTTACATCAGTGGCTATTCTTCAAACATACTTCATTGGCTGTAAAGCTCTTTGGGCTGCCCCAAGTTGGATGGTGATTGTTGGGACCTGGTGCAACATTGGTTTTATAGATTGTCTGATTTTACTTTCAGTTGAAGTCACAGGCAGCACGACATGGCATCCCGTGTCAACCACACCAATATTTGCAAGCAGCTACTTAGTGGTAGGGTTAAAGTACTTGCCAAAGGGCACAACACTTGGTGGAGCTTGATGCTGGGGAGCAACCTTAATGTTACATGAAAGTCTTTTCCTATCTCCAAGAATCTTCCACTACTGCAACTCTTGAAAATAATGGCCCAGAGCTTCCGTTCTCCGGATGGTTGTACCCTGGAGGTACCCCAAAAGATGGACTGGGGATCCTTCGGAAATCCCAATGCAAGGACTCCAAAGGAATTGCCCAGAAAGTTTCAACTTCCAATGGGTAGTTCCGCTGCATATGGAACCCCCTGAAAAGGTCTCAATTCTGACTTAGAGTCGGAGATTTCAGACAGTTCCGACTCACTAGCCTGGATAGTTACCCAGGAAATGTTAGAAAGGAATAAAACATATCTAACTCCCGTAACTATACAACTGACCACTCTAACTCCCCACTGCCACTGCCAATTCCCTCCCGCCGTACTTCTGACTACCCCCAACCCTCCAATTCATCCTGCCCCTCTGACCCCCCGACTCTCTGATCCTGCTGCCCTTCTGACCCCTACCCTCCGACTCCCCCTGACTTTCCAACTCCCTGACCCTCTGATCCTCCAACCCTGAGCCTCTGACTTCCCCTGACCCTACCCCCCCACCCCCCCCGCACCCCCCCCGCCACCCCACTACTGTCCTGACCTGACCCGACCTCACTAACCCACCCATCCTGCACCCAACCAGCTGGAACACTACCCAACCTACCTCCCTGCCACCCACCACCCTGCCACTTACCACCTTGCAACTTACTACCCAGCCACCCACCACGTTGCCACCCACAAACCACAACCCAGCCACCCATCACCCTGAAACCTACCACCCTGCCACCCTACCCACTTACTCACTTACCTCACTCACCCTCATCCACTAAGACAGTGAAAAGTCATTGAAACGATTCAAAGCTTTTCACTGTGCTAGTGAATGAAGAGTTACCAAAATATAGCAGCTGGTGCCATAAAAAAGGGGTCCCCCGATGATCCTGCACTATAAGGAAGCATTCCCAGAACAGGTATGCTCCACATTGCTGAACAGGCCTGGTTTGGAAGTCCGGGCCAGAAATGCTCCGGCCCTGTAGGTAAAACAAGTAAAGCACCAGCTTCTTATCAAACTCAGTGGAGACACTGGGGGTTATCTTGACTTTGAGTAATAGTCTGAACTTGATTTAACTGGCTGTTACATAACGCTCCTGATTCTCATTCCCATGGAGCCCAAAGTTACCAACATTGAGTACAAAATAAAAAGAAAATATGTGGATATTTCATGGAAAATAAGTAGAAAACATGAAAAGGACATTCTCCCAATTCTTTCCTTTTTAAACTGTGATTTTTAAGCAGTTTCTTCCCTTTATCGCCAGACCATAATAGGCAAAGTTTCCACTGTACCTGAACATGGGGCCTGTGAAGTTAAGCAGCCTACCTTTGGTCTTTGTTACCATTATGGCTGGATTTACAGTGCAGCCTCTCACTCAAAAGTGGCAGGAGTGAATTGAACAGTTATAAATCGCCAATAGAAATATGACCTCTGTGCAAATAAGGCAGGAACTTGGCAGGAGTGCTCGATGCCAGCTTCCTGCTCCCCACTCTGCTGAATCCAACCAATCATATCTCAGACATGGTATCCTTATACTAGGCTTACACTAACCTCAGCTATGTGTAGGTAATGATTAAGACACTGGCAGCAAGATCACTGCCTTCATTGCATATTGAGTCCTTCCACGGGTTTTGAAGATTAAGTTAAAAATGAAATTTGGTATGAAGTTGTCCCTTACACATTCAGCTGCCTCTGAGCTGCTACTTTCCACTATTCAAATGAAAGATAAGCATCCAACAAAAAAGTTATTGAAATAACTCAACTCAATGCTGTGAGAAGCAGAAAGGAACATGTTGACCCACACAAACAAAATTACATTTATCATTGGCAGCAAAGGTGATAAATTGACTAAGCTCCACTCAGAACATGCTTTATAATCATTAGCAGGTTTCTTGTAGTATTATTCTTGGGTAGCCCTTGATTTCTGTTACTTACCATAATCCTCCAGTGGTTCAAACAGTTCGGCAGCTTCACATCTCTATAATACAGCATATTTATATTTTATATTATGCAGCATTTACAATACATTTTTTTCACCCTCACATACTTACCATTTTCCTCCTCTTAAAACTTGCTTCAGAGGCAAGCACCATATGGATAGATCTTTAACTTCACTACTTGGGCTGCAATCTGATGGAGGGGTTCACCTAGGCCCAGATTTTCACCACAAAAGAGAAGATAGCGGAAGCGGCTGAAAATTCTAACTCATGGTCCGGAAAATGGCATGTTCCATTTTCGAGGGGAGCCGTGCACATGCATACACGGTTTACATGGTTTACAGAGACAGGTGCCATTTAAATCACCAGGTACCTCCATGGGAGTGGGATTTTGGTAGGTCAGGGGTGTGAAACCTGCAACGTACAGGTTTGAACAGTAAAAGCTAGTCTGAACTTGGTGGATGTGTTTAGATAGCCAAGGTGCCCCTTCAGAGAAGTAAATTACTCTTTTGGATGTGGTCCCGGACACATTTGAGAGAGTTGGTGTACCGTTTGGGATTGTTAAAAGTGAACATGATTATGCACTTTTTATGCACAAACATATTGGAAATGAGAAGCTGTCAAAGAACTGTCCAGCTGTCAACCATCAAAGAACTGTCCAACTGTCAATGAACTGTCAAGCTGTCAAAGCTGACAAAGCTGCCAGGGAGCTTTCAAAACTATCAAGGAACTGTCAAAGGTGAGTTGGCATGGAGATTATAGGGACAAAGGGTGGTGGGTGGGGGAATGGGTTGGCATGAGTTGATACTAAGTGGGGCCATGGGGGTGGATAGAAGGGCATGGGACTGGCAGAATGGGCATGAGGGACTATGGGTGGGTGGAGGCATAGGTTGGCATGGATGGCACATACGGTGTGCGTGGGGGTGGTAGGGGAGAGGGCTGGAGGGGTGTTTTTTGCTTTATTCTTTTTTATTTCAACAAAGTGATGGAGCACAGAGGCAGGCCTTCCCCTTAACCCAACTCTGTACCCGGCAGCATCCGCACCCATTCCGGAAGTGGCAGGTCCAACTTCCCATCCAGCCCTCCACCCGGAACAAAAATCAGACCAGTGGGTGGCCATTTTTAAAGGTTAGGCTCACAGAGCCGGGAATATCTCCCATCTCTCCGCATCCAACCCGGGAGCAAAACTCTGGGCCCTAATCTTTATAAAACATGCCTGATTTACATCCCACTGTGTGCTATAAAAAAATTCACATATTTAAAATAATTCTATAATTAAATGGTTTGTTACTTCATTTTGCATGGTAAAATTCTAGAATTATACAGTACAAATGGATGCCATTCAGCCCATCATGCCCAGGAGGATTATTTACTTATCTATTGGAGGGAGGCGGTGGCAAAGGGGACGAGTATTCCAGAGACCCAGGGTAAATGCTCTGGGGATCCAGGTTCAAATACCACCACGGCAGGTGGTGAAATTTGAATTCAGTAAAATTAAAAGTCCGATGATGGCTACGCAACTATTGCTGATTGTTGTCAAAACCCATCTGGTTCACTGATGCCCTTTAGGGAAGGAAATCTGCCATCCTTACCTGGTCTGACCTACATGTGACTCCAGACCCACAGCAATGTGGTTGACTCTTAAATGCCCTCTGGACAAGGGCAATGAGGGATGGGCAATAAATGCTGGCCTAGCCAGTGACGCCACATCCTGTGAACAAATAAATATGCTGGCAATGCTGGCAGCACTTGTGCCAGGCTGAAGACAGCAGGAGGAGCATCAGCAGGGAGATATTTGGATTACGATCTGTGCATTTTTGTCAACGTTTCTGAAGCAGCTTTCATTTATGTCCTGTATTTTAAAGCACTAAAACATCCCCATGCACTTCACGGAAGCGAAATGAAACAAAACCTAACGCCAGGCAGGATTTGAGGCTTTGGGTCAGGATCTCAAGGGGTCAAATGGGGGGGGTCACGACCCCATATTGTGTCGGGGGCAGTCACCTGACAGTGATTTCCCTTGAACTGGCCGATTACTGACCAAAGGGCTCGTTTGCTGTCCAATCAAGGGCAGCGGACGGGCTCTTGAAGCTGGAAGGTCAATAGGAGGCAATCCAGCCAGCAGCACAGGATTTCGTACCTGGCCACTCCCAGACGTGTCCCCATATCAGTGTGAAAATTTAGCCCTTCGAGTCACAAGAGCTTAGCCAAAGAGGTAGGTTTTAAGGAACACCTTGGAGGAGGTGAGAAAGGTAGCGAGACGGGGAGTTTTAGGGGGGGAAATCCCAGAGCTAAGAGCCTGGACAACTGAAAGCATGGCTGACAATGCTGGAGCAAAGGAATTCAGGGATACAAAAAGAGGAGACTCGTAGGATCGGGGATCCCAGTGGTTTTGTGAGGATGGAGGAGGTTGTAGAGATAGGATTGGGTGAGGCCCTGGAAGAATTTGAAAACAAAGGATGAGGATTTTGGGTTCAAACATCTTCCACTAGAGGGTTTGGCAAAGTCAAGGCCCCACTAGCAGACCTCTCGACCTTGAGACTGAAGATTGGAAAAGGCCCTGAGTCCGCAGACCCAAACTAAGTAATCACCCTGATTTTATGTTCAATACTTACAAAAAAAAAACAGCCCGGTATTTCTGAACCATTTCATTTATATTTTGAAATCCAGGAATGTTCCTTAAAACTTCACATGATGTTTTCAACAAAAGTTTATTTTTAAACAACTTCTTTGTTGAAGGCATTTTTTTTTTCTTCTTTGTCACTTGATATCTCACAAAGGCATCTTACCTGGCCACTCTCATGCATCAGTTTATATAGTCACTGAAATTTTCCATGACATGTGATTTTTTTCTTCTGCTTTCTAAGTCTTGCTTCATAGAGAATACAGGTCAGATTGTGCCATTCAAAATTAATAATTTATTTTCTCCACAAAAGCAACACTCTCCCAAGTGTCCATTCAAAACAATGTGGTAATACAATGTGTGTTTGTCACTTACACTGGGGCTACTGGGGGTGTGGGGAGTTGGGTTGGGGAGGATGAAATAATCATCTGTGTTGTTTTACGATACATCAGATTATATCATTCAGGTTAAACCATTTTTTTCTTACAAGTTCAGTCCAGGATCAAACCCTGCTTTTACTTCACGGAGTTGATAACAGAAGGGCTTTTGAAAAAAAAATGCCTTACATTTGTACAGTCCCTTTTATGATTTCAGAATGTCCCAAAGAGCTTCGCAACCACGATTTGAATTTTCATAATAGTGGCAGACAATTTGCATATGGCAAGGTCCCATAAACAGCAATGTAATAATGATCAGATAACCTCTCTTGATGGTTGAGGGATAGATATTGACCGGGACACTGGAAAGAACTTACCCGCTCTTCTTTGAAATAAGTACCATGGAATCTTTTACATCCACCTTGGAGAGTAGATGGGGTCTCAGTTTAATGCCTCACTGAAACACAGCACTTTCAACAATGCAGCTCTTCCCCAGTACTGCACTGGAGTGTCAGCCTATATTTTATGGTCAAGTGTCTGGGACTTGAACCTACAGTTGTGTGGCTCAGTGGTAAGAAAGCTATCACTGAGGCACCTGAATCATCAGCATTGCCAGGCTTAGTTAATTTCGCCGCATCCTAAGTGTTGTATATTTATACCTCTTTGCAGGAATGTCACAAGTTCCATGTGTATAACAGGTTTTACTTTCAGTGTTTTAAAATGTCTACTTTATGGCCAGAAATTTCCCCCTTTCGGGTGGGTTATGCAGGGGTGAGCGGGGACTGGGGTGGGGGCACGAACCTGATCAGTGCACCCACCCCCATCGGGTCCACGGCGCCATTTTACGTGGGTGAGCCAATTAAGGCCCGCCTATCGTGACGTGCGCCCGGAAGCGCTGAGCGCTCCCCGTGCGGGCAGGGGTGGGGGGAGATTCTCTGGGTGGTTCCCTGCGCTCTTTTGGGATGTGAAACCCGCTCCCGGCCAAGATTGCGCCGTGAACCCGATTTTGCGCTGGGTGGCCAATTAAGGTCCGCCCACCATGAAACGCAACCACTGGATGCGTTTACCATGTGCAGGAGCGGGGAAGCGGCTGTGGCGTTCAAAAACGGAAGAGGCAGCTCCCTGAAGGCTGCCGGGAGTTGTGGGGTGGGGGGGTGCTGAGGGAGCTGTCTGGAAGCTGTCCAAGAAGTGTCCTGGTGTGTAGGCACGGCCTCAGCACCTGGTGACCACGGAAAGCAGGAGGGCAAGTTGGGTGGGCACTCTGCCCTCCGTTTCTCAGATGAATGCTTTGGGGAGGGCTGGTGGAGGTGGTCAGTGCCAGGCAGCATATCTAAATGCCCAGGAATGACAAGGGAAGGCTGCCTCACCTGACCAAGAAGGCCTGGACAGAGGTCGCTGCCCAGGTCAGTGGACATGATGTGGTGCACCTCAGTGCCGCAAAAGGTTCAATGATCTTCTGCAGTCAGCAAGGGTAAATGCAGAAATGGCATGGACCTGTGTGGAGAACTTTAGTCGGGTGCCCGTTTCTCAGAACATTCAGGGGTCTAAGAATGTATATACCAACTGGCACTGAAGCCTGCCCTGCCAAAGCTGGGATGCCAGCACGACTGGCCTCAGTGCATTGCAGGATGAGATGTGCCAAAGTGACACTGCCCACCCAATGCCCAGGTGGGAGGGCGGGTAGGAACCAGGAAAGGACCTTCAGTGAGATGGAGCAGTAATGAGGCTATTTTTCCCTGTCAGGAGAAGAGTAGTTATAACGCTGCGGAGTGCTGCAGGACAGGTGGAGGAGTGCATCCTCATGAAGCACCAAAGCGATGCACAGGAGCTGGATGCCACCGGCCAGATCGTTCTTCTGTTCGCTATGTGTTGGGGGTCTCGGATGAAGGTAAGAGTGCAGATGATAGATGTGTGTGCGGTGGGTACTGGAAACATGATGGGCTCATCTCATTACAAATTGAACTGTCAGAAACAGCCAGAAACCCCACTGAAGCTCCAGTGCAGATGGCACATGGGGCAGCTCTCCACTGTCTCCTCATCCCGCCCAGCATGCATTGTGACTAAGAAGATTGAATGCTTTTGCCTTCCTCCTGCAGATCACCATCTGCAGGAGCTGCCGGTGACCCTGTGGACTCCCGATTGAGCTCAGAGGAAAACATTGTATCTGCATCAGCGTCACTCTGTCTCTCTGAACCAGGCACCAGAGCAGATACTCACACATCGATGGGCATTAGGTATTTGGCTCCATGGGCAATGCACAGCGGTGAGGGTGCATCACGCTTGCATGAGGACTGGCAGAAGCAGAAAGGTCCCATGGAGCTGACAGTGGGAGCACAGCTGGAGACCAGGACCATGCTGAGTCTGAGGCAGATGACAAGCCTCAGGAGTCGTCCATCAGGCGACTGGATGTCCAGCAGGATGCGTGGGGAGAACTAACTGAGATCCATGAGGGTCTGCGTGCCATGGTCTCCGTCATGGAGAAGTCCATGCAGAGCATGAGTTCTGCGTTGACCCTTAACACCGAGAGCACAGCCTCCTCCATTGAGAGAGTGGCGGCTCTCATGGAGAGGCAGATTCAGGAGCAGAATCAGGGGTTCCTGGGGTTATACTCTGGCCTGTAAGCCCTCAAACAAAATGTGACCTCAGGAGGTCACTGCTAGTGTGGGAAATGGATAAGGCACCTAGTCTCCCTGCTCGGTCCCTGTCTATCAGTGGTGAGCAGGGATGTGCAAACACATCTCACGCTGACAGATGAGCTGCCTGTCATCTCTATGGGTTTCTCTCAGGGCGCTCTGGATGAGGGCACCAGTTCCTCTGTCCCCTCTGCCAACAGCCACTGTATCTGATGATGCTGCGATGACTGAGGAGTGGCCAGCTATGGGGCTGGATGCACCCTCCCAGGTGGAGCCTGTTCAGCGTCTGGTGGCCAGAGGATGACTGCCAAGGTCATCAGGGCCACAAGGACAGCAGAGTCAGCAGTTGCCCCCAACGCCACTGTCAGTGAGGGGGGGCACCAAGTCACAGAACCCACTGACGTAGGTTGAAGGCACCTTGAGAACAACAAGGGTTTGTCACAGGTGACATTATTTGCTTACCTCGATGGGTACAGCTCCATTAACACTTGAGAAGCTCGACACCACCCAGAGTAAAGCAGCCCATTTGATTCACACCCCATTCACCAACTCCAGCATCCACTCCCTGCAATGCTGGTACACAGTAGCAGCAATGTGTGTACTATCTGCAAGATGCACCGCAGCAACTCACCGAGGCTCCTTTGACAGCACTTTCCAAACCCACGACCTCTCACACCCAGAAGGACAAAGGCAGCAGATGTATAGGAACACCACCACCTGCAAGTTCCCCTCCAAGCCACACACCACCCTGACTCGCTGGTTCCTTCACTGTCACTGGGTCAGAACTCCCTCCCTAACAGCACATTGGGTGTACCTACACCACATGGAATGCAGCAGTTCAAGAAGGCAGCTACGGCGTGAGCAGAAACGTTCCCTTCTCTGAGGATGCTGTAGCGAATGGCGGCTGACAGCATCGTTCAGTATGTTGATATGGGAGGTGGGTTGGGGCAAAGACTATTATATTAAGCCCGAGGTCTCAGGAATGCAACTTTCACGGTTTGTGTCTGCCTTTCACTAATTTTAGCAGGTGTGGCTGCAACTGCTTCCAAATAGCCACAAATGCCACAGCAAAGAAAGTGTGAGTGCACAGCTGTCCGGGTGTTATTACAGGTTTCAGAATTTGTCCCAAAGGAAAAGCTGTAAATAATTAACCTAAGCAACCAGATTATGTTATGAAACGGCTTCCACTGGAGTCCACAGAAGCCTCTGGAAATATCAGCGCCATTTTAATTTTGTTCATTTTTAATATCATAAGCGAACAGGCGCCAACTTATAAACAATCATGTGGCTTCATTACAGCATTGTCTTATAACATGGTAAACACATGCTGAACAGAAGCCTTTATTAATATCAAGTGAAAGTGCTGGAAAAACTCAGCAGTTCAGGCAGCCTCTGAGGAGAGAGGAACAGGGTTAATGTTTTGAAAGAAATGTTAAGTCTTTCTCTCTCCACAGATGCTGCCAAGTCTGATGATGAGTAGTACTTCCAGCATTTTTCTGTTTTTAATTCAAGTTTCCAGCATCTGCAATATTTTACTTTTGCTCCTGTATGTCTGTATATCCAGTTATTTAATTAACTGGATAAGCCTCGTAAGATCATAAGAAATAGGAGCTGAAGTAGGCCATTTGGCCCCTTGAGACTGCCCTGCCAGCCCAAAAGACCACAGGCAGGATTTTACGGTCCTGTTTCGGCCTGGAACAGGGCCATAAAATGCGGCGAGCCGTCGACTTCAGTGGGAACGTAAAATCCCATTGCCGTAAAATTCTGCCCCATGTCTGATCTGACCATGGCCTTAACCCCATTTTCCTGCTGCCGACCCCCCATAATCCTCGACTCCGTCGTGTGTCAAAAATCTGTCTAACTCAGCCTTCAATGTACTCAATGACCCACTGCTCACTGGGGAAGAAAACTCTAAGACCTAATGACTCCCTGAGAGAAGAAATTCCTCTCATCTCCATCTTAAATGGGAGACATCTTATTTTTAAACTGTGCCCCTTAATTCTAGACTCTTACACAAGAGGACAGCCAGAATCCGCTCTGTCAAGCTCCCTCAGAATCATATACGTTTCAATAAGATCACCTCTCACCTTGGCCGGGATTTTTCGGTCCCACCCGCGTTGGGACCTGTCCTGGATGAGAAGGAAAACTCAGAGAGGCAGCCAAACGTCCGTTGACTTTAGGCGCGAGTTTGCAGTCCCAACCGAAAATCCCCCACCTTCTAAATTCCAGTGAGCAGCAGCCTAACGTGCTCAACCTTTCCTCACAAAGCAACTGCTTCAGCCCAGGAAGCAGCTGAGTGAACCATCTCTAAGCTGCTTCCAATACAATGATATCCCACCCTAAGTAAGGAGACCGAAACTGTGCATAGTACCCCAGATGAAGTCTCACTATGGCTTTGCACAGCTATAGCAAGACCTCGCTACTTTTATACTCCATTTCCCTTGCAATAAAGGCCAACATTCCATTTGCCTTCTTTACTTGCTGTACCTTTGGGCATTTCATGCACCAGGACACCCATATCTGTTTGTACCACAGCTTTCTGCAGTCTCTCTTCAGTTAAGTCATATTCTGCTTTTCTATTCGTCCTGCCAAAATGGACAAGCTCACATTTTCTCACATTATACTCCATCTGCCAAATTTTTGTCCACTCACCTAACTTATCTATTTCCCTTTGAAGACTCTTTGGGCAGAATCTTCCATCCTGAAGTCTAAAGTTTGGTGGTGGGTGGGAAACTCGGTCTGATTCACGCTGGACGGCAGGTCGGTTGAACATGTGATTTTGCGCTGTTCAGCTCTTTATCTCCTCTTCTCAACTTGCTATCATGCCTATCTTAATGTCATCAGCAAACTTAAAACCGTAGAACCATGGAAAGGTTACGGTGCAGAAAGAGGCCATTCAGCCCATTGTGTCTGCACCAGCCAAAAAGAGAAAAAAGAAACTAGCCGCTCATTTTAATCCCACTTTCCAGCGCCTGCTCCATAGCCTCGCAGGTTACAGCACTTCAGGTGCAGATCCCTTTAAATGAGTTGAGTGTTTCAGCCTCAACCACCAACTGAGGCAGTGAATTCCAGATGTCCCCCACCCTCTGGGTGAAAAAGGTTTTCCTCATGTCCCCTCTAATCCTTCTACCAATCACTTTAAATCTATGCCCCTGGTAATTGACCCCTCAGCTCGGAGAAACAAGTCTTTCTTGTCTACCCTGTCTCGGCCCCTCATAATTTTGTACACCTCGATTAGGTCACCCCTTAGCCTCCTCTGTTCTTTGGAAAACAACCCCAGCCTATCCAATCTCTCCTCATAGCTGCAATTTTCAAGCCTGGCAACATTCTTGTAAATATCCTCTGTACTCCCTTCAGAGGAATTATGTTCTTCCTGTAATGTGGTGACCAGAATTGTACACAAAATGCCACCTGTGGCTTAAACAGCATTTTATACAGTTCCATCATTACATCCCTGTTTTGTATTCAATACCTCGCCCGATAAAGGAGAGCATCCCATAAGCTTTCTTGACCACCTTGTCCACCTGTCCTGCACCTTCAAGGACTTGTGGACATGCACTCCAAGGTCTCTCACTTCCTCAACCCCTCTCAGTACCTTCCCGTTTATTGAGTATTCCCTTGCTTTGTTTGCCCTTCCCAAATGCATTACCTCACACTTCTCCGGATTGAACCCCATTTGCCACTTCTCCACCCACTCAACTAAACCATTGATATCACTCTGGGTTGACAGCTATCCTCTTCACTATCAACTACACGGCCAATTTTTGTGCCATCTGCAATCTGCAAATCATGCCTCCCACATTTAAGTCTAAATCATTAATATATACAACAAACAGCAAGAGCAGCATTTTCCGGTCGGCAAGAGGGGGTGGGGCCTGCTTGCCGATGTGTAAAATGACGCAGGGTGACATCGGGTATGCGTCCCGACATCACCCCGCGTCATTTAGATGTTCAGTTTGGCGGGCCTGCAACCGAGTCGGCTGCGCGCCCGCCAACCTGTCAATGGCCACTTAAGGTCATTAGTGAGGTACTTAAAACACTTAATGGACCTGCCCATCCAACCTTAAGGTTGGCGAGCAGTCGAAGAGCCCAGGCGGCCTTCAGAAAAACATGAAACTTCATCCACGGGCGGGATGAGGTTTCATGAGGGTTTTAAAATTTTGACTTACTCTTCAAATAAAAGTTATGGATATGCCCCAGCTCATGTGACAGTGTCACATGAGGGGACATGTCAGTAAAATTTTTTCTTTTCTTTAATCTTTTTTTTTACATGTGAGCCGATTTACTTGAGGCATCACTTTTCCCCAGGGAGATCTGTGCGCTCTATCGCGTGCATTCGTGAAAGAGTGCACCCCCAGCTTAGGGAAATCCCCCCCCAGCCCGCACAGGGAGTGCACAGCACTTCCAGGCACGCGTCACATTGGGCGGGCCTTATTTAGCCCACCCTCATAAACTGGCGGCGCACCCCCTATTGGGGGTGCCCGCTCGAAAGACCCCAACACCAAGGCCTCTGGAACACTACAAAACCATTTTCCATTCACAAAAACACCCAGCGACCACTACCCTTTGTTTCCTGTCAGTGATCCAACCTACCACCTTCCCCTGCATCCCATGAGATCCCACTTTCCTGACCAGTCTGCCATGTTTCGAACCCACCCAGGATTACAGGTATCCCTGGGACATAAAACGTTTCTCGGACTGCTGTTCCCGTCACATTCTGAAATCCACACTCAGTGCCATGCACCACCATATGAACACACTCGACCTCTCCCTCCAGCAGCACCGCCGTACCCTTTTTCAAAGCTGCGCGTGCCCCCAGTTTCATTTTATTCTTCGGCTCATCCGATGCCTCAACAAGAAACTTTTTCTCTTTCTCTCAAGTGCTAAGGAACGCAAGCTCCAACAACTCATCGACACCAACACCCATCTAGGACCCTCGACCCCTGCCTGTCCCTCCGTCCCCACCCCATCTTCCAATCCCAGCCCCAGCCGTGTATCCACTATACCCCCTGACCTTCTGACCTTCCCCTCTCCGATGCTGAACGTTCAGTGCTCAGCAAAGGACTTAGTTTCATACTCTTACGCCCTCACCTCAATGAATTTCGGTCTCGGCACGACGCTGAGCTCTTCTTCCGCCGTCTTGGTCTCTGGGCTCACTTCTTTGGGTAGGAGTCCTCTCCCTGTTCAACGGATCCTTTCACCCACCTCCAATATTCTCCCTCCACCTGGACCCCTCCCTCTGGATTCTTACCTTCTCTTGATCTCTTCATTGAGAACTGTCGGCACGACATTAGTCGTCTCAATTTCTCTGCTCCTCTCACCCTTTCTAATCTCTCTCTCTCTCTGAACTTACTGCACTCCATTCTCTCAGTCCAACCCTGACATTGTCATCAAACCCGCTGACAAGGGTGGTGCTGTTGTTGTCTGGCGCACTGACCTCTACCTCGTGGAGGCTGAGCGTCAACTCGCAGACACTTCCTCCTACCTCTCCCTGGACCATGACCCCACCACTGAACATCAAGCCATTGTTTCCAGGACTGTCACTGACCTCATCTCCTCTGGGGATCTTCCTCCCACAGCTTCCAACCTGATAGTTGCCCAACCTCGGACGGCCCGCTTCTACCTCCTACCCAAAATCCACAAACAGAACTGTCCCGGTAGACCGATCGTGTCAGCTTGCTCCTGCCCCACGGAACTCATTTCTCGTTATCTTGACTCCCTTCTCTCTCCCCTTGTCCAGTCCCTTCCCACCTACATCCGTGATTCCTCTGACACCTTACGTCACATCAACAATTTCCAGTTCCCTGGCCCCAACCGCTTCCTCTTCACCATGGACGTCCAATCCCTCTACACCTCCATCCCCCACCAGGATGGTCTGAGGGCCCTTAGCTTCTTCCTCGAACAGAGGCCTGAACAATCCCCATCCACCACTACTCTCCTCCGTCTGGCTGAACTTGTTCTCACGCTGAACAATTTCTCCTTCAACTCCTCTCACTTCCTCCAAATAAAAGGTGTGGTTATGGGTACCCGCATGGGCCCCAGCTATGCCTGTCTCTTTATGGGGTATGTGGAACATTCCTTGTTCCAATCCTACTCCGGCCCCCTTCCACAACTCTTTCTCCGGTACATCGATGATTACTTCGGTGCTGCTTCATTCTCTCGTCGGGACTTGAAAAAATTTATTAATTTTGCTTCCAATCTCCACCCCTCCATCATTTTCACATGGTCCATCTCTGACACTTCCCTTCCCTTCCTTGACCTCGCTGTCCCAATCTCTGGTGATAGACTGTCCACCAATATTCATTACAAACCTACCGACTCCCACAGCTACCTCGACTACAGCTCCTCACACCCCGCTCCCTGTAAGGACTCCATCCCATTCTTTCAGTTCCTTCACTTCCGTCGCATCTGTTCTGATGATGCTACCTTCAAAAACAGTTCCTCTGACACGTGCTCCTTCTTCCTTAACCGAGGTTTTCCACCCACTGTCGTTGACAGGGCCCTCAACCGTGTCTGGCCCATCTCCCGCACATCCGCCCTCACGCCTTCTCCTCCCTCCCAGAAACATGATAGGGTCCCCCTTGTCCTCACTTATCACCCCACCAGCCTCCGCATTCAAAGGATCATCCTCCGCCATTTCCGCCAACTCCAGCATGATGCCACCACCAAACACATCTTCCCTTCACCCCCCCTATCAGCATTCCATAGGGATCATTCCCTCCAGGACACCCTGGTCCACTCCTCCATCACCCCCTACTCCTCAAACCCCTCCTATGGCACCACCCCATGCCCACGCAAAAGATGCAACACCTGCCCCTTCACTTCCTCTCTCCTCACCGTCCAAGGGCCCAAACACTCCTTTCAAATGAAGCAGCATTTCACTTACATTTCCCCCATCTTAGTCTACTGCATTCGTTGCTCCCAAAGTGGTCTCCTCTACACTGGAGAGACCAAACGTAAACTGGGCGACCGCTTTGCAGAACACCTGCGGTCTTTTCGCAAGTATGACCCAAACCTCCCTGTCACTTGCCTTTTTAACACTCCACCCTGCTCTCTTGCCCACATGTCTGTCCTTGGCTTGCTGCATTGTTCCAGTGAAGCCCAACGCAAACTGGAGGAACAACACCTCATCTTCCGACTAGGCACTTTACAGCCTTCTGGACTGAATATTGAATTCAACAACTTTAGGTCTTGAGCTCCCTCCTCCATCCCCACCCCCTTTCTGTTTCCCCCTTCCTTTTGTTTTTTCCAATAAATTATATAGATTTTTCTTTTCCCACCTATTTCCATTATTTTAAAATATTTTAAAATCTTTTATGCTCCCCCCACCCCCACTAGAGCTATACCTTGAGTGCCCTACCATTCATTC
Source organism: Carcharodon carcharias (assembly GCF_017639515.1). Taxonomy (NCBI): domain Eukaryota; kingdom Metazoa; phylum Chordata; class Chondrichthyes; order Lamniformes; family Lamnidae; genus Carcharodon; species Carcharodon carcharias. Next base: position 19,439,652 of record NC_054468.1, on the reverse strand, counting down.
TTAATTAGCACATTCGTTTAGATAACATCACCAACTTTAACACCTATGTGTTCTTTTGTTCTGTTGTCTGTGACATCTTTTGATGATCTGCTTCTATCACTGCTTGCTTGTCCCTACAACCACACCAACCCCGTCCACTTCTCTCCCCTCACCCAAACCCCACCCCACCCTCCCCCACACACCTTAAACCAGCTTATATTTCACCCCTTTCTTGGATTCACTCAGTTCTGTCGAAGGGTCATGAGGACTCGAAACATCCACTCTTTTCTTCTCCACCGATGCTGCCAGACCTGCTGAGTTTTTCCAGGTAATTCTGTTTTTGTTTTGGATTTCCAGCATCCGCAGCTTTTTTGTTTTTATATCTGCCACGTGGGACCTTGTCAAATGCCTTACTGAAATCCATTTGACAACATCCACTGCACTACCCTCATCAATCCTCCTTGTTACTTCCTCAAAAAATCCTATTAAGTTAGTAAGACACTATCTTCCCCTAGCAAAACCATGCTGACTATCCCTGATCAATCCATGCCTTTCTAAGTGACAGTTTATCCAGTCTCTCAGAATAGATTCCAATAATTTGCTCACCACTGAATTCAGACTGACCGGCCTATAATTTTCTGGTCTATCCCTCACACCCTTTTTAAATAATGGTACAACGTTCGCAGACCTCCAATCCTCTGGCACCTCACCTCTATCTAGTGAGGATTGGAAAATGATCTTCAGAGCATTTGCTATTACCTCCCTGGCTCCCTTCAACAGCCTGGGATACAATCCATTTGGTCCTGGTGATTTATCCACCTTCAAGGATGCCAGTCCCTCCAGTACTTCCTATCTCACTATGCTTATTGTATCTAATATTTCACACTCCTCTTATTTAACTAGAATGTCTGCATCATCCCTCTCCTTCATGAAGACAGAGACCAAGCACTCATTGAGAACCCTGCCCACATCATCTGCATCAACCTACAAAATGGTCCCCCCATTGCCAATTGGCCAGCTTCATTTTTCCTAAGACTAAATCTACAATTGCACTCCCTTTCATTGGGCTTGTTACATGTTGGCTAAAAAAGTTCTCTTGAATACATTTCACGAGCTTTGTGCCCTTCACACTGTTCGTATCCAAATTGATATTAGGGTAGTTAAAGTCCCCAATGATTACTGCCCTTTTGTTTTTACACTCAGAAATCTGTCCACATATTTGCTCGTTGAACTCCCTTCCACTATTTGGGGGTCTATAGTACACTCCTAGCAGTGTGGCTGCCCCTTTTTATTTCTGAGCTCAACCCATATGGTCTCATTTGATGCTTCAATTAGTATATCATCACTCCTCACAGCTGTAATTGATTCTTTAACCAATAATGCTACTGCCCCTTCCCTATCCTGCCTGCAAACTCTATATCCAGGGATGTTGAGCTGCCATTTTTGCCCCTCCTTCAGCCAAGTTCCTGTTATATCGATGATATCATTCTGTCATGTGTCTATCTGTGCCCTCAGCTCATCAGCTTTATTTACTATGCTCCTTGTATTTAAATATATACCTTTTAACACTGCCAAATTCCTGTGCTGTACACTTTTTAACCTGTGCTGCTTCTGTCTTTCAGAGTCACTCACTACTTTTCTATCTCTTGTTCTCTGCTCTGAACTTGCCCTCAGGTTCCCCGACCCCTTCCAATTTAGTTTAAATACTCCACCCAATCCCCATCAGCACTGGTAAATCTCCCTGTGAGGATATTCGCCCCAGTCCTGTTCAGGTGTAGACCGTCCAGCTTGTACAGGTCCCACCTTCTCCAGGGCCGGTCCTAATGCCTCACAAATCTGAAGCTCTCCCTCCTACACCAGCTTTTCAGCCACGTGTTTATTTGCTCAATTCTCCTCTGACATGTCCTCCTTCTTCCTTAACTGAGGTTTTCCACCCACGGTGGTTGACAGGGCCCTCAACCATGTCTGGCCCATCTCCCGCGCATCCGCCCTCACACCTTCCTCTCCCTCCCAGAAACATGATAGGGACCCCTTGTCCTCACTTATCCCCACCAGCCTCTGCATTCAAAGGATCATCCTCCGCCATTTCTGCCAACTCCAGCATGATGCCACCACCAAACACATCTTCCCTTCACCAACCCCCCCCCGGTGGTGGCATTCCGCAGGGATCGTACCCTCTGGGACACCCTGGTCCACTCCTCCATCATCCCCTACACCTCAACGTCCTCCCACGGCACCTTCCCTGCGACCGCAGAAGGTGCAACACCTGCCCCTTTACTTCCCCTCTCCTCACCGTCCAAGGGCCCAAACACTCCTTTCAAGTGAAGCAGCATTTCACTTGCATTTCCCCCAACTTAGTCTACTGTATTCGTTGCTCCCAATACAGTTTCCTCTACATTGGAGAGACCAAACGCAGACTGGGTGACCGCTTTGCAAAACACCTTCGGTCTATCTGCATATATTACCCAGACCTCCCTGTCGCTTGCCATTTCAACACTCCACCCTGCTCTCATGCCCACATGTCCGTCCTTGGCCTGCTGCATTGTTCCAGTGAAGCTCAACGCAGGAACAGCACTTCATCTTCCGACTAGGCACTTTACAGCCTTCTGGACTGAATATTGAGTTCAATAATTTAAATCATGAACTCTCTCCTCCATCCCCACCCTCTTTCCGATCCCCCCACTTTTTTTTCCAATAATTTCTATAGATTTTTCTTTTCCCACTTATTTCCATTATTTTAAATGTATTTCCATCCATTGTTTTATCTCTACCTTTTAGCCTTTTTTGATTCCCTCACCCCACCCCACCCCCACTAGGGCTATCTGTACCTTGCTTGTCCTGCTTTCTACCCTTAATTAGCACATTCCTTAGATAATATTACCACCTTCAACACCTCTTTGTCCTTTTGGCTGTGACATCTTCTGGTTATCTCCACCTATCATTGGCCCTCTATCCAGCTCTACCTATCCCACCCCCCCTTAAACCAGCTTATATTTCACCTCTCTTCTATTTTTACTTAGTTCTGTTGAAGGGTCATTCAGACTCGAAACGTTAACTGTATTCCTCTCTGCAGATGCTGCCAGACCTGCTGAGTTTTTCCAGGTATTTTTGTTTTTGTCTCATATTTCTATACTCACTGGCACGTGGGACTGGGAGTAATCCTGAGATTACTGCTTTAGAAGTCCTGCTTTTCAATCTCTGTCCTAGCTCCCTAAAGTCTGCTTTCAGGACCTCATTCACTTTTCTACCTAAGCCATTGGTGCCAACGTGGACCATGACCTCTGGCTGATCACCGTCCCCCAGAAGAATGTCCTGCAGCCGCTTCACGACATCCTTGAACTTGGCACCAGGGAGACAACATAACATATCTTGGAGTCATGTCTATGACCATGGAAATGTCTGTCTGTTCGCCAATTAATGAATCCCCTATTACTACTGCTCTTCTTTCTCCTCTCCCATACAGCAGAGCTGCCTGCGATGCCGCAAACTTGGCTCTGACTGCACTCCTCCGAGAAACCAACGCCCTCACTAGTATCCAGAATGGAAAACTGATTGGTGAGCGGGACCCCAGGGGACTCCTGCACTATCTGCCTTTGTTCTTTGGATAGCCTAGCAGTCACCCATTCCTTTTCTGCCTCCAGAATCCTAGGCTGTGGTGTGACCACCTCTCTGAATGTGCTATCTGTGTAGCTCTCAGCCTCGCAGATGCTCCAGTGACTCCAGCTGCTGCTCAAGCTCCGAAATCTGGAGTTCAAAGTTCTGCAGCTGGTGACACTTACTGCACATGAAGTCACCTAGGACACTGGTCGTGTCCACAACTTCCACATATTACATGACACGCATTCCACATAACCGGGCTGCCCTGCCATGGTTTCAATTTACTTCCCTTGCGTTAACTTTATTTCACTTTGGTTTACTTCTGCAACTTTATTTCACCTGGCCTCGACTTAACTTTATTTCGCTATTGCTTGTATTTCTTATTTAAACGTAAGTAGCCCCTTCTTTTAAAAATAATGTGTTTTTCAAATTCTCAGCTACTTGATGACATTCCCTCACAGCAGTTTCTCACCAACAAAATGTTTCTCCTGTGATGTTAGCTTCTAGGTGCTGCTGACTGCTTGATGCAGGGTCCTCCGCTCGCACTCCCCTCTAGGTGCTACTGTTACCTACCATACACTCGGGCCCTTCACTAATGTCATAAATAGCTGAGGTCGCAGCACTGATCTTTGTGGCACTCCAGTAGTTACAGTCTGCCAACACAAAAATTACCTATTTATCCCAACTCTCGGTTTCCTTTTACCTAAACAATCCTCTAGCCATGCTAATATGTTAGCCCCCAACACCATTAGCTCTTATCTCCTGTAGTGACCTTTTACGTGGCACCTTATCGAATGCTTTTTGAAATCCAAGTACACCACATCTACTGCTTCCTCGTTATCCACCCTTGTTACTTCTTCAAAGTATAACCCTAATAAATTATTCAAATTGATTTTCCTTTCACAAACCCATGTTGACTCTGTCTGATTGTGTTATGATTTTCTGAATGCCCTGCTATTACTTACTTCATCATGGATTCAAGCATTTTCCCTATGATGGATGTTAGGTTCATAGTCTCCCAAACTTTGAAAGCAGCAGAATAAACATTTTATGAAAACAGCAGCTTAGGCAATAAACAGTGGAACAAATTTTCTTAAATAATTACAGATGAGCATTAGCCAAGACAATATATTTTCTCTAGAAATGAGAAGGCTGAGGGCTCAACCTAATGGAAATCTTTAAAATTATGAAGGGGTTCGATAGGGTAGATGTAGAAAAGATATTTCCACTTCTGGGGGAGTCCAAAAGGCCATAGTTATAAGATAGTCACTCATAAATTTAATAGAATTCAGCATATACATTCCTGAGACCTCAGCTTAATATAATAGTCATTGCCCCCCCAGGAGGTCCTGTATCAACATGCTGAACGATGCTGTCAGTCACCATTTACTTTCCCTACAGCATCCTCAGAGAAGGGAACATTTCTGCTCACATCATGGTGGCATCCTCAAACAGCAAAAAGATTTTCTACAGACAGTCAGGGATGGTCTCCCCCTGGGGGAGCTGTTGAACCTGAGCCCCTCGTATACCTTTTCCGTTAGTAGCGGACTCGTTGTCATAGAATTTTTTTTTTTTATTCTTTCACGGGATGTGTGCGTCACTGGCTAGACCAGCATTTACTGCCCATCCCCAATTGCCCTTGAGACGGCAGTGGTGAGCTGCCTTCTTGAACCGCTGCAGTCCATGTGGTGTAGATCAGCACCCACCCATCATCTGGGTTGGCATGCTTCCTGGTCACACTTTCTCCATCTGTCTTCAGGCAGGCCAAGCTCGCCCCTAATATGAGGGAGCGGTCCCAGACAGTGGCAGGATGCCAGAGATCAGAGCCCCCACCTTGTATGATCAAGGTGCAGTATGAAACTTGGAAGCATTGCGAACTGTGTAGAGTGTAGAACTTCAAAAGGGCATAGACAAGTTGATGGAATGGGCAGATGAAATTCATACAGAGAAATATGAAGTGATTCACTTTGGTATGAAGAACATGGAGAGACAATACAAAATAAAGGGTACAGCTTCAAAAGGAATGCAGGAGCAGAGATCCCTGGGTATATATGTGCATAAGTCATTGAAGGTTGCAGGACAGTTTGAGGGAGCAGTTAATAAAGCATTCAGTATCCTAGGCTTTATTGATAGGTGCATAGAGTACAAGAGAAAAGAGATTATGTTAAACTTGTACAAAACATTGGTTCAGCCTCAGCTGAGTTATTGCATCCAGGTCTGGGTGCCACACTTTGGGAAAGATTTGAAGACATCAGTGAGAGTGCAGGAAAGATTCGCAAGACGCCTTCACATCCTTCCAAAGTGTGGCATCCAGAACGGGACAATGCTCCAGTTGAGGCCGGGGGTGAGGGCCCTGATCTCTAGCATCCTGCCACTGGCCTGGGACCACTCCCTTATATTATGGGTGAGCTTGTCCTTCATGCAGCTAGATGGAGAGAGTGTGAGCAGGACGCATACCAATGCAGCTGATGTGTGGGTGCTGAGTAGGTATGGTTAGGACTATCAAGAGATATTTAGAGCACCAGTGCTCACCACATGTATATACTTTCCACCAATGTAAATAAAATTGCACCCATTCCACATCTTCTCTTGTGTATGCCTTCTCTATATGCTGAGTTGTGTTGTGCTCCATCAGATATCACACCACGTTCCCTTCCCCCATTTATCGCAGATTTTGCATCCAGTGCCTCTGGTCGATGTGTGAAGCCATCTCATCACAGTTTTTAAAAAATTAATTCACGAGGTGTGGGCTACATTGGCTGGGCCAGCATTTATTGCCCATCCCTAGTTGCCTTTGAGAAGGTGGTGGTGAGCTGTCTTCTTTAACCGTTGCAGTCCACATGGTGTAGGTACATCCACAGTGCTGTTAGGAAGAGAGTTCCAGGGTTTCGACCCAACAACAGTGAAGGAACTGTCCCATTGGCTCCAGTTTTGCCACGACTCCTTGATGCCACACTCGGTCAAATACAGCCTTGATGTCGAGGGCAGCCACTCTCACCTCAGGAGTTCAGCTCTTTTGTCCATGTTTGCGCCAAGGCTGTAATGAGGCCAGGAGCTGAATGGCCCTGGGTGAACACAAAATAGGCATCAGTGAGCAGGTTTTTACTAAGCTAGTGCCGCTTGGTAGCACTGTTGAGGACTCCTTCCATCACTTTACTGGTGATCGAGAGTAGGCTGATGGGGCTGTAATTGGCCGTGTTGGATTTGTCCTGCTTTTTGTGTACAGGACATATCTGGGCAATTTTCCACATAGCTGCGTAGATGCCAGTGTTGTAACTGTGCTGGAACAGCTCAGTTAGGGGTGCAGCAAGTTCTGGAGCACAAGTCTTCAGTGCTATTGTTGGAATATTGTCAGGACCCATAGTCTTTGCACTATCCAGTGTCTTCAACCATTTCTTGATATCATGTAGAGTGAATCGAATTGGCTGAAGTCTGGCTTCTGTGCTGCTAGGGACCTCCGGAGGAGGCTGAGATGGATCATCCACTCGATACTTCTGGCTGAAGATTGTAGCAAATGCTTCAGCCTTAGCTTTCATCTTATATCCCAGTTCATTACCAATATCAGTGATGCCTCACCCTCAATGTAAAGTGTGCTTGTGCAAGGTATCTCATCGACATGCATTGCAGGTTCAAGTGATGTTCTTGCTTGGCTGTGTAAGATGGAGGCTCATGCAGTCCCTGACTCATCTGCAATGTGGGAAGGTGAAGGTGTAGTGTAGAAGGAGAAGGGTAATCTTTCCTTAAACTCCATGGTCTGTCATCTGTGAGGTTTTGCAATCTATAAGCCCATGCTCAGAAGCCGTGTGTGCTTCTCCCAGCCTTGCACATCGTTGACTCTACAAGTGTATGTCTGCTAAACTGAGCAATAAGTGTGCACACTCCCCTACCTCAATGTGCCTGGTTCCGTCCCTCGCAGGCACAATTTTGTCCTGGTGCTGAAAGCTACAGCTTTAACCGTTTTCCACCTTGGAATTGTCTGCATAGCACCCACAAGGCAATTGTCAAAAAGAAGGGATGCGGTGCAGGCCCATTCATTCTGCTTAGCCTCCCCTCCCCTAAACATTGACCGGGCTCAGCAATGCTACATCCATATGGAGGTGTGTTGCAGTCAGTGGAACCAGCATGATCTCGATGCTCCTATGTTAGCTTGATAGGATGACAATGCTGGGGGCAGAAATGGGTTGGGAGTGAGGAGTTAATGTAGCTGATGTGTGTTCTTTGTTATCAAAGAAGCGGAACCTTGAGAGCTCCATGATGTGTCTGCATTTTCAGGGTCGCAAAGGCCAGGGCTGACCATTATGGGAAACTGATGGTGTTGAAAAGGAGGCTTTTTCATGTGCGTCAGGTAAATGTGTGAAGATGGTCATTGTGAGGTGACCTATGTCCAGTTCAGGCTAACTGGAGCCCTGCATCTTTAACTGAGAGCTGGGTGGATTAAGGTAACAATGAGGATCGAGCGCATTGAATAAGCATCAAGACCTGTTGAACATCCTCGCCTGCCTTGGTCCAAATCTAGCCTAGCAGTATCATCATCGAAGTGACACACAAGGTGTCTTTCCATTGCTGGAGATGGATCTCCTTAAGGCGCTTTGTGAGACTGAAGGTACACTGCCATGATTCCACTGAGGACTACAGTATAATCTGGCCTCTCGTAGGCTGCCTTAGTGACTGGGATGCTGAAGAGACACTTGAAGAGGCAACACCTTCTTTCGTGTGATGCCAGAATGACCTCCTGCAGTTGGTACCTCATCTCAGCAAGGACACATGTTCCCAAGGCTTCAAAGGATGAGGATCAAGGCGTTGATGGCACCGTCTCTCGCTCAACTGCAGGAAGACATGCGTCTTCTGTACACCCTCAGTCTCGAGAGGTGCCTACGCACAGTGTTTCTCTGAGCCTCATCCTCTGGGTCTGGAGGGGGCCCTGCTGCCTCTTGCTAATCAGGCTGAAGCTCCTCCCGCTTTGGCGAGCCTGGCACCACTATAGCACTCATCTCCACCTTTCCTCCTGCCTGGCTGTGATGACGCAGGCAACATTAAATGCACCCTCCATCTTTCTGAAGGTTTTCCCTCTGCAGGAACATTGAAAGAAAGACAAGATTGAGCATCAGCCTCCAAAGGTTCTCTCTCTTTCTGTCGCTGACTATGGGTGCAAGTGCTTGGTTATAGTCTAGGCACCTATTAGCCAATATAATATCGGCCATCACAATGACCGCTCTCAGTGTTACAGTATGCTCCTCCCCACCCCCTGCCCCCCCACATCCCAGCCCCATTTCAATAGACTTACTGCTATAAGATGGATTTGTCCAAGTGCTTGGATCTCCTGCAATTTATTCGAGGGGATAAATTACTCATTTAGTGGACTCCATGACTACATCCTTTGGAATACACATCAGGGCATATGCCCTGTGAGGGGATGAGATTCTTTTAGAGCTGCCTGGGAGCTGCCATCTCTGAACATGGCAGCCGCAAAGCTCTGAGGTGGGCTTTCCAGGGATCTTCTCCTATTTTATTTTTGTTTTGGATTTCCAGCATCCGCAGTTTATTGCTTTTATCTTCTCCTGTTTGTCCAGGTGCCCACTTGCTTTTGGAGTCATTATCATGTTGGAGAATTACTAGGATTGGTACAATGGGCTATTGCAGGGAGATCCATGACTGGAATGCATCGGAATTAATCTTGCATGAATGCACTATTCCTTTGAAGGCTCCTGATTGCCTCTATTGTTATTGAGGTGCTTCTAACATTTCTCAAGCTGTGCATTCCTCCTCATTTGGTAATATAGATGGGTGCGCCTTTAATCAGACCCCCAGTGCTGTGATCCACTCCTCCCAAAAGTCCTACCAGCCGTCCCCAACTGCGTTTCTTTCTTAGTTTCACTTTCTGCTGCACCATTGCTCAAGGTTTCAAGATGGTGGTCCTCAGGGTTTATGACCAGACCAGCTATGACCTTCCCTAGCCAGGGAGGCCCACATCCCATGAACGAATATAAAAAAATATATACCTGATAATTGCATTTCACACCTGAATAAAAATTTCTTTTGCATTTAACGAACAATTTACAGAACAAAGAGAAAGAAGGGAAAATTTAATGAGCTTTGCGAGCAAAACAGCACAAAAGGTTTGCATTTATAGAGCACTTTTCACGACCACTGGACACCCCAAAGCACTCAATGAAATATTAATGTCAGAAACGTGGGAGCCAATTGCCAATTTGCATTCAGTGAACTCCCACAAACAACAATGTGACAATGACCAGATAATCTGTTTTCTTGTGACGTTAATTGAGTGATAAATATTGGCAAGGTCATTGGGGTTAACTTCCATTGCTATTCTTCAAAATCATGCCACAAGATCTTTTACGCCTGCCCAAGCAGACAGATGGAGCCTTAAGGGCTTAATATTGCATATGAAAGACAGCACCTCCAACAGTGCAATGCTCGTTTAGTACTGCTTGTGTCAATATTGACTTTTTATTCTCATGTCCTAGAGTGGGATTTGTGATTTGGGGACACGTATGCTACCAAATGGGCCACAGTAACACTGACATGAGGCGAAGAGCCTTCTTATTGGGTGAGAAAGTAATCTGAGCGAGCGTGTGTATTTTGAACTGAATACTGACTGAGGCAGGAACCAAAATCAAAAGGAACTGTCAGTTCCTATACATAGCTAACAAATTATCTATCTTTACATATGACTAGAATTGAAAATGAAACTCTATTCAACACAAATCCTTCAACAGAAATATTTATGCAGATTGATACAGTAACAAGTTAAGTGCTCTGAACCAGTAAGAGCAGAGGAGGGTGGTGTACCTGAGAATGTTCATACACATTCTCCCTTTAAGCAGAACCTCCTTTACTGTTGTCATCTGGATTGGCTGCATTACTCCATTTTTCTGCATCAACAGAATCTTTTTTGTATTCATTCATGGGATGCGGGCATCACTGGCTAGTCCAACATTTATTGCCCAGCCCTAATTGCCCTTGAGAAGGTGATGGTGAGCTGCCTTGCTAAACTGCTGCGGTCCATTGCTGTGCCTTCACTGCCGTTGGGTCAAAATCCTGGAACTCCCTCACTAGCAGCACTGCGGGTGTACCTACACCATATGGACTGCAGCAGTTGACACCTTTTGCGTGCATGAGTTAAAGCCAACATTGGAAGTCATGAAGCAACTTGAGAAATCCTGACTTCACCATGAACCCCAGCTTTTGAATTATTTTACCTTTAGCGCTCTGTTTGCAGTTTCTTTTCCCTGTTCATTCACTGTCCTTCGATTTTCCCTTGAGTTTTCTCTCACCATTTTGATTCCACCCCCCCACTCTCCACCCCCACCAACTTTGCTTGTTTTGCAGTGCTGCTTATTATCGATATGAAAAAGTACTGGTAAATCCCTTGTGGCAATGCACAGAGGTCTGAAGTATCACTGTGATTCTTAATGGCTAGGCTGACTGATATATTTAAGGCTACTGATAAAGGGCTCCATGTTTGCAGTGGGGTAGGTCAATCTCATTCAGGTTAGCTGCGAGTAAACCTTCTAGGTCTTTTACAGAGCAATTGCAACTGCTCGCAAGTTTCTGATTACACGTCAGGTGAACACATTACGAAAGGGCAGACTGGCTTCCTCTTTATTTAAGCACATCTGCTGCTAAGTGTGAAATGTTGAATTTTGACACCTGAAACATGATGGAATTGCACTAGGCAACTAGATCTTGCTAATGGAGGTTATTTCCGATGTACATACGGTACCTTTGCATATTTTAGGCCAGAAAATATTTGTACGTTTGGCTTGTCAAATTTAATTTGTAGTGGAGGTGACAAAGTCATTTCTGCTCATTTGTCAGAATTTTCAAAAGGTTGGGAGGTAGTGTTGGGGTTTTGGGACAGTCTTGATGGGGGAGGGGTTGTACAATGGTGAGGGAAGGTGGAGAGTGGAGTACCCATCATCCTCCCAACTACAGGGCATTTTACCAGTGGCAAGAAAGGTGGAAGACAGCCCTCTCACCCAGCAGCCAATTGGCCAGTAAGGGCCTCTCCCTGCCACGACTGGCATTTTACCAGTGACAGGGCACGTGTCACATGGGGAAACCATCTGGCGGCTTCCCTACGGGCTTGGAGTAAGAGACCCCCCCCCCCACCCCCACCAAGTCTTTGGGAGCTCTTTGGCCTACAGGGTTGCCCTCCACCCGCCCCTAGAGCTCATTTACCTGGTTGGATGGGTGGCCTCTTCCAAGGCATCCTCTGCTTCCAGGTGCAATCCCAACAGTGGCCACTAATCCCAGTGGTGCTGCTAAGACTGCTCAACCACTGGTCATCTGATTGGCTGGCAGCCCCTGGAGGGAGGCGGCCACCCTTTAAAGGGATGGCAGCCTCAGCGACAACTAATTAGTAGACTGACCCAAGTTAAACATGGCCTGGGGTAGCAGATAGATGGGAACACCACTGCCTGGAAGTTCCCCTCCAAGCCACTCACCATCCTGACTTGGAAATATATTGCTGTTCCTTCACTGTCGCTGGGTCAAAATCCTGTCCAATCCACAATGCCTGTTCTCACTGTCTTCAGCTTTCTGTCCTTCTTAAGGGCTGCAGAACTTAGATATGATCTGCTGCTTGTGATATCGCTTATCTCTGTCTATCATTTGAGGCTTATGCTGGTTGGCAGGCAAGTAGTCCTGTGTTGTAGCTTCACCAGGTGGACACCTCATTTTTTAGTATGCCTGATGCTGCTCCTGGCATACCTTCCTGCACTCTTCATTGAACCAGGGTTGATCCCCTAGCTTGGTGGTAATGGTAGAGTGGGGGATATGCCGGGATAAGAGGCAATAGATTATGCTTGAATACAATTCCGCTGTTGCTGAAGGCCCACAGCACCTCATGGTTGCCCAGCCTTGAGTTGTTAGATCTATTCAAAATCTATGGTGGTAGTGCCGCCTCCCTCCAGGAGCTGCCAGCCTATCAGATGACCAGGGATTGAGCAGTCTTAGCAGCATCACTGAGATCAGTGGTCACTGATGGGATTGCACCTGGAAGCAGGAGATGCCTTGGAAGTAGACCACAGCGGTAAACAGTCAGTAGGGAGTTGCCCTGGGAGTCCTCGATATCGACTCTGGACCCCATGAAGTCTCACGGCAACAGGTCACCCAGAGGCAAGGAAACCTCCTGCTGATTATCACAAACCACACCCTGTCAGCTGATGAATCAATTCTCCTCCATGTTGAACATCACTTAGAGAAAGCACTGAGGGTGGAAAGGGTGCAGAATGTACCTGGGTGGGGGTCTTCAATGTCCATCACCAAGAGTGGCTTGGTAACACCAGTACTGACCGAGCTGGCCGAATCCTAAAGGACATAGCTTCCAGACTGGGTCTGCAGCAGGTGGTGAGGGAACCAACAAGAGGGAAAAACATACTTGATCTCATTCTCAACAACCTGCCCTCTGCAGATGCATCCTATTTTTATTCATTCATGGGATGTGGGCGTCGTTGGCTAGGCCAGCATTTATTGCCCATCTCTAATTGCCCTTGAGAAGGTGGTGGTGAGCTGCCTTCTTGAACCACTGCAGTCCATGTGGTGTGGGTACACCCACAGTGCTGTTAGGGAGGGAGTTCCAGGATTTTGACCCAGCGACAGTGAAACACCAGTGATATATTTCCAAGTCAGGTTGGTGTGTGGCCTGGAGGGGAACGTCCAGTTGGTTGTGTTCCCATGTGCCTGCTGTCCTTGTCATTCTAGGTGGTAGTCGTTGTGAATTTGGAATGTGCTAAGGAGCCTTGGTGACAGTGTCAGTAGAAGTGACCACTGCACAGTCTTTGTGGAGATGAAGTCCCGCCTTCACTTTGGATACAATGAGGTTGCCGGTGAAAGCGATACAGGAGCCAAATCCATTGAGTCCTATGGACTGGAGGCCAAGTTGGAAAGACTGTGAAATGGCACATGGTGCCCCATTTATGCAGAAAGTGATGCGAGTGTGTGCAACTAAATGAGCTGTATCTTTGTTGTATCGACTATTTAAAGTGAAACTTACCTTTTTGTTTAAAGTAGCATTTTCCTGTTAACTAATGTTTGAAGTATGTTGACTTTGGTTTGATTGTTAGAATGAAATTTCTGAAAAGAGTAATCTTGTGCAAGTGCTTTTTTTCCCAATGGCATCATGGAGATTCTTTCCTTTTTCAAAATTCTCAGTCTCTATGGGGATAATAACAACAGCGAACCCTGTGTTGTTTCAGCTTAACTTCTTTCAGTTTGTTTTGAATAAAGGAGCCAGCTCATTTTAGTCTATTGAGCAACAGGGGTGGCTGGTTGTCAATGCGTTACTCTTTTTTCTATTGAAAACACAAGCACAGGTGTGTGTGCAAATGCCAACAGCCTGAGGCAAGATAAGCTTTTTCTGTGCTCTTCAGTATTCATCGTGTTACGCCTATACCTTTGAGCACCAGTGATAAGCAGCCCGAAAATAAAATCTTGAATAGCCCTGAATGGAAAGGATGCTCAAAATCGAAAAAGGAATTCTATTATACGGCCATTAAAACTGGTTGAATAATATAAGAAGATGGGACATTAAACCAAGAGCCTCCTCTGCCCATTCAAGTTAGGGTTGCCAATCTTCCAGGATTGGCCTGAGGTCTCCAGGAATTGAAGATTACTCTCCCGGGCGCTGCCTGTGTGCAATCCTGGGGAGAAAGCACTGAGACATTAAAAAAGGTTGGTTTTGTTTTGTCATTTTCTTTGAACATTTCTCTTTACCGGATATAAAAATATTGAAAATGAGGACAAAGAAGCTGCAAGGCTGACAGTCAAGCATCATCCAATTGGGTAATGAGTCTCTTTGCTTTCCAATTGGGTAGGAAGGCAGCATATCACAAGGATGGATGTAGAAATGGAAAAGCTCAGCAGATCCTGAGATCCACACTCAGTGCCATGCATCGCCATATGAACATACTTGACCTTTCTCTCCAGCAGCACCTACTCACCCTATTTCAAAGCTGTCCTTGTCCCCACTTACCCCACAAGGATGGATGGGTTGGCTGACTAATGACTGGAGCGTGGAGGGGCAATTCCTGTGATGAAACGCCCTGGGATACGTTTAATTACTGTTGACAAACCTAACTCAGGTGGACAGAAGCATTATTTTGAAGAAGAGTAGTGGAGTTCTCAAAGGTGTGCTGGCCAATATTAGCCCTTAATCAACACTGCTGAAGACAGATTATCTGGAGTCAACCAGAATGCTGTATGTGGGATCTTGCTGTGCTCACATTGGCTGCTGGACTAACAATGACTCGGCTTCAAAAAGGTCATTTGTTGCCTGACAAGTACTTTGCGATGTCCTGAGGTCCTGGAAGATGCTATAAAAATTCAGGTCTTTTGTTTCTTTTTATAACTATATAATTGGCTCGCACATCCCTACTGGTAAAGGCAAGCAATGTATGTAACTACTGCGTTTTTCAGAACAGCTTATCACAAAACCACATAATGTATGCCCCGAGACCCAGGAGGTGAACAGGAAGACCTGGCAGTCGTGAGTCACTCCACCACAACCAAGTCAAACATCCTGTAACTGTGGAGCTGAGAACATGAAGCATTTTGATAAATGACCATTCAAAAAAAAAACTCAAAAACCAAGCACTTTACTGCTAATTAAGTACTACTGAAATGTAGTCACTGATATAACGTAGGAAGTGTGGCAGCTAATTTGACCGCAGCAAGCTCTCACAAAGAATAATGTAAGAATGACCAGGTAATCTGTTTGTAGTAATATTAATTCGGGGATAAATATTGGACAGAAAATTGAGGATAACTCCCTAGCTCTTCAAAATAGTGTCATGGGATCAGTTCCATCCACCCGAGAGGGCAGACCAAGTCTCAGTTTAACATTGAATCCAAATAATAGCACCTCAGACAGTGTGGCACTTGCTCAGCACTACACTAGGTATTTCTGTGCTCAAGCATTTGGATCCGGATTTGAACCCACAACCTTCTGACTCAGGGATAAGACCATAAGACCACAAGACCATAAGACATAGGAGCAGAAATTAGGCCATTCGGCCCATCGAGTCTGCTCCGCCATTCAATCCTGGCTGATAAGTTTCTCAACCCCATTCTCCCGCATTCTCCCCGTAACCTTTGATCCCCTTACCAATCAAGAACCTATCTATCTCGGTCTTAAATACACAAGAGGTGCTAATAACTGATCCACAGCTCATCAACACCAAAAGACTTCAAGATATACCCAAGAAGAGCAGCACTCCTTGGAGCTCATGCTGCTGGGGGTTAGGGGGATGGAGGGGGTTGAGGGAAGCGGCCACACACTTGGGAAAGCTTGTCAAAAGTGAGCAATCACCCTCAGCTGAGACCATTCAGCGCAGCTCTGTTGACAGGTTTGGAGTCAAGCCTCTCAAGCTTTTCTGCCCACTCAAGCAATGCAAAAACATGAAAGTGCCACCAAATGCTCCAAACATTTTCACCCCTCAGGCGCAGACTCCAATTTAATGTGCGTTTTATGGGGACAGCAAAGCAACTGGACAACTGGGCAAGTTGGAGAATTCCCTTGCGAAAAGTAGCCATGTTGCAGTCACTGGTGGGGATGCTCACAGCCCCTTGCAATGTCTTTATTAAGGTTTGGACTAGTATCTCTCGTGGTTCAAGCTAACAGTGCAGCCTTGCAGTGCTGGTTAGGGGAATGCCTGCACCTGAGCTGAGAGCACAGCATGCAGTCCCGTGGGCAAAGCTACCACCAGTCGGTCAGGTGGAGTGGGACGAAGGTGGGTGGGGTTTGTGCACAACACACTGGCCATCAAAGTGGTGGCCAGCCCTCTCCTGCGTGCATGAAGGGGCCCCCAGACTTAACCAAGAGAGGTCCTTAGGACACATATGCTAACCCATGCATCTTTCTCTTTGATCCTGCAGGAGGAGAACATCAGGATCATGGAGCCTGGTGAATTAGCGGTATGCCGCATGGCTTACAGGGAGCAGAGAAGGAGAAGGAGAGTCTGGCAGAGGCGCCTCGTTCGGCAAAGGAAGAATTATCACCCTCAAGATGAAGAGGCGGCAAGGCTTGCTGCTCTGCAGCTGAGGATCCACAGAGAGCCATTGCACACAGGCACTTTGCTAGACCCAGGGTCTATAGACGGTGTTTGTCATTGCTGCAGATGACTGACAACCAGTGTCTCTGAAGACTGTGCATGGCTAGGGAACTGGAATATGCCGCCTGCTGCAGGATTTGGCGGCACAGGGACATGGAGGGCACCCACTGCCAGTGGCCATGAAAGTGACTGCCACACTCAATTTTTACACCAGTGGCTCCTTCCAGGGCCCCACTGGTGATCTGTGCGGTATCTCACAAGTCTCTGCACACAAGTGTATTCTGGAGGTCATGGACGCCATCTTCGCAAAGGTACATAATTTCGCCCGGATCAGGAAAGCGAGGAAGCAAGAGCTCTGGGGTTTGCAGAGCTCGGGTTTTCCACGGGTGCAGGGTGCCATCGACTGCACTCATGTGGGGCTTAGATCTCCATGGTAACAAGCAGCCTGCGACCACCACAAACGCATCCTACAGGTCTGCGCACGATTCCCAGGGACCATCCACAACTCCTATATCCTTAGCAGGTCTCAGATCCCTCACATCTTCCAGGGTCCAGAGAGGCTGCCTCCTCAGGAACAAAGGCTACCTGCAGAGGACATGACTGATGACACCTGTGCAGCAGCCTCAGACTGCAGCGGAGTGACGGTATAACGAGGCTCATGCCGCAATCCGGACTTTGGTGAAGCAAACGATAGGCATCTGGAAAATGAGGTTCCGGTGCCTCGACAGGTCTGGTGGAGCACTGCAATACAGTCCCTAGTGGGTGTCGTGCATCATCGTAGCTTGCTGCGCACTACACAACCTGCCGCTGTATCGGGTGGGAGGGCCAGGCTGAGGAGAAGATGGAAGTGCTGCATGTCTCCTCCGTTGAGGAGGACATCGAAGGGGATGACAATGATGAGACCTTTGAAAGCGAGGATGTCGCTTATGAGGCCAAACAAGGCAGGCACGCTCGGGAGACCCTCTTAGCCGCAAGGCTCATGGCGGATGATGACGAGATGCAGTGAGGACAGACCTTGCATCTGTGAATGTTGGATTCTGAACGCCTTTGGTTTGTCCGCAAGCATGACCCAGACCTCCCTGTCGCTTGCCATTTCAACACTCCACCCTGCTCTCATGCCCACATGTCCGTCCTTGGCTTGCTGCATTGTTCCAGTGAAGCTCAAAGCAAACTGGAAGAACAGCACCTCATCTTCCAACTAGGCACTTTACAGCCTTCCGGACTGAATATTGAGTTCAACAATTTTAAGTCTTGAACTCTCTCCTCCATTCCCACCCCCTTTCCGATCCCCCTTTTTTCCAATAATTTATATAGATTTTTCTTTTCCCATCTATTTCCATTATTTTTAAATGTATTTCCATCCATTGTTTTATCTCTACCTTTTAGCCTATTTAGACCCCTAACCCCCACCCCACCCCCACTAGGTCTATCTATACCTTGCTCATCCTGCTTTCTACCCTTAATGTCACCTATTTCTTGGCTAATTTCACCACCATCAACACCTCTTTGTCCTTTTGTCTATGACATCTTTTGGTTATCTCCACCTATCACTGGCCCTTTATCCAGCTCTACTTGTCCCACCCCCCCTTAAACCAGCTTATATTTCACATCTCTTCTATTTTTCCTTAGTTCTGTCATACGGAGTCGAAACGTTAACTGTGTTCCTTTCCGCCGATGCTGCCAGACCTGCTGAGTTTTTCCAGGTATTTTTATTTTTGTCAAAACAAAAACAGAATTACCTGGAAAAACTCAGCAGGTCTGGCAGCATCAGCGGAGAAGAGTTGACGTTTCGAGTCCTCATGACCCTTCGACAGAACTTGAGTTCGAGTCCAAGAAAGAGTTGGAATATAAGCTGGTTTAAGGTGTGGGGGGGGGGGGCGGCGGAGAGAAAGAGAGAGAGAGAGAGAGAGAAGTGGAGGGGGTTGGTGAGGTTGTAGGGACAAACAAGCAGTGATAGAAGCAGATCATCAAAAGATGTCACAAACAACAGAACAAAAGAACACATAGGTGTTAAATTGGTGATATTATCTAAACGAATGTGCTAATTAAGAATGGATGGTAGGGCACTCAAGGTATAGCTCTAGTGGGGGTGGGGAGAGCATAAAAGATTTAAAAATATTTAAAAATAATGGAAATAGGTGGGAAAAGAAAAATCTATATAATTTATTGGAAAAAAACAAAAGGAAGGGGGAAACAGAAAGGGGGTGGGGATGGAGGAGGAGCTCAAGACCTAAAGTTGTTGAATTCAATATTCAGTCCGGAAGGCTGTAAAGTGCCTAGTCGGAAGATGAGGTGTTGTTCCTCCAGTTTGCGTTGGGCTTCACTGGAACAATGCAGCAAGCCAAGGACAGACATGTGGGCAAGAGAGCAGGGTGGAGTGTTAAAATGGCAAGCGACAGGGAGGTTTGGGTCATTCTTGCGGACAGACCGCAGGTGTTCTGCAAAGCGGTCGCCCAGTTTACGTTTGGTCCCTCCATTGTAGAGGAGACCACATTGGGAGCAACGAATGCAGTAGACTAAGTTGGGGGAAATGCAAGTGAAATGCTGCTTCACTTGAAAGGAGTGTTTGGGCCCTTGGACAGTGAGGAGAGAGGAAGTGAAGGGGCAGGTGTTGCATCTTTTGCGTGGGCATGGGGTGGTGCCATAGGAGGGGGTTGAGGAGTAGGGGGTGATGGAGGAGTGGACCAGGGTGTCCCGGTGGGAGCGATCCCTACGGAATGCCGATGGGGGGTTTGAAGGGAAGATGTGTTTGGTGGTGGCATCATGCTGGAGTTGGCGGAAATGGCGGAGGATGATCCTTTGAATGCGGAGGCTGGTGGGGTGATAAGTGAGGACAAGGGGGACCCTATCATGTTTCTGGGTGGGAGGAGAAGGCGTGAGGGCGGACGTGCGGGAGATGGGCTGGACACGGTTGAGGGCCCTGTCAACGACCGTGGGTGGAAAACCTCGGTTAAGGAAGAAGGAGGACATGTCAGAGGAACTGTTTTTGAAGGTAGCATCATCGGAACAGATGCGACGGAGGCGAAGGAACTGAGAGAATGGGATGGTGTCCTTACAGGAAACGGGGTGTGAGGAGCTGTAGTCGAGGTAGCTGTGGGAGTCGGTGGGTTTGTAATGGATATTGGTGGACAGTCTGTCACCAGAGATTGAGACAGAGAGGTCAAGGAAGGGAAGGGAAGTGTTGGATTCCTGTGTGACTGATGGCAGTGCATATACCCTCAGCGCTCAGGCTCTTGTCGTGGAGATGCAGCAGAGGCCCAGTAGTCACTAGATTCCAGTAGGATGATGATGACATGCAGCGAGGCCACTCCATAGATCTTTACATTGCCCCTGTAAATATCTGACTCCTGTCTGGCTGAGGGCATCTTGCTTGCACTCTGTGATCAGGATAATATCAAGGAGACGCAGCCTTGGAACTTTAAATGCACCTGATCCTTTGACAGCCTTCAACACCTGACCCCTTCAGGAGCACAGCGTCACCAGTCACTGATGCTGAAGAGATGGGGGCCAGCCCCAACTCAAAAGTGCTGAGAGCACACAGAATGAGGAAACTCTGTGACATTCTGGCAGCAATGACAAGCACCATCGAGGCGCAGGCATCACTAACGTGTCCAGTGAGTGTGAAGCCCGACCAATGCTTTCGACTGAAGGTTCACTCTGCACAGGGAAGAGGCCTTGGGCTGAGACACCTGCCTTTATCTTGTGCAGGAGCCAAGGTTTCATATCTAAGTGACACAAACACTGTTCATCATAACAAGGAGCCATAGGCAAGGAAACATTCTTAGGGGGTTCTTTACAATAGTGAACATTATGTCCAAGGGATTAACACCCGTGCCCAGGCTGTACAACTACGTCTTCTTAACCTTCTTAACTCTGCCACTTTGTCTTGGTATCCCCCGGACATGCACAGTGGAGGTGGAGGCAGCCTGCTGACTGAGATACCCTGTCTGTGATGACCTTGGTGGGCATCCTTTGGAGGGCTGAGACCTGGAGGGCCCCGGCCTGCTTTGGGTGTCCTGTTGTGGGCCAGCTGCACCCTCCTCGGCCTTTGGAGCTGGAGCTGGAGGGTCACAGGAAGAGGGGATTCAGAGTGGCCACAGATTCCCGGGGTCACCTGGGTGGATGGCCCTGGGGTGTCAAGCTGCCGGTCCTCCTCCCTATGGGTGCCTGAAGCCCCCTGGCTGACTCCTTGAGGAGGGGGTGGGGGGGAAGCTGGAGTGAGACCGAGCTGCTCCACACCCCTCTCGTGTTGACATTGTTGGAGGCCAACTAAAGCGTCAGTGATAGAGTTCAGCTTGCACAGCAGTGTAGGATCGATGTCCTGGACCAAGGTCTCCATGGCGGCCACTACCCTGCCAATTTTGTCCTTAGTGCATCGGCATGCTGGGACTATCACCTCGGACTGAAGGTGGACAGACTCCTCCATTGTCCCTTGCAATCTGAGGAGTGCACCAGACATCTCTTAATTATATTCCCATGATTATCTTTGCAGCTCCGCCAACTGATTGAGGACAGAGTCCAGCGGCTTATCACCTGACTCGGACTCAGCGGATTCCTGGCCTCCAGCAGTCCTCCGAGTGCTGGCAACCAAAGATGTACCTGCCTCTGCCTGCTGTGGAAGAGATTGTGTGCTGTGCTGACCAGATTGTGATCCTGAGGCTGCTCTACATCTGGGTCACACTGAGGCGTGTGTCACTGCGCTGGTAGAGGGTGTGGCTGAGGCCGCGACGGGTCTTCAATGGCGCTGTCCTCAGGGTCCTCATCTGAGGTGTCTTCGGCACTGGGGTTGGGCCAAGGTTACCTGAGGGCGACGTGTCAGATGTGCCTAGGACAGAAAGTGGAGATTATTAGTGCTTGGCAGCCACGTTGAACACAGAACGTTGAATCAGAGAAGCGTTGAGAGAGGAATGATGTGGTGCATGATCCTCAAGTGGGTGTCTGCCACCGACCACACTGTTGCCGCAGGAACAGGTCCACATCTTTTCCTGTCGTCTCCGATGCAAGACTCTCGAAGAGAGTGAGGGCCTTGATGTCCGGCACTCCACCCCTGGTCTGGGACCCCTGCTGTGATTGTGCATGATCTTGTCCTGCATAAAGACAGATGGAAAGAGTATGAGCAGGACACATGCCAGGCCAAATGAGGAGGATACCAGGCATGCATGTGTGCTGAGTGGAGCCATGGACGGGATGAGGAGGCGATTTCCAGAGGAGATGAGGCCAGATGGAGATGTGATGGTGCATGTTAAAGGATGAGAGCTGATATCCCTTGAACTGGCAGTGGGTGGAGATTGATGAGATGGTTGACTTACCCTGGTGGCACAGATGAGATCATTCATCGTCTTTCTGCACTGGATGGCTGACCTCTTGTGTGCAGCATTGGCACTGACCACCACTGCCACCACCACCTCCTAAGCCGGAGTGGTGAGACTGATGGGCTTCCTGCAGCCAGGACGGGATTGGTGACATCGAGGCAGACCCCCAAGGCATTCAGAAGGCATCCCAGGGATGCGTCACTGAATAGGGGGTTGCAATCTTCCTGGCTTTTGGGGCCATGTCTTCACCGGAGCAGTCCTGGGCTGCAACCATTGAGAAGTGTGCGCGCGGCTACATTTTAAATATGGCGGCTGGTGTGAGGAAGCAGCGAGGTAATGGCATTGTGAGCCAATCGGAGACCGGCAGCCAGCGATCCAGCATGTTTCCCATGACTGCATAAGGCAGGAGGAGACGATACAGTGCAAAAACTCGCCATTGCTGCCAGTGGTTAAAAGGTCTTTTTTGCCCAACACCACGCTTACTGCAAATCTGGGACCATTCCACTCTCATTTTTTGAGATTGGGCTGAAGTCAAAGTTTCAAGGTGGAAAGCTTGTGAGTAACTCACTACACGAAGAATTGTTGTCCTCAAACTCTGGTGGGTGTAGGGGGTGGTAGTGGGGGAAGGGTAGGGAACAGGACTCCTACAAATAACTTCCTGCATCCATTTTTTGCCATGGTTTCCTGAAGGGATTGACTGATACTGAGACCAGAATCTTCTACTCTGGTGGCGGGTGTAGAAGTAGGAGTGATTTCTGTGGGGTGGTGGGACAGCTGACCACACTGGATCTTGGGCGGTTCAGCTCATTATGTATACATCCGCAAGGATCTTGCCGATCCCCGCAGCTGGGGGCGGGCAGGAAGTCACCATCCCCACCATTACCTCACAAGGCCGAACGTCCGTGCACCATATTTAAAGGGCACCCAGAGAGCCATTCACTCGCCGCGGGCTGGGAGCATCAGTCTGACAGTCATTCAAGATTCTGCCAGGGCAGAGAGGACAATGTGTGGCCCTGATGTCACAGAGAGGACAACGTGTAGCCCCCCACCATGTCACAGAGAGGCCAACGTGTAGCCCCCCCTCCCCTCCCCCGTGTCACAGAGAGGACAACTTGTGGCCCCAATGGTCCAGCGAAGCCTCCTTGCAGGTTCTCCTCCAGGCGGTCCAGGAAAGGCAGGAGGTGCTGTTTCCCAGGGATGGCAGCAGGAGGCCCTCCCCGTCTGACCACAATGGCCTGGACAGCATTTGCAGCAGAGGTCAGTGCCCGTGGGCCCTCAGAACAACTGCCCAGGGCAGCAAGAGGATGAATGATCTGCTCGCTCTGCCAGGGTAAGTGGCACCATCTATTCACTGCATAGTGATTCTCATAAGGTCATCCGAATGGACTACTCCTGCTCCTATGTTCATATTTTCTTATCAGGCAGTGTAAGTGTGCGAGTGCACAGGGATGTCAGACAGGGGTTTGTGTTGCAGGACTCAACAGCACATGGGACATGTGCACTGAATATGTGCCAGCCACTTCATGCTGTCAATGCTCTAGCAGTTGCAGGATATCCTGCTTATTATTCGCTTACTGGGGAGGGCTCAGAAGCTGGCATAGGCATGCATGCTCCTAAACTGCTCTTGCACCCTAGGGATAACAATCAACCCTTCTGTCTTTCTGCAGGGCAAGAACCCGCACTATAGAAGGGAGCGGGGGCTAAGGCCAGAGATGGATATTAGGATCCTCACCCCAGGAATGAGCAGGGCCATGCCTGCACTGAAGACAAGAGAGGAACCCCCGAGGAGGGCAGTGATGATGCCTCCAGTCTGCAGTTGTCAGATCTGCCCACAGAGTGAGACATGGATAAGGGAGCCTGCTTAGGCATCCACTAAATCTTTCTCTTCTCCATTCAACTTACCAGCACCAAAGGGACAGGGGGTGTGGGGTGGTGAGTGTGGTAGGGTGGGGTGCACAAGAGAGACAAGCCACCAAACCAGCCCTAACCCCGCTTCTGAAGATGATGCCTCAGAGGATGCACTGATCAGTTGTTCAACTACACCCTCCACCAGCACGGATACAATCACCTCGGTGGGTGCGCACTCTGGAGTAGGCTTGGGGGTCACAATCCGGTGAGCACCTCACAGGCACAGGTCCACAACTGGTGGAGGAAGTGACAGCCGAGGTGTCTGACACTCGGAGGACTGCTGGAGCCCAGGCCCCTGCTCAGCATCATGCAGATGACAAGCCTCTGGACTCGGCCCTGAGAGGCAGGTTGAAGATGCAGAGACAGGCAGGAGAACATCAGGCAGAGATGCCAGGGGCCCTGTACAGACTGGAATTGAGGGCTGGAGGAGTCAGTCCACATTCTGTCCGATATCATGGCTCCCGACCGCAAGTGCTTGGCTGCCTCCATGGGCAGGCTGCCAGCTGTTTCAGAGGCTCGGGTCCAGAGATTGCACAGTGGCTGCCAGGTAAGTGCTTGGACCTGCACTCTGCCGCCCTCAAACCTCCCCCACCCCCTCCAGGTTCCCCTTCTCCTCAAGGAGTCAGGGAGGTGCCATCAGGCACCCACAGGGAGGAGGAGAGCCAGCCAGGCACCCGATGGGGGGCGGGGGGGGGGGGGGGGGGGGGCGGTGTGTGTGGAGGTTGGGGTGGGGGGTGGGGGGAGGTTGGGGTGGGGGGGTGGGGTGGGGTGGGGGGTGGGGGGCGCATCAACCCAGGACACTACAATGGTGCCCAGCTGATCCACTTCCCCTCTGCCAGTGACCCCATCGCCTCCAGCAGGCCGGGTCAAAGAGGGTGCACCTGCACCTGTGCAGGAGGCCCTTAGCAGGCCGGGGCCTTTTAGGCCTCAGGCCACCCGCCAAAGTCCTCACAGGGCAACAGGGCACAGCAGCCAGCAGGCTATCCACCTCATCTCCGGGATGCCAGGGCTGCACCTAGGCAGAGAAAAAGAAGGGTAAAGAAGTTTTGAAGGCACACATCTTGCACAGGTATGTACAACCATTGTATATATATTTTGGACACTTGTAATTATATGTTTAATTGCACTGTGTTTATGTTTGCTGTATTCTCAGAGTGCTACTGGTTCCTGCAATGGTCGTGCTGAATTAAGGGCATTGCACTTTGACCCCAATCAGATTCCAATGATGTGCCTCTGCCGATACACCATTTCATGTCTCACATCATCAGTGGTGTCGTCGTTTAGTATTCGGACATGAGTATCTTGCATCCTAGGCCATCATTCTTGAATGTTTGACCTGGGCAGGCATCAGACGACCCAGCCGGTTTTGAGCTCTCCTAGAGTGCTGACTGCACGGCGTTTGCAGTCAAGTCATTGCATGTGCTGCTGGCGTCCTGATGTGAGATATGAGGAGGATGCAAAGAGGCCTCAAGGGGAGTTAGACAGGGTAAGTGAGCGGCTGGGAACACGATAGATGGAGCATGAGGTTCAAAAGCGTGAGGCTCTCCACTGTGGTGTGAGGAATAGCAAACACCAGTCTTTCCTAGATGTCATGATAATGAGAAGTGTGGACGACCAAACGGACCTGGCTGTCCTTGTTCTAAAGTAACTATGATCTAACATTCAGGCGGCAAGTAAGAAGGCAACTGGCAAGTCGCCCTTGATTGCAGTCAAGAGGCTGAAATGTGTGAGCGGTACCCAAGGAAGCCAAATCAGCGGCTCCTCACTTCAAAGTTGTGGAAGAAGTCAGCCTTGCCAGGTGCACGCCATTTATACGCAGTCGTACATGTGAACGCTCTAATACCCGACTGGCGGGGAACTTAATTCTGACAAGGTGGCCTTTGAATGAGCACGCATGACATGGTATTGCATACAAAAAGTCTTCCCCACATGGTTCGTCGGGATCTTGAACAGCCTTTCAAGTCCCAAGAACAGAATTGTGAGAGTTCACCTCGCCGTCGGGAAACTGATCTTTGGCCTCACACCAAATTAAGATCCACCAAGCTTCCTGATGTAGGCAGATCTGGAAGACTCCGCCCTGAGTTTCACTTGCACGGGCATCTGTTGTCCCTTAACACCTGCTGCACGTGACCATTTAGGAGTCAAACCCAAAAGCCCCTTTTCTCACAAAAGGTTAGTGGGAAACTGGGACTTGTTTGTTCAGGAGACTGTTGAGGCCAAGTCAATCGAAATTTTCAAGGCTGAGATCGATAAACTTTGCTGGATAAAGACATGAAGCAACACTCCCTCTAATTTTTTTTTTGTGAGTGTGCAGGCGATTGAGATACGTACATGGCCGAATAGCCCGTTTCTGTACTGTTGTTTCTATGTAATTCTGTTCAATTCATACAGTTCTGCTTTTTTATCAAGAGTAATGTTTCCCCCCTCTCCCCAGAAGCAGTGAGCCCAGTTCTAATCCTTGTAATGCCTCCCTCTAAAGGATTAACTCATGCAGAAGATGGATTAGTCGATGATTGAAGTATTTTCTTCTCTAAAGGAGTTTGCTGATGGATTGGATGCTTCAGAACATGACCCAGTTACTAGGACCAAACTGGAATTGCTCAACACGCTATCTTTCTATTCCTCATCAACCCCCCTCCACTGCCCCAGCCCCTCCCCCCTCCGCACTCATACAAGTTTAGCAAACAGCTGTTCACTGCTATTTAAATTCTTTTAAAAGTTGCCTAAAAAGCCACATTTACAATTCCAACCAGCTCTCTCCAGAGCAGCTGGGACCAGTGCAAACAGGGCCAGAATGGTGGGGATATAGGATTAAGAGCAGGCCATTCTGCCCCTCAAGCCTGTTCCACTTTTCATCATTGCTGATCTCGGCTCCATTTACCCACCGTTGCACCTTCAGGTGCAGCCAGAGTCTAAGCCAGGGTTTGAGAAGATCGGGAGAGACTTCGGACCTGTTAAACTTTGCCATCACTGGGAAGCCTGGCCACACTGTGTGCAGGACAGGAAATTCAGCCTTCAGTTCTAGGCTGAATACCAGCAGGTTATAGGGTTACTACTAGCTACAGGTAGGGCATTGGGACATTCCGCCTGCTGATATCAGTTAGTGGAATCAAAGTTCCTCCCACTTCTAGGTTGCCCCTCTTCTGCTCATGGATGGCCTCCTGATTCCTGGGAATTCTTGAACAGCAGTTGCTAGGGTGAAACCACAAGCAGAAATCCACAACTACAGGGGACCCAACCTTTAAATGGTAGATGCAATAACTTTTGCAGGTGTTATGTGATCAGATGTCACATGATCAGATGTTGTGCGATCAGGCCTCAGTTGGCAAACTGTTGTACGGTCAGAAAGTGATGAGATCAAACCTCCACGAATGTCTCCAACCAGAGCTGGGCAGCCATACCCTAGTATCTGTGAAGGAATAAGTTGCAGATTTCTACCACCCTTTACGTGAAAAAATATTTTCTGATTTTACTCCTAATTGGCCTGGCTCTTAATTTTAAGATTCTGCTCGTGTTTTGGATTCCCTACCAGAGGAAATAGCTTCTCTGCAGCAACCTCATTGAATCCCTTTATCATTTCAAAGTCTAAAACTTGAAGGAATATAAACCAAGTTTATGAAATCTGTCCTCATATTGTAAGCCTCCAATGTCTGGTATAATTCTGTGAATCTGCGCTGTGCTGTATTTCAAAGCCAAAAACTGCTTCCTGAGGTTCAGTTTCCAAACAGAATGCAATACTCCAGATGGGGGTCTGACCAAGGCTCTGTAAGAGCTGAGGCATCGCTTCCTCACTTTTGAATTGCAATCCCCTTGAGATACATTCCATTAGTCTTTACGATGACTTTTTATGCCTGCACACCAGCATTGGGTGATTTCTGCATACATGGACGTAAATCACTTCGCTCCT
Source organism: Carcharodon carcharias (assembly GCF_017639515.1). Classification (NCBI taxonomy): domain Eukaryota; kingdom Metazoa; phylum Chordata; class Chondrichthyes; order Lamniformes; family Lamnidae; genus Carcharodon; species Carcharodon carcharias. Next base: position 19,411,876 of record NC_054468.1, on the reverse strand, counting down.
CCAAAACTCCTGAGGCTCAGCCTGTGTCAACATTTCTTTGTTCCTTCAGTTTCTGCCCACACCTCCCAATCAGTTCATGATTCAGCAGCAATTGAGTTAACAGACCTCATACAGCCAAGGTAATTGAACTGGAGAAGCAGGCAAGTTACAACCCTCTGGTTGAGGGCCGAATGCATCGACAACATAAAAACAGCATGGGTGTTTTCCACACAGTGGAAGCCCATTCAGCCCATTCTGTCTGTGCTGGCTCTTTTGCTCCAGCATTCCCAAAAATAGTCCCTCGGTCCTCATGTCTCCCCATATGGCCCTGGAGCATTCTCTGCTTCAACTCTCATCCATGCGGTTTCATTTCTTAAAATTTCAAGCAAAAATTGGATCACTCTTTAAATTACCCAGAGAAACATTTCAAAAAAATAAAATGAAATCTATTTCAGTTTTAGTTATGAGCTCCAGCTTATTTGTAAATCCATGATTTTTCCAACTCCCTTCTGACCAGCAGAAAAGATATACACAAGCCGTTTTATTGCATTTTGAAGCAAGTCTACAATATCACTTCTCCATCTACTCTGTGATAACGCTGCTGACTTTTCTCTCAGTTCACTTAGAAACCTGATTGTTTTATTAATACAAAAAAAGGGAAGTAATAAATTGTCATGGTTAGTAACGTTTTTACCCAGAGGGTTGTGACGGTCTGGAATGCACTGCCTGGGAGGGTGGTGGAGGCGGGTTGCCTCACATCCTTTAAAAGTACCTGGATGAGCATTTGGCACATCATAACATTCAAGGCTATGGGCCAAGTGCTGGTAAATGGGATTAGGCAGGTAGGTCAGGTGTTTCTCACGTGTCGGTGCAGACTCAATGGGCCGAAGGGCCTCTTCTGCTCTGTGTGGTTCTGTGATTCTGTGATTCTGTAATGCACTGTAGATCAACAATAAATACAAGATACAAATCATACAAACGTATGTGTATAAGAACATATGAATTAGGAGCAAGTGTTGGCCACTCAGCCCCTCTAGCCCATTCAATAAGATCATGACTGGTCTAATTTTAGCCTCAACTTCACATTCCTACCTACCCCCTATAACCTTTCACTCCCTTGCTTATCAGTGTGACGGAATACTCTCCACTTGCCTGGATGAGTGCAACTCCAATAACACTCAGAAAGCTCAACACCATTCAGGACAAAACTGCCCACTTGATCAACAGCCCAGCCACCACTTTAAACATTCACTCCCTCCACCACTGGCGCACAGTGACAGCAGTGTGTACCATTAACAAGATGCGCTGCAACAACACGCCAAAGGTTCCTTTGAGAGCACTTTCCGAGTCTATGACCTCAACCACCTGAAAGTTGAAGGGCAGCAGGTTTTTGGGAGCACCTCCACCTGTAAGTTTCCCTCCAGTCACACACCATCCTGACTTGGAACTATATCAGGCCAACACTGTCACTAGGTCAAAATTCTGGAACTCCATCTCTGACTGTACCTACACCACAAGGATTGTAGCGGTTTAAGAAGGCAGCTCACCACTACCTTCTCAAGGACAATTAGGGATGGGCGATAAAAGTTGGCCTTGCCACCAGCACCTGCATCCCATGATCATCCCAAATGGAAAAAAGAAAGTAGTTGGTTGTCAGGAGCAGGTTTTATAGTAAAATTGTCAGCATTTCTTTAGGTCCCTGTTCTGTAAACCTTACCCTACTGATGTATACACCAGATAACCCAATGGAAGAAATTTAAAATTCTTGGAATATAAATTGATAAGCCAATTTTTTTTTTATTCTGTCGCAGGCTGTGGGCATTATTGGAAAGGACAGCATTTATTGCCCATCCCCGATTTCCCCTGAGAAAGTGGTGCTGCACTGCCTTCTTGACAACTGAGTGTCTCGGTGAGCCATTTCAGAGGGAAGTTAAGAGTCAGCCGCATTACCATGCGTCTAGAGTCACACATAGACTAGGCCAGGTAAGGACTAAAGATTTCCTTCCTTAAGGGACATCACTGAACCAGATGAGTTTTTGTGAGCATCAAGTCATCTTATGGTCACTAATACTAGATTTTAACTGCAGGTTCCTTTCCTTAAAGAATTGAATTTAAATTCCCCAGCTGTCTGGTGGGATTTAAACTCACATTTCCAGATCAAGCCAATTGTATTATTACTTATTATTAGTTTAATTGCAGAACCACTATGCGCCTGTATGAAGTTACACCATGCAATGTGCTACAGTTTACAAAATCAGTCTGAACCCTGGTGTTGTTACGACACTTAACTCACTTTCTAGTGTCTGCCATTCCATTGAATACTAATCCAGACTGTAATTTCTGCAACTACCTGGGGCACATTAGAGATGCATTTATCAACATCCATTATCAACATCCTGGGGATTACCATTGACCAGAAACTGAACTGGAATAGCCATATTAATACTGTGGCTACAAGAGCAGATCAGAGGCTAGGAATCCTATAGCAAGTAACTCACCTCCTGACTCCCCAAAGCCTGTCCACCATCTACAAGGCACAAGTCAGGAGTGTGATGGAATGCTTTCCACTTGCCTGGACGAGTGTGGCTCCAGCAACACTCGAAAAGCTTGACACCATCCAGGACAATAAAGCAGCCCACTTGATTGGCACCCCATCCACTACCTTCAACATCCACTTCCTCAACCACCGACTCACAGTGGCAGCAGTGTGTACCATCTACAAGATGGACTGCAGCAACTCACCAAAGCTCCTTTGATAGCACCTTCCAAACTGGTAATCTCGACCACCAGAAGGACAGGGACAGCAGATGCTTGGGAACATCACCACCTACAAGTTTCCCTCCAAGCCACACACCATCCTGACTTGGAACTATACTACCGTTCCTTCACTGTCGCTACGTCAAAATCCTGGAACTCCCTCACTAACAGCATTGTGGCTGTACCTACACCACGTGGACTGCAGTGGTTCAAGAAGGTGGTTAGGTAGTTAGGTTTGTTTGGGCCAGCGAAGCCCACATCCTGTCAAAAATATTTTTTTTTTTTAATTTGCCCTTTAATCAAGTTTATCTTTGCATTTTCAGGCTTCTATTGTAACTTAACATGCAAAAGAATTCCAACTGATCAAATAGTGAATGAGTGCTGGGATCAAGGAAATACACAAAGATTTGGATAATACTGAGGGAGAGAAAAGGCCATTTGATCTGATAAAATTTAATGAAATTTCCCCAGATTCTCCCAGGTAACTCAGCATCGTTCCAGGATAAATATCTAACATTACAGCTTACATTATTAAACCAGAGTTGCATTCCACATTTCCATGATTCCAACATCACATGAATTGTTGCATTTTCCTCTGAAACCTGGTGAGAATAGGAGGCAAACTTCCAAGTCTAGCACCACTTTTCCACCCATTTCCCTCTCGCTGGGACTTCTGCTAACCAGAACTCAACTGCCCACTGCATGTGAGTGCTAATGGCGGTGCAGGGACCACCTACCCTCCTCTTTGCCCCTGTAACCACCGCTCTCTGGAAGTTTCTGGAAGGTGGCAGGATGCCCTAGAAGCAGTAACAGCCCCATGTGCTCAAATGGTGAGTCCCTCTTGACTGGCCCCTCAGCTTCTATCAGCCTCCATGTTGACCCACAAAACCCCAGTTCCAGGCAAGCTCGACACCGCTCCACCCCTTTAAAGGTCCATCTTTTACTTCTTCCAGCCCTGCATGTTGTTCTTCCTGGCAGTGGGAATCCTGTTGCCTTACCAATCATGGATAACAATCTCACCCAATAAAATGAGTCGTGGCTGTGGCAGGTTGAGAGGGGACAGCGGAAATCCCGTGCTGTCAGTCGATTGTCGTTAACGATTGAGTCAATTTGAACTCCCGGTGAGGTCCTTGTGGGAAAGCACTGGAGTCAGTTACTTCCCAACTCACCCAATGTCACTGTTAAGTCATGGTGCTTTTTCATTTCTGTCATTCCACTTCCTATCTAGGACTGGCTAAAATCATGGCCTTCTTATTTCATATATTCTTTAATTGGATGTGGGCATTGCTGGCAAGGCCAGCATTTGTTGCCCATCCCTAATTTCCCTTGAACTGAGGGCTGTGAAATTCCACCACAATGCTGTGGATCTGAAGTCACATGTAGGCCAGACCAGGTCGCTAAAGGACATTTGTGAACCGGATGGATTTTTACAACAATCGATGATGGTTGTCATGGTCACCATTACTGAGCCTAGCTCTAAATTCCAGATTTTATTAATTGAATTTAAATTCCATCAGCTGCAATGGTGGGGATCTGAATCCATGTCCCCAAAACATGAGCCTGGACCTCTAAATTACTAGCCTAGTAGCAGTACCACTATCTTCCCCTTATTTGTCAGGTGCTAGGCTGTGGGGTTGAGTGGGTGGAGCTGTGGCTCAGTGGGTTGCACACTCCCCTCAGTAGAGGGTTGGGAGGTGGGGGTTCAATCCCACTTCAGGGCCTTAAACACAAAATCCAGTCTGGCATTTCCAGGGCAGTACTAAGAAAGAGCTGGAGATGCCCCTTTCAGGGGAGATGTTAACCCCATCTGCCCACGTTAAAGAATTAAAAGCTGGGAAGGTGTCCTGCCCAATTTTTATCCTTCAACCAACATCTTGAAATGGCCGTTATCACATTGCTGGGAGCTTGCTGTGTGAAACTTGACTTTCCTGGATTTCATCAGTGACTGCACTTCAAAAAGTACTTCACTGGCTGTAAAAATGTTTTTGGGGATGTCCTGTGATTTGGAAAAGCTTGATATAAATGCAAGTCTTCAGGGGATGGTTGGTTAGGGGGTGGGTCTGTGAACTTTCCATGCGGTGCTGGAAGGAGCTAACTGGCAAGGCGAGATTAAAAGGCTTACGACTTACATGATTGCTTCAAGTCCAGACCTGCTTCTACCCCCTGGGAAAGCAGCAGGGGCTCACTGCGGGCCCTGGGGTAAAATGTCATCAGGGGTCAGCTTGAATCCAATCCGCACATGGCCAGTTGGGACCCTGCCAGGCGGATATGTGCTCGCTCAGAAGAGAGGGCGCCGCGGAATCCAAAAGCAAAATACTACAGATGCTGAAATAAAAACAGAAAATGTCAAAACCCTAGTGTCCTGAACCGAAACATTGGGCTGAACGCTTGGCTCCCACCAGAGCCAGGATCAGAGGTGGGCGGGGGTTAAAACCGATTTTGTCTAATTAACGGGCATTTAATTCCAAGAGGCGGTGAGGACAGTTTAGCTGCCTAGGGGGGACTTCCCAGTGGCAAGCCAGGGGACCAGCATTCCAGGCAGGCTTATAAAGGACCTCCCTGGGTGCAGCTGCAGGCTGCCATGTTAAGGAGCTCCCAGCTGCAAAGGCCATTTTTCATTTCAAATTTAAAAAATTTGGAGAGAGGGTGCCTCCATTAAAAGTGTCCTCTCCCTTACTAACTTGTCATGGCATCCTGCTGCTCCTATCGAGCTGGAGGACCTCGTATAGGCCCTCCAGCCCGCCCGCTGTCCTTCTTTGGACAGTGAACCCATCGCTGGTCAGGCTGTTCCAGGAAAATCGCGCTAAGGGAGGAACTTTATGGAGACGACAGGGGTCTCGTCCACTGGCAGGAGAGCCGGTGAGAGAGACCCACATTGCTTCCTTTGTGGAAGGCCCACTGACTTACAAGCCAATCAAGCAATTAACAGGCCACCGGCAGGCCTTCCATAGGATCAGGACCTCGGGGGCAGGAAGTCCCACCTGCCGAGAGCTGCTGGCCAATTAAAGAGCAGCAGCTCTTTTGCTCTGCAGTACCGCTGGGGAGGTGGTGCCTGTTTTGGGAAATAAACCCACTGGAAGCCCAGAATCACAGAATGACTCTAGAAGTAAGTAGGGGTGTAGGGCCAAATATTGAGGAGCAGGAGCACTAAGAAAATGTGTTGGCCATATCATTTCTAAATTTACTATTATGTTATTTTCCTATGATATTAATTCTTTGAGTTCCCAAACATCAGTAAAACTACGCTTTTTAAGTGAAAAATATTAGTGCTGGTAGGCATTTTATTTTGAACCCTGTGGTATTTTGAATCATTAGTCTTAGAATTTCATTATGCAACAGTTTAATTATTTAATTGAAGCCTATAAAAAATATGAACTACAGAATTACTTACTTCTGACTGGGGGATGGTATGTAAAGGGCCACTGCTTTTCTTGATTCATGTTAATAACCTAAGCCTGGGTGTACAGGGCACAATTTCAAAATTTGAAGATGATGCAGAGCCTTGGAAGTGTTGTGAACTGTGAGGAGAACAGTAATAGACTTCAAAAGGATATAGGCAAGCTGGTGGAATGGGCAGACACATGGCAGATGGAATTTAATGTAGAGAAGCAATACATTTGGTCAGAAGAATGGGAGATGACATAAAATAAATGGTACAATTCTAAAGGAAATGCAGGAGTCGAGGGACCTGGATGTATATGTACATAAATCATTAAAGGTGGGAGGGCATGTTGAGAAAGCAGTTAACAAATTATACTGAACCCTGGGCTTTATAATGAGGGGCACAAGAGTACAAAAGCAAGCAAGTTATGAACCTTCATAAAACACTGGTTTAGCCTGAATGGGAATAATGTGAAGGTTTTAGAAAGGGTGCAGAAAAGGTTTACGAGGGTGGTTCCGAGAATGAGAAACTTCAGTTTTGTGGATAGATTGGCGAAGCTGGGACTGTTCTCCTTGGAGGAGGTTGAGAGGAGATTTGTTAGACATGTTTAAAATCATGAGGGGCCTGGATAGAGCAAATGGGAAGAAACTGTTTCCCATCAGTAGAAGATCGAGAACCTTGAGGTGATTAACAGAAGAACCAAAGACGACATGAGTGAAAACTTCTTTATGCAGCAAATAGCTTGGATCTGGAATGTGCTGGCTGAGAATGTGGTGGAGACAGATTCAATTGTGGTATTCAAAAGGGAGCTGGATAATTATTTGAAGAGAAGATTTTACAGGTTTACTGGGAAAAGGTGGAGGAGTGGGGCTAGCTGAGTTGCTGTTGCAGAGAACTGACACAGAGACAATGGGCTGAATGGCCTCCTTCTGTGCTGTAACCATTCTATGATTCTAGTATAGATCCATTCAAGGAACTTGATAAACACACAAGGAGGAAAGAAGCTGAAGGTTACCCTGATAGTGTAATCAAGAAGAGTGGGAGAAGGCTTGCGTGGAACATAAACACAACATAGATGAGATGGGCCAAATGGCCTGTTTCTGTGCTGCAAATTCCTTGTAAAGCTGCCAGTGGGGAATACAAACGCTATACCCTGTTTCACAATCTCAGGCTGTCATAGCCAAGGAATTAATGTTCGGTAGGCAAACGCAGCAGGGTGTTCAGAGATATTGATGCTGCTTTAGATCCTGGGACCCTCAAGCTTCAAAAGACACTGAAATGCCTGTTTGTGAGAGAACTGTGTGCAGGGCCTGTATATTTTACAGTTAGGGAGCTGTACAGGAGGGTTACTGCTGTCGCTGCTGCTGCCCATTGACTCAGAGACATTCAGCAGCAGCAGTATGGGGCCCCGGACTTCCCTCCGCCACCTCTTAAACTCAACAGGCTCTGGATTCACAGCCACACTGCGAGTTCCGGACGTTTTGGTCAACTCTTAGCATCTGGCCTGAACTCAAACTCCAGGAACTCATGGCCAAACTTACCTTTGTGTCCCACATAATAGAAGTCACTTGACATGGTCCCCGCGCCGGCTGCCTCTGTGTCAAACATCACGCAGTCCCATGTGATTGTGAGAGGATTTCCCTCCAGTTCTGACTGATGTCCTCAATGAGCCAAATCCCCCTGCATGTGATACCCCTGGAAACAAATAGCTTCAATATTGGGGGTAGTTAGGATTAGAATCAACACCAGTCTTACAGATTGTCTGACTGGATTTTCAACCAATCGAGTGGATTCCACTGATCTCAGCGGAAAGAAAAATCAAATGGGGAATATAAGATCATAAGAAATAGGAGTAGGAGTAGGCCATTCAGCCCATCAAGCCTGCTGTGCCATTCAATAAGATCATGGCTGATCTGATTGTGGCCTTAACTCCATTTCTCGCCTGCACCCTGCATGATTCTTGACTTGCATGTCGATCAAAAATCTATCTAACTCAGCCTTGAATATACTCAATGACCCAGCCTCCACTGCTCCCTGTGGAACTGAATTCCAAATGTTAATGACCCTCGGAGAAGAAATTCCTCCTCTCTCCATCTTAAATGGGAAACCCCTATCTTTATACCGTGCCCCCTAGTTCTACATTGCTTCACGAAAGGAAACATCCTCTCAGCATCTACCCCAGGAAATAGGCAAGAGAGGCATTCACCCTAACCCAAACACCCTGATGCCAGGAGAGCAGCTCACCACCACCTTTCCAAGGGGAATAAATGCTGGAATAAAGACAAAGTGCTGGAAAATCTCAGCAGGCCTGACAACATCTGTGGAGAGAGAAATAGAATTAACCTCTTGAGTCCAATATGGCTTTTTTATTTGGAATAAAGGCTGGCCTTGCCAGTGATGCCCACATCACACGAAAGAATTAAGAACTCTAACAAAGCACTGTGAAACCACATTGAGAGGATAGATCAGAGTTTTGGCTGTCATAACACATGATGGTTATTAAATACTATATATAATTATGAAAGGATAATCTCTATCACTAAAGCAAGGGATTAAATGCTGTGTATATTGAGCTGACACCCACCCTCGGGGCTGTCAGGTGGCTGACTCCAGCTGGTAGCTCCTTGCTCAGGTGATTGGAGGCGGCGATGGAGTTTAGGAGGGAGAGGCCAGGCTGAAAGATGTCCCCAGGTAGGGCCTGCAGCTGGGTCCTGGGGCACATTGAGGTTGTTGAGGGGGAGGCAGCGAGCGAGGCCGGGGTCGGGGGGGTAGCCGGGGTCGGGGGTGGGTGGAGGGTAGCTGGCTCAGGCAGTCACCATTCAAGTTCAGGCTGCTGAGCTGCTCCCAGGAGGCCCAGGTTGTTGGGCAGGGAGCCGAGCTCATTCCCGGACACATCGAGGGTCCGTGAGGCCTTCAGGTGGCCCAGCTCAACAGGGAGGCTGGCCAGTTGGTTTGACCTGAGCACCAGGCTCTGGAGCTGGCTCCCAGCTCCCAGGTGATTGAGCAGCGGCAGCCGGTACAGCCCCAGGGTCAAGGCCACCATCCCGGACCCGCACCTCCACCCCTGGAGCCCACAGCACCAGCTCCTGCTGCCGCTCAGACAGAGCCAGCCGGACCTCCGGCCATCACCGCCAACACAAGCCGATATGGAGTAGCAGAATCGGCAAAGGAGAGTTTACCATCCAGCAGTGCTCAGGAGGTGCTGCAGTGCTCTCCGGCAGCACTACGCCCCTGGAGGTAAGTCATGGCAAGAGGCGTTTCACAGTGCCGAGGGGGTCAGATGGGAGAGGGGTGTTGTGGGAGGGGGATCAGTAGCATAGGTAGAGAGTGGCTGTCATGCAGGAGCCCCCCCCCCCAACCTTTCAGATGCTGGGTCTTTCAATTGGGCACTGAGTGCCTTTGAACGAGGGACACGCCCACCCTCAGGAAAGCTCAAGCAACTCCGCTGTTTAAATATCAGCAGCGGCTCACTGTGGCCCATAAGTGGGCATTAAATGCTCACTCAAGGGCCTCAATGTGTGGTGGGGCAGGAAGGTTGTCTATGATCCTTCCGCCACAGACTTAATCAGGGTGTAGGTGGTGGGGTCCCCACCCATCACCATCCCGCCGGATTAAATTCCCTCCCCACCTCCAAACCCGCACAGTGGGAGGGCACAGAATGCTGCCCTCTAAGTGACTGTGCTGTGTGGGAAATAGACTTCTGACCCCCAGTTGATCTGACAGTGGGCTTCAGAAGCCCACAGGGAGAATCCTATCAGTTACACCTGTTTCTCTCTGCACAGATGCTGTCTGACCTGCTGAATGTTTCCAGGATTTTTGTTTTTTGAATTCTATGATGGCAGAAACCAGTTGATATCGCACTGGGCTGATGACCCAGGTCCATTTTAACATCCAGCTTCTGATAGTTGGGTAAGGTTAAAATCTCTCTGCTGTTGTATTCATCCAGCTCTTTTATACAGGGATTTAATTAAAAAAATAATTGCTTTTGCTGGGAGTTGTTCAACATAATCTCTTGCTGGAAGCTAATCTTCCACTCTTCTGCTAAAGGGCTAGGATTACACTCTGAATAACTGCTTCTGTCGGTATAATCAATGGCTCCCAGCACTATAAGGATCTGGATCATATGCCTCCCAACTTCTATTTCCGCAGCCAAAGCACATTCAGTTCAGTAAGTTAAATCCCTAAATCCTGGAATAGATCTTGTTATTCTTCTCCGAATTCTTTCCGATGTATCAGAATCCTATTGAGGATAAGGTGCCCAAAAGTTGTACGCATTATTTGCAGTGATTGATACAAGGTTAGTGCTGCAGGGTGGCCGAGTTGCTACTATTGATGATAGAGTTGATCAGCAGATGCTTCTTGGGTGGGAACATTAAGCTTATGTACAATATACTCAGCAGCAACTACGCGTGTGCTTTCAACTCCAACTCTATCTCTACACTGACGGCTGAGGTAGCCTGTGCTACTCTCTTATTGGTTACTACAGATCATATGATTCTCCTTAACAAGTATTATTCTTAAAGGTACACTACACATAATCATTACAGTTAGAATAGTGTGTTTCAACTTCATCAAGTGTCCCTGTGATGTACACAGTGCCAGATGATCTTTATTGATGACAAGTTCATTTCTTTATTCTTTCACAGGACATGGGTGTCACTGGCAGAGCCAGCATTTGTTGCCCACCCCTAATTGCCCTTGTACTGGAGTTGCATGTAGGCCCAACCAAGGATGACAGATTTCGTTCGTAAAGGGCAACAGTGAACCAGATGGTATTTTTTTTACAACAATCGATGATTGTTTCATGGTTACCATTACTGAGACTAGATTTTATTAATTGTTTTTAAATTCCATCAGCTGCCAAAGTGGGATTTGAACCTGTGTCTGCTCTGGATTATTAGTCTCGTGACATTACCATTACACCACCGTCTCCCCGTACTGTCTTGTGGTCATGATGAAATTGAAAATAATGGATCGTCTCACACACAGTCACAGGCACACATAGATATAAACACACACGCACACATACACACCACCCCTCTGTTGAAAAAGTGAAAAACTTGCATTTATATCGTGCCTTTCACAGGCTCAGGATGTCTCAAAATGCTTAAGAGTCAGTGAAGTACTCTTTGAAGTTTAGTCACAACTGTGATATAAAATCAGTGTATAAGAGCAGGCTCAAAGGGCCAAATGGCCTACTCCTGCTCCTATGTTCCTATAAGTAACATGACAGCTTTCTGATGCAGATCAAAGTCCCACAGCAGCCCCACAGTATTGCACTGGGCTGTCAGCCTGGGTGTTTGTGCTTGAGGGCAAAATTTTCCGTGCCCGCTGGCATCGGGTGTCATGGCGGGCGTTAGTGGACAATATGGTGGGAAGGCCAAAAATTGGTTTCGCGACGTTGTGAAACCAGTTGGCAATCGTCTGCTCCCCCCGTCGATGGCGAGCTGTGTTTTACACCACCGAAGGGGGGAGCTTTGTTGTAATACACCTGTGTATCATTTTGAACCCAGCTCACCGAATCAACTGAACATAAGCGACCTGGACCTGCCGAGCTGCACATCGCTTGGGACTTTGAGGTTTGTTGCCTACTTTGCCTCGGGCAGCACTGATGGTCATCAGCGCCAGGCTACGCAGGCAGCAACACATCACTTTTAGGGGGCTCATGAGCTGGACTCTTCCTGTGAGACCAGCTGTAAGGCTTTTCAATGGCTGCAGGGCTAGGGCTTGCTTGGGGAAGGGGGAGAAGTGGCCTCAGGCAAGGGAAGAAGCTGCAGGGCAAGGGCTGTACTGGGGAAGGGGGGTTACCCCAGGATGTGTGTGGGGGGCACATGTTGATCTGTGCAACTGGCCTTAAGAGGGCAAGGGCTGAAGAGGCAGCCTCCAGAGGAGATGACTCCAAACGGAGATGTGAGGGTGTGTGTGAGAGAGTGAGTGGTGATGTCCCTTGAGCTGGCAGTGAGTGAGATGCCAGTGAATGTGTGATAGCCTTGTGAATTTAGTGTGATGAGATGGTTGTCTTACCCTGGCAGCACGGATGAGATCATTTCATCCTCTTTCTGCACTGGCTGGCGAACTTTTTGTGTGCAGAGTTGGTACTGACCACCACTGCCACCACCTCCCAAGCCGGAGCAGTGACACTGATGGGCCTCCTGCAACCAGGGTGGGGATAGAGGAAGTTGTGGTGGGCCTCGAAGGCATCCCAAGTATTTGTCACTGAATCGGGAGCCTGCAGTCTTCTTGCCTTCTTGCCGGGGTCATGCCTTCTGTGCAGCAGCCCTGGTCTGGAAGCACTGAAAGGCGTGCACACAGCTGCACTTTAAATATGGCGTCCGACGTGAGGAAGCAGCGAGATGACGGCAAATCGGAGGCCGCCCTTCAGCAAGTCAGTGTGTTTCCCTGGAATGCATGATTAATGAAGCAGGATTGAGATGAAACAGCACAAAAACCTCCTTTTCCCTGCTTGCTACCACACTTAGAGCGGAATCATCCCAGATTTGCACTAAGTCTCTGGAGTTGAACCCACACCCTTCTGACTCAGAGATGAGAATGCTATGGTTGCTACCTGACAGAAACACAACTGGACTAGCAATATAAGTACTGTGGGTACAAGGGCAGATCAAAGGCTAGGGATCCTGCGGCTAGTAACTCCTCTCCTGACTCCCCAAAGCCTGTCCACCATCTACAAGGCACAAGTCAGGAGTGTGATGGAATACTCTCCACTTGCCTGGGTGAGTACAACACTCAAGAAGCTTGACACCATCCAGGACAAAGCAGCCCCCTTGATTCGCACCCCATTGAGAAAAATTCACTCCCTCCACCACTGATGCACAGTGACAGCAATGTGTACCATCTACAAAATGTGGGAGTACCTACACCACACGGACTGCAGGGGTTCGAGAAGGCAGCTTGACACCACCTCAAGGGCATTTAGGAATGGGCAATAAATGCTGGCCTAGCCAGCGAAGCCCACATCCCATGAGTGGATATAAAAAAGTGTTGCTGATGACACTAAGATAGGTGGGAAAGTAAGTTGTGAAGTGGAGGTAGGCTAAGTGAGTAGACAAAGACCCGGCAAATGGAGTATAATATGGACAAATGATAAATTGCCCATTTTAGCAGGAAGAATAAATAGGAAGCATATTATCTAAATGGTGAGAGATTGCAGAGCTCTGAGATTCAGAGGGATCTGGGTGTCCTGGTGCATGAATCACAAAAGGCTAGTATGTAGGTACAGCAAGTAATTAAGAAAGCTAATAGAATGTTATAAATTATTGTGAGGAGAATTGAATACAAAAGTAGGGAGGTTATGCTTCAGTTGTACAGGGTGTTGGTGAAACCACATCTGAAGTACAGTATTGGCCTCCTTATTTAAGGAATGATGTAAATGCGTTGGAAGCAGTTCAGAGAAGGTTTACTGGATTTATACCAGGAATGGGTAGGTTGTCTTATGAGGAAAGGTTGGACAGGTTAGGCTGGTATACACTGGAGTTTAGAAGAGTAAGAGGTGACTTGATCAAAACCTTTAAGATCCTGAGGGGTCTTGATGGGGCAGATGTGGAGAGGATGTTCCCTCTTGTGGGAGAATTTGTAACTAGGGGTCACTGTTTAAAAATAAAAGGCCGCTTATTTAAGACAGAGATGAGGAGAATTTTTTTCTGAAGGTTGTGACTCTTTCGAGCTCTCGCTTCGTCAAATGGTAGTGGAAGCAGGGCCTTTGAATATTTTTAAGGCAGAGCTAAATAGCTTTCCACCCCCTTGTTAATCAAGAATCTACCAGGGGTAGGTGGGAGGTTACAATCACATCAGTCATGATCTTATGGAATGGCAGAGCAGGCTTGAAGGGCCGAGTGGCCTACTCCTGCTCCTTGTTCATATGTTCGTATGTATCTATCATGCTCTGCAGTATATTTATTGTTGTTTCACCCCAGAGTTCTGAAGGAAGTAGCTGAAGAGATAGTGGAGGCGTTAGAGGTGATCTTTCAGGAATCACTGGAGTCAAGGAGGGTCCCAGAGGACTGGACAATCGCTAATGTAAACCCCCTGTTTAAGAAGGGAGTGAGGCAAAAGACGGGAAATTACAGGCCGATTAGCCTGACCTCGGTCATTGGTAAGATTTTAGAGTCCATTATTAAGGATGAGATTTCAGAATACTTGGAAGTGCATGGTAAAATCGGGCAAAATCAGCATGGTTTCATCAAGGGGAGGTCATGCCTGACAAATCTGTTAGAATTCTTTGAGGAGGTAACGATTAGGTTAGACAATGGAGAGCCAATGGATGTTGTCTACTTGGACATCCAGAAGGCCTTTGACAAGGAGTCGTACAGGAGGCTGCTCAGTAAGATAAGAGCCCATGGTGTTAGAGGCAAGGTACTAGCATGGATAGAAGATTGGCTGTCTGGCAGGAGGCAGAGAGTGGGGATAAGGGGGTCTTTCTCAGGATGGCAGCCGGTGACTAATGGAGTTCCGCAGGGGTCAGTGTTGGGACCACAACTTTTCACTTTATACATTAATGATCTAGATGAAGGAACTGAGGGCATCCTGGCCAAGTTTGCAGATGATACAAAGATAGGTGGAGGGACAGGTAGTATTGAGGAGGCGGGGAGGCTGCAGAAGGATTTGGACAGGTTAGGAGAATGGGCAAAGAAGTGGCAGATGGAATACAATGTGGGGAAGTGTGAGGTCATGCACTTTGGTGGGAAGAATAGAGGCATAGACTATTTTCTAAATGGGGAGAGAATTCAGAAATCTGGAGTGCAAAGGGACTTGGGAGTCCTAGTCCAGGATTCACTTAAGGTTAACTTGCAGGTTCAGTCGGTAGTTAGGAAGGCAAATGCAACGTTGGCATTTATTTCGAGAGGACTAGAATATTAAAGCAGGGATGTGCTGCTGAGGCTTTATAAGGCTCTGGTCAGACCACATTTAGAATATTGTGAGCAATTTTGGGCCCCATATCTCAGGAAGGATGTTCTGAACCTGGAGAGGGTCCAGAGGATGTTCATGAGAACGATCCCAGGAATGAAAGGCTTAACATATGAGGAATGTTGGAGTTCTCTGGGTCTATACTCGATGGAGTTTAGAAGGATGAGGGGGGATCTGATTGAAACTTACAGAATACTGAAAGGCCTGGATAAAGTGGACGTGGGGAAGTTGTTTCCATTAGTAGGAGAGACTAGGACCCGAGGGCACAGCCTCAGAATAAAGGGAAGACCTTTTAGAACAGAGATGAGGAGAAACTTCTTTAGCCAAAGAGTGGTGAATCTATGGAATTCATTGCCACAGAAGGCTGTGGAGGCCAGGTCATTGAGTGTATTTAAGACCGAGATGGATAGGTTCTTGACTGATAAGGGGATCAAAGGTTATGGGGAGAAGGCGGGAGAACTGGGTTGAGAACTTATCAGCCATGATTGAATGGCGGAGCAGACTCGATGGGCCGAATGGCCTAATTTCTGCTCCTCTGTCTTATGGTCTTATGGTCTAATGTATCAGAGCAGTGAAGTGAGTCGGTAGCTCAGAAAGAGGTTAGAAGAACAAAATAGATGTGGCCTAACAATGTATTGGAGATGAAACATCACAGCGAAAGTTTCAGTACTTCGATGAGGTAACCAGCTGTTCACAATAAACACATAATTGTGAGGAATAAAGTGCTAAAAATCTACTATAGTAAATTTGCAAAGCACTTTGAGTGGTATCCTAGAGGAAGATGCAACCACTTAATTATTGAAGTTTACAGAGTATCCAGATTTGTTTAAGGTTGTTCTGCAATAAATTGCAATTTACTCACTACTCAATGTACACTTCTCATTGAGTAGCAGTGTGCTTATCTGATTGAGGGCTGCAGTGCTGCAGATCACAGTGCTTGGGTTTTCTTTGCAATATGTTTAAGCCGCGAGCATATATCCTGTGGCTGATCACAAGTAGCCTGGGGCCTCGATGTACTTGTGCTGTTAAAATCATAACATAACAAGTAGCTGATATCCTTATTTCCTGCTTTATACCAGGGCAACAAGTTCAGAACACATTCCCACCTTTTTAGTCACTGCAGTGTGCAAGCTGGTGTCCCCAGGTTTAACAGTTTTATCACTAATCATATTAAACATCTAATTGGAATGTATTTGGTTAAATATAGCAGAGCACAAAACCACTGATATCAGCTAAGCTATAGGTTCGGTTTTATTTAGAGACAATATACAAAAGCAAGAAGAGATGGAAAGGCATTAAAACAGTGCAATGCTTAAAAACAGCAGAATTTAGTTCAAACAGCAAAATATTTCTTGCAGCCCCTGACAAGTGATATTGGATGGAAAAGTCAAGTCAGTACCGTTCAAACTTTTCTTTATTCTTCCTTGGGATGTGGGCATCGCTTGTTAGGCCAGCATTTGTTGCCCATCCCTAACTGTCCTTGAACTAGGTGGCTTGTTAGGCCATTTCTGAGGGTAGTTAAGAGTCAACCACATTGCTGTGGCTCTGGCGTTACAAGTAGGCCAGGCCAGGTAAGGATGGCAGATTTCCTTCCTTTAAAAGACATTAGCGAATCCGATGGGTTATTTACACCAATCGATGGCAACCGTGAAACTAAGTCTAGCTTTCAGTTCCAATTTTCAGTTGCCGTGGTGGGATTTGGACACATGTTCCCAGAGCATTAGCCTGGGTCACTAGGTCACTAGGTCACTAGTCCAGTAACCTTACCACTTTGCCACCAAAACAAGTCCATGGAGTTTGTTAGAAAGAAAAACAAATAACTGGAATTTACATAGTGCCCTTTAAAACCAAAGGACATCCCAAAGCAATGTATAAGCTATGAGGTACTTTAGAATTGAAGTCTCTGTTTGAAATGTGGCAGCCAATTTGCATAAAGCCATGTGATAATGACCAGATAATCTGATTTAATGATGTTGGTTGAGAGATAATATTGGCCAGGAGACCAGACAGAACATCCACAAGAGATGGCAAAAGGGGTCTCAGTATAACATCTTCTTTAAAAGTCAGCACCTCAGAGTAACACTTAGTCATTACTACACTGAAGTCTCAGCCTCGATTATCTACACAAGTCTCTGAGTAGAATTTAAACACACAACATTCTTTTTCAAACACAAGTAGTGCCACCGAACCACAGCTACAATTTTCAAAGAGACTTAAGTGCCAAGGGATGAAAGGAACAGATGAGTTGTCTGCTTCTGATTCAAGTCAGAGAGCTACCCCGAACCAAGTCAAACACATCATCTGGAGAAGCTTCGAAACTAATAGCACTAATTTTAGGCCATGGGTTACTTTGTGTTCGAATCAGTTTGTTTAAGATAAGAACATCGACAGGGATCTTAAAAGTTTTTACACTTTGCAAGACGGGGTGTTAATGGTTTGAACGCTTGCAATTTCCTCCCAGACTGACTTTCACATTTGTTGTAAGCGGAAGTTACTAATTCCATTTCTGTGGTTTAAATAGAAAAAGCATATGAAATCCTTGTCATTTAAGAAGCTACAATGTGAATAAGTTGGGGTCAATGGCTTTTGAGATTTTAGTCCAGAAAGATCATCCTCAGCCACTGCCAAATAAGTACTTAGAATTTATTTTGAGGGCAGCATTAATGACAGGTCTTAGGATTCATTCACAGTCAAGATTACGGAGGTGAAAGACGCCCTGGAATTCCTGAAATTGCATTTATTCCAAATACTGATCAATTTTCCCCCCCTTCAAACAAACATCCATCCAAGTGTGAAAGCTAAGGTTGTTTTTGTTGTTGTAGGAGGCCAAAAGCAGCAGGCACATGGAAACACTATCAACTCTCAAGTTTCCCTCCAAGTCACACACAATCCTGGAACTTGTTACCCGACAACCTTTATCACATGGACAGCAGTGGTTCAGGAAGATGGCTCACCACCACCGTCTCAAGGAGAGTTAGGGGCAGGGACGATGGAATCCAAATCATAAGGATGAACAAGAAAGAAGGCCTCACTGGATTGTGACTCCTTTTGCTTCCTCCAAATCCATCACTGCTACGTCCAATGAAATCCCAATGCTGAGCATTCAGGTTGCTGCTAATGAAGCAGCCTCTGGAAACAGTCCTGCTCAAACAGGTCTCTGTAAAGAGAGTCTTGCACTGTGGAGGAAAAAAGATGGAAATAACATCAGCAAATAATGCAGCAATGGAATGACTGAAACTGCATTCCTCTTCCTCCAGGTACCAGAGGTCATTGGCCATTAGATTAGTCTATGAGTATGATCGGCAAAGTGCTGCAGTTGTTTGCCATTGCCTTCAGCAGCATGGCTTTGCTCTCCCAATTGTTACTGCCTGCCATCAGTTATAATGGAAGGATTTACAGGCTGGTAATCAGAAATTGCTGGAAATTTTGGAGGGTTTTTTTTGCAATTTTTGTTTCAGATTTCCAGCATCCACAGTATTTTACTTTTAATCTTAGGCATATTAAGCATGCACCTTCCATGGCCATCAAGCCCCAAAGTGGAACTTGAACCTAGAGTTTCTGGCTTAGAGGTAGGGACGCTACCACTGCACCACAAGACTTCCCTAAAGCTGCAGTATGAAAAGTAAATAAAGAAGCAATGATACAATAATTCAGAACAATAAGAATCAAACCTCCAAAGCTCCTGCTAGAAATCTCAGGAGCACTAATTTTAAACAGCACTAAAGGAGCAGCTGAATAGGATCATGAATTTCATTATGAGACTAAATTACTTAAAGAATAAAGGTCACTTGTGTGCTATGAGAATGCCTGCAACACGTCCAAATAATTTTAAGTTACTGAGTTCAACATCTTGCAAAACAAACACATGGGCTGTTTTCTCAATTCAGCACACTCGTGAAAGGTGTGTAAACAGCAATAGTGCACCATCTTGGAATCACACATATGTGATAAGTGTGATCATGTGTGATCACAGTGAGGTTTTCACCTATATATTGCTAAAATCAAAGATGCTTAGTAGCCAGATAAAGTGGGCAGGCTGCTGCCAATACCTCCAGATCTCTCCATTGCTAGCTTAAGAGAGACAGGAAGCTGAAGGAGAAATTATTTGAACTTCCTAGGTCAGCAAGTGGAAAAGAAATTAAGGGATTTCTTTAAGAGCACCCATCAACTTTGGGGTTATGACGTAGCCTGCAAAGTAGCAAGCCGAGGATTGATTAGGTGTGTCTTTCTCTGAGGTCTCTCTTGTACTTTTCAACTCCTCCTAGCTGAGCAAAATGATGATAAAGAAACATTGTTAAGCATGAAGTAAGAGTATACATTGAAACTGATTAGCTGGTGGCTATTTTCCCGGTGGAACCAGATACTCCATTGCTGGCCTTGAAACAAATACAAAAGATGAACATGATGTTCTCTATCTCCTCAAGCACCAAAAGGCACATGAGTTCTGCACTCAGTAATGTCACTTTCCATGGCTTGGTTTCAGATGACCAGGTCTCTTAATGAAAGTGACTTATTGCCAGTGGAATGGGAACCTTTATTCCATTTATCCATTTAGTCATCAGTTCACATGGTTGTCTTGTGGTTATCTGCCTAAATTGCCTCTAGTTACTAGACAAACCAACAATCTGTCCATTACACCAATTGTAGTTGGTAGTCTAAGAAATGAGGGAAAGTCTTCTACCTGTGATGTGTTGGGACAGAAGGTGTCAAAGCTAAACTCTTCCTGAATGATAGGATTAGGACTAAGTGTGTATTTAAGACTGAGATAGATAGGTTCTTGATTGGTAAGAGGATCAAAGGTTACGGGGAGAAGGCAGGAGAATGAGATTGAGAAACTTATCAGCCATGATTGAATGGCGGAGCAGACTCGATGGGTCGAATGGCCTAATTTCTGCTCCTATGTCTCATGGTCTTATGGTCCAAATGCTTGCTTTCCCTTTTCCTGATTGTGATGATAGTGGTACATTTGTCTGAGCTGCCCCTTTTCCCTTATGTCATTGTTTTGTGGAGATTTCTTTACAGAGAGTCAGCATGGGCTTGATGGGCTGTATGACCTCCATCTGTGCTGTAAAGACTTTCCATATGTCTCAGCTGAGACATGTTTCTGGGTGATCAATCTAAGCTGGTGCTCCCCTGGATGCTGGACATTGGTGAGGTGATTTCTCCAGCCTCTTCATTTCCACAAGACCTGTGCACAGTCGATGAATTTTTATTTATTTTTTCGGGACTATAAATATTTCTAGCGGGGAGGAGAGAAATTCCAAAAGCTTGAATAAATATAAACACTGATTCTTAAAGCATTCCTACATAGCTTACCGAACAACAAATGTAATAGAAACAATGACAGTACAGCACCATATCTACAAATCTCTGGTAAAGGACTATGATGCAGAGTTTCCCTTTGCAAGATGCGGTAATTTCCCTCACTCAAGCCTTTTGAGAAATGAAACTGCTGTGTGGGAGTGGGTGAGGAAAGAGGCTAATATGTTATACCGAAGAGCATTACATTTTCATGGTTTAGTTATGTCATTGTAACCCGTCATTAAGATTTGGTTTTGAATAATTGATGTTTTCCATTTAATTTGTCATCACTCTGTGCCATGTGATTCCCTCACATCACACATCCAGATCTGGACTCTGAGGGGATTCTCCAGTTACATAATTTGGTGAGCAGCACATCAAATCTCACCAAGTGCACTGACCACAATGATCTCTGCTGTTTGTCAGAAGGAATGTGGATTTTCACCCCTGTGGTTTCTAATCCCACCTATACCCACTAGATAGCTCTAAAAAAAACCTTTAACATTGCAGGCAGGATCTCCTAGAATGTTGCTGTGGATCTTCTTTTAGTCTAACTAAAGCCAACAATGAAGAAGGCCTGAAATGAGGCCCCATTCTGCTGTGGTGGCCTCATGAAGTGTTTAACTGAAGAACAGAGCAAGGAGGAAGTGTGGCAAAAGCAAATGTGTGCCCTTGTGAAAAAGTGTGTATTTAAAATAAAAATGGACACAATTGGACATTCGGGGGTTTCAGGGATACGTCATGAGGGGGTGGGAGGGGGAAATTGGGCATTTTGACTTCCCAACATGAAACTGACAAACATTCTGCACTTTCTTTCAGTGTTCCTACTCTTCCTATTCTATGGTCTCTCTTTCAACAGAGGTTCACCGGGATGATGACGGGGATCAAAAAAAATATGAGGAATTGTAGACATGGTGCTATATTGTCATTGTTTCTATTACTGTTACCTCTGAGGCCTTTAAGATTTGTTGTTCAGTAAGCTGTGTAGGAATGTTTTAAGAATTAGTGTTTATATTTATGTTGAGATAATTGGACTATTTCTGTTGAGGAGACTTAGCACACGAGTCATAAAAAAGTTAGTATGCAGGTGCAGCAAGTAATTAAGAAGGTTACTGGAATGCTATCCCTTATTACGAGAGGTATTGAACATAAAAATAAGGATATTATGCTTCAGAGTTACAGGGCATTGGTGAGACCGCACCTCGAATTCTGCGTGCAGTTCTGGTCTCCTTATTTAAGGAAGGATGTAATTGCATTGGAGGTGGTTCAGAGGAGGTTTACTAGATTGATACCTGGAATGAGTGGATTGTCTTATGAGGAAAGGCTGGACAGACTGGGCTTGTCTCCACTGGAGTCTAGAAGAGTGAGGGGGTGATTTGATTGACGTATATAAGATCCTGAACAGCTTTGACAAGGTGGACGTTGAAAGGATATAAAAGCAAAAAAACTGCGGATGCTGGAAATCCTAAACAAAAACAGAATTACCTGGAAAAACTCAGCAGGTCTGGCAGCATCGGCGGAGAAGAAAAGAGTTGACGTTTCGAGTCCTCATGACCTTTCGACAGAACTTGAGTGAGTCCAGGAAAGAGGTGAAATATAAGCTGGTTTAAGGTGTGTTGGGGGGTGGGGGTGGGGGTGGGGGGTGGGGGGGGGGGGGGGGGTGGGTGGGGGGTGGGATTTGGGTGGGGGAGAGAGAGAGAAGTGGAGGGGGTTGGTGTGGTTGTAGGGACAAACAAGCAGTGATAGAAGCAGATCATCAAAAGATGTCACAGGCAACAGAACAAAAGAACACATAGGTGTTGAAGTTGGTGATATTATCTAAACAAATGTGCTAATTAAGAATGGATGGTAGGGCACTCAAGGTATAGCTCTAGTGGGGGTAGGGGGAGCATAAAAGATTTAAAAATATTTAAAAATAATGGAAATAGGTGGGAAAAGAAAAATCAATATAATTTATTGGAAAAAACAAAAGGAAGGGGGAAACAGAAAGGGGGTGGGGATGGAGGAGGGAGCTCAAGACCTAAAGTTGTTGAATTCAATATTCAGTCTGGAAGGCTGTAAAGTGCCTAGTCGGAAGATGAGGTGTTGTTCCTCCAGTTTGCGTTGGGCTTCACTGGAACAATGCAGCAAGCCAAGGACAGACATGTGGGCAAGAGAGCAGGGTGGAGTGTTAAAATGGCAAGCGACAGGGAGGTTTGGGTCTTTCTTGCGGACAGACCGCAGGTCTCCTCTACATTGGAGAGACCAAACGTAAACTGGGCGACTGCTTTGCAGAACACCTGCGGTCTGTCCGCAAGAATGACCCAAACTTCCCTGTCACTTGCCATTTTAACACTCCACCCTGCTCTCTTGCCCACATGTCTGTCCTTGGCTTGCTGCATTGTTCCAGTGAAGCCCAACGCAAACTGGAGGAACAACACCTCATCTTCCGACTAGGCAATTTACAGCCTTCTGGACTGAATATTGAATTCAACAACTTTAGGTCTTGAACTCCCTCCTCCATCCCCAACCCCTTTCTGTTTCCCCCTTCCTTTTGTTTTTTCCAATAAATTATATAGATTTTTCTTTTCCCACCTATTTCCATTATTTTAAAATATTTTTAAATCTGTTATGCTCCCCCCACCCTCACTAGAGCTATACCTTGAGTGCCCTACCATCCATTCTTAATTAGCACATTCGTTTAGATAATATCACCAACTTTAATATCTATGTGTTCTTTTGTTCTGTGGTTGGTGAAGTCTTTTGATGATCTGCTTCTATTACTGCTTGTTTGTCCCTACAACCACACCAACTCCCTCCACTTCTCTCTCTCTCCCCCCACCCAAACCGCCCCCCGCCCCCCCCCCCACCCACACACACACACACACACACACACACCTTAAACCAGCTTATATTTCACCTCTTTCCTGGACTCACTCAAGTTCTGTCGAAGGGTCATGAGGACTCGAAACGTCAACTCTTTTCTTCTCCGCCGATGCTGCCAGACCTGCTGAGTTTTTCCAGGTAATTCTGTTTTTGTGTTGAAAGGATATTTCCTCTTGTGAGTGAGTCCAGAACTAGGGGGCACTGTTTTAAAATCAGGGGTCACCCTTTTAGGTCAGAGATGAGGAGAAATTTTTTCTATGAGGGTTGTGTGACTTTGGAATTCTCTGTCTCAGAAGGTGATGGAGGTGGGGCCATTGAATATTTTTATGGCAGAGATAGATTCTTGTTAGGCAAGGAAATCAAAGATTATTGGGGTTAGATGGGAATGTGTTATTGAAACACAAGAAGATCAGCCTTGATCTTATTGAATGGTGGAGCAGGCTTGAGGGGCCGAATGGTCTACTCCTGTTCCTATTTCTTATGTTCTTAGGTAGGTTATTTAAATTATGAATTGTTTTGAGAGATGAATAGGGAAAGACTATTACACTGGTTGGGAAGTCAATGACAACAGACCACCAACCAAAACTTACTCCAAGAGAGCAGGGTTAGGAGAAATTTTTTTGCCAATAATTGTTAAGAGCTTGGAATTCTTTGCAACATGGGCTACTTGAGGCTGTTAGATTCTTTATGCGAAAGTCGGATGGATATTTGAAAACTGGAATGCTAAGTGCTATGAAGAGAGAGCAGGGATCTGGACTTGTTTTGGATTGCACTAGCAAACAGCCCTCTTCAGAGCTGAAGTCCCCTTTCTCTTAGTTTCAGTTAGACACAGAAGTCAGCCAAATGTGCCGGAAAACAAATGTTACTTGTCACTGAAACATTTTCATAAAAGTTGAACAAATTGAATAATAGAAATCATGCACTTTCTCAGCCAATCGGAACCTGAAATCAAAACGTAAAAACCCTGCAAGGCTATGGGGACAGGGCGGAGGAGTGGGACTAGCTGAGTGCTGTTGCTGACAGCCAGCACAAACACAGCAGGCTGAATGACCTCCTACTGCTCTATAACCATTCTATGATTCAATGCATAGCAGGTCAGCATCTGAAAGGAAAAGACAGGTTGACGTTTGGGTGTAAACCTTCAGCAGGACTGCATATCTCCAGCATTTACAATATTGATTTCAGTTTCCAGGGCAGGTTCAGGGGATCAAATAAGACGAAACATGGCACTCAAAAACTTCATTCATCGTTGCCAGGAAATTGCACACTGTAAGATCTAAGGTCTTACAAAAATAGGAGCAGGAATGGGCCATTCAGCCCCTCGAGCCTGCTTAGCCATCCAATAAGATCGTGGCTGAACTCTACTTTCCCGCCTGCCCTCCACAACCCTCAACTCCCTTGTTGCTCAGAAATCTGTCTAACTCAGCCCTGAATAAATTCAATGACCCAGACTCCGCTGCTCTCTGTGGAAGAGAATTCCAAAGGCTAACCATCCTCAGAGAGAAGAAATTCCTCCTCATCTACATCTTAAATGGGAGACCCCATTTTTTAAACTGTGCCTCCTAGATCTAGATTCCCCCAAGAGAGGAAACATCCTTTCAGCATCCACCCCAAAAAGTCCGCTCAGGATCTCACATGTTTCAATAAGATCACCTCTCATTCTTCGAAACTCCACTGAGTATAGGCCCAACCCACTCAATCTTTCGTCATAAGACAACATCGGCATCCCTAGTAAATCTTCTCTGAACTGCTTCCAATGCAGACATATCCTTCCTTAAGTAAGGAGACCAAAACTGTACACAGTACTCCATTTTTCCCTTTAATATTGAATAATTGATTTGATAGGAAAATGCAAGTGATTTAATAGACTGTGAGGAACAGCCACTGTTAACTAGATGACTATTTGGGACTCTTTAGGTTTTAATTTTAGTGTCAAAAACCAGGGCTAAATATTACGACCCCCAAAAAGCTGGGTAAAAGTGCAGAAAATCATTTTTTAAATCCGTTTTTAATAATAGTTCAAGAAAGATTCAAAAGAAGTACAGTGAAGCTGAATAACATTCCGTGTTATATAATTATGGATATCACTTTCCTCATGCCTTTACAGGGCAGACATGTATTTTCATCGTGGACTAGGTTTTGCTGTAGCAGGACATCTAACTGCGTCTGCCATTAGTTAAACTCACCTCTGCACCCTCCGTCTTAAAATCCTTTTGCCCACAAGATTGTTGAAAGTGTGAGCGGATAATGGGGCAGCAACTGAAACAGGGCACCTGGGACCCGAGTGAACAGAGCAAACAGCCCTGTATTTCCTTAACCAATCAGAGGAAGGACTAAGAAGCAGGATGAATTAAAAGGGATCAATCCAATATCGAATCAGGTTAAAGAAAGATAAATAAAGAGAGGGAGAGAAAAATTAGTGCAAAGAAGAAAGATAAAAGAGACAGTGAGGAAAAGTAAAAAACAAAATTACAAATTTGACATTTTTAAAATCACCTAGCAAAATCTGAAGGAGTGATACTCCACGCTTGTAAATATTAATTTTCAGTGCCAGAGAGGTTGATTGCCAGTTGTTAACATGTATCATGTCATTATATAGGCACTTCCACATATATTGACAAAGGGATTGAGGAGTAGGGGGTGATGGAGGAGTGGACCAGGGAGTACCGGAGGGAATGATCCCTGCGGAATGCCACCGGGGGGGGTGAAGGGAAGATGTGTTTGGTGGTGGCATCATGCTGGAGTTGGTGGAAATGGTGGAGGATGATCCTTTGAATGCAGAGGCTGGTAGGGTGATGTGAAGACAAGGGGGACCCTATCATGTTTCTGGGAGGGAGAGGAAGGTGTGAGGGCGGATGCGCGGGAGTTGGGCTGGACACGGTTGAGGGCCCTGTCAACCACCATAAGTGGAAAACCTCGGTTAAGGAAGAAGGAAGACATGTCAGAGGAACTGTTTTTGAAAGTGGCATCATCAGAACAGATGCGACGGAGGCGAAGGCACTAAGAGAATGGGATGGAGTCCTTACAGGAAGCGGGGTGTGAGGAGCTGTAGTCGAGGTAGCTATGGGAGTCGGTAGGCTTGTAATGAATATTGGTGGACAGTCTATCAACAGAGATTGAGACAGAGAGGTCAAGGAAGGGAAGGGAAGTATCAGAGATGGACCATGTGAAAATGATGGAGGGGTGGAAATTGGAAGCAAAATTAATACATTTTTCCAAGTCCCAACGAGAGCATGAAGCAGCACCGAAGTAATCATCGATGTACCGGAGAAAGAGTTGTGGAAGGGGGCCGGAGTAGGACTGGAACAAGGAATGTTCCACATACCCCATAAAGAGACAGACATAGCTGGGGCCCATGTGGTACCCATAGCCACACCTTTTATTTGGAGGAAGTGAGAGGAGTTTAAGGAGAAATTGTTCAGTGAGAGAACAAGTTCAGCCAGATGGAGAGGAGTAGTGGTGGATGGGGATTGGTCGGGTCCCTGTTCGAGGAAGAAGTGGAGAGCCCTCAGACCATCCTGGTGGTAACTTTCTGTGGTGAATTTAATCAGCAGTTAGTGGGCAGATACGGTAAGTTCCCTAAAAAGTGGAAGCTAAAGCTGAGATGCCAATTTTTGAGGTAAAATAGCACAATGTGGAAATCAACGTTTAGATATTCACTTATAACTGTGCATCTGTTTCTCACCTGCAGCTGATGAGAAAGGGAGAATAATATACGGGACAAACCCAGAAGAGAACAAGCATTAGTTAAAGAACAACCTCTTGAACAAAAGATAAATAGCCCAGCTCTCCCTGAAAACTGAACATATTGAAGGCAGAAGGTAAATATTATTGTGAGTATAACAACAACAGTGTGCATTTTGATAGCACTTTAATGTAGTAAAATGTCCCAAGGTGTTTCACAGAAGCATTATCAAAGGAAATTTAACCCCAAGCTGGATCAGGAGGTATTAGGCCAAAAAGGTTGTTTTTAAGGAGCATCTTTAAAGGATGTGACAGGGGGAAAATGTTAGGGAGAGAATTCCAAAATTCAGGGCCTGCAGTTGTATTATTATAAATGATACAATTTTAAGCATGCTGCTGGGGCTTTAATCCTAGACATAGGACTCTAGCAAATACTCGAAATTTCTTTCTTTGTAATCTTTGGTCTCAGCATGAGGGTGATGTTAGCAAGGCCACACCCAAAGCCCATCTTTAGTTGCTCCAAAAAAGTGGGGGTGAACCTTGTTGTTGAATCTCGGCCAGTCCTAATGATAATGCATCTTACTGTCAATATATACAGCTCGAGAGTGTGTGGCCGAGATAAGTGAACTTACCCATTGATAGATTCTGGTCATGGAATGAAACCTTGGGCTCAAGATAGAATTTTTCTGGAGCAGGCTGGTACAGTACTTCAGTTTTCTTTGTGCTGATAGTAAGGCTGAAGTGGATGTTCTTGCAACGATTTTGCCAGCGATTGAAAGGAGTGAGATCCTTGTATGATTATTACAAGATTGGCAAGTTCCCTTCCACTTGTACAGGTGGACAATAGATGCATCTTTGTAAACTTGTGGGATGGTTCCTTGCTCCCACATAGACTGAAAGAGTTTAGTGAACTTCTCAGCCAGACATTGATCTTCAGACTTGTAGACCTCAGCTAAGATAGTATCAGCTCCTGGAGCTTTGCTGCTAGACAGGAGTTTTATTGCGTTTGTCACTTCCTACAGCATGGGAGGGTAATCAAGATACCAGTTGATGGTGACCCGTTGATCGCTTCTTCACTGATGGATGAAGGTCAATTTGAGGATGTGGTTAAAGTGCTCTGCCCAGCTTTCTAGGATTTGGGCTTTTCCATGAGCAGTGTTAACCTGTTGGCACAGAGGATCGGTGATGAACTGGGGCTCGGAGACAAATTTCAGAGCATCATAGAATCTCTTTCAATCTTTGTGGTCCATATATGACTGAAGTTCGTCCGCTTTCTGATTCAGCCAAGTGTCTTGCATTCTCTCTGAGATCGTGTTGGATGTTTTGTTAGACATCGTGCTTGGATTCTGATGACTTGTTATTGAGGTAAAAACAGAAAATGCTGGAAAAACTCAGCATGTCTGGCAGCATCTGTGGAGTGAGAGTTAACATTTTGACACATCTGCAGAGCTAAAGAGAAGTAGAAATATGATGGGTTTTATACTGTTTAAGAGGGGTGAGACAGGTGAAACAAGATAGACAAGGATGTCATGGACACAAGACAAAGGGAGTGTTAATGGTAGTGATGAAGAGTAAAGAAGGTGCTGAGAGTGGCATAAAAGTGAGATAGAAGAAGGTGAGGTAAACCCTGTGAAGGCGATGTTTCTCCTCCAGCCGTTCCTGAATTACTTCAGTATTTTCATCAAACCAAGCTTGATACTTACGAGAGGTAGGACTGAGGGACTCTGGAGCAGTAGAGTACACTATATCCCTGAAGGTCGTCCAGTGCTGTGGGTGTCCATTTTTGCTGTACAAGGGCAACTTTCAAGTTTCGTTGAGATAGCCTTCCTTCATGACTGCTTGTTTTGAGACTTGAGTGTGGAACTGGGAGTAACCAGAAGGACAGACTAGGACAAGCTAGCAGGTTCCTTCTCTGAAGTGATTCTGTGAACAATTAGAAAAGTCATTTTTGTTTTTCTCTGGTTCTGACCTAAAATAATTTTAAAAATGGAACATGGACTTATGATTTTGTTCAAAAAATATCAGCAAAGAACTTATTAACCTGCAGTCTATTTTTCACTTACTCCTCCTTATCAAGATCAAACTCTCGCTGCTGAAAGGCCTGAGCTCACCTTTCTTCAAGAATTCGCCCGGCTGCTTTGAAAGAATTCGTCACCCAGGCCATGAGACGAGGTGGAAAATACACCAAGGAGCCTAGATTTCCCTTGTGTCAAACAGCATAGGCAGCTCACAAAAAATCCCTTTGTGCTCTATTTTAACACTGGCATTATTCTGCTTAAAATAAGCAGTATGCTGTCAAGAGAATTTAAGCCCTGTAATGATCGGTTAATTATAGACTGATTTTGTTGCAAACTTGCATGAACAAATTTGTATTGTGATGTCTGCTTGAATTTAGGGTAGCTGGACAAAAATTTATAGTTTTTCTTGTAAAGGTATGAATTATCCTTCCACATAAGAGGTAACCAGATTGCACAGATTTAAGGTAATTGGCAAAAAAAGCCAGAAGGAGAATTTTTTTTTTATATGCAGTGAGTTGTTATGACCTGGAATGCACAGCCTGAAAGGGTGGTGAGAGCAGACTCAATTGTAACTTTCAAAAGGGATGGGATAAAACTTGAAGGGGAGAAAATTGCAGGACCAAGTAGATAAAGCAGGGGCGTGGGACTAATTGGATAGCTCTTCAAAGAGCCGGCACAGGTCCATGGACCAGACAGCTCCCCTCTGTGCTATAAGATTCTATCATTCTAAAATTTGATCTGGAAAGCTCGTTAAGAGAATAGAAATGATGTGCTCTAAAAGAAAAATCACAATTCTAGCATGTAATGTACGAGTACTCAGCTAAATGACCATTAGCTGTGAAATTTGTGCCAAGGGTGTGAATTTCATCTCTGTAGCATCCCTGGAGATGGCGCGATGGGAACTGGTGCTATTTTGCTGTGGCACTAATCGCCAGCCGCTTCCAGCATGGTCCACCTCCAGAGAAGGGCACCCGCGTCACACACTGTGAAGGGGTGCCCTCCTGACATCACGCAGCCCAATCAGTGTTTGTGACACCGGCACACCTCATTTGGACCGTGCTGTCGAGACAATAAATTTTGCGTATCACTCCACAAACAGCAGCGCTGTTCTTAAAGGGCCCAGCGCCCAAATTGCAGGTAAGGTCATTTTTTTTAAGAACCGCTGCCAATGCAAAGTCCTTGGAGGTGCTCTTGGAGGTGTTGTGGTGAGTCCCTGGATTTGCCAGGGAAGGGCAGAGGATTTGGTGCCCTGCCCATCCAAAAGCTGCAACAGGTATGGGGTCTGCAGTGTCAGTGCCTCAGGGCTTGCAGCCATGACATGGAGGTGCAGCAGAGGTTGGGGAAAGGGCAATCCCTGCCGAATGATGCCCTCGACCAACTTGGAGTCAGACTCCTCCCTGCTCCTTGACAATGAGGCTACCTGGAAGACCAGCCAATGCACCCAGTGGTTGGTGTACCTGCCCATCAGGGCTATCCTGTATGCCGACCCCATCGAGTTCCTCATCCAGCTCCTCTGTACCAAAATTCGTCTGTGGCCTCCCCATCCAGTGAGCTGGCACATGAACTATCCTTTCCCCCTGGCCTGGCTGTAATCCATTTGTGCCCAGATGACCTACCACGTGCTGATCCGAACCCAATACTTGCATCCAAGGTATACGCAGTACCATCATCTGAGCTGGAGGCTGTGAGTTTCAGAAATAACTGGGCTTCTTCATTAGTGCTCTGCTGTCACTCTGTGTGTCTCTCTCTCTGTGTGTCTCTCTCTTTGTGTCTCGCTCTCTCTGTGTCTCTTTCTCTCTCTCTCTGTGTCTCTCTCTCTCTCTGTCTCTCTCTCTCCCTGTGTCTCTCTCTCTCTCTCTCTCTGTATGTCTCTCTCTCTGTGTCTCTCTCGCTCTCTCTCTCTCTCTGTCTCTCTCTCTGTGTGTGTCTCTCTCTCTCTCTGTCTCTCTCTCTCTCTCTGTGTCTCTCTCTCTCTGTGTATGTCTCTCTCTCTGTGTCTCTCTCTCTGTGTCTCTCTCTCTCTCTCTCTCTCTGTGTCTCTCTCTCTCTTTCTGTCTCTCTCTCTCTCTCTCTCTGTGTCTCTCTCTCTCTGTCTCTCTCTCTCTCTCTCTGTGTCTCTCTCTCTCTGTCTCTCTGTGTCTCTCTGTCTCTCTCTCTCTCTCTATGTCTCTCTGTCTCTCTCTCTCTGTCTCTCTCTCTCTCTGTGTATGTCTCTCTCTCTCTCTTTCTGTCTCTCTTTCTGTCTCTCTATGTCTTTGCCTCTCTATCTCTGTCTCTGTCTCTCTCTCACTTCCTCCTTGAGCTGCTGTGGCTGGACAGACAGCAGTAATTGTGTGCCTGTAAGCAGGAAATCAGAAAGGGAAGGTCAGTGTCAGGGAAGGTAGGTAGGTGGGGGGGGAAGCAAAAAAGTCCATGATCACACCAGCAACAGCTTGCTCTTCATGCAAGATAGCAGGATGAGGTTGCCCTGAGAGTTCTTAGTAATGGTAGATGCCATGGGGTCCATTGTGGCCGGCCCCATGATATTGAGAACCATTTTCCTCTGTAGAGCTCAAGAGACACAGGTGTCCTTGTCCCCTCCCAATGCTGCTCTGCTCCCTTCTATTGTGTGTCACCTTGTCCTGCAAGACAGAGGGCAGAATGTCAGTGTTTGTGCAGCACTGTGTTTGGATGATGTGTCTCCTGCAGCTGAATAGCTGGAGGTATGTGGAGCCAGTGAGAGGCAGGTGTGAAGCTGGTAGCGTTGGTAGTTTGTGTGAGGGCGAGGTGGAGGATGTGGATGTTAGGGCTGAAACCTGAGTGCTGCTGGTTGCCTGATGGGGGCGGGTAGGGCATGGAACATTGAGCAGGGTGTGAGGTCGGTGAAGTGGTGAGTAGGAGATGCCATGTGAAGATGCATTTACCTGAGCTTGACTGCTTGCGTGAGGCCATTAGGCTTCGTGTGGCACTGCTGCCAGGGCCTCAGGTCCAGATTCCAGAAACTGACCTCCCTGGACACCTGCTCCCATTTCCTTCTGAGGGTGGTCCATGCTGGCCTACTTGTCCCACAAGGAATAATGATGTCCTACCTTCTATCCATCGACACTACTAATACTTCCTTTGCCACATCTGTCAGCCGGGAACCCTCTCTCTGCCATGTTTCAAATCCCTGCAACATTACTCAGAGCAGCTCAACAGCATCTTTCAAAGGAAAATGGATGAATAAGAAAAATAAAGATTTGCATTTATATTGCACTTTTCACGATCACCAGAAGTGAAATATAAGGAAGGGAAAAGTCAACAGGGCTGTAAAGAAAGAGCAGGGGCCTGGGACTAATTGGATAGCTCCTTCAAAGACCCAGCACAAGCACAGTGAACTGAATGGCCTCCTTCTGTGCTGCACCATTTAATGATTCCATTTCTCATCTCTATTATGATGCATCTTTAAATATAAAATGGACACAATTGCATTTCAGCTGGGGACTGATCATTTTTCTGAGGGGGGTCTTTGCTTTCTTTACATACGGACATACGAATTGGGAGCAGGAGTAGGCCACTCGGCCCCTCGAGCCTGCTAGGCCATTCAATAAGATCACGGCTGATCTGAGTGTAACCTCAACCCCACATTCCTGCCTACCCCCCCGATTCACCTTTCATGCTTTCTTTGTAATTTCTTGAGCTCCTAGAACAGGCACAGAGCCAAAGAGAGCCGTGGTGATAAGACAGGAAGGTCATTACTGGCCTCCTGCCTCATTTTCCTTGACTTGCCTCCTGTCCTCACCAGTGCACAACAATGAGCATTTTTATGCGGAGCTCATTAGATATCATCAGGAGCTGGAAGATTGGCAGGTGTCTTCACTCCAGGCAGTATTGAAACCAATTCCATTTGCCCCTAATGCTGACCCAGCTATGTTCAGCATCAGCACAGGGTGAACTTGGGATCCTCTCTGTGTCAGACTCCTCTACAGTTACCGCAACTGAACTTGTCTCCCATCTTGAATACAGTCACAATCACAGAGATCCCCCAGCATGTACTTCTCTTCCTAGAGGAGGGATATGAGGTTGTGCATATGAGCCAGGTTTGTATCCCCGCTGTGTTTCAAGAGAAAAGCAACAGCCCTACAGGCGGCAGAAGGCAGTGGTGCAGCGTAAAACACACAGCATAAAGAACAAAGGATGGGTAGAAAGAGCACGGGAGATCCAACAACTCACGGGCACCAGCGACATGTGTGTTTTTTTTCAGTGCTGTAAAGACAATCTATGACCCAAGTAATAAAGGGCCCACCCTACTGAGGACCAAGCATGGAGGGGAACTCGGTCAGGACAGGGAGGCAGACAGTACTCGCTGGAGAGAACATATTGAGTTACTCCTTGAGTCTTTGACTCAAACATCCTCAACTCCATCCCTCAATACCCTGTCCGGCCCAGTCTCAGAGCTACCCCGATCCTGAGCAAAGTTGAAGAAGCCATTCAACCTGAATCTAGGTCTAAGCAAAATGATTGGTTCCTATCACTTACAGTGAGAAAGGAGATTGTATTGGACAGTCAATTACAACGTTTCAAGTCCTCATGACCCTTCGACAGAACTTGAGTTCGAGAAGTTCTGTCGAAGTGTCATGAGGACTCGAAACATCAACTCTTTTCTTCTCCGCCGATGCTGCCAGACCTGCTGAGTTTTTCCAGGTAATTCTGTTTTGTTTTGTATTGGACAGTGATATTTGACTGGGATGAGACTGCACTACCAATGGATTTGGCAGAATAGATTTCCAATCATACAGTGAGGACACACAACTATGCTGTAGTCTTCTTACCTCAAGCTAATGTATCCACAAAAGCAGCAGCAGCAGATTCTGAACTGAAATTTGTAATGATTTTTGTTAGATGAACAGTAAAAATATTGAAATCAGAGTTTGGAGGACACACGAGGGAGGGGTGTTAGTAGAACATTCTCTTGAGACTGGGGAAATACGCATCCTATTTTTATATAATGCTTCTGTGATGGGGATTGGTACATGTGATTGCTTACACAGGGATATTCCAGTTTCTGTCATGTCAGCATCAGAAAGCCCCAAGCAAAAAGGCCAGTTTCGTGCCTACGGGACGGAGAACAATGGGGCTGAGAGCTAACCAGAAATCTACCACACACTTCCCATCGGCTGCTGGTCATGTGGAACCCTGGCTGTTGACCTAGATGCAGTTTCACAGGCTATCCTCCTGACCCACACATTACACACAGCCTGAAAAATCTCAGGGGCGTTGTTGGGGGTGGGGATTGGGGTGGCAAAGGGAGAAAGTAGATATTGTGTGCAAGAGAAAAAAAGACTTTCTTCTCAAGCTAATGCTCTTGTTATTTTAGAGGATGAAATGTCTGCTTTTGTGAAATAGCTTTCCCTATTCATTTTCCATCCCTGCAGGCAAGCAATGCCCATTAAAAGCTAACCACTGTCAAATGGGATAGAGAAGCCAGGGACAATGTTCCCTTTAAAATTTGTGCTTGGGCAGCCAGACAATACCTGCAAAACTTTTACACGGCCATGCATGTTTAGAAAAAGGCCTGCACACCAGGCTGCTGCACAATTGTGCACTCATGCAGCTTATCAGGAATATTGCCAGGTGAGTCTACCTCATGCTGTCCTTTGCAGGGGGGCCACCAGTGACTCAAAGCTAAGAGGGGGTTAATAGGACTGTTCAAAATTATAACTTGTGGTAAAGGGAATAGAGAAAAACAATTTTGTTCAATTGAGATGTCAGTGGTTAATTGCAAGTCCTCATTCAGAGAGTGAGGAGAGGGGCTAGGAGAAATCCCTTTAAACACAGGATACTTTGTCACAGGTTGAGGCAGGGAGCATTGGACTCTGTATGGGAGGAACAAATTAATATGTGAAGCAGACAAAGCTCCAGGGAGAGAGCTCCAGTGCAGTGGGTATGGTTTTTTTTGGATTACAGAAGCGAGGAGCCAGCATAGACATGATGCTGTTAATGTCAATGACAACTTCTTCTCACACCGGCACAGAAGGGATTCCATTGAATGGAAGATCATAAGACCATAAGACCATAAGACATTGGAGCAGAAATTAGGCCATTTGGCCCATCGAGTCTGCTCCGCCATTCAATCATGGCTGATAAGTTTCTCAACCCCATTCTCCCGCCTTCTACCCGTAACCTTTGATCCCCTTACCAATCAAGAACCTATCTATCTCGGTCTTAAATACACTCAATGACCTGGCCTCCACAGCCTTCTGTGGCAGTGAATTCCATAGATTCACCACTCTCTGGCTAAAGAAGTTTCTCCTCATCTCTGTTATAAAAGGTCTTCCCTTTACTCTGAGGCTGTGCCCTCGGGTCCTAGTCTCTCCTACTAATGGAAACATCTTCCCCACGTTCACTCTATCCAGGCCTTTCAGTATTCTGTATGTTTCAATCAGATTCCCCCCTCATCTTTCTAAAATCCATCGAGTATAGACCCAGGGTCCTCAAACGTTCCTCATATGTTAAGCCTTTCATTCCTGGGATCATTCTCGTGAACCTCCTCTGGACCCTCTCCAGGGCCAGCACATCCTTCCTGAGATACGGGGCCCAAAATTGCTCACAATATTCTAAATGTGGTCTGACCAGAGCCTTATAAAGCCTCAGCAGCACATCCCTGCTTTTATATTTTAGTCCTCTCGAAATAAATGCCAACATTGTATTTGCCTTCCTAACTACCGCGTCAACCTGCAAGTTAACCTTAAGAGAATCCTGGACTAGGACTCCCAAGTCCCTTTGCACTCCAGATTTCTGAATTCTGTCCCCATTTAGAAAATAGCCTATGCCTCTATTCTTCCTACCAAAGTGCATGACCTCACACTTCCCCACATTGTATTCCATCTGCCACTTCTTTGCCCATTCTCCTAACCCGTCCAAATCCTTCTGCAGCCTCCCTGCCTCCTCAATACTACCTGTCCCTCCACCTATCTTTGTATCATCTGCAAACTTGGCCAGGATGCCCTCAGTTCCTTCATCTAGATCATTAATGCATAAAGTGAAAAGTTGTGGTCTTTCTAAACCACACTGACCCCTGCGGAACTGCACTAGTCACCAGCCGCCATCCTGAGAAAGACCCCCTTATCCCCACTCTCTGCCTCCTGCCAGACAGCCAATCTTCTATCCATTCTAGTACCTTGCCTCTAACACCATGGGCTCTTAACTTACTGAGCAGCCTCCTGTGCGGCACCTTGTCAAAGGCCTTCTGGATGTCCAAGTAGATAACATCCATTGGCTCTCCTTTGTCTAACCTACTCGTTACCTCCTCAAAGAATTCTAACAGATTTGTCAGGCATGACCTCTCCTTGATGAAACCATGCTGACTTCGCCTGATTTTACCATGAACTTCCAAGTATTCTGAAATCTCATTAGCGTCAACACAATTTTCTTGCTATAGGCGGTGGACAGTAAAATAAATAGCAGGAAGGCAGCTGTGCAATTTCAAAGGACTATAGCATTAGCCTTTTATCCAACTTACATTTATAATAATATTACAATGTGCCAAGCACGTGCACTACATTTCTTACATCATTAGCAGTGACGACACTTCAAAAATACTTCACTGGGACACCCTGAAGTCGTTAAAGGAGCTCTACAAATGCAAGTCTTCCTTTCCTTTCAACCCAAGAGGAGAGTGGCAGAGCAAGAAAAAACACTCACCCAGCTGCTGGAAGATGAGAAATGGAGGAGGGACAAAAAAACCTACTGAAGCAAGAAAACCTGTTAAGAGGAGAATTCTATGACTTAGTACATCTGAAATATCTTCATAAGCATGATCTTTGCAGTTGACTCTTATGGTAGTGGCAAATGATTAGCTGGTTGTCGCTGACAGCCCATGATAAGTGTGCATGGTATAATCTGAAGGTACAAACCCATATCCTACCACACTCCGTAACAATGGACTGTCACTATATTGTATTGAGAAGCTAAAGGATTTTGGAGAGGTGAGTCATTTAAAGTGCATAACCATAAAAGTTCAGAACGTGAAGTGAACACCAACCATTTACTTCAAACTATAAATAAGATTAACTGGTTTATCCTTATTAAGTCACAATGATTATTTATTCCCCCCCAGACCCACCCCCACCACCAACAGAATAAATTATCCAAGCAAATTAAATTAGAATTTTTTTAAAATGAAAACGACAGAAACATTTAAACCCCAAACCCTTAGGGATTACTGATAGTGGAGTAAGCAGAATGGATTTGACAATGGAATTACCTTAATTTATAATTATTTTCATTTTACAGTCTGGCAGTCTCATTCTAGTTCCTCAGGCTGACAGTAAACTTCACCATCAAAAAAAGCCTACCTGAATTTAGAAAATATGCCAACAGTTTGTACTTAGGGAATGTAAATCAAAGAACCTTATAACATCGACGGAGGCCATTCAACCTCTGTGCTAGATCTTTGAGAGATCTATTGCAGTTAGTCTCACTCCCCTACTTTTTCCCCATAAACCAGCAAATTTTTCCCTTTTCAAGTATATATCCAAATCCCGTTTTGAATCTGTAAATTAAAAATGTAGTCCTTTACAGGAAACACAGCAGTCAATTTGTGCACAGCAAGATCCTATAACCAGCAATGAGATACATGACCACAGAATCTTTTTGTATTGGTGTTTATTGAGGGTTAATTATTGACCAGGATAAAACTACCCTGCTGTCAATAGCATCATATAGTCTTTCACATCCACCCAAGAGGGCAGACAGGGCCACAGTTCAACATCTGACTGAAAGACAGCAACACTGATAGTGCAGCACTCCCTTTGTACTGCACTGGAATATCAGCCCAGGTTACACATTCAGGTCTTCAGAGTGGGATTTGAACCAACATCCTTCTGACACAGAGGCAAGATTACTACCACTGAGTCATAGCTGACAAGCTGGTTAACTCAGTTGCTGTATTACAAATTATGGCCAGCTTCATTACCACTTAACTTTCACAGTTCATTGAGACCAAAAACTGCTGAACATCTAGGCTATTCTCATCCACGCCACAACATTTCAAAAATAGTTCATTGTAAAGCTGTAAAGTGCTTTGCGTGCGGATGTGTAAATGCCTTATAAATGCAAGTCTTTCTCTCTTTTTACCCTATCAGCTTGGAATACTTAAATCTGGTTTTGGGAGCTGACCATTGTCTGTGCAAGGAAACATTTTAATCCGCATTTTCCTGGATTTACTGCATCATCATCAGTCATGCCAGTGAAACAGAGGCCTGAAAAGGCAGCTTTCGGTGTGCCAGCCCTGCTGTTTACGGAGCAGGTTAAATAATGAGTAAGGAGACAGCCAAAATTAATGATACTTAATCCAGAAAAACATGAAGACTTGAATCAGTTCTCTGAGCCCTGCATTATGGTTGTCCTTTGCAAATGGCTCCACATTAGAGGACACCGGTTGAAATATAATCTCCCTTTGGTACTAAATAAAGGAATAGGCAAGGTGATCATATGTAGTGAAGCCAGGGTAAAAACGCTTGAGTTAACAAATTCACCTCCAGAACCTTGGTAAGAATCCAGCCAAGGCTAACAACATGAAATGTTTCTTCTCCCCTGGTGACTGTAATGTGTTTGGGTCATCTCAGTTCAATTTCTAGTGAGCATGAATCCACAGCACAAGACTGTTCATAATTCAACAGGAGTATACATGTGTGTTGGTAACCTCAATAGAGAGAGCTCAGAAAGGAAGGCTGTCCTTTTTTGTTTGAAAATAGAAATGAAATACAAGCCCAGCAATGGAGGAGTTTTGTTCCAGGTGAATAAAAAGAAAGACTGATATTTATAAGGTACTTCTCACAACCATTGAACATCACAAAGCTCTTTATAGTCAATGAAGCACTTTTAAAGAATATTCACTGTTGTAAGTTAGGAAACATGGCAAACAATTCACACACAGCATACTCAAGGAACAAAGAATTAGGCGCAAGAATAGGTCATTCGGCCCCTTAAGCATTCGTTAAGAACATGGTTGGTCTGATTTGTGGCTTTAACTCCTCTTTCCTGTCTGTCACTCATAATCCTTGACTCCTTTGTCCATTAAAATTTTGTCTAACTCAGGTAAAGGCAAAAGATGCTGGAAATCTGAAACAAAAACAAAAAGTGCCGGAAAAACTCAGCAAGTCTGACAGCATCCGTGGAGAGAAAGACAGAGTTAACGTTTCGAGTCCGAATGACTCTTCTTCAGAACTAAAGAAAAGTAAAAATCTGGAGAAATATATACTGTTTAAGGGGGGTGGGGCTGGATAGAAGGCCAGTGATAGGTCAGGGCAAAGGAGAGATGGCAAATGATGTCATATACAATAGGTCGAAGGGGTGTTGATGGTGGTGGTACTGGCTAAAGGAGGTGCTAATGGTGACATTAAGAGTAGAAAGCAGAATGAGCAAGTGTCAGATGGCCCTAGTGGGGGTGGGGTGGGGGGAGGAACGGTGTG
Organism: Carcharodon carcharias; assembly: GCF_017639515.1. Classification (NCBI taxonomy): domain Eukaryota; kingdom Metazoa; phylum Chordata; class Chondrichthyes; order Lamniformes; family Lamnidae; genus Carcharodon; species Carcharodon carcharias. The sequence continues at coordinate 19,372,535 of NC_054468.1, read as the reverse complement.
GGAAAAAGATCGAAATAGACTAAAAGTTGGGGATAAAACAATGAATAAAATGGAAATAAATTTTAAAAATCATAATTATAAAAATAGGTGGTAAAAATATATATATAAAAATTAAAAAATAAATATTTGAAAAAAGGGGATCAAAAAGGGGTGAGGGTGGAGGAGAGAGTTCATGGTCTGAAGTTGTTGAGCTCAGTGTTAAGTCCGGAAGGCAGTACCTAAGTACCTAGTCGGAAGATGTGGTGCTGTTCCTCCAGTTTGCGTTGAGTTTCACTGGAACAATGCAGCAGGCCAAGGACAGACATGTGGGCATGAGAGCAGGGTGGACTGTTGAAATGGCAAGTGAAAGGGAGGTCTGGGTCATGCTTGCGGACAGACCGAAGGTGTTCCGCCAAGCGGTCACCCAGTTTGTGTTTGGTCTCTCCAATGTAGAGGAGACCACATTGGGAGCAGTGAATGCAGTAGACTAAGTTGGGGGAAGTACAGGTGAAGTGCTGCTTCACTTGAAAGGAGTGGTTGGACCATTGGACGGTGAGGAGGGGGGAATTAAAGGGGCAGGTATTGCACCTTCTGCGATTGCATTGGAAGGTGCCGTGGGAGGATGTTGAGGTGTTGGGGGTGATGGAGGAGTGGACCAGGGTGTCCCGGAGGGAACAGTCCCTATGGAATGCCGCCAAGGGGGGTGGGGGGAAGGTGTGTTTGGTGGTGGCATCATGCTGGAGTTGGCGGAAATGGCAGAGGATGATCCTTTGAATGCGGACGCTGGTGGGGTGATAAGTGAGGACAAGGGGCACCCTATCATGGTTCTGGGAGGAAGGTTTGAGGCAGATGCGCAGGAGATGGGCCGGACATGGTTGAGGGCCCTGTCAACCACCTTGGGTGGAAAACCTCAGTTAAGGAAGAAGGAAGACATATCAGAGGAACTGTTTTGGAAAGTGTCATCATCAGAACAGATGCGACGGAGGCGAAGGAACTGAGAGAATGGGATGGAGTCCTTACAGGAAGTGGGGTGTGAGGAGCTGTAGTCGAGGTAGCTGTGGGAGTTGGTAGGCTTGTAATGGATATTGGTGGACAGTCTATCACCAGAAATTGAGACAGAGAGGTCAAGGAAGGGAAGGGAAGTGTCAGTGATGGACTATGTGAATGTGATGGAGGGGTAGAAATTGGAAGCAAAATTAACAAGAGGCCAGAGAGAGGGGTCCAGGTGGTGGGAGAATACTGGAGGTGGGTGAAAGGATCCGTTGAATGGGGGGAGGACTCCTGCCCAAAGAAGTGAGCACGGAGACGAAGGCGGCAGAAGAAGAGTTCAGCATCTTGCCGAGCCCAGAGTTCATTGAGGTGAGGGCGTAAAGGTAAGAAACTGAGTCCTTTGCTGAGTACTGAACGTTTAGCATCAGAGAGAGGAAGGTCAGGGGGTATGGTGAAACACTCCTTTCAAGTGAAGCAGCATTTCACTTGCACTTCCCTCAGTTTGGTCTATTGCATTTGCTGCTCCCAATGCGGTCTCCTCTACATTGGAGAGACCAAACGCAGACTGGGTGACCGCTTTGCAGAACACCTGCGGACTGTCAGCAAGAAAGACCCAAACCTCCCTGTCGCTTGCCATTTTAACACTCCACTCTGCTCTCACGCCCACATGTCTGTCCTTGGCCTGCTGCAATGTTCCAGTGAAGCTCAACGCAAACTGGAGGAACAGCACCTCATCTTCCGACTAGGCACTTTACTGGCTTTCAGACTTAACATTGAGTTCAACAACTTCAGACCATGAACTCTCTCCTCTATCCTCACCCCTTTTTAATCCCCTTTTTTCATATATTTATTTTTTAATTTAAACTGTGTCCCCTAATTCTAGACTCCCCCACAAGGTGAAAAATTATTTTGTTCCAGGTCAAATCCCCTCAGGATCTTATATGTTTCAATAAGATCGCCTCTCATTCTTCTCAACTCTATAGGCCCAACCTGCTCAACCTTTTAATCCCTCTATCCCAGGAATCAGTTGAGTGGACCTTGTCTGAACAGCTTCTGAACACCCACAAACAGCAACATGATAATGACCAGGTGATTTTTTTTTTGTTAAAAGCAAAAAAACTGCGGATGCTGGAAATCCAAAATAAAAACAAAAATACCCGGAAAAACTCAGCAAGTCTGACAGCATCTGCGGAGAGGAACACAGTTAACGTTTCGAGTCTGAATGACTCTTCAACAGAATTAAGGAAAAAATAGAAAAGAGGTGAAATACATCTTTTTTTTGTGATGGTGACTGACCGATGAATATTGATCCAGACGGCATGATAACTCCCCTGCTCTTCTTCAAAATAATGCCATTGGATCTTTTACATCCACTCAAGCAGATGGATGGAGCCCCGGTGTAAGGTCTCATCTGAAACTTGGCACTACAACAGTGTAGCACTCACTCGGTACTGCCCTGAAAGTCAGCATAGATTTTTGAGCTGAAGCACTGGAATGCGGTTTGAACTTGAAACCTTGTGACTCAGGGTCAATGTGCTTCATAATGTACACTTGGATCTTTATTGTCACGGACACTTTAAAAGGTGTTTCCCCAAAGTTACCTGTGAACAATGTATCTGTGTGTGTGCATACTTTCTTATCTGTGGAGTGAGAAATTCAATTTAAAATAACCCAGCAGCAAAGCCCTCTTTTACTTAAAAAGAGAAAGGGTTAGTTTATTTCACTCTATTGCCCTGGGAGTTACTTAAGAAAAGATAAAGGGCGGAGTCCTCCAGTCCCACCAGCAGCGAGAAGCTTGGCGGGCGGAGGAACTTAATTTGGCATGAGGCCAAAAATTAGTTTCCCGACGGTGGGATGAACTTTAGGAATTCTATTCTCGGGTCTTTAGAGGTGGGTTAAAAGCGGAACAACGTCGTGAAGCCCTTTTACAAGCACCGGTATGTCATGCATGCTCATTAAGCGATACCTCGTCGGAATTAAGTTCCCCGCCAGCAAGGAATTCGCTTTTACGGCTGCGCATAAGTGGCGTGCACCTGGTGAGCTTGGCTTCTTCCATGATTAACTGTAGTTGCCGCTGCATTGTCCTCTTTGGGGAGGGTCTGTAAATGCCAGCCTATGCTTGAGACCAGCTGGCGGCATTGCAAGTTGCTTGGAGGATGACCAAGGAAGGGTTAAGCGGGGAAGGGTGGAGCAGTGTCCGGGCAAAGGCGGAAGAGATACTGCAAAGCTGTCCAGGTGCCGTTCAAACATGGCGCCTGCACCTTTGACCCCCTATGGGAACAGTGACTTTCTGCCTGCTTCTGCTGCCCGAATCAGCGAGCTGCTTGTGAAGCATATCTAATGAATTGAACAGCTCAAGGCCGTCCTGACTCCCGCAGTCCCTGCCTCTCAATATCTATGCCTCGCACTCTGATCTTCTCACAAAGCCTCAGGCTCCTTTAGCTCTGATCCCTCTCATTCTTTCTCTCTGCCTCTCTCTCTGTCTATATTTCCCAATCTCTATCTCTATCACTCACTCTGCCGTGTATCAGCAGCGGCCAAGCACCCAACTCCTCCTCCCCCGCCCCCGAGCACCCGACTCCTCCTCCTCCACCCCCGAGCACCCGACTCCTCCTCCTCCGCCCCCGAGCACCCGACTCCTCCTCCCCCGCCCCCGAGCACCCGACTCCTCCTCCCCCGCCCCCAAGCACCCGACTCCTCCACCTCCACCCCCGAGCACCCGACCCCGCCTCCTCCACCCCCAAGCACCCGACTCCTCCTCCTCCGCCCCCGAGCACCCGACTCCTCCTCCCCCACACTCGAGCACCGGACTCCTCCTCCCCCACCCCCAAGCACCCGATTCCTCCTCCCCCACCCCCGAGCACCCGACTCCTCCTCCCCTGCCCCCGAGCACCGACTCCTCCTCCCCCGCCCCCGAGTACCTGACTCCTCCTCCTCCACCCCCGAGCACCCGACTCCTCCTCCTCCACCCCCACCCCCGAGCACCCGACTCCTCCACCCCCACCCCCGAGCACCCGACCCCTCCTCCTCCACCCCCAAGCACCCGACTCCTCCTCCTCCGCCCCCGAGCACCCGACTCCTCCTCCCCCACCCCCGAGCACCCGACTCCTCCTCCTCCACCCCCACCCCCGAGCACCCGACTCCTCCTCCCCCGCCCCCGAGCACCCGACCCCTCTTAGCTTAGCAAGTGGAATCAGGTTTACAGGTTTACTTATGTTCTGCAAGTGTGGCATTTTTAGCTGCCTAGCTGCTGTACAGCAGACCAGTAGTTGTTTCTAGGTGCCTTTCTCTGTCTCCCCCCGAGTTGAAGCTCTGTGGGTCTGCCTGCTTCCTGTCCTTTTCAATGCTTTTTTGCAGATAAGTGAAGATGGTCGCTCTTATCATATGACCTGTATAAAATGTCAAGTCATCTCCCAAATAAAGCGTCAACTCTTCAAACAGGCTCTCTCCCACCCATTCTTAGCTCCTGTCCCGGTCAAGACACAATTTACATTTTTACAATGAGGTATCAACAAAACCTCATTATCTCCTGGACGAGACTGAACCACAATGAAATTAAGGATTGTCTTTTGTCCTCTTGGAACAGGACACCTAGTCTGAAATGTACAATTCTGTCTGGTAGCTTGGAGCCATTTTGAAACAGTCTTTACACTGAGACCAAGTTTTTTTTTTAGAAAATAACTTTTAAAATAATTTTTTTTTATGTTGTAATATCATAACTGCACATAATATTCTATAGAGATAATTTTGATAGGATGAACTATTGCTAAGGAGCCTTTCCTCTGGGTAGCATGGATCAGAAAACCATGACCATTGCACCTTGTTACCCACATATAACCATGGCTATACTTGACCTGTGACTAGGATTGAAGCAAGGATTGTCTCTAGATGTAACAAACTCAATTTTCTTTTCTTTTGTTTAATTCTTTGCCACTTTCTCCTTGAAGCAATAGCCTATGCTGGTACATGGGTCCACAACAGGTTTGCAATCTTTCAGTATTTCGTCTGTTAATGTCATATCGATTACATTGTTAAGGCTAAGAGAAACAGGTGATGGATACATATAAATAGCACATATAAATAGGGGATAGCTGGGACACTGGGTCTAGTAGGAGGAGATCTGTGAGACTGAACAAGTCAATAAGCTCTTTCAATAAAGAAAAGCTCAGTGTCTTCACCAATGGGCTTCACCAATTGGCTTGGATCTTATTAACATTATCTACATAGTTGTTCTGCACAGGATACTCAACTAAACTGGGATGGGGATAAAGGTGGAGGGAGGGGGAAGAGAGGTGGATAAGGGGACGACTTGCTGACTTACGGCAGAAGTTTTGTTAAAAATTAGTTGAGTATTGACCGGGGTCTAAATGAGGCCTTTGAGATAATTGAAGGATTTGATAGAAAGATAAAAAGAAACCATTTCTCCTTGTATTGGAGTCCAAAACAAGGGGATGTAATCTTCAGATGAGAGCTACGTTCTTCTGAGATGATGTCAGAAACTATTTCTTCATGCAAACATAGCGGGAATCTGGAACCTCACCCTTCAATATATTGTTGAGGCTGGGAAGAAATTGAAAATTTCGGAACTGAGACTGATAGATTTTTATTAGGTAAGATAATTGAGGGATATGGAACCAAGATGGTTAGATCAGCTGTGATCTAACTGAATGACAGAACAGGCTCGAGGGGTTGAATGGCCTCTTGTTCCTGTGTTACTATCAGAGATATGAACCCTGACTAATTTTACTTTTCGTAGTCCAAGAATACAGAGGTAATTAAAACTACCTAATTCAGTACTGAGCAAGGTTCGCTCCAACTGTCGTGCTGATTGGGAGATGGTGGTGTAGTAATAATGTCACTGGACTAGTAATCCAGTGGCCCAGGCTAATGCTCTGGGGACAGATGTTCAAATCCCACCACAGAAGCTAGTGGAATTTGAGTTCAATTAATAAAAATCTGGAATTAAAAGCTAGTCACAGTAATAGTGACCATGAAACTATCATTGGAACCCATCTGGTTTACTAATGTCCTTTAGGGAAGGAAATCTACCTGGTCTGGCCTCTACGGGACTCCAGACCCCCAGCAATGTGGTTGACTCTTAGCTATCTTCAGAAATGGCCTAACAAGCCACTCAGTTCAAGGGCAGTTAGGGATGGGAAACAAATGCTGGCCTTGAAAGTGAAACCCACATCCCATGAAAGAAAGGAAAGGTAACCTTGCCTGACCAAAGGCGTGCTGTACTTTTAGAGGCTCTGTCTTTCAGGTGACATGTTAAATTGAGGCCTTGTTTGCCCTGCTAGGTGGGTGAAATATCCACTCAAAGAAAAACAGGGAAATTCTCCTGATGTTCCATCCAACATTTATCCCTTACCCAAACATATGTAAAACAAATTAGCTGGTCATTATTACATTGCTGTCCATTGGATCCTGCTATGCACAAATTGACTGCCCTATGGCCTACATTAAAGCAGTTACCACACTTCAGAAGTGATTCATTGGCTTTGAAGGTCTTTGTGATATTCTCAGATTGTGTAAGTTATTTATTACAGATCAAGGACTTGCAGGAGCCACATGCTATGCAGTGTGTCACCAATTTGCATTTACCTTTAAATAATGGAGGCATCTCTTTTCCTTCCTTTTCAGGTTACCCAGTAAGATGATGACATCAGCCCTTTCACAACCTAGTATTGGCAAAGTAAACAGGGTTGCATCAAAGTCCTATCTGGCTCTTGAATGTACACGTCACTTTGAATGATTTCACTCATCCATGGTTCCAGAAAGAATCCTAGGGCCCTGAATGTGGTAACCACAAGCTCTGCATGGGCAAGAAAACTGATATCTTAATTTTTGGTTCCTGTCAGACGAACATGGGATGGCGTTGACAACATTAGTAATCATGAAACCTGATACCATTTTAAAACCTTGTTTATATTATGTACGTATATGTACATGTGTTTAAAAAGGATTAACGTATGAGTAGCTAGGCAATCATCTGGACTGGTTCTGAATTTTCCAAATTTGGCCCTTCTTTTTCCCGTCCTTTTGCATCTCCCAGGACACAGTACCCCTGCTGAGAGCAGCGAGGTCGGTCGTGTGTGGTTATGATGCTCCAGAATTATGGCCAGAATTTTTGGCTCAGCGAATGGGGGCGGGGCCCGCTCACTGAGGCGTAAAATGACATGGGGTGTCGCCGGGCGTGCGTCCCGATGTCACTGTGCATCATTTAGATTTTCAGTTTGGTGGGCGGGCAGCCAATTCGGCTGCGCACCCACCAAACTGTCAAAGGCCTATTAAGGCTTGTTAAAAGCTAATTAAACTAATAAACTGAGCTGCCCATCCAACCTTAAGGTCAGTGGTGGGCAGGCGAAGAGCCCAGGCGGCCTTCGCATTTTTCATGGAACCTCATCCACGGGCGGGAGTGTTTAAAAATTGCATAAAATTTTTATTAACAAATTCATTGACATGTCCCAGTTCATGTGACGCTGTCGCATGAGGGGACATGTCTTAAAATTTATTAACGTCTTTATTTAGATGTTTAAAACTTAAAACTCATCTCCCTCAGACACCTCTGTGAAAGCACTCCCCGACTCAGGCAGCCCCACACTCCCCGACTCGGGCAGCCCCACACTCCCCGACTCGGGCAGCCCCACATTCCCCGACTCGGGCAGCCCCACACTCCCCGACTCGGGCAGCCCCACACTCCCCGACTCGGGCAGCCCCACACTCCCTGACTCGGGCAGCCCCACATTCCCCGACTCGGGCAGCCCCACACTCCCCGACTCGGGCAGCCCCACACTCCCCGACTCAGGCAGCCCCACACTCCCCGACTCGGGCAGCCCCACATTCCCCGACTCGGGCAAACTCACACTCCCAGACTCGGGCAGCCCCACACTCCCCGACTCAGGCAGCCCCACACTCCCCGACTCGGGCAGCCCCACATTCCCCGACTCGGGCAAACTCACACTCCCCGACTCGGGCAGCCCCACATTCCCCGACTCGGGCAAACTCACACTCCCCGACTCGGGCAGCCCCACACTCCCCGACTCGGGCAAACTCACACTCCCCGACTCGGGCAAACCCACACTCCCCGACTCGGGCAGCCCCACACTCCCCGACTCAGGGAACCCCACACTCCCCAACTCGGGCAGCCCCACACTCCCCGACTCAGGCAGCCCCACACTCCCCGACTCAGGGAACCCCACACTCCCCGACTCGGGCAGCCCCACACTCCCCGACTCGGGCAGCCCCACACTCCCCAACTCGGGCAGCCCCACACTCCCCGACTCAGGGAACCCCACACTCCCCGACTCAGGGAACCCCACGCTCCCCGACTCGGGCAGCCCCACACTCCCCGACTCAGGCAGCCCCACACTCCCCGACTCAGGGAACCCCACACTCCCCGACTCGGGCAGCCCCACACTCCCCAACTCAGGGAACCCCACACTCCCCGACTCGGGCAAACTCACACTCCCCAACTCGGGCAGCCCCACACTCCCCGACTCAGGGAACCCCACACTCCCCGACTCGGGCAAACTCACACTCCCCGACTCGGGCAGCCCCACACTCCCCGACTCAGGGAACCCCACACTCCCCGACTCGGGCAGCCCCACACTCCCCGACTCGGGCAGCCCCACACTCCCCGACTCAGGGCAGCCCCACACTCCCCGACTCAGGGAACCCCACACTCCCCGACTCGGGCAGCCCCACACTCCCCGACTCGGGCAGCCCCACACTCCCCGACTCAGGGAACCCCACACTCCCCAACTCAGGGAACCCCACACTCCCCGACTCGGGCAAATCCACACTCCCCGACTCGGGGAACCCACCCTCACAGGGAGTGCTCAGCGCTTCCAGATGCGCATCACTCAGGGCGGGCCTTAATTGGGGGGGAGGTGGGGGGGGGGGTCGCTGATCGGGTTCACGCCCACTCCCGCATAACCCCCCACAATAAGGCAGGTGGGGGGGGAAATTCTCTCCTATGGGTGTGGATTAAGCCTGATTGATCACTTTTGCATAGTCGTATGTTAATGTGGATAAGTAATAATGGATGAATCATACTACACCTTTCAAAGTCACACACACTGAAGCGAATTAAAAGAAGTTAATACAACCCATAAATTCTGATAGGAGAAAAGGCTGATAGGTCTTTACTCCAAAAAGTAGAAGACCAAGGGGGTAACCTGATAAAATCCATGGGCAGGATTCTCCCCCCGTCGGAGGTGAAGTTGAAGTGCGGGCGCACAGAAGGCGGCCCCAATCGGTGGGGGGAGGGGTGGGGGTGAGGTGCCACCATTTTACATGGGCGGGCCAATTAAGGTTGGACGGGCAGGTCCATTAATCAGTTAAAGAGCCTCAATTTTAAGAAAAATTTTAAGTGGGGCGCGGTGACATCAGGGGTTCCGCCTGACATCACCGCGCGTCATCTTACTCGTCAGCGAGCGGACCCCACCCAACCCCTCCCCCCCGCCCCCCACCCCCCCACTCGCCGATGGGAAAATCCTAGCCAAAGCGATTGCACATTAGTGGGAAAATGAGAATCTAAATTGGATAGAGGCACAAAGGGATCTGGGAATACAAATACACAAATCATGAAAAGTAGCAACACAGGTTTTTTAAGGTCATTAAAAAAATAGCAAACCATGAGCAGTAGGGTTTTTTCCTAGAGAGATAGAATTATAAAGTAGAAAAGATATGCTGAATTTTTCCCAAACTTTGGTTAGGCCGCACACATTGTGAAAAGAATATAGAGGCACTGGAGCGGGTGTGAGAAAGGATATCAAGGATGATGCCAGAAATGCGAAGGTATGACTATCAGGAAAGGATGACCAGGCTGGGTCCTTTCACTCTTCAGACAAGATGGCTGACGACCGACCTAACTGATGTCTTTAAAATTATGAAAGATGACCAAAGAGAGCGTTTTCACTTGTGGGAAAGAGTAAAACCAGAGACCGTCAATGCAAGATAGTCACCAAGGAATCCAATAGGGAATTCAGGAGAAACTTCTTTACCCAGAGAATGTGGAACTCAGCATCACAAGGAGTAGTGGCAGTTAAAGGGAAGCTAAATGAGTGCCAGAGAGAGAAGGGAATAGAAGGTTATGCTGATGGGGGTAGATGAGGGAAGGTGGAGGATAAACACCAGCAAGGACCTATTTGGCAGAATGGCCTGTTCCTGTACCATAAATACTTTTTGATACTTTGCTCCCTTATAACTAGGATCAATGAAACCTGATACAAAGCTTTGGTAAAGATTACTGGCTTTTCTTGCTGAAAATATGTAGAAATTTGCTGGAAACTAATCCCACTATTCCTAACAAGAAAAAAAATGATACAATACATTAATCCAAGAAGCAAAAGCACGGATATGAGTAGAGTTTTTATACCTATGCATATACTTCACTGGTACAACATTACGTTGAAAAGCAGAAGACTGTGGAATATGGAAATTTGAAATAAAAACAGTAAATGCTGGAAATACTCAGCAGGTTATGGCAGCATCTGTGGAGAGAGAAACAGAGGTAATGTTTCAGGCTCCTAACCTTTCAACGGTATAATATTATGGCCCGAATTTCACACTTGGCGCATACACCAAGTCGGTGAGCCTGGAAGTGGACGCGAAATGCGCTTCCGGCCGCAATCGGCCCCCCAAACAAAATTTCACCCTGACTCGCCAATTAATGGCCAGCCAGCATGAAACACACGCTGAGAAAGCCTCAGTGCTGCCGTGGGGGGAGGAGGGGGGGGCAGGAAGAGGGCGGGCACCGACAACAGTGAGGGTGCAGGTGGGCACTTCCAGTGAACTCCCCGAAGGCAGACAGCTGCTGCGGAGCTCCCTCAGGGAGATTAAATAACAAGAAAAAAATGCGCCAAACTGGATCCATGCAGCTCCTTCAAACACCTGACAGCAGAACTCAAAAAAACATCAGTCCCCAAAAAACTTTTATGTTATCTTTCAGCCCAGACATTTCACCCCACCCTTGGTTGAGGTTTTGCTAAAAGCGGGCTGCCCGCCTACCCACTTTGCCCATGCAACAAGCAGGAAATCGCTCGGGCAAAATAAAATCGTGGACCAAAGAGTTTTTAATGGCCTTAGTTGGCTCTTCAGTTGTAGGCAGGCACGGCTCCAAACTCCCACACGTGACCAGTGACCCCAATATTGCTCGCGTTTGCGATGACATCGGGACACACGCCCGATGTCATTTCGCCCAATTTCACCTGTGTTCAGGCCGATCGATGTAAAGTCCTGGCCTATGTGCCTGGGTTTCAGAATCACGGACAAGGGTGGGGAAGGTTGGCAAGAGGAGCACACTGGCGCTCAGTCCTGTTTCCAAATATGGGATAAAGCTGTTCAGGGGCTCAATGGTCATGGCGGTGGACTAATCACACAAAGGTTAAGAAGCACACAATGGAAAGTTATGAAAACGAATTTGATAAATGCGACGGTTTTGTGGGTTGGTGCTGTGGCCTGGGTGTCAGGAGCAAGGAAATGACCATGAAAATTATAAAAATTCAACTGGTTCACCAATTTCATCCAGGGAGTCCCCAGAACACACAAACAGGGAACTGAGGGAGCAAGACCAGGAACCCTACCTTCATCAATAATAACATAATAATAATTTGATGATGTTTCAGGAAGTCCACACGCATTATTATTATATCATTTACTTACAATACCCCTAAGGGTTCTTGAATATTACCTTCTGATGTTTAGTATAAAAATGACATATTTAGCTAACTATAAGGTATTCCATTTCCCCCATTCAAACATAGTTTCCACAGCCTCTTCCATTTCTATCACCAATTTTCTTAACCACCTGTCATGTTCCTCTTACACTCTGGCATCCAGCCAAAACCAATGAGAATTGCTTCGTACATCCTATCCTACACAATATTATTAAGTGACTAATATCAGCCTGTCTACCCAAAATTCTCTTCCCACCTGTGGTGCTTTGGTAACAAAGGCCCTTAAGAAACTATCTGTGTCACCCACTTCCTTCAAATTGGGAATAAGGTGAACTCTGATAAGCCTATTCTGCACAGAGTTTTGGCTGAATAAACTGGGTTCTCACCCATGGGTTTCGGAATTGTTAAGCCTCCTCACTGTCAATTCAAGCAGACACCAGTTCTTTATCTCCTTTTTCTCTGCCTTACATTTGAGCCGATGCTCATTTTTCTCCTTCTTCATTCCTTCACTTTCCTGCCGTGTGGAAAATTTTCGCATTGTATCCTTGGCTGTCCTTTCACTTCACATATCCATGCTTTCCTTGGCTGTCTTCCACGCATAGTAATTGCTGTTAGTTTCTGATAGGTTACCATAAGTTAAGCTTCAAACAGCCTGTTTGGTCTGTGAACAGTGCTTTTCCCACTTTAGCTGTCACCAATTATTACTGTTTGGGTTTTCCTTTTCTCTTAATTTGTGTTCTTCTGAGCTAAAACCTATGCGTTGATGGTCTGCATGTCTGCACAGAACTAACAGAAAACTCTTAAATTAAAAAAAAAATTCATTCAAGGGATGTGGGCGTCACTGGCTTGGCCAGCATTTATTGCCCATCCCTACTTGCCCTTGAGAAGGTGGCGGTGAGCTGCCTTCTTGAACCGCTGCAGTCAATGTGGCGTAGGTACACCCATAGTGCTGTTCGGAAGGGAAGTGATTCTGGTAATTATGGTATAAAACACTGGAGATTATGGGTGTTCATCACATTCCTCTATCTCCTGCAGAATATAACAAATACTACATTGTACAGGTTAAAGTATAATGAGCGAGAACTATTTATAGGGTGGAATTTTATGGCCCTGTCTTGGCAGGGGTGGGGCTATAAAATGCAGTGAGCCATTCAAAAGTCCATTGACGTCGGCGGGATTGTAAAATCCCACCGCCATCAAATCCTGCCTGTAGATAAGATAATACACAGATGTAGTGACACACAGTAAAGGTTGGGGGGGGGGGGGTCTTGTGGCGCAGTGGTAGCATCCCTGACTCTGGGCCGAAACCTCTGAATTCAACCCCACTTCTGGACCCAATGGCCTTGGAAGGTGTGTTCGTAACACAGCCAAGCAGGTTGATTATCAGCCTGTAAATCCTTCCAATATGCCTGACGGCAGGCGGTAAGAGCGAAAGAGTTTCCTGGTCAGCCATACCCCAAGAGCCAACCTCAAACCAATGCAGTACTTTGCCAAGAATAATGATGGACCAATCCAATGGAAGTCCATGGTCACCAGTGCCCTCTCAGGACATGGTACCCAGAGGAGGAGGAATGAAATACAGGAAGAAAAACAAAAACAGCACAATACTTAAGACCATAAAGGTAGAATCATTCCACAAAAGATTATTTGCCACAAATCCTATAATCTTGCAGATGTTCAAATGACTCAACCTTCCAGAGACTTCCAAATACAACGTTATTCCTAAAATAACCTTTGGGAATTCAGCTTCACAAGCGAACTTGTTGAAAATTGAACAGTTTAGGCAGTGCTTTTTTTTATGCTAAAAGAATTCTTTTATGTCATAAGTCTTCCTTTCCCACATAATGTCCTTCCATTTTGGGATGACATACAAGATACCGCCTCAAACTGACTGCAAAAAAAAAAAGTTGTTAACACCTGGGCCTCAATTGAATCTCACGGCAATTTGATGCAGCCCGGAGCACTACCTGAATAAATGGCAGGATTGGCTCTCATGCTGTCCCATCTGGATCTCCTGATGGGATAGGAGATGGGGAGTGGACAAGTCCAAAGCTGCGAAGACCTAACCTTTCCTGGTGAGGCCCAGATGATCATTCCTGCTCCTATCCTACAAGGGAAGCAAAGAAAAAGTTCCAACCCATCTATCTGTTTGTGCCTCCTCCGGTTTGGGATTCTCGCTGCACTGACTTAGGTTACTGAGTTAAAACTGCAGTTGACTTGCCTTTTTAAGAAGGACTCCAATTTCTTCAGCTGGGTGTCCTATACAGACGCAGCAATAATGAGGCTCTGATCTGGGGGCGGGTTGCAGGATTTTTCAGCATTTGCTCTTCTGCGTGCACTGACACAAGAACAAAAGGTTGGATATTCCCAGCCCCAAGGTAGAGATGGGGTTGAAGGTGTGGGATGTGTGGGGCACATCCCTGCTATCAATGATGTTTCCCAGGGCCAGATGGGGAACCGATCAGCTGCCCACACCATAGGATCACAGAATTTTAATGGCACAGAAGGAAGCCATTTGGCCCATCATGTCTGCACTGGCTCTCCAAATGAGCATTATGACTTAGTGCCATTGCCCTGCCTTTTCCCTGCACCCCTGCACATTCTTTCTATTCAAATAATCATCTAATGCCCTCTTCAATGCCTCGGTTGAACCTGCCTCCACCACACTTCCAGGCAGTGCATTCCAGACCCGAACCACTCGCTGTGTGACAAGTATTTTCTCATGTCACATTAGCTTCTTTTGAAAATCACTTTTAAATCTGTGCCCTCTCGTTCTTGATCACCTTTACGAGCGGGAACAACTTCGCCCTATCTACTCTGTCCAGCCTTCAACTTAGGGAAAACTCCTCCCGAGGTGCTAGTGGCCCAACATACATGCAGCTGTGCCAATCAGAGGTCGGGCAGCCAACTTAATGATTAACGGCCCAAATAAGGGCAATTTTACAGACTTGTTGGCACTTTGCCACCGGCGGATAGGCCCTCTACCACATGCGGAGGCCGCCAACTTCATTGAGACAGCCTCTCTGCAGCAGACCGGGAGGCTTGGGCCCTCTGACGGGGCTGTGGGCTGGAACGGCCACACCCGCAGCCCAAGTGATTCATTTGGAGGGGTTACCCCGCCACTTCGAGGGGTTTACTAGCTTTGATCCTCACCACTTTTAATCCTCATTGATGCCTCCAAGGGCATCTTCATGTTGAGGCGCCCTCTTGGCCTCCCACCTGCCTCAGCAGAACCCATTTTTCCCAGTGAGGCTGCTGAGGTTCCTGGGGTGCCGACCTTCTGATTGTGCCAGCAGTATCGAGAGCCCGCCCACCATCCTTAACTGGATGGTAAACGCAGAGGCCGCAAATTAGGAGGTCGTTTCCGGGGAGATTGCGTGGGCAAGCAAGCTCAGGCCCGGGACCCTTTTTGGGTCATGAAGCCTGTGGGAAAATCCAGCCTGAAGTAGCCAGATGGTGTCGAACTCAAAAAAGCTTTGTCTAATGCACACTGAGTTTTATGTTCTTTTCCCTCATGAGTCATCCTTCCCATTGAGTGAGATTATCTGCCCACTGCCAATTTGTGCTAAATCATTTACATTTTGGGGCTGTGGGTTGCACACAATTGAAACTGGCTTGGGACTATCCAGATTCGTTTTACGTGAATTCATACAGCCACGCAGCAGAGAGAGTAAGCTCACATTCCAGTGTTCATTTTGAACTGAGGATATCCAAAATTCAATGGGCAATCGTTGAAAGATGCAGCACATCAAATTTGTGCAAGTTATTAGGCCCATTCCCCGGTTCCTTTCACCATTGCCTCGCAAACTTTTCCCTTTCAAGCATTTACCCAATTTCCTTATAAAAGCCTACATGCTAACCCATTTGCCACCCAGATCCCACAATTCGTCTTATTTTTGTGTCATGAATTTGGGTTAAGTACAGCAATAGAGTATTCGTGGTCTCAACAATCTGTTTAGGGGGAGATGGTAAGGTCGTGGTAATGCCTCTGGCCTAGTAATTCAGAGGCCCAGGCCAATGCTCTGGGGACAAAGGTTCAAATCCCATCATGGTAGCGGGCAAAATTAAAATTCAAATAATTACTCTCGAACTGAAAGTCAATCTAAATAAACCATGAAACTGTCACCGATTGTTGCAAATACCCAGTTGATTCACTTAGTGTCCTTAGTGAAGGAAATCTGCCAATGTGGCCTACATGTGATTCCAAAGCCAGTGCTCAAGCTCCTCTGAAATGGCCTAACAAGCCACTTAGTCTAAGAGCGATTAGGGGTGGGCAACAAATGCTGGCCTTGCCAGTGATGCCCACATCCCATGAAAGAATGAAGGAAAAATAATGACTACATGAAATGGCAGCTACAGGTTGGGGTACCTGTCCCACTCAAGGGGGGGTGTGCAGAAAACAGATTAATCCCTCCTTCCCTGTCCTCGGGCTTCTCCCGATGCCTCCTCCTGGCAGATTACAAAATAATTTCACTACAGCACTCAGGCCCACCCTCTCTGCATCCGCTGTGTGCAGAGTTAAAAAGGGAAAAAAAAAATTATTTTAAATTTGGGCAATTAAAGTGGCAATTTGTTTTGGGCGAAGGTTATTTGTTCCTACTTTCTGTTTACTGTTGAAATGTTTGCACCAGCTGGTTGCAGCTCTCATTAATGAAACTATCATTATGTTTCTCCAAAATTTGTTTTGATCTGCCTTAGTCAATGACCTGCAGTAATTCAGTTAGCCTAGGAATGAGTCCAGGTGCTGGGGATGACAATAATAACTCTTAAAAGCAAGCAGACTGATTTAAAGGAGCTCTTGGCAGAACGCAACCTAGCTAGCCTTTCTATTTTGTTTGAAGCCATTAATCCCCTCCAGCCCAAAAACCCTCCGGAGACACCTGGGGCCTTCCAACTCTGGTGTCTTAAGCATCCCTGATTTGAATTGTTCCACCGTTGGCGGTCAGCTTGTCTGGGTCCTAAACTCTGGAATTCCGACCATAGGACGGGATTTTCAGGCCCAACCTATCCCGCGGGGTGGTCAGTCCTGTGGAAAGTCAATGGACTTTTGGCTGGGCCACCGAATCTCCTGTGGTGGGTCCTGCCATGACGGGGCTGGAAAATCTCTGCCTCTCTACCATCCTTTCCTCCTTCAAGATGCTCCTTAGGACCTAACTCTTTGGCCATGCTTTTAGTCACCTGCCCTCATGATTCCTTACAAGGCTGGGTGTCAAATTTTGTTCATTAATGCTCCTGTGAAGCGATTCAGGACGTTTTACTGCATCAAAGGCATTATACAAGTTGTTGTTATACTATTATAATATTATATATTATACAAGGAGACTGTTTTCAGTTGTTCTTAGGAACCATTTTATTACAGTATCTTTATGAAAATAATTTTTTTTTTAATTAGTTAAGTCCAGTGTTATTTTTAATGCATTCTAGGAACAGCCAGGGTCACCAGATCACAAAATAACAGCACAGGCTAAATTGTATGTAGCATTTTAAACAGAGCATCTAATCTTTTACTGATTTTATTTTTGAGGTATTGCTGCTCCAAGTTTTTTTTTTTGTGTCCACTGCCCGCCACTCTACATAATCCAAAATATTATGTTTGCTATGTGCCCTGCCATAGCCATTGGACATGTGGCCAGGGCCCAATTGATGGATTTAAGACGATTAAGGGATATGATGGGGTAGATAGTAACTAATTTTTCTAGTGGTTAAGTCAGAAACAAGGGGGCATAGTCCCAAAAGGCTGTGGAAGCTAAATCAGGTTACCATTTTGTTAGGCACAGGTATTAAGGGATAGGTAGTTGAATGGAATCGATGTACAGATCAGCAATGATCAAACTGAACGGCGGAACAGAGTCGAGGGGCTGAGTGGCCCACTCCTGTTCCCAGCTTCTGTGCAGTGAGCAATCAACATGTTTTCTCACATGCTCTAGCCCTGCTTTGGATTACCCATGAGTAGATTCAAGAGAAGTCTACTGTGTTCTTTAATATCAATGCTTCATGTGGCAAAACATTCCTGCGATTAGCAAAAAAAGCATATTCTCCGATTTGTGGAAAGAAATGCCATGGTCCAACCATTGGTTAAGCGGCAAAGTTACTCACCAGAAGACAGCCTTGTGATATTTTTGCTTTTTAAATTTTATTGAAGCATTATAGGTACTGAAAGCAGAACAAACTCTTTGGTGTACTTTTTCAAGAATGGGGAAGGAAAATGTTTTGCATGCGGGCTCCATGTTGATTCGAGATGAGCGATGATGTTCAATTTTCAAACTACAGTGAATGGTTTACCAGTTAATGAGCACCTACAGCTCAATTACATGACTCCAACATTGTAATGTCTGTTTATCCGACTAAAAGTCTTGCTTTAAAATGATTTAGCTTCATAAAATAATCATTAATTTTCTTGCAGCGACCAACTTAAACCATTAAAACGTAGAAAACAAAGAACAGCCTTGTCTGGCCACATTATACACAGACTAAACTAGCAGGTTCCTGTGAACAGCTGTAAATTGGCACCAACATTCACATTTAGTTTGAATGTGTCTGAAGGCCTGATTTTAACATGGGCGGAGGGGGGTGGAGAAAGTGAATGCTGATCCCCACACACCCCCCCTATGCCCTCAACAGGAGTGAGAGGGGACTGGGCAATTTTAACTTGAAGGCCCAACTTTGATGTCCCCTCACTGACTAATTCCCAGAGGCCAGAGACTAATAGAACTACCACAGGCTGCTGCTGGGAACCAAATAAAATAGTTTTCAGCAAGGAGTTCAAAAGGGGACTAGACTGTTATCTGAAAAGGAAGAATGTGCAGGGTTACGAGGAGAAAGCTGGAGCATGGTACGAGGTGAGTTTCTCATGCTGAGAGCCAGTGCAGGCATGTTGGGCCAAATGGCCTCCTTGGCCATAAGAATTCTTTGATCTTGTAAGCGAGCAGAGGGGCCGGGAGAGGGGCAGGGAAGGCGGGGCTGGGGGTAGTTGGGAAGTGGGGTTCACGTGGGTGCCTGGCACAGAGGAGGCCCAAGCTTTCCTTGTTGGGTCAGGGAGAGCACTACTCCAAGCACAAAAAAACCTTCATTATCAAATTAACAGAGACATGCCTCCCATTCACCACCAGCCTTCACATTCGCTGGCTGCTTAGTCAAGTCTTGAATAAAATTGTGCATGAATCAGAATTACACCACTTGATCGCGACCTTGGGTGGAATTTGCAATAAGTGCAGTAGTGGGCGTGAAAAATGATGTTTTACCCGCTGGCCGCAATAGTGGGTTTTCATGCCGTATCATCTGCTTCCTGCCTCATTAATTATGCATCCACAGGAAACACACTGTCTCGCTGGCGGGCAGCCTCTGAATCGTCCGCCACGCCGATACCTCACCGTTTCCTCACTCCGGGCGCCACATCTAAACTGCAGCCGCACACACAGTTCTCAAGGCTTGCAGCCCAGGACTGCTCCAGTGAAGACATGGCCCTGAAAACCAAGAAGAGTTCAGTGACCCATCACTGGAATGCCTTTTGGGGGCCCACCGGGATGTCCTCCACCCCCACTTTGGCCACAGGAGGTCCAGCTATCTCACCACTCTGGCTTGGGAGGCAGTGGCAGTGGTGGTCAGTGCCAACGCTGCACAGAAGAGGTTGACCATCCAGTGCAGAAAGACGATGAATGATTTCACCCATGCAACCAGGTTAAGGCAACCATCTCATCACTCTAAACTCACACACTCACAAGGTCATCACACCTTCACTGGCATCTCACTCACTGCCAGATCAAGGGACATCACCACTCAGTCTCTCACACACACCCTCACATCTCCGTCTGGCCTTATCTCCTCTGGAGACTGCCTCCTCAGTCCTCACCATCTTGAGGCCACTTGCACAGATCAACATATGTCCCCATACACATCCTGGGATAGCCCCCTTCCCCAGCACTTGCCCTGCAGCTTCTTCCCTTGCCTGAGGCCACTTCTCCCCCTTCACCAAGCCAGCCCTAGCTCTGCAGTGTTGAAAAGGCACCCCTGCCTTACGGCTGGCCTAGTAGGTAGATACCTGCCCATGAACTCTCTAAACGTGATGTGTAGCTGCCTCTGAAGCCTTGCGCTGTTGACTTCAAGTGTTACCCGAAGCAAGGTAGGCAAACAAACCCCAAAGTCCCGAGCGAAGTGCATGTTGCTCCACGCCAACATGCTCAATGATCCAGCATGGTGGGGGGGGTGGTGGGGGGGAGGCTGGCAGGGATTATAATGAGATGCTAAAGTATTGAAATTAGGCTCCCTGTGTGTGATGGTGGGAAACGCAACCCTCCATTGATGGGTGGGCCAGCTAGGTTACTGGACCTTCAGAGAAAGTAGAGAATGCTGCAAAAAGCAATACATTGGGCAGAATGTTTTCTGCTACATGGTATTGGGCTTAGGGGCAGTGGAAGGCTCTGGGGTCGGTGGGGGAGAGGGGGGGTTGCTGTTGTTGGGGGGGTGCGGGGGCGGACAATTGGAAAATAATTGGGACCCAAGCTGAGGCAACTTCCATGATGCATTCCCACTGCTGGTGTGGTTTCCCAGGGTTGTCAGGAATGTGGCATAGCTTTTCCCGCTGCAGAGACGTGGGGAGCCAATTTACATATTAGGGTTCCAACTAGGGGCGGTTTTCTGGCTTCACCAAGATTTTGTGTCAGCCCCAACCCCCTCACCACATGCAGAGACCAACAGCCTAACAGAGGCAGCCTCACTGGAGGGCCATTGAAGTTAGAGGATTCTTCTATGGGATGTGGGAATCACTGGCAAGACCAGCATTTGTTGCCCATCCCTAATTGCCCTTGAACGGAGGGGCTTGCTAGGCGATTTCAGAGGGTGGATAAGAGCCAACACATTGCTGTGGAGTCACATGTAGGCCAGACCAGGTAAGGATGACAAATTTCCTTCTCTAAAGGACATTAATGAACCAGATGGGTTTTTACAACAATTGATGATAGTTATGGTCACTATTACTGAGACTGATTTTACATTCCAGATTTAACTGAAATTCCATGAGCTGCCATGGTGGGATTTGAACCCGTGTCCCCATGAACTTTAGCCTGGGCCTCTGCATTACTCAACTCATGATGTTACCACTATGCCACTGTCTCCCCACCAGCTCCATCCCCCAAAGAAGGGACCACAGGCAGGAAATGCTGCTCTGGCGGCCCTAATGTTCCAAGCCAGCGTTGGTTGGGGGTGGGGGGGGGGGGGGGGGGGGGGGGGGGGGTGGGGGTGGGGGGGTGGTGGTTGGGGGGGGCGGGGTGGTTGTGTGGGGTGAAGTTTCTCCTCCACTCTGAGGGGTCTACAATCTTCCCTCCTCTGAAGTAATAATTTCTTTACACCTCCAACACTTCCAAAGGCATCTCCATTTTGGAGGTGCTCTCCCAATCTCTTATCTGCCTCAGTAGTGCCCACCACTCCCAGTGGAGCTGCCAATACTCTAGGGCTTCCAGTGATTGAGCCTGCAGCATCTTGAGCTCACCGACATGGAGTTCAGAGGTAGCCAATAAAGAGGACACCTTCAGGAAGATTCGAGCCAGTCTTACTCCCAGCATGTGCAAGCTTGGGGCTCCCATTTGGTCCCAACATCAGGGTCTCCAAGCCCACAAGAAAATCCTACAAATTATCTCATAGCAGTTGTTTTTTTTGGGAAGGTATTTATTATTTTCACTCCTAATTTCTCCGAGCCTACTCCCAGGAGCATAACCATCCCCCAGTAGAGGCAGAGATGCCAGCTGACCTGGTCCCAAGTCTCAGCCAAAGATACCTTTGAAACTGGAAAAACTCAGCAGGTCTGGCAGCATCGGCGGAGAAGAAAAGAGTTGACGTTTCGAGTCCTCATGACCCTGTCGAAGGGTCATGAGGACTCGAAACGTCAACTCTTTTCTTCTCTGCCGATGCTGCCAGACCTGCTGAGTTTTTCCAGGTAATTCTGTTTTTGTTTTGGATTTCCAGCATCCGCAGTTTTTTGTTTTTATTCCTTTGAAACTACTAGTTAGGAGATATAAAACGCACCCTGAGGATAACTTTCCTTCTAAATTTACCTCTCTCCCTGTGGAGAAGGCCTCAGGCTCCAGCTGGCAGCGTCACAACTAAGGCTATAATTCCTCCTGCGGGGGAAATACAAGCACTGACCAGTACCCGACCACTGTGGCACAGTGGACTAAAACCCTCGTGCATTCTGGCACCATGTTTATCGTTCCCCTTAAGCTTTCTGATTATGAAGGAAGGAACATGCATTTATATAACACCTTTCACAACCACAGAATGTCCCAAAGTGCTTTACAGCTACAGAGGCTCTTTTTGCAGTGTAGTCACACTTGCAATGCAGGAAATGTGACAGCCAATTTGTGTGCAGAGAGCTCCCACAAACAGCAATATGACAGTGACCATATAGTCTGTTTTTAGGTGTTGATTTGAGGGATAAATATTGGCCGTGACGCCTGGAAAAAGTCCCCCGATGGTGGCACAAATTTTGTTTGTGTTGTATACAGCGTAGAAGAAAGAGAAAAGTGAGTACGACAAACACAAAGAAACATCTTCTGGAATTCCCTGGTGTATTCGGTGGAATTGTGAGCAGCGGGACTCTTGGGAATTATTAGTTTAACTCATTACTCACTCACGGTTTGCATTTTTTTAATGGCTTACATATTAATTGCAAGTCTCATGAATCCACTCGTCACACAGGGGAATGCCAGACCTGGTTTACTTCTGCTTGTCAATGGTTACCACTAAAGTTGTTAACTATCAATTAAGTCAATAATAATTAAAGAGTAAATTTACTATTTTTACTATCTAAAATGTCACTGTCAATGACTGACTACGTTTAACTATTGTTTCTTGTGATAAACATATTTTAGTTGTTTCCTAAATTATTACACAGTATTTACCGCACAGAAACAGACCATTCAGCCCAACAGGTGTCTAAGCTGCATATCAACCTCCTCCCACCTATCTTCATCTCGCTCCATTAACATACCTTTCTATTCCTTTCTCCCTCATGTGCTTATCTAGTTTCCCCTTAAATGCATCAATACTAATCGCCTCAACAATCCTTGTGGCAGCCAGTTCCACATTCCCACCACTCTCTGGGTAAAGACATTTCTCCCAAATTCCCCCTGGGTTTTATTAGCGAGTACCTCATATTTACAGCCCCTAGTTCCAGTCTACCTTGCAAGTGGAAGTTTGAGGCCAGATTTTCAAATGGCTGCGGGGTCACGCCCTTGTACAGGTGCGATTTCAAAACCGTGGTCCTGGAGGATTGTCTCAGGATCCTGACACTTCCAGGACAGTTTGGAATTTTCAAAGGACCGGCAGTGGGTGAGCAGAGCAGGAAACCTACTTGCCACCAATTAATGGCCCATTAAACTCCTTAACAAGCTTGTTAAGGGGCCTGTGCAGTTGGGAATGCAATGTTCAATGTTTATTTTCACAAACCTGAACAATTGTTGGGTTTGCCTCAGGGCCAAAGAAACGTTCACCTTATGACACGGAAAGCCATTGGGCTACTCAGTGATCTGCACTTGAATGTGTGCATTATTTTGGTTAGGCTCGGTCACTCTCACCAGCAATCATTTATCCTCCTGGCCCTCTGAGGAGTTGCCTGCTCACTTCAACATAGTAGCAGCAGGCTCCATCATGGCTGCTGCCTGCCTTTGCTGCTGGTGCCAGGCAGGCAGCTCCTGCCTCCTGGAGACATTCGGTGCCATTAATTGGGCTGAGCTCACCTCCTGCCCAGTTAGGGCATTTACATATGAAAGTAGCATCATGAGAGCCACACAGCTGAGGCAGAGGATGGGGACCCAGAATTCATCCAGGCATCAGGTTCCCAGCCCCACCTTGAAACTCCAGCCCATTTTCAGTATATCTGCTCCTCCAAATCTTTCATAACTGTAAAGACCTTTATCAAGTCACCCTTCAGTCTTCTCTGCTCCAGAGAAAAAGGCCCCAGCCTGTTCAATTACTCCTGATAAGTATAACCTCTCAGTCCTGGTATCATCCTAGTAAATCCTTTTCGCTCCTTCTCCAGTGTCTCTAGATCATTTTTATAATATTGAGGTCAGCACAGTTATCAAATGTGACCTAACCAAGGTTCTACAGAAGTTCAGTATAATTTCTCGGCTTTCAAGTCTATCGCTCCACAACATCTCAAAAATACTTAATTGTCTGTGAAGTGTTTGGAACATCCTGGGATTGTTAAAAGTGTTATACAAACTCAAGAGCTGAAAAATTTGTTGCATTTTTGGCGTAATGGATACCATCTCAGGTACAAAATGGTATCTACACATACACACATCTGACCTTGGCAATGTCAGACATCATTTAGATGAGAGTGTTAATGCAGGCACAATGAGTGTGCACCAGAAATATGCAGTGTAGGCAGATTGTGACATCAGTCAGCGTGTAACTAACCTGAATGTTCCAGCTCACCTCCTCACTTAACCTCACACAGCTAAACATGTGTCCATCAGCAGGCAAAAACCTCTTTTTAAAGCGATCATTAGCCACTTTCAGGTTAGTTACAGGTTGATTTTTACTAGCTGTTGTTACATTAGAAGAGTATGGAGATTTGCGGTGCTACTTAAAGTTGCTGAAGTCTTCAGGGAGTGGTGTAGAACATGGCGAAGACCTTGCTTCTGATTTCAAAGGTTCTGCTCAGACCACTTGCTCCCATGGGTGCTGCAATTTCGATCCCGCTTGACCTGCAACTTGACAGGGAGAATGAGCTGAGACAGCACAGAGGAGGGCAAGATGCTCGAAGAGGGAGGAGGATGAGGAGAAGTGTTCTCGGTAGAAGGCCATATCCAGATAGGGTCTTCAGAGTGCACTTCTCTTCCATCAACCTCAACAAGTGTTAGATACCTGTGCCTCACCAAAGAAGTGCTCACTGAAATCTGTAGCCTGTTGCAGCCTGAGCTGCAGCCTTATAGCAGGGTAAGGATGGTATCGCCAGTGGCTGTGAAATTAAGTGACATGCATTTTATGCATCGGGCACCTTCCAGGCTAGAGCAGGTAATATTATCATCTCTCAGTTTGTTGTCCAATGTTACATGAGGGAGGTTACTGAAGCTCTGTTTACAAAGAGAACTGAATGCCGTTCATTTTGAATATTGCTGAAAGAAGAGACATGCTGTCGAAGCTTTTTGTCTTGCACTGATTAGGACAGAATTTTCAAGCATACCAATTGTAACAGGAACAACAATTTAAACTGCATGAGAAGAGAGTGCTGATTGGTTGGTGTGGACTCTAATTGGTAGAGGCATTGCCACGGAGTATGCACCAGGGAGCAGTTAACTACCAAGCTGTTGTTTAAATTCAAACTAGGCAGGTTTGCTCTTATTGGTCAAGGCATTGCCATGGGGAATGAACCAGGGAATGGCTGTCCCCCAAGCTTTTGTTTAGTTGAAAAAGGTGCAATGTGTGGACATGCTCCTCCTGTTTGAAGAAAATTTCATTTTCTCTTGCAAAAGAGAAGCAGACAGAGTGACCAGGCATGAGGATTGCAGGCTCCCCCATGCTGCAGGGTGCTATTGACTGCATACATGTCACTCTGTGGGTAACACATGTAAAATCAGGGATTTACCCAGAACTGGAAAAAGGCTCCTCTGCCTCACTGTCCAGCTGGTGTGTGGCCATCAGCATATCATGCAGGTCAGTGTCCAGTATCCTGGCAGCAGACATTGTGCCTTTATTCTGCAGGAGTCCACTGTATCGGAATTGGAGCCACCTCAACAAGCCAGAAGGTAGCTATTGGGTGACAAGGGCTATCCACTGAGCACCTGGCTCATAGCTCCAGTCCGCAACCCACACAAACGTGACCAGCATGCATATAACGAAAGCCATGCTCCCACACAATGTTCAGGGTTTTCCGGCCCCACCAGCAGCGGGCCTCAGCACGGGTGGGATGACTTTTCCTCTCCTAGTGCACCTTCGCAGTGCTACCCCTGTGACTGCAGCACAGCTGGTGGAAGGTTGCTGAATTCCAGTAGGGTAGATGGCAGATGGACTTCGAGGATACCTTCGAGCAGCTCCAGCCCTAGAAGACCAAACTTCAGACTGCACCATCTCAGCATGCATGGCAGGAGCCCGGTCTGGTTGGCTGACAGGCAACAGCAAGGGCACTAGCAAAGTAGCAATGATGGGAGGGTGAATGCTGTGTCAATCTGAGGACAGCAGGCTCATCCACCATCAGCCACCACCACTCCAATAGGCCCATGTTTGGCAACCCTGCTGTGACTGATAGTCAGAGCTGTGATGGCAGAGGCCTGAGGTTGCATGGCAATGACTTTGGCCTGAGCCTCCACTGCGGCTGTCGGGCATAGGGTGGCTTCAATGGAAGCTGAGACATTGGCCATCAGAAGCTGCATCACGGTTGGGTCCACAGCTGTGTTAGTGGAGTAGGCCACCAGGTCCACGGTGGAAAGAATGGGCTCCAAGCTCTGCACAAAAACCCTGTTTGTGCCATACCCCTCCATGTTCCTTAACAGTGATTTTAAGGCCCTCTGGCAGACCCGTCAACATATCAAGCATTCTGTGTGCATACCCATCAGCCTTTTCCGTACATCAAAGACTTCATGAGTCCTCTGCAGTAGAACTCTCTTGTGACATCACCCTCTGTTGTGTTAGCATCTGCTCTACCCTTTGCCCTTCCCTTGGCTTCAGGCCAATCCTGCCCAATGTCCTCCCATATGTCGATCTCAATTTTAAACTAGCCTTGAAAGTAAGTGCAGTGTCAGGATCCAAGCTGGTGGCTGTGCGGGTAAGAGCGAGTTATTAGGTCCCTTCCTGCTCTTAAATCTCATTCACTATCACCACTAGCTGATCAGGTTGCAGTTCTTGCATATCTGAAAAGAGAAAGACTAAAGTGCAGAGGCTGTCGTAAGGAAAGGAGGTATGGGGGCACAGCAAGAGGCACATATTTACACCATCTGCAGTTTATAAATAAGCAGCAAATCTGCTTTTCCCACACATTTTTTTTTTTCCAGCCACAGCTTGAAATCTGATCATCTTAATCCTGAACTTAAATTTTTTGTATCTTTTCAAATAATCAACCTTGCTTCCCGAGAGACTGCTGAGTTTGATATGATCAAGTATTAATGTCAAGGTGCCCGTCAAAAAGGAAAGGAAGCAGATGCTTTCTTGACAGGCTCCTTAATATTCAATGGAAGCTGGATAAGGGAGATGTTGGATGTCAGGAGGAGGACAAGGCAGGAGCAATCTGTCATCTTCAATGTTTTCACCGCCACAGCCTCAGCCAAAGACTGCTTAAATGATGGTGAGCACTATCTCCTTTGTGGGGCTGCATAAGGATTTACAGATGTGTCTGATACCTGTCGATTAGACGCTGATGCCTCCAATTGTGTGTCACCTTGCCCTGCAAAAGGAGAGAGTTAAGTGTGTCAGTGAGTGTGGTGCAATGTGTTTGGGTGATGTGCGCCTGTAAGGGTTGAATGTATCCAAGCTGTGAGACATGGCCGTGAGACTTCCTGCTGTGCTAAGTGTGTGAGGCTGAGGTGACGCTGTGCGAGATGACCTGCAGTTTGTAGAGGGTGGAATGTGGGGGCTGGGTAGGGAACCATTGGAATAGCGAAGCCGAGAGATGACAAACGCATGGAGGATTATCTCAGCGGCAGAGGAGCAAAATTTGGCAATGTTACGGAAGTGGAAATAGTTAATCTTAATGATGGAATGAGCATGTGGCCGCAAGTTAACCTCTAGGTGGTGAACATCTGGTCAGCCTCAGACAGAGGGATAAAATCAGATGTGGGAGAATGGAGTAATATTTCCATCTTATAGGGGGAAAGGGAAGTGAATGGGCAGAAAGATTTAGGAAGGGAATTCCACAGCTTATAGCCTGGGCAGCTGAAGGCACAGCTGCTAATGGCGAAACAATTCAAATTGGTGATGCTTAAGAGGTCAGAATTAGATGAGCGCAGGGGAGTTGTGGGGCTGGAGATGATTACAGCGATAGGAAGGGGCAAGGCCAAGGAGGGATTTGAAAATAAAAGATGAGCATTTTAAAATGGAGCTGTTGCTTACCTGGGAATCAATGTAAGTCAGCAAGCAAAGGGGTGATGGGTCAACGGGATTTGGTGTGAGTCAGGACAAGGCCAGCAGAGTTTTGGATGACCTCAGGTTTATGGGCCTTAACACCCTAACAAAAACTTCCAATCTCAGTGTTAAGATTTTTAATTGAAACCCACCCCCCACTGCCCCAGTCACGTTAATGATTTTGGAGGAGGGAGATTTCCAGGTTTCCACCACCCTGTGTGTATAGAAGCGCTTCCTGACATCACCCCTGAATGGCTTAGCTCTAATTTCAAGGGTTTGTCCCTTTGTACTGGAATCCCCTGTGGGATTCTACCTGCACACCTCAATTCCTGGCATGCTTGTGGGATCAGCACAAGATGGGCAAAATCTTCTCCATTTTTAAAACTTTCAGATCTCGGGACTATTTGCGGGTCCTGACACCATTCACATCAGAGGTGCGCCCTGCGGCAAGATCTTACAGGGGGGCTGGGGGAGTGGACAATTAATAGGCCACCTATGAGTTCCCCATCCAATAAAGGACAGTAGGCGAGACACAGAGACCCATTGGAAGGGAATATAGGACTGGGTGGCTGTAGCCCCAATGGGGGAAGTGGATGCTGCTGAAGTGGTGGATACTTCAAAATGCTTGAAGGGCTTCAGACAGATTCATAAAAATGAAGGCCCAGAGTTTTTACGGCCTTCAGTTTGGAGGGAGGAATGGTTCACAAGAACATTTTTTGGCTACGCCTCTGCATCGCTCAGCAGATCTGTGATAGCTCCATGGACAACAGCGCTTGATGTCCCTCTGACCTCCCTCTCTAAGGACATTTCCGATGCATGGCCAGGTATCTGACACAACATGGAACCCATGCACCCTCCCTAAGCTTGTATTGCTGCACACAATTAAGGACTAATTGCACTTTTAAATACCTTGATCAGCTGTACCCAGTGCAGACAGGCAGGCAGCCTCTGCTGCAGGGAGCTGACTCCATGAAAGTCTCCTGGAGGCAAGAACGCATCAGGGAGTGAACCCAACATCCCTTGGTCTGACTTTCCAAGTTCCCCCCCTGACCACCGACCTCCAAAGCTGCCTGTACAGGGACGGGGAAGGTTCCTCCTGAGTTACAACAGCTTTCTGCTGCTAGTATGGAAAGCATTCTGTATGAAGGCTCAAGGTAGGGATGAGGAGCCAATGGAATGCGTGGAAGTCACTCATCCATGTCTTTGGCCTAAGGGCTGTTGATCCAGTTCACTATGGTTATAATAATAAAATGATCAGAAAAGCTTAAGTGGGCCATACGACCATGGTAACAGAATGATTAGAAGAGAATGAAAGGGCCTAAGTGCATCTTATCTCCATACTGTTATTCTGATGCCACTTTTATGTATCTTTAATGTATTTAGTATGCATGGAATGTAGAGATCAAAAGTACAATTAGCACAAGAGTTCTGAGTAAGTCACAGTCGGTTATACTCATACTGGATTGTGTAGCCTGAGTTCTTACATTGAATCGTGAGCTCATTAAAGACCCGTCTACTCATACTGGATCATTAAAGATCTGATTCCGTGGTTGTCAGAACTGTTGCCTCAGTGCTCCAGTGTTTAAAGTAACGAAATGAATTAGAACAAGAAAGCAACCCAACACTCCCACCAGACAAAATAATTTTCCTCCATCCATCCTATCAAATCCATTACTCATGTAAGACAGTTCAATTAGTTCACCCCTTAATTTCCTATATCTAAGGGAATATGTAACCTGTTTGACCCTTTCGGCCCTGGCATCATTCTGGTGAATGTGCGCTGCACCCCTTCCAAGGTCAATACATCCTTCCTGAGGTGCAGTGTTCAGAAGTGCAGACAGGCCATTAACTTGTATGCTCCTTCTCAGCATCCAATAGGGAATCTATGGAAATTGTTCATTGACCAATCATCATTTCCTTTCTCAAGTGGAGAAAGCTTCCCTAAATTAAAGCAGAAGGAAAGAGAAACAAAGCATTTTCCTGACAATATCAGGTTGCTCGTGTTGTGGACACAACAAACTGTATACTTATTGGGATAAAAACACCTTTGCATAATACATCTGCACAATTAATTTAGAAAGAAAGGAAGACTCACATTTATATAGCGCATTTTGTGATTTCAGGACATCCCAAGTTGCTTTACAGCCAATTGAGTACTTATTAAAGTGTAGTCACTGTCGAAATGTAGGTAACGCATCAGCCAGTTTGTGCACAGCAAGTTTCTACAAACAGCAATGAGATGATGATCAAATAGTTTGTTTTTGTGGTGTTGGTTTAGGAGTATATATTGGCCATGGCACTAGGGTAGCTCCCCTGCTCTTCTTCAAATTAGTGTCATAGGATCTTTTATATTCACCTGAAGGCACACAGGGCCTTGGTTTAAAGTCCAATCAGAAAGACGGCACCTCCGACAGTGCGGTGCTCCCTTAGTACGGCACTGGAGTGTCAGCCTAGGTTTTATGCTCATAGGAAGACATTCCGTTCTTGGATGTGCATACAATGGCTCATAACACCAAAAATATAGCCAAAGTTACCCTAACTTCACAGAAAACGGCTTCATTCTGCTTTAATCATCCATGGCCCGTAGGCTTAAGATGGTAAGTTGCTTCGTGGACATCATTGCCTGCCAAGAAATTATTCTTCTGCTTAATCCTGATGAAGTTTAAAGGCGCAACTGTGATGGATAGTACTTGTTTCATTGTGTCTTTATTGAATGGACATTTTGGCATGCTGGAGATATATTTCTGGTATCTCGGCTTATCAGCAAATGGTACTTGGGACACCCCTAAACAGCACTATAAAATAAGACAGCGTAGCGAGAAGACTAAGCTATCACTTGCATTCAGAATGCCACCTGTGAAGGAGTAGAAAGAGCAAGAAGTTCATCCGCAATGGAAGAGAGTTGCAAGGAAAAGGTCTTTTCTCTGGGAAAAGCCGTTCCAATTGTCTACAAACTGCTTGACTCTAAAGGAGCAACAGCACAGGAGAAGGTAAAACTACACCAGGGAGGTCATTGCAGGCACATAGGCTTCATGTTTAACAGATCATCAGTTATCCTGACTATAGAGCCACAGATATCATTCATTTTATTTTCGAAAGCAAAATATTGCCAATTCTGGGAAACTGAAATTAAAAACAGAAAATGCTGGAAATACTCAGCGGGTCAGGCAGTTTCTGTGGAGCAAGAAGTGGATAACAGGTCATTGGCCTTTCATTGGAACTGGGAAGAGGTTTTGAGGAAGTGAAAGGGGAGAGGATGGGAAAAAGAACAAAAGGGAGGGTCTGTGATAGGATGGGACACAGGAGCGATTAAATGATAAGTGGGTATTGGTGGTACAAGGTCAAAGGGAGCAGTGATGGGACAAGTAAAGAAGATGTGACTAGAGGAGGTGTGAATGGCAGAATGACGAACAGCTACCCTCCGAAAACAAAAACAAGAAACAAATGAGTGTAAAACTGAAAACGCCAGAGAAAAATTAAATAAAATGGTGGGGGGGGGACAGAACTTACGATCTGAAATTGTTGAACTCGGTGTTGAGTCTAGAAGGCTGTGAAGTGCCTAATCGACAGGTGAGGGGCTGAATCTTACCTATGTTAAGCGGGAGCCGGCGTGGGCGGACGCGGAGGCGATCGCTGCCCGCGATCGGCTGCGCGCCGCCATTTTACGTGGGCGGGCCAATTAAAAGCGTAATACACATTCCACAGTGCTCAGCGCTACCTGTGCAGTGGCGGGGGGGGGGGGCGAGGGGGGAGAGTGGGGGCCTGCGTTCTTTCGCTCATGCGCGCGAAAGAGCGCAGCAATCTCCCTGAGGCACAGAGCTGCTCCAAGGAGATTAAGTACTTAATGAAGCTTTTTTATAAATAAAGTGAAAAATTATTTAGACACGTCCCCTCATGTGACAGTTGGCTCTTTTTCCCTTCAAGGTTCCAGGAAATGTTGGTCGAGATGCCCTCAGAAGCCAACTATTCCAAAAGGCTGGCATGACTGCATGACTGCAGAGAAATGCTTGACTGCACTGCAAAGTTTCTGTTTCTTTACTGGTTTTCCAGAGAACTGCTATGGTTCAGGTGTTGGTACAGGTCCCATTAATACTCACAGGAGGTATATTAACAATATAACAACTGGCACTTAATTAGCTCTTTGAATTTAGTAAAATGTCTCAAGGAATATTATCCAACAAAATGCGGCACCGAGTCACACAAAGGGATATTAGGACAGGCGATCAAAAGCTCGGTCAAAGAGGTAGGTTTTACACAACGTCTTAAAGGCTGGGAGAGAGAGAGACGGAGCTGTGTAGGGAGGGAATTCCAGATCTTAGGGCCGAGGCAGTTGAAGGCACAGCCCCTGACGGTGGAGCAATTAAAGCTTGGGAAGTTCAACAGTCCAAAATTGGAAGAGCACAGGGATCTCAGAGGGTTGCAGGGCTGGAGGAGGTTAGGGAGAAAGGAATAGGCAAGGCATGGAGGGGTTTAAAAGCAAGAGTGGGAATTTTAAGATTGAAGCAAGGAAGTAGTACACAGGTAGGCTGTGATGTCCATCAAATGACCTTGCTGGTGACTGCCAAATTCCAAGCCTCACTATGTCAGGTTAAAAATTGAGTTGCCCTGGCTTTTGGCGAAGAGGTCACGATTCAGCCATGTGGATTGAAGAGGGAAGCACACAATTTCCATGCACCTTTTACACTTGCATTGATGCGGCATTAGCCCAAATGGTTCCAGCATTGCTCCTCTGCCCTCCAAACTGTGGATGCGGTAACACTCCCTGGAAAAGCCAGGAACTCACTAAAACACCTCTGAAAATACTCCAGAGTACTTCCAGAGATGTGGCAACAGAAAAAGCTCCAAAAAATTTACATAGCTGAGATTTGGCTGCCTGGCTATTCAAATAACTCCAGTGCAGTGTCTATCTTGCATCTCTGCATCTGCTGTTTGCAGAGTGGTGCAGGAATATGTGGCCTGCCCATTCATGGTCCAAATGAAGAATCCTGGCATCACATCAGCAACGTTCACTCTAATTTTCCTTCCCACCAGGTTCTTACACCATGCGGTGCCTTTAAGATTACCACACGGCTAGGTATGTACACATCTTAAAATGACCGCTGTGCAGCCTCTATGTTCCCTGCGTGGCACGTTCCTGATTGCTGCATGGCCAAGCTCTTGTGCAGCTTAGAGGGAACAAGGCACATCAGCTGGATGCCAGGATAATGCCCATTCACAGCCTTCTGGCATACACAGGGGACAACCTCACACCCGCTTGGCCTAAATAGCCAAGTGGTTATGGTACTGGGCTTGTAACCCCAAGATCAAGAGTTCAGATCTCACAATGGCAAACCATGAAACAATGTAACTTCATCTGAATAGGAACAGATGGAAACGGGTTTGTACTCGAAAGAGTTACAACCTCACACCCATCCTTCTACTAACTGAACACACTGCTCAGGAAATGGTTGGTGCCATGAGGGACACACAAGGTGACGTGCTCTGTAACACCGCTACAAGTGGGTAATGATGGCACAGTGTAATGTCACTGTACCAATGATCCAGAGGCCAAGGCTAATGCTCTGGCAGCACAGGTTCAAATGGCAGCGGTGGAACTTAAATTCAATTAATAACTCTGGAATTGAAAGCTCATCTCAGTAATGGTGACCATGAAGCTGTCCTCCATTCTCATAAAAAACCATCTGGTTCACTAATGTCTTTTAGGGAAAGAAATTTGCCATGTTTACCTGGTCTGCCAGACCCATAGCAATGTGCCTCTGAAATGGCCTAGTAAGCCATTCAGTTCAAGGACAATAAGGAATGGGCAACAAATGCTGGCCTTGTCAGCGATGCCCACATCACAGAATCACAGAATTTTAAGAGCGCAGAAGGAGGCCATTTGGTCCATCATGTATGCACTGGCTCTCCAAATGTTCACTATGTCCTAGTGCCATTGCCCAGCCTTTTTTCTGTACCCTTGCACATTGTTTCTATTCAAATAATCACCTACTGCCCTCTTGAATGCCTCAATTGGACCAGCCTGAACCACACTTCCAGGCAGTGAGCTCTAGACCTGAACCAATCGTTGTGTGAGAAAGGTTTTCCTCACGTCACATTTGCTTCTTTTGCAAATCACTTTAAATCTGTGCCCTCTCGTTCTTGATCCTTTTACGAGCGGGAACAGCTTCTCCCTATCTACTCTCTCCAGCCCCCTCATGATTTTGAACATCTTCATCAACTCTCCTCTCAGCCTTCTTCTCTCTAAGGAGAACAGTCCCAATCTCTCCAATCTATCTTCGTGACTAAAGTTTCACATCCCTGGAACCATTCTTCTAAATCTCTTCTGCACTCTCTCCAATGTGTTCACATCCTTCCTATAATGTGTCACCCAGAACTGTACACAATATTCCAGCTGAGGTCTAACAAGTGTCTTACATAAATTCAGCATTACCTCCTGGCTCTTGTACTCTATGCCCCTATTAATAAAGCCCAGGATACTTTATGCTTTATTAACTGCTCTCTCCACCTATCCTGCCACCTTCAATGATCTATGCACATATACACCCAGGTCTTTCTGCTCCTGCACTCCCTTCAAAATTTCACCCCTTATTATATATTATCTGTCAATGTTCTTCCTACCAAAATGCATTACCTCAAAGTTCTCTGCATTGAACTTCATCTGCCACCTATCTGCCCACTCCACCAACTTGTCTATGTCCTTTTAAAGTTCTACACTGTCCTCCTCACAGTTTACAATGCTCCCAACATTTGCATCATCTGCAAACTTTGAAATTGTCCCCTACACACCAAAATCTAGATCATTAATATATATCAGGAAAAGCAAGGGTCCCAATACCAATCCCTGAGGAACTTCATTACAAATTTTTCTCCAGTCCGAAAAATATCCATTGACTATTATACTCTGCTGCCTATTTTTCAGCCAATTTTGTATCCACATCACTACTGTCCCTTTTGTTCCATGAGCAATAACTTTTCTCACAAGTCTGTTGTGTGGCACCGTATCAAATTCTTTTTGAAAGTCCATTTACACCACATCAGCAGCATTACCCTCATCCACCATTTCTGTTACCTCTTCAAACAACTCCAGCAAGTTAGTTAAACACAATTTTCCCTTTAGAAATCCATACTGGCTCTTCCTTGTCAACACATATTTTTCTATGTGACTACTAATTCTATCCCAAATAATTGTTTCTAGAATCTTGTCCACCACTAAAGTTGAACTGACTGGTCTGCAATTCCTGGGCAACCTTATATGAACAAGTGCAAAATGTTTGCAATTCTCCAGTCCCCTGGCACCTCCCTTGAGTCAAGAGAAGACTGAAAGATTATGGCCAGCGCCCCTGTAATAGTTACTCTCACTTCCTTCAATATCCTTGGATGCATTTCATCTGGTCCCGGTGCCTTGTCAGCACTTCCTCCTTACCAATTTTGAACCGTTCTAGTGACAGAGTTTCCTCATCTGTCACCATGGCCTAGTAGCATCTGCCTCCTTGGTAAAGACGGATGCAAAGTATTCATTTAATACCTCATCATTTAATCCCTTAATGTGTAATTTCCCTTTTAGGTCCCTAATAGGCCCTAATCCTCCTTTTACCACCCTTTTACTATTTATATGCCAATTGAAGACTTTGGGATTCCTCTTTATGTTGGCTGCCAGTCTTTTCTCATAATCCCTCTTTGTTTCTCTAATATGCTCTTTCACCTCCCCTCTGAACTTCCTGTATTCCTCTTGGTTCTCAATTGTATTTTCTACCTGACAGCTGTCATAAGAACACTTTCTCTCCTTTATCTTAATTTCAATCTCCTTTTCATCCAGGGAGATCTGGATTTGTTTGTCCTACCTTTCCTTACAATGGAACATACCTTGACTGTACCCAATCCAATTCTTTTCTGAAGGTAGCCCATTGTCCAGCTACAGTTTTTCTCGTCAGTCTTTCATCCCAGTCTATCTGGCCCTGCTCCGTTCTTGCCCCATCGAAGTCGGCAATCGTCCAGTTAATTATTATTACTCTGGATTGCCTATCGTCCTTTTTAATCATCATCCAAAAACGTACAATACAATGATCACTGTCTCCTAAATGTTTCCCCACTGACACTTGATCTACTTGGTCCACATCATTTCCAAGAACCAGGTCCAACTGTGTGTCTTTTCTTGTTGGATTGGAAACATACTGCTATAGAAAATTTTCCTGAACACAATCTAGGAAGTTTTGCCCCTCTCCATCCTTTACATTACCACTGTCCCAGTCTACATTCATCCATTATAACTACTCCATAATGCCTGCATCTCTCCGTAATTTTCCTGCAGATTTGTCCTTCTACGTCCT
Source organism: Carcharodon carcharias (assembly GCF_017639515.1). Lineage (NCBI taxonomy): Eukaryota > Metazoa > Chordata > Chondrichthyes > Lamniformes > Lamnidae > Carcharodon > Carcharodon carcharias. Next base: position 19,336,504 of record NC_054468.1, on the reverse strand, counting down.
TCTCACTATTTGGCGGTCTATAGACTACACTGAGCAATATAATTGCACCCTTTTTGTTCCTTAGCTCTAGCCAAATTGATTCTGTCCTTGAACTCTCAGGGACATCCTCTTTCTCCAGCATTGCAATGCTCTCCTGAACCAATACCACCACCCCTCCTCCTTTCCTACCTTTTCTGAACACCTTGTACCCGGGAATATTTAACACTCAGTTCTGCCCTTCCTTGAGCCAGGTCTCTGTTATCACCACAACGTCATATTTCCACATGGCAATCTGCACCTGTAACTCCCCAATCTTATTTACTATATTCCGTGTATTCACATACATGCATAGTAAACCCAATTTAAATTTTGTTACTATCTCCTTCACCCCAACTTCACTTATTAATTCACTATTCACTATTCTCTATACTCATGCTATCTGTCCCTCCCAGTATTTTGTGCATGCTGATATTCTTCTCCAATATTTTCTCTTGGTCCCCTTGCCCCTGCCAAGTTATTTTAAAGCCCTCCCAACAGCACTAGCAAAACACCCCACAAGGAACTCAGTCCCAGCTCTGTTCAGGTGCAACCCCTCTGGCTTGTACAGGTGCCATCTTCCCCAGAGCCAGTCCCAGTGTCCCAGGAGTCTAACGCCCTCCCTCCTGCACCATCTTTCCAGCCATGCATTCATATGCCTTATCCTCCTATTTCTGTACTCACTAGAACGTGGCATTGGGAATAATCTGGAGATTATTACATTTGAGTCCTGCTTGTTAATTTTCTACCTAGCTCCATAAATTCTGATTGCAGGACCACATCCCCCTTCCTACCTAAGTCATTGGTACCAATGTGGACCACGACCTCTGGCTGTTCACCCTCCCCACAGAAGAATATCCTGCAGCCGCTCTGTGACATCCTTGACCCTGGCACCAGGGAAGCAACATACCATCCTGGAATCACGTTTATGGCCACAAAAAAACCTGTCTGTTCCCCTGACCAATGAATCCCCTATTACTATAGCTCTTTCTTTCTTCTTCCTCCTCTCCTGTATGGTGCCACAAACTTGGCTTTCACTGCACTCCTCTCAGGAACCAGCACCCTCACCAGCTTCTAGAACAGAAAACCAATTTGTGAGCGGGACCCCAGGGGACTCTTGCACTACCTGCCTACTTCTCTTGGACAGCCTGGTGGTCACCATTCCCTCTCTGTCTCCAGGCCCTTAAGCTGCGGTGTGACCGCCTCTCTGCACATGCTATCCACATAGCTCTCAGACTCGCAGATGCGCTACAGTGACTCCAGCTGCTGCTCGAGCTCTGGAACCTGGAGCTCAAGTTTCTGCAGCTGACAGCACTTCCTGCACATGTGGTCAGCTGGGACAAAGGTAGCACCCATGACTTCGCTGAGCTACCACTCGGCTGAGCTGCCCTGCCATGTCTTATGAAGGGTCATATGGATTCCAAGCGTTAGCTCTGTTTCTCTCTCCACAGATGCTGCCAGACCTGCCGAGCTTTTCCAGCATTTTCTGTTTTTGTTTCAGATTTCCAGCGTTCGCAGTATTTTGCTATTAGCATATGTCTTAACTCTACTTCCCTTATGTTAACTTTATTCTACTTTGGATTATTTATATTACTTTATTATATTGGCCCTAAAGTTCCCTTATTCCTGGTGCTTCTCAGTTAAATCCAAATGTAACTATTTGTTAAAAATATTACACTTTTACAATTTATTCACCAGGTCCCAATTACCAAGGCCACCATTCTTCTTTCTGAGGAAAAGAAAGGAGCGCCTCTTCCTTCCTCATTGAATTCCCTCAGTCACCTCTACTCTTGAACTTTCACCACTTCTTGCACTATTTTTAAAGCTCCTCTGCCATCCTCTAGGTGCTGCTGACTGCCTGGCTCAGGGTCCTCCTCTCTCACATGTCATCCCATGAAAGAATAAAAAAGTGTCAATTTCTCTGCTGGAACCAATACTAATATTTATGTGAAAGCAGCAGTTGATAGGCTAGGAAATTGGCAAATTAGAACATCAGCATTGCAAGTACAATATCGAGGCTTCCATTGGTTTCGGCCTTTGATTGAAATTGCATTGTTCTGCGTGTTTGCTAATGAGCAAAGCCTTAATTAACAACTGCACCTTCTCCTGGGTACTCCTGTAGATAATAAGGGCAGTCAGTCATCACATCACAGGAAACACCCACAATCTCATCATCAGCTTTCTAGCAATCACTTCCTTACAGGCAAGAGATAATCAGATATTGGCAGGGGACCCAACATTCCACCATTGACGATTGTGCTGCTCTGGAGGACTGGCATGCTTCTTCATTATTTTCAAGAATGTGGAATAACAGGCAATCACTTGGTAAAGTAAGACTATGCAGTTTGGTGGTATGGGAGCAATGATGATGAATCAATAGCCCTCAGTGGAGCTGAAAATAGCCTGTGATTGGCTCAGCAGAAACTATGTAAAGAGCTTTTATGTCTAACACTAGGAAAAGATGGTCCAGCAAGTATAATGTGAGGTTATCCACTTTGGTAGGAAAAACAGAACTAGAGAGTATTTCTTAAATGGTGAGAGGCTGGGAAGTGTTGGACTTCAAAGGGACTTGGGTGTCCTTGTTCATGAGTCACTGAAAGCTAACGTGCAGGTACAACAAGCAATTAACAAGGTAAATGGCATGTTGGCATTTATTACAAGAAGATTTGAGTATAGGAGTAAAGAGATCCTACTGCAATTATATAGAGCCTTGGTGAGACCACACCTAGAGTATTGTGTGTTATTTTGGCCCCCTTGCCAAAGGAAAGATATACTTGCCATAGAGGGAGCGCAGCAAAGGTTCACCAAACTAATTCCTGGGATGGAGGGATTGTCCTGTGAGGAAAAATTAAATAGATAAGGCCTTTATTCTCTGGAGTTTAGAAAAATGAGAGGTGATCTCATTCAAACATACAAAATTCTTACAGGGCTCGACAGGGCAGATACAGGAAAGACATTTTCCCTTGGCTGATGGGGTCTAGAAATAGGGGACACTGTCTCAGATTAAGGGCCATTTAGGACTGAGATGAGGAGGAGTTTCTTCAGTTAGAGGGTGGTGAATCTTTGGAGTTCTCTGCCCCAGAGGGTTGTGGAGGCTCAGTCATTGAGTATATTGAGATCGACAGATTTCCACATATTAAAAATATCAAGGGATACGGGGATAGTACAGGAAAATGGCGTTGAAGTAGAAGATCAGCCATTATCTCACTGAATGGTGGAATGGACTCAAAGAGCTGAATGGCCAACTCCTGCTCCTATTTCTTATGTTCTTATACTATGATTGTATTTATCCTTGGTAAAAATACAAGTGTATTGTCCATTTCTTGCCTTAAAATATCTGTAATCACTTCAACCCTATCATTTTAATTATACTGTAATGATCCATAACATACTGCAATCCTGCAGCAGCTGGTGCACACACATGCTATACTCTGCTGTTAATGTAAGCTGCAAGGCATATGGTTTTTGATTTGCCAATGTTGTGATTGCCTTTGAAATGGATTGACCTAAAGTGGCTTGAGCTCACAAGATAATTATCATTGAATTGTTCTGGAAACTGATCAGACAATGAGTTAGATATTGACTTTGTGTGTTAGTGTAAATTGAGTGATAGCGAATCAGCAGTCTCAATTTTTGCTTGAACTGAAGCCAAAGTCAGGAGAGATGGAAGAGAGGCTGCCCACTCGCTAGCTCTCGTTTTACACTATTGCAAAAGTTACAATCTTAATACAGTTACATGTCTTTTTAAAGTGTCTCAGAATATAATTCTTAGATTATTGAAACATAGAAACATAGAAACTAGGAGCAGGAGTAGGCCATTTGGCCCTTCGAGCCTGCTCTGCCATTCATCGTGATCATGGCGATCATCCAACTCAATAGCCTGCTCCCGCTTTCTCCCCATACCTTTTGATCCCTTTCACCCCAAAAGCTGTATCTAACTCCTTCTTGAAAACATACAATGTTTTGGCCTCAACTACTTTCAGTGGTAGCGAATTCCACAGGCTCACCACTCTCTGGGTGAAGAAATTTCTCCTCATCTCAGAAGTGCCACAGTTTGGCAAAGCACATTGCAAAGAAAATGGCAGCTTAAAGTTACCCACACAAATTAATTCAATTTCCTCACAGAAACCAATTCACAGTAAGGTGGAGGGGCTCTAGTTCCTGACAGAGGTAAAAGGGGCAAAGTTGAACTACTGGACCCACATTTCTTGCCAACCTTGTGCAGAAGGTAGAAAAGGACAGAACATAGCTTGGGGATGATGAGATTGGAGGCAGTGGGTTAGCAGGTGGAGAGCACCAGAAACGATCATTTGATATTTGATTTACTAAACTCAAAGCATTGTGTTAATTTTATTTTTTAGCACTTTTTTACTCGTTCATAGGATGTGGGCATCGCTGGCTAGGCCAGCAATTATTGCCCACCCCTAATTGCCCTTGAGAAGGTGGTGGTAAGCTGCCTTGCTTGAAGCACTGCAGTCCATGTGGTGTAGGTACATCCACAGTGTTGCTGGAAGAGAGTTCCAGGATTTTGACCCAGGGATACAAAACAACCTACTGGGAATTTTTAGCATTTTCTGATTTTATTTCTAATTCCACATAGAACAATCTTGATAGTAGCAATGATTATAATTTGCTTCAATCCCATTTTATTTTATTTATTTTCTCTCGCAGCCTTTCCCCTGGTCAATAGTCTTGCATAATTTCCTGGCAGTGTGGGAAGGCAGCAACCTTCAAACACTGGATACCACGAATGATCCCAGGAATGAAAGGCTTAACAAAGTAGGAACATTTGAGGACTCTGGGTCTATACTCGACGGAGTTTAAAAGGATGAGGGGGGATCTGATTGAAAATTACAGAATACTGAAAGGCCTGGAAAGAGTGGACGTGGGGAAGAAGTTTTCATTAGTAGGAAAGACTAGGACCCGAGGGCACAGCCTCAGAGTAAAGGGAAGACCTTTTAAAACAGAGATGAGGAGAAACTTCTTTAGCCAAAGAGTGGTGAATCTATGGAATTCATTGCCACAGAAGGCTGTGGAGGCCAGGTCATTGAGTGTGTTTAAGACCGAGATAGATAGGTTCTTGATTGGTAAGGGGATCAAAGGTTACGGGGAGAAGGCGGGAGAATGGGGTTGAGAAACTTATCAGCCATGATTGAATGGTGGATCAGACTCGATGGGCCGAATAGCCTAATTTCTGCTCCTATGTCTTATGGTCTTATGATACACTTATCCAGTGTATCTATGGGATAATTTAGTAGGAAGTGACCGACCCTGACACATCTTTACTTTCTCTCTTAATAGGGTGACAAGACATCCTGGTTTTGCTGGGATTTTGCTGGTCTTTCATTACATGTCCTGGTATCCCGACAATTTCCTAAAAATAGCTCAAATGTCCCAATTTTCACCTTTGCCCTTTCTGTCAAATATAAACTGGGCCCAGAGAGAGAAAATCTTTGCGAAATTTCGTCTTTATTCCTGTAAACACCCATCACATTGCATCGCATTACATGCGGCAGACCTGTATTCCTGCACCCCACGTCTCCAAGAGAGTTGTCACAACCTTTTTCGGCGCCAATCACTCCATTGCTGGTGACACCTTTTAAATGATCTACGGAATAGGATTGCCAACCCTGATTGGACATATCCCAGGAGATGTCATCACATAACCTGCCACCTTCAATCGCCATGAGTCACCCGACATGTCAATTGTCTTGGAGCCCCACTCTCTCAGGGCTTTTCAACGTGTCCTGGTTTTGACTTTTGAAAATCTGGTCCCCCTATCTCTTAAGCCAGATTACACTAAATTGTAAAGCATTCAATTCTTCCAAGTGACTACTCATACATAGTTATTTATTATGTGCTGCTAAATGGCAATCAATTCGTGTTTCTTTTTGTAATATTTTCCCTCCTATTTTTCTTTCATTTGTCTTGCCTTCACTTTTCTTTTTCGCCTTTCTCCTTGCGCTATACTCCATTGTTTGAACAGCCATGCCATCTAACCCACAGGCCTTAACTTGTGTGTGATAAGTCATAACAATTGCAAGTCTGGTTTCGGAGGAAACACCCTCAGTTCATTTATCTCTGTTCCCTCCCCTTGTCTGCCAGATTCTAAGTGTACTTCCAAGTGGAAAGAAAATTAATCCAGATCAATACATTTGAATTGGCAAGCAAGCAGGGCATAAGGGCACAGGTTTAGGTTCCTGACAAACAAATTTTGAACAGACACAAGGGAGTATAACCTTTGTGCAAAGAACGGCCAACAGCTTGAATGGGCTGGCAGGAAAATTGCTCGACTCATTTAAGCAAAAGCTATGAGGTGGTTGCTAGGATCTGGCAGGACGAAATCAAATGGGTCAAAGTGCTTTATTTATCCGGTCCTGCCTTGTGATCTTGTATTGAATACACTGTGTGCTACATGCATAGCTTTACTGTCATTATAGCTCTGACTCACAACAGAGGACAAACTGACAGAATGCCGTGATGTACAACAGAACTTGGCAATAGAGGAAAATGATCAAAGTATTCATCTTTTTAAAAGAAAGCATCTCAAACTCACTGACATTGCTGGAGTCAGATGAGGTTTCAGATCAACATAGTAATGGGTAATTCTTGCAACTATTTTCATCCCACAGTAACAATTTCAACAGTAAATTGTGCCTTTTATTTCTGACAAAGTATCATTGAACTAAAACATAAACTCTCCTTTTCCAACATATGCTTTTTCTATTCATTTATAGGATTTAGGCGTCGTTGGCTAAGCCAGCATTTATTGCCCATCCCTAATTGTCCTTGAGAAGGTGCTGACGAGCTGCCTTCTTGAACTACTGCAGTCCCTGTGGTGCAGGCACACCCACAGTGCTGTTACGAAGCGAGTTCCAGGATTTCGACCTAACGACAGTGAAAGAACAGCGATATATTTCCAAGTCAGGATGGTAAGTGGCTTGGAGAGGAACTTCCAGGTGGTGGTGCTCCCATCTATCTGCTGCCCTTGTTTTTCTAGATGGTAGAGGTCTGGGCTTTGGAAGGTGCTGTCGAAGGAGCCTTGGTGAGTTTCTACAATGCATCTTGTAGATGGTACACTGCTGCCACTGTTTGTCGGTGGTGGAGGGAGTGAATGTTTGCGGAAGGGGTCCCACTCAAGTGAGCTGCTTTGTCCTGGATGGTGTAAAGCTTCTTGAGTGTTGTTGGAACTGCACTCATCCAGACAAGTGGAGAATATTCCATCACACTCCTGACTTATGCCTTGTAGATGGTGGACAGGCTTTGCGAAGTCAAGAATTGAGTTACCCGCTGCAGGATTCTTAGCCTCTAACCTGCTTTTGTAGCCACCACATTTATATAGTTAGACCAGTTCAGTTTCTGGTCAATGGTTACCCATAGGATGTTGTTATTGAGGGATTCAGCAATGGTAATGCCATTGAATGTCAAGGGGTGATGGTTAGATTCTCTTTTGTTGGAGATGGTCATTGCCTGGCATTTGTTTTGTGGCATGAATGTTACTTGCCACTTGTCAGCCTAAGCCTAGATATTGTCCAAGTCTTGCTACATTTGCACATGGGCTGCTTCAGTATCTGAGGAGCTGTGAATGGTACTGAACATTGTGCAATAATCAGTGAACATCCCCACTTCTGACGATATGATCAAAGGAAAGTCATTGATGAAGCAGCTGAAGATGGTTGCGCCTAGGACACTACCCTGAGGAACTCCTTCAATGATGTCCTGAAACTGAGATGATTGACCTCCAACAACCACAACCATCTTCCTTTGTGCTAGGTATAACTCCACCCACCAGAGAGTTTTCTCCCTGGTTCCCTTGACTCCAGTTTTGCTAGAACTCCTTGATGCCACACTCGGTCAAATGCAGCCTTGATGTCAAAGGCAGTCACTCTCACCTCTGGAGTTCAGCTCTTTTGTCCATGTTTGAAACAAAACTGTAATGAGCTCAGAAGCACTTGGCTAAACCGAAACTGAGTATCAACGAGCAGGTTATTGCTAAGCAAGTGCCGCTTGATAGCACTGTTAATGACCCCTTCCATCACTTTACTGATGATGGAGAGTAGATTGATGGGGTGGTAATTGGCCAGGTTGGATTTTTCCTGCTTTTGGTGTACAGGACATACCTGGGCAATTTTCCGCATAGCCGGGTAGATGCCAGTGTAGTAGCTGTACTGGAATGGCTTGGCATGGGGTGCTGCCAAACCTGCTAAGTATTTCCAGCATTTCCTGTTTTTTACCCAGATTTCTAGCATGGCAGTATTTTACTTTTGTATCAGTGCCTTTTATTAAGTTGTTTTTATTTTTTGTAATATTTTAGACTCTTCAGGAACGCACAATGTAGAGTAAAGGGTTAACCTCTGAAGCATACATGATGCTGATGGAACAACGATGTCAGATCACATATCTGGGAAGTAAGAGAGATTTGCAAGGAAGAGAAGCTCCAACCATGTTTGGAGGTCTGAATGTGTAATACTTGCTGTAAATAATGAGTAATGCTTTTAAGGAACTACAAATTCGAGCAACATACTTTGACAATCCCCAAAACCACCATCTAGAGCCCTACCACACAACTAAACATGGCGGCTGTGAGTAAAAGCCCTAGTGAATATTAAAAAGAAGATACAGGGCTGGCAAGAAAAGAGGTCTTCGAAGGAAGAACAAAAGGAAAAAAAAAATTAAGGCTCGCCAAGATGTTGGAACATCGCGGGAGCAGCAGATGCAAGCTGAGACATCAGTGAACACGGGCCTGAAGCAAAAAGCAGCAGCACAGGAACAGGAACAATTCCAGGCCTAAGCAGAAGCATGGAATCCACACTACCACCCCCAGAACCATCTCAGAGTGAGAAGATTGCAGGCCCAGAACTAGGACAACTAGAGAAAAGAGTTCACAAGGTACGGAACTGCCTCAGGATTACACAAAAAAGATCAAAAAGAACAGGTCAGTACAGTACTTTATGCAGTAGGATCTATTGCTGGTGATGTGATAGCAAGGCAGGGGGTTGATGAGACTTCAACTCCTTCTAAAGAAGTCCTGTAAGCTTTTGACTCTTATTTCAGTGTCAATCAAAATTTAATAATAGAGAGGGTTAAATTTAATACAGAAAACAAAGACCAGGCAAAAGCATGGATTTGTTCATCAACTTCTGTATAGGCTGGCAGGGAACTGCAACTATGGAATCTTAAGGGATGAGCTGATTCACGACAGAATCATAGTCGGGGTCCTAGACGAATCATTATCTGATCTCTTACGGACAAGGAAGGATTTAATGCCAGTGAAAACAGAGCAAATTGTGAGGCAAATGGGGCTCAGGAAACAGAACCTGGCATTTGTTCATGAGGAAGGAGAGGTTCCACGGAAAAGATCCAGTGAGACCGTTCAGTTTGTAGGCCATAAAGAGAAAGTGTGCCAAAGCCTACGCCCATCAAAATGGGGGAAAGTGCACTAACTTCCATTTTGAAATGTCTTCGATGTGGCGGGAACAAACCGCGCAAGCGAGAAGAATATTCAGTGGGGTGGGCGGGGGGAGGGGGGAGTGGGAGCGCCAAGTGCCACAACTGTGGAAAAACAGACCACTTCTAAGCTGTTTGTTGCTTGAAAATGCTGACAATTTGTAAATAGAGGGAAAATGTTTTAAAATGGAGCCACATACAGAAGTGGAAGAACCACTCCTCGGAGAGGTAAATGCCGCTGAAAGTATTAAACTCAAAGTGGCTGGATACCTCACAGAGATTAAACTAGATGCAGGAGCAGGGGTTTCTGTTTTATCAGATGAAGTCAAACAGCTCAAACAGATTACATTGCAACCCTCATCTATTAAAGTTCCCGGCGGGACAATTTTAAAAATGAATGGCTAACTTATGGAAAAGCTGAAATATCAAGAAAACCTCAAACCTCTCTCAGGTTGGAATCATCCCAGATTTGTACTAAGTGCGGTAATGGGCGGGAAAAAGGACATTTCACCCGCCAGCCACATTGGCAGGTTTTCGCGTTGTATCGTCCCACTTTCCTGTCTTATTAATCATGCATTCCCAGGAAATACACCGGGTCACTGGTGAGGAAGCCTCTCTTTCACCTGCTGCGCTGTCACATCAGGCCTTCAGCAAACCAGAGGCCATATTTAAAGGCCGGCCTGCACAGAGCTGGCACTCTCAAAGGGATAGGAAGCTGCTGCGAACTGATGGCTGCCAAAGGGAGGAAACATGCTGCCCCCAGATTTACCGACGCCTCCCTCGAGCGCTTACTAGACACAGTGGGGGCCCACCGCTATGCCCTCTACCTCCACTCTGGACGAAGGCCAGCAAGCAAGGTGGCAAATCCAGCATGGGAGGTGGTGGCAGCGGTGGTTAGTGCCAACACCCTGCAAAGGACCACAGCCACCCAGTGCTGAAAAAGGATGAATGATCTCCTCAACTCCACCAGGGTAAGTCACTCTTCTCATCACTCTCAACTCATACACTCTCAAACCCATCGCACATCCACAGGGCCCTCACTCACTGCCAGTTCAAGGGACATCAACATTCACTCTCTCACACGCACCTTCATTGTCCTCATCCCATCCATGGGACCACTCACCACCCACACATGCCAGGTGTACTTATCATCTGGCCTGGTTGGCATCCTGTTAACTCTCTCTCCATCTGTCCTCATGCAGGGCAAGCCCCGAAAACACCTCAGGAGAGGAATCTTCTGAAACCGTCATCGAAGACTAGACGCAGCGCTCACCCACACTCTCCACCAGGGTAGACACACATCTCAGTGGGAGCAAGCTTTAGAGTAGCCCCAGGGGCACATCACACTGTCTGACCCACAGCAGGAGGCAGCAGGGACTTCCCAGGTCCCCGGCACTCAGTGGACTGCTGGAGACCAGAAACCTGCTGAGACTGACTCAGATGACGAGCCCCTGGACTTGGTCATGTCACAGTTGCTGGAGCTGCAAAGGCAAGCTCAGGAACATCAGGAAGGGATGTCCGCCATACTCCTATTGCAAGGCATGATGGAGGAGTCCGTCCGCCTTCAGGCTGAGGTGATAGTGCCAACATGCCAATGCATCGAGGTCAATACTGGTGGGATGGCGGCCGTCATGGAGACCTTGGTCCAGGACATTGGTCCTGCACTGCTGCGCGGGCTGAACTCCATCACTGGCGCTATAGTTGGTCTCCAAAAGTGTCAACATGAGAGCAGTGCAGGGCAGCTCGATCTCACTCCAACTACCCCTTCTCCTCTAGGAGTCAGCCAGAGGCCCTCGGGCACCCATAGGGAGGATCAGCAGGTGCACATTTGGGGCCATCCACCAGGTGACTCCAGGAGTGTCTGGCCATTCCAAATCCCCTCTTCCTGTGACACCATAAAATCCAGCTCCACAGGCCGAGGGTGGCGGGGGGTGGGGGGGGGGGGGGGGGTGGGCACTGCCGCATAGCAGGTCCCCGAAAGCAGGCTGGGGTCCTCCAGAGGATGCCTGTCAAGGTCATCACAAATGGGGCATAGCAGTCAGCAGGCTGCCTCCATCTCCACTGTGGATGTCGGGGGAGTACCAAGACATAGCAGCAGAGTTGGGAAAGTAAAGGAGATGTAATTCTTTCGAGTACAAACACGTTTCCATCTGTTCCTATTCAGATGAAGTTACATTGTTTCATAGTTTGCCATTGTGAGATTTGAACTCTTGATCTTGGGTTTACAAACCCAGTACCCAGTTGGATAACCCAAGCATGAGTATTAATCATTTGTACATAATAATCACTTTGTTAATAAACTCCCAAGAATGCCTCCTTGCCTATGGCTTCTTGTTCTGATGAGCAGTGTTCATGTTACTCAGAGGTGAAACCTTGGTCTTTGCACAAGATAAAGGCAGGTTTCTCAGTCCAGGGCCGCTTCCCTGTGCTTTGTGCAACCTTCTCAGCACACTCATGGTGTGGCCTTCACTGTCACTAGTCACATCAGTCATGCCTGCATCTCAATGGGGCTTATCATTGTTACCAGAATGTCCTGGGCCAGTGGCACAGAGTTCCATCATTCTCTCTCTGTGTTCCCAGCACCTTTGAGATGCACCTAGTTCCCCATTTCATCAGCATCTGTGCCCGATGACAGTGCAGCCCTGAAGGGTTCCGCTCATGAAGGATGCCATAGGATCAGGAGAAGTTAAAGCTTCCCCCTGCATCTCCCTGTTCACACGGCGCAAGTGAGGTGCCATCAGCCAGACAGGATTCAGACATTCACATAAGCTATGTAAGGATCGATGGAGTGTCCACACTGCATGTCATCATCATCCTCCTGGAATGTAGGGACTATGGGCATCCGCTGCGTCTCCAATGATAGGAGCCGTATCACAGAGAGTATGTGTGCTTCCACCAACCAGACAGGAGTTAAACGTTCACAGATGCAAGGTGTGGTGTGTCCTCACTGCACGTTATCATCATCCTCCATGAATCTAGCAGCTATGAGGGCCTCCAGAGTGTGTCTTCCTCATCAGGCCAGTGCAAGGGTCTTATCACTATCATCCACTCCTTCTAGGACCTCCTCACCCTCATCACCATTGACGTCCTCAACATCAGAGGACATTTGCAGCACTTCCATTTCCTCCTCAGCCAACTCCTCTCCCTGTTGCAGTGCCAGGTTGCGAAGGGTGTAGCAGGCAACAACGATGGACTGTATTGACGGGATCCACCAGACCAGTCCAGCCGCCGGAACCTCATTTTCAATATCCCGATGGTCTGCTTCACCACGGTGCGAGTTGCAGCGTGAACCTCGTTGTACCTTTTCTCTGCTGCAGTCTGAGGCCACCGCACAGGTGTCATCAGCCACGTCCTCTATGGATTGCCCTCATCCCCGAGGAGCCAACCCTACAGCCTCTGTGGACTCTGGAAGACGTCAGGGATCTGAGACCTACTGAGAATGTAGGAGTTGTGCACACGCCCTGGAAACTGTGAGCAGAGCTTCAGGATTCTGTGTTGTGGTGGCACATCAGCTGAACATTCAGCGATTGGAAGCCCTTGCATTTGAAGTAGTTGACCGCTTGTTGCCACGGAGATCTGAGTGCTACGTGAGTCCAGTCAATTGCACCCTGCATCTGTGAGAACCCTGGGATCTGGGCAAAGTCCAACGCTCTAGCATCCTGGCTTTCCTGATCCCGGGCGAAATACACAAAGTTCTGTTTTTCCGTGAAGATGGTGTCCTTGACCCCACGGGTGCATTTTTGCATGGAGGCTTGTGAGATCCCACCGAGGTCACCTGTGGAGCCCTGAAAGGAGCTACTAGTGTAAAAATTGAGCGCCGCTGTCACTTTCACGACCACTGGCAGTGGATGCCCTCCATGGCGCCAAATCCTGCAGCAGGTAGCAGATGCGACCAACCAGTTCCCTGGACATGCATAGTCTTCATCTGCAGGAATGAAAGGCAGCATCTATAGACCCTGGGCCTATCTAGGCGCTGACCAGTGACAGCTCGCTTTGGCTCTTCAGCAGCGGGAGCCCCGGCCTCCCCTTCTTCCAGAGGGTGCTACTCCTCCCTCTGCGCAGCAAGGCACCTCCATTGCTCTCTTCTCTTTCGTCTCCATTCTCTGTAAGCCATGAGGCATACAGCTAGGTCACCAGGCTCCATGCTCCTGATGTACTCCTCCTGCAGGATGAAACAGAGAGATACAAGGGTTAGTTTGGGTGTACTAAGAACCTCTCTTGGTTAAGTCTGAAGGCCCCTTCCCCAGTGCGTGCTGGCTACCACTTGGATGGCCAGAGTTTGGTGTGCTGCATGACTGCCCGAAACCCCACCCACCTCCGCTCCACCTAACCGCCATTGGACTACATGCTGTGTTCTCAGGCACAGGTATTCTCCTAATCTGCACTGCAAGGTTGTTCTGATAGCTTGAACCATGGGGCAGACTGGTCCAAACCTGAATGATGACAATGCAATGGGTTGTGAGCACCTCCACCAGTGACTGCTCCATGGCAGTCGTGCAGTCCACTAAAATGCTTATTAGTTTGCAGTCAGTGCCCGAGGGATGAAAAGCTTTGGAGCACTTGGTGGCACGTTCAAGCCTCTGCCGTGCTTAAGTGGGCAGGTTAGCTAGAGGCCCCAATTCCAAGCAGGTCTATGTGGCTGCGCCTGAACTGTTTCAGCTTAGGAGAGATGGTCACTTTATACAAGGTTTCCCTAATATGTGGCCGCTTCCCACCCCGCCACTGCACGTCCTTGTGCACTACCATCAACCGCCATGCAGCACTGGCCCCTCCCAACAACTCACCCTAACCGTAGTGCAGCCTTTGCCCCGGCACCCTACTGTCTGCCAGCCGGGAGAAAGCCACTTGCCTGTGTCCTCGCCCACATGTGCTGCACCTCAACCTTGAAGTACAACAGGCGAACCTTGCGTGTGCTGTGCAGCGTTATTGTGCACTCACCTCCGAGTTCCCCTCAAAGTGCAGCTCGCCAGGTGCACACCTTATAAATGCTGTCGTGAAACATGTTGGCGTGCAATCACGCTGACATGCCCAGATGTTCCAGCACAGGGGCGTGATTCCAGCGAGCAGGGCTTATGATGATATGCAGGTGTATTAAAATGAAGTTCCCAATGCACGGCGTTGGCAAACGTGCCCAACTGTTGTCAGGTAGAGCGGACGATTACAAACTGGTTTCACAACGGCTTGATACCAATTTTTGGCCTTCCTGCCATATTGTCCGCTCACACCCATCATGACACCCAACACCAATGGATATGGAAAATTCCGCCCTATACCATTCGAATCAAGAACGCTCTATTAAGCAGAAAGGCATACATAAAACTGAAATTAATCTATAAAATAGATGAAGTTTCTAATGAGAATTGCAGCAGTACATTTTGAAATGAATTTCCAAAATTGTTTACAGAGCAAGGGAAATTAAGGACCAAGTACCATATCACCAATTTGCATCTTTACACAGAGGAAAGTCCCCTCATCCACTCTTGGACAAAGTCAAGGGTGAAATTGAAAAGTTCCAGCGGCAAGGTGTTATCTCACTGATCACCATGCCAACAAAATGGTGGTCAGGAATGGTTATTGTCCCAAAGCCAAATGGCTCAATAAGAATCTGCATGATTTAACTCAACTAAACAAATCAATGGAATGTGAAATCTAAGCAATGGCCTCAGTGGATGAGAACCTTGCCAAACTAGCCAAGAATACTTTATTTGCCAAATTGGATGTGAACAATGGATTTTGGCAGTTGCCTCTGGAAAAAGAATCCAGATTACTGACCACTTTTATAACACCATTCGTTCGTTATTGTTTCAATAGATTGCCCTTGCTCATAGCATCTTCTCCAGAAATTTTCCAGAGAACAATGTCTCACAGTCTAGAAGGCAAAAAGGAGTAATATGCCATTTGGATGACATACTTATACATGGATCCACGAGAGAAAAGAATGATCGCAGGGTCAGAGAAGTCCTTGGAGTCTTACAGGTTCAACACAAGTTCACCAAAGCTATGATCAAGTTTTTAGATCACATAGTTCAAGCCATTGGTATCACATTTGATCTGTAAGAAACAAAAATAATCGGAGAATTTCCACAACTCATGGACATAACTGATGGGGATGGTCAACCAAGGAGGCAAGTTCCTACCAAATTTAGCAGAGCTTAATAAGCCCTTGAGACAGCTGTTGAGAAAGAGTGAGCAGTGATGCTGGAATGTGGAGCTGCAAAATACATTCAAAAGGATTAAACAACCTTTCATCTCTTCTGAAATCTTGGCACGTTACAACCCAGAATAATCAACTAAAGGAGCAGCATCTACAGGTCTGGGGGCAATTTTATTTCAAGTGCAGAGGTATGGCAAGCATTGACAAGTTTCTATGCCTCTAGGTCACTAGCAGAAACGGATTAATGGTACGCCACAATAGAATAAAAAAGATTTGGCAGCAATGCGAGCGTTCAAAAAATTTTCAGACTGTTATGGGATTGCATTTCAAAATTGAAACAGACTGTAAGCCACTAGTCACCCTTCTGAACATGAAAGAAATAGTGAAGATGCAGTCCAGAATCCAGCAGTTCATATTAAGAATGATGTGATACGACTCAGTCACAGAGTATGTACAAGGGAAGTATCAAACAACGGCAGACACACTGTCACAAATACCATCAGAAGGACCCAAACAAGAGGATTTACACTTCATCAAAGAGGTCAAAGCGGACGCATCCTTAGTCACTCAGCACTTACCAGCTACTGCAAGAAAATTGCAAGAAATAAAGCAAGTCCTGCAACGAGATGACGAATGTCCCCAAATCCAAGAAGGATGACCAGACTATACCCCAGTAATCAGATCCCACAGCAGTATTTTGAATAGTGCAAGCACCTCACTGTCAATGACGATTTACTGGTCTTCAGCGAGAGAATAGTCAAACGGAGAGCACTTAGGCTTGAGATTCTTCAAAGACTCCACCAGTGTCATCTAGGAATAGCAATATGCCATGTGAGAGCACAGCAATCAGTCTGGTGGCCAGGCATTACTCACTCTATAGAATAAATGATTTATAACTGTCTTATTTGTGTCGTAAGAAGCCAGGAACAAAACCTCAAACCCATGAATGACAACAAGAGGGTAAAATAGTGTGAAGAAGAAACAGGCTCCGAACTTTAATCACAGGTCTATAGCACCTGAGTCACCAGTGCTGAAGCCCGGGGAGATAGTATGGGTCTGAGACCAACAGAGGGAATGATAATCATTGAAAAAATCTCCGCAACCAAGATAGTACAGGATTGAGACAGACCAGGGTATCATAAGGAGAAACCATAGCACCATAATGTCCTTCGACGAAAGCCAATAGAAACTTGGGCTTACTCTTCAGATCCTGATAAAGAAGAAGAAAGATTTACTACATGCTCTTCAGATACCCAGGAGAAGAACACTCACACTGACAGAAAGGAGAGTACTGAATATCCTTTACCTCAAAAGGAGATCAGAACAAGATCAGGGAAATTGTTCAAAGCACCTCAAAGACTAACCCTGTGAAGTCTGAGACTTTGGAGGGGGATGTAGGAGGATATACACATGATGGGGGTAGGGACTTGACGGGAGATGTAAAGTGTTTACATCAGAAGCATACATGCTGCTGATAAGATAATGATTTTAGACCTCATGACTGAGAAGTAAGTAAGATCTGGAAGGAGGAGAAGCTCCAACTTCGTGTAGAGGTCCAAATGTGTAAATACTTGCGTTAAATAAAGAGTAATGGTTTTAAGAAACTACAGACTCCAGCAGCATACTTTGGAAGGATAGACGATCCCCAAAACCCCTGTCTAGACCCCTATTACATAACAAAACACACAATACTGTAGTAATGCTTTTGTATTAGTGTCTTTTATTTAATTGTTTTTATTGTTTGCAACGTTTTAGATACGTTGAAGACCATTTACACATTTCCAACACTCTTCAGGAATGCACAAAACTGTAGGAATGACTTCCGTGAGATTCTAAGTCATTCCACCTCCAAAGATTATTTTAATTTCCTTGCTTTCTCCAACAAGTTCTGCTTTGCTATGGAATCAAATTGTACTTGAAAAGCTAAAGCTGTGTAACGTCTTCATTCACTGCCATTTTCCATTGATTCTCTTTGCCCATTGTATAGCTCAAGCGGGCCAGCTGTGATACAGTAATACACTTGCATATTGTAAACTAATTATTATTGAATCTCTTAAACTTCCTCTGGCAGGATTTTTAGAATGGTTCTATCTAAAAATACACCAAACCATGACAAATTGCTACACATGGACTTTATACCATGTTCTGAATTCCATTTCTTTCCGTTAAATTACTCTGTGCTGTATAAGATGTGATAATTACCTTTAACTTTTGGAACTAATTGGTAATTATATTGTGTTCAATGCCATCCACCCTTTCTTTATCCGCCCAGGGAGGGTGGATCCCATCAAAATGAATGTCATCTCTATTTAAATTTTGACTCTTTCTCTGTCAAGTGAGGTAGTTTTGGTTAATTGATCCTGTTCAAGTCTTGAAATATGTTAACTTTCAAACAAAGATAACCTTGTATGTAAAAATGGATTATGCAATGCAAATTCCCGATATGCTGTGGCACAAGCTGTGTCTCTACCTGTAAATTTTACAGAGTTACTCGGCTCCCAAACCAAACCTGCCCTTGTAAGGGAGACACGGGGAAAAAATATAAACCCTTCCAATTGCTCACATTGACTAGAAGCTAATAATGGAATTGGGAGGTGCATGGAAACAGGATCCTTCTCCACCATTATGGTGTATGGTGAAAAGAGGCCTAAAAATGCGGACAAGCTTCCTTAATGACTCCGTTGCCGATGGCTGCATCAAACTGAATCATACAGACCCAGAGCGTCTCAAGTTCAGTTCCAATCTTTGGCTGACTTAGCTCAGCTATGGTGGCAGTAAATGCAGGAAGGGAAGAATCAGTAAGGCTTTCATTTCCAAGTGTAAGCCAGCAGCACTGCCCTAGCCGCACCGCCACCACCTCCAAACATGGTGCCGCAGGTGCCGCGCATGATTGAAATGTAGCACTTTTGCTTCGGCCTCAGAAAGCTTGTGGGTGCAAATCCCAATCTGGAGATTTATGCATGCGTTCTTTGTGTGGTAATAACCTGACCTGCAACCTGCTGCCTACAAGGGTGGTGGAAAAAGAGGCAATGAAAGATTTCAAAAGGAAATTGGATGGACACCACAGGGCTATGGGGATAGGGTAGAGGGATGGGACTAACTGGGTTGTTCTGTAGAGAGCCAAAGTGGACCCAATAGATCTCAGTGCGGAAAGACGATGAATGATCTCATCCATGCCAGTAGGTTAAGGCAACCATCTCATCACTTTAAACAACTCACACACAAGCCTAACACACATTCACTGGCATCTCACTCACTGCCAGCTCAAGGGACATCACCACTCACTCTCTCTCACACACACCCTCACATCTCCATCTGGCCTCACCTCCTCTGGAGATTGCCTCCCTCACCCTCACCATCTTGAGGCCACTTGCACAGATCAACATGTGCCCCCACACATACACCCTAGGATAACCCCCTTTCCTCAGTACAGCTATTGCCCTGCAGCCATTGAAAAGCCTTCTGGTTGGTCAGGTAGGTGGGGACCTGCCTGTAAGCCGCCCTAAAAGTGATGTGGTTTTGCTATGAAGCCTGGCGCTGATGACCACGAGTGCTGCTCGAAACAAGGTAGGCAAACAAACCTCGAAGTCCATAGCACAGTGCAGCTCACTGTGTACATAGCCTATGTACAGTTGTGAAACACGCAGGCGTGCAATCACGTCAATGTGCGCAGATGATCCAGCGTGAGGGGGTGTTTCCAGCGAGCAGGGCTTGTAATGAGATGCTGAAGTACTGAAATTAGGATCCCGACATATGGTGGTGGGAAAGGCGGCCTGCCATTAATGGGTGGAGCAGACAATTGCAAATTGGTTTCATGACGGTATAAATCCCCTTTTTGGCCTTCTGGCTATATTGTCTGCTCACACCCGCCATGATATCCACTGCCATGGGGACCAGACGATTCTGCCCTATGACATATTATCACATTGCTGTTTGTGGGACCTTGATGTGTACAAATTAACTTATGTTTTCTACATTACAACAGTAACTACACTTCAACAATACTTGTAGCGAAAGGTACTATTTCTTTTCATATGCGCACGTCAGGTGGAAAGTGTATGTGTATGACTTGTGTGAGGACAGATTTGGGTTGGCTGCAAACACTCACTGTTTCAGATTCACGTAAGAAGAAATGTCATTTGGGCAAGATTCGAGGGTGGACATCTGATGCTGTGGAACATATGCCAACAGGAATCAATACTTTCAGAAGAGAGGGAGGGTAAACTGGCAAAAGCAAAGGTAGAGGGCACAATTTGTCACAGTGTCCTTTTTAGTTGGTCAGTGAACTTAACTGTTGATAATAAATAACAAACAACATTTTCAGCTCCCTGCATATGCTGTTTAACATTCTTGTGTCTGTTCTATTTATATCATTGTCATTGGAGGTCCCTCGATTTGAGGATGCATCTTTGCGAGTTTCTGCCTTGGTTCTTCCTGTGGCTGAACAGGCCTAGATAGGCACCAAATTAAGAAGCAGAACATCAAAGATAATAATCTCTGGGTTATCACCTAAGCCATGTGAAAATTGGCAAAGGGCATATGAGATTTAGAGACAAATGTGTGGCTCAAAGACTGGTGTAGGAGAAGTGGGTTCCAGTTTGTGGGGCACTGGCATCAGTACTGGGGAAAGTGGGGGTTATACCGTTGGGACAGTCGACATCTGAACCGTGCTGGGACGATTGTCCTCACAAATCGCATAACTAGGGAAGTAGAGAGGGCTTTAAACTAAACAAGAGGGTTGAGAGGTCAAGCTTGGGTAGAGGTAGCAATTCAAGGTGTGAAGTCAAGACAGGAGAGCAAAACAGTAATCTGAGAAATGAGGGTCAGAAAATGGCAGGAATGGGCAGAGAGAAAGAAACCTAAGAATACATCAACAGTCAAGACTAGATGTTACAAAGGTAACAAAAGGACAAAACTGAAGGCTCTCTATCTGAATGCATGTAGCATTCATAACAAAGCAAAGGTATTGATGGCCCACATTGAAGTAAATAAATATAATCTAATTACAATTACGGATACGTGGCTGCAAGACAACAAAGATTGGGTCCTTAATATTGAAGGGTACATGACATTCAAGAAGAATAGGAAGCTAGGGAAAGCTGGAGGAGTATCACTGTTAATCAAAGAGGGCATCGGTGCAATAGTTAGAGATGACCTTGGTTCAGGAGATCAGGATGTATTGATTTGGGTCGAGATGAGAAATAGTAGGGGAAAAAAGTCATTAGTTGGAGTGGTCTACAGGCCTCACAAGAGTAGCCACAGTTTAGGGCCAAGTATTCAAGAGAAAACATTGTGTGCTTGTGATAAAGGGACGGCAATAATCATGGGTGATTTTAATCTACACATAAAGTGGAAACATCAAATTGGCTGTAGTAGCTTGGATGAGGAATTCTTAGAATGCTTTCGAGATAGTTTCTTAGAGTCACATGTTCTGGAATCAACCAGAGAGCAGATTATATTAGATTTGGTATTGTGTAATGTGACAGGATTAATTAATGACCTCAGAGTAAAGGTACCCCAGGTAGCAGCGACCACAAGATGATTGAATTTTACATCCAGTTCGAAAGGGAGAAGAGCGGGTCTAAGACTAGTACCTTAAAGTTAAATAAGGGCAACTATGTGGGGATAAAAGCTAAGCTAGCTGAAGTGAACTGGGAATTTAGGCTAGAGGATAGAACAATAGTGAAGCAGTGGCAGACATTTAAGGGGATATTTCAGAGTATTCAGAATAAGTACATTCCTACTATAAAGAAAAATTCTAAAGGGAGGATTCACCATCCTTGGTTAACTAGAGATGTTAAGTAAAGCATCAAACTTAAAGAAAAAGCATACAACTCCACAAAGTTGAGTGGCGGGACAGATGATTGGACAGAATATGAAGAATGACAGAGAATGACTGAAAGGTTAATCAGGAGAAAGCAATTAGAGTATGAGAAGAAGCCAGCTAGAAATGTAAAAATGGATAGCAAGAGTTTTTTTAGGTACTTAAAAAGGATAAGAGTAAGTAAAGTGAGTGTTGGTCCTCTAGAGAGTGACAGTGGGGAGTTAATAGTAGATAATAAGGAAATGGTGAAAGAAATGAACAAATATTTTTCTCCTGTGTTCACTATAGAGGATATAAAAAAACATTCCAGTAACAGCTGCAAATCAGGAGGTGAATGGGAGAAAGGAACTTGGTGAAATTGAAATCTCTAGGGAAACGGTACTGAGCAAATTGATGGAGATGTGGCTGGCAAGTCCCCGGGTCACAATGGATTACATCCTATGGTCTTAAAAGAGGTGGCTAATGAGGTAGTCGATGCATTGGTGTTAATTTTCCAAAATTCATTAGATTCTGGAAAGGTTCCATCAGATTGGAAAGTAGCAAATATAATCCCTCTATTCAAGAAGGAAGGGAGGCAGAAAACAGGAAACTATAGGCCAGATAGCTTGACGTCTGTTGTGGAGAAGTTATTAGAAGTTATTAAGGAGGTTATAGCTGGGCACTTAGAAGAGCTCCAGGTAACAGGGAAGAGTCAGCATGGTTTTGTGAAAGGAAAATCATGTTTAACTAATTTATTGGAGTTTTTTGAAGGAGTAACATGCGCAATGGATAAAGGGGAGCCTGTAGACTTACTGTACTTGGATTTCCAGAAGGCATTTGATAAGGTGCTACGTCAAAAAATATTACAGAAAATAAAAGTGCATGGTGAAGTGGGTAACATATTAGCATGGAAAGAAGATTGGCTGGCTGGCAGAAAGCAGAGAGTATGCATAAATGGGTCTTTTTCTGATTGGCAGGATGTGAAGTGTGGTATCCCACAGGGATCTGTACTGGGGCCTCAACTTTTTATGATTTACATCAATGATTTAGATGAGGGGAGTGAAGACATGGTAGCTAAATTTGCAGATGACACAAAGGTAGGTAGGAAAGTATGTTGTGAAGAGGACATAAGGAGGTTGCAGATAGATATAGATAGGTTGAGTGAGTGGGCAAAGATCTGGCAAATGGAGTTTAATGTGGGAAAATGTGAAGTTGTTCACTTTGACAGGTTGAACAAAAAAGCAGAGTATTACTTAAATGGAGAATGGCCGCATAATTCTGAGGTGCAAAGGGATCCAGTACATGAGTCACAAAAAGTTAGTATACAAGTACAGCAAGTAATTAAGAAGGCTAATGGAATGCTATCCTTTATTACAAAAGGGATTGAACATATAAGTAAGGATGTTATGCTTCAGTTATACAGATCATTGGTGAAACTGGGTCTCGAATACAGTGTGCAGTTATGGACTCCTTATTTAAGGAAGGATGTAAATGCATTGGAGGCGGTTCAAAGGAGGTTTACTAGATTGATACCTGGAATGAGTGGGCTGTCTTATGAGGAAAGGTTGGACAGACTGGGTTTGTTTCCACTGGAGTTTAGAAGACTGAGGGGTGATTTGATTGAAATATACAATATCCTGAACAGCCTTGACAAGGTGGACATGGAAAGGATGTTTCCTCTTGTGGGTGAGTCCAGAACTAGGGGACCCTGTTTTAAAATCAGGGGTCACCCTTTTAGGACAGAGATGAGGAGAATTTTTTTCTCTCAGAAAGTTGTGCGACTTTGGAATTCTCTGCCTCAGAAAGTGGTGGATGCAGGGTCATTGAATAATTTTAAGGCAGAGGTAGGTAGATTCTTGCTAGACAAGGGAATCAAAGGTTATCGGAGTTAGATGGGAATGTGGAAATCGAAACACAAGATCAGCCATGATCTTATTGAATGGTGGAGCAGGCTCGAGGGGCTGAATGGTCTACTCCAGTTCCTATTTCTTATGTTGTTATGTTCTACGATTCTTGACCCACAATCTGCACATGGACTGCAACGGTTCAAGAAGGTGGCTCACTATCACCTTCTCAAGGGCAGTTAGGGATGGGCAATATAAAATAAAAACAAAAAATACTGGAAAAACTCAGCAGGCCTGACAGCGCCGGTGGAGTGAGAAACAGAGTTAACGTTTCAAGTCTGTAAGACCCAAGAATGGTCGTACAGAATTGAAACGTTAACTCTGTTTCTCTCTCCACAGATGCTGTCTGACCTGCTGAGTTTTTCCAGCATTTTCTGTTTTCATTTCAGATTCCCAGCATTCACAGTATTTTGCTTTTACCTATGGGCAATATAAATGCTGGCCTAGTCAGCGACACCCACATCCCATGAAAGAATTTAAAAGACCTTTGGGCACATGGGGCAGGATGTCCCAAAGCAAGATTGACTTCCTTTTCTTTCCTTCTCTCTGCCTCATCATGAAGACGTTGTGACTTAAAGTGTGATGCAGCTCGATGGACAAGTTATCGCCGTTTTGAACGATTGGTAGCGGGCTCCTCCCAGCCATTAATGTCAATGCTGCTGCGCTTCAAGGAGAGATTCAAGGAGAGATTAGTCTTTGAAGCATTTCCTTTAACCTCCCCTGGAATGCTGGCCATTTGAGAGTTGAGAAAACAGGACCTGGTGGTGGGGGGGCGATGCTTTTTTCCCAGGTGGACGCAGTATCCAGTCCATAATTTATCAGTGACTGTATGGCAGTAGTTGCAATTTATTTTGTAAAGTACTATTTTCTCCTGCTCTTTTAGATGGAAATTTCATTTTTAATGATAAACTGAAGAATGCTTATATTCCGCTTTAATTAACCCTTTATTGAAATTGCATTCTCAGAAATACCAATTTGATTATGGGATCACCAATTACAAAGAAAGCGTTAAGAGAAATGCCACCTTCTTAGTCTCTTGGTGCAGCAAATAATCCCTGACTGAGAGCAGGGATTTAGGCCCACGCTTCCGCTAGTGTTGGACTGCAATAACCTTTAAGTGATACAGGACATCCACTGGGCAGCCTTCCCACCAATGTTCTCCTTCTGCCCTCCCCGGGAGGAAGTGGTAGTTTCATTTTAACTGTTCCCACTTCACGCAAAACAGGAAGTAGGGATTAGTATTCACCCTGTCCGATTTTTCTTCTCAGTACTTCAGCTTCCATATTTCCAGCTCCAGCCTCGTTAATGAAAGCCAATAGTGTCGGGTGCGCAAATGTACATGAAACCCCAATAGAGTTTTAATATAGGAACAGGAGAAGCCAGTGGTTCCCTCGAGCCTGTTCCACCAGTCAGTGAGCTCCATCCATCGCCCTTGGACCTATTCATTCCCTTTTATATCCTTGTCCAGCAAAAATCTCTTGACCTCAGATTTAAAATTAGCAGGAAGGATGTGAAGAACCTGTGAAGAGAGGCTGAAGACGGAATTTAGCAGAATATTTCCAGGGATGAGGGATTTTAGCTCCTTGGAGCAAAGGAGACCAATGAGAGATCTGATGGAGGTATACAAGATTATGACAGATTTAGATAAGTACATGTGAACATACGAGTTAGGAGCCATTCGTAATTAGTCAGCCATTTGGCTTCTCGTAAACAAAGAAAAGCCTCAACTGGTCCCTTGGCAGGCAGGCTGCCCAACGTGAACCCACCGCTGGTATAATTGCAGTAGGAATAGGGTCAGACAGACTGCCCTCTGGCTGGATTTACAAGCTTTCTCCCACGTTCAAACCTTTCGGTGGGCAGCGTAAAACCAAGTCCTATATCACCATCATGAGAGGCGATGTCATTCAAACATACAAAATTCTTACAGGGCTCAACAGGGTAGATGCAGGAAGGAGGTTTCCCTTGGCTGGGGATCTAGAAACAGGGGACACAGTCTCAGAATAAGGGGAAAGCCATTTTGGACTTAGATGAGGAGAAATTTCTTCACTCAGGAGGTAGTGAATCTTTGGAATTCTCTACCCTAAGGGTAGATGGAGACTTGGCCATTGAGTATGTTTTAGACGGAGATTGATAGATTTCTACATATTGAAAACACAAGTGATACGGGGATAGTGCAGGAAACGGGTGTTAAAGTAGAAGATCAGCCATGAATGGTGGAGCGGGCTTGAAGGTCAGAAGAAAACAACTGTTCAGACCAGTACTCTTATTTCCCGGTATTTACTGGTGTTCCATTTTAACGTATAGAAGACCGGTTTGGACCAGTACTCTTATTTTCCAGTAATTACTGGTGTTCCATTTTAAGGTATAGAAGACCAGTTTGGACCAGTACTCTTATTTCCTGGTATTTACTGGTGTTCCATTTTAAGGTATAGAAGACCAGTTTGGACCAGTATTCTTATTTCCCAGTTTTTACTGTTTTTCCTTCTGGGAAAGCTGAATGGCCTAATCCTGCTCCTTTTTGTTATGTTCTTATATTCTTATCCTTCCCCCTGGTCACCTGCAACTTTCTGTCACAAGCAGTCAAGCAGCTGACCAGTGGCATTTAGCCTTCCCACAATGGATTGCTGTCTGCTCCTATTGGCTTAGCCTCCAGCAGTTAAAATTGGCTTTGCCCTTTTTAAAGCTGCGTAATTACAGAATCCAGTACGATGCTTGGATAAAACGATTAGGTTTACCTCTCAGTTGACCTTAAAGATTAGATGTTGCACATGGATGAAGCATAATCCCAAACTATCCCATGGAGTTCAGATTTCCAGTGAACTAAAACAATGGGAATAGTATCCAGTCCAAAGTCAACCAAAGTCTAAGCTATTAGTCCTCTATGATATAGTATAGCCATGACTATTGCAGAGAATGCTGAGGAGCAGGTGTACACACTTTGACTGAGGTTTGACTACCTGATAGTTCCTTGACAATGTGCAATACCAACAATAACTTGCATTTATATAGCATCTTTAATGTAATAAAATATCCAATGAAGCTTCACAAAAGTGTTCTCAAAAGAAATTTGACACTGAGCCACTTAAAGTGATGTTAGGACAGGTGGTCACAGAGATAGGTTTTAAAGAGTCTTAAAAGAGCAGAGGGAGGTTTTAATTGTGAACACAATAAACAACTAGAACAAAGCCCACTGATCTGTCTGATTTTTCTAATCAATCAACCGGCCCAAAGACCACTGGGTTTCAGTTTTGTTTTTCAAGTTTGATAAGGAAAGACGGCTTCTCTATCACTGCCAATCCCAGCATGGTTAGAGGCACGTGTTGTAACACCGCCATCTCAGCTGTCGTATTCAACTAAACATAATTCACCGCAAAACTGCTCGATCATTCTAGAGAAACTGCGTCGAGAAAATATTTCTTGTCATCAGAAAATATTAGCTAACCTCTAGGGATTGTTGAACTTTGACCAAGTGACCTTTCACCCAATTCCTGTCATCCTGGTGTAATCCTGACATCATCTCTTCCCTCTCGCTTTATAGGAGTTAAGCATTAACCTTTGGGAAAAATAAACAAACGAGAAGTTTGTTTCAACACTGCACTTTATCAGGTTTCTGGCCTAATAAAACAGGACAAAAGGATGGTTTAATCCAGCACCGACAGCTCTGTTCCTTAGCAGCTGAAAATCTATAGAGAGATAACATTTTACCAATATGGAACAGAATTTGATTTGTTTTGTTGTTGAGAAATTTCTTTTTTATATTGGATGTAGAAAGTAAAATTTCAAAATTTACAGATGACACAAAATTCGGAAAAGCAGTAAACAGCAAGGAGGATGGTAGCACATTTCAGGAAGACACAGACTAACAAACTGGACAGCCAACAACATTAGTGCAAGAGAGACGCTGGTAGGACATCCCCAGGCCTGGGTATAACATTCAAGATTTCTACATTATAGAATTGAGGGTTGCCATAGAAAAATAAGTATCTGGAATAAAGAATTTAACTTTATTTGGAGGCAATTTTGGCAATGGAAGATGACATGGAGATTCCACTTAGTGTTAAAAGCAATAATGAGACCAAAAATGTCAAAAGGGGATCAATCAAAGGTAAGAAGTGATAGTTATTCAGTAGACTTGTGAGAAACATTGAGAAAAAGCTGCTGGAAGAGCTGAAGGAATATAGTTTAATTGTCTTACTGAAGCGTGAGGAGAACATCAAGATGGGCCTCTATCCAGCTCTACCTGTCCCACCCCCCCTTAAACCAGCTTACATTTCACCTCTTTTCTATTTTTCCTTAGTACTGTTGAAGAGTCATACGGACTCGAAACATTAACTGTGTTCCTCTCCACAGATGCTGTCAGACCTGCTGAGTTTTTCCAGGTATTTCTATTTTTGTGTTGATCAAGATACAGTGAGTCATTCGTTTTGAGAAGATCAAAGGTTCTGAGCACTGAAAACATGCAATTTGAAGGAAATGAGGAATTAGAGTTGAATAATCAACAAAGCAATGGAAAAGATTTAATGAACTGAATGATGTAATTAATATGAAGGAGGAGTGCAAGAAAGGCAGAGCTTTTTTGAATCCAAGAATTCATGGATAAAAAAGTTTGATAATGAATCATCAGTTACAGCACAATTCAACCTGAAACTGGGTGGATCAATATGGTTTTGGTGGGAAGCCTTATTTAGAAGTGTGCATCACCAGAGATTGTCAAATCCTTTGGATGTGTCCAGGTAAATGACTAAAGTGTTGAAGGACAAAATTCTTACGGTGTTTAACAGAGAAGACTAGTTCACTGGTGGAAAGGCATATTGGAAATCATAGATTCAGTCAGGACTTTCAAACTGATCAATAGTTTGAGAGTTAACAGTAACATTCATATTTTTTTGAAAATAACTATAGAGACCATAGGGGAATCGCACACCTATAGGATACGTCTCCAAGTAGAAAAATTGGACTGGGAGTAAGAGACATTGAAGGGATAGGGTTAAGTTCAGCAGAATACTTACTCACAACAATGGGAGGAGTGCCATTATGACTCACCAATTGAGATTTTTGTGATGCTTCTGAATTTAACCTTTTGAAGCCCAGAGACTGGAAGATCTCACTAACCTGATCAGGATTATGTATACGCTGGTTATAATGTTCAACCCAAACAGAGCAATAGACAAAGGTTCTGCACCAAGCTCAGGGAGATTAGAACTGGTTAAAAAGAAGTGAGCCAGAAAAATATTTTTTTCCTTTTTAGGGGACTGGGGACTGTACTGTCAGAATGGAAGGGAATTGGAAGGGAGGTATACAGAAGGCTCACAAATTCTTTTGGCCAAGGGCGAGAAGGAGCTGCAAAAGCTAATGCTTCTTTTCAGTAAAGTTGTGTTTAACAACAGTGTTTACAGAGATTCAGGGGAGAGATAGAGTTGGCTTGGAACGCCTCAGACTGATCAATCATCCATTATCTTTGCGCTCTGTCCTCTTTCCCTCCAAACACAAGTAGTGGTGCCTGGAGATTTTATTTTTCTCCTCAATTGTTTCCTCTGATACCACTGTTTCAGCTTTGGCTCAGTAGGTAGCACTCTTTCTCTGGAGACATGAGGTTCTGTGTTTAAATCCCACTCCAAGGTTTGAGCACAAAAATCTATGCTGACACTCCAGTGAAGTATGAAGGGGATGCTGCACTGTCGGTGGTGCTGTCTTTTCAATGGGACACTAAACTGAGGCCATCTTCCTGCTCAAGTGGATGTAAAAGATGAGACTTTGTAGCGGTTTGATATACCTGAATGGCTTACTAGGCCATTTCAGAGGGCATTTAAGAGTCAGCCAGATTGCTGTGGGTCTGGAGTCACATGTAGGCCAGAACAGGTAAGGACACCAGATTTTCTTACCTAAAAGATATGAGTGGACTAGATGGGTTTTTATAACAATGGATTCATGTTCAGCATTAGACTTTTAATTTCAGATTTTTATTGAATTCAATTTCCACCATCTGCCATGGCAGGATTTTAACTTGAGTCCCCAGAGCATTATCCTGGATCTCTGGATTACCATTGACCAGAAACCAAACTGGACTAGCCATACAAATACTGTGGCTACAAGCGCAGGTCAGAGGCTAGGAATCCTGCAATGATTAACTCACATCCTGACTCCTGGAAGGCTGTCCACCATCTACAAGACACAAGTCAGGAGTGTGGTCAAATACTCCCCACTTGCCTGGATGAGTGCAGCTCCCACAACACTCAGGAAACTTGACACCATCCAGGACAAAGCAGCCCGCTTTACTGACACCACATCCACAAACATTCACTCCCTCCACCATCGACGCACAGTAGCAGCAGTATGTACCATCTACAAGATGCACTGCAGGAATTCACCAAGGCTCCTTTGACAGCATCTTCCAAACTCACAATCACTATCACCTAGAAGGACAAGGGCAGCAGATAGATAGTAACACCACCAGCTGGAAGTTCCCCTCCAAGTCACTCACCATACTGACTTGGAAATATATTGCCATTCCTTCACTGTCGTTGGGTCAAAATCCTGGAACCCCCTTCCTAACTGCACTGTGGGTGTACTTACATCACATGGATAGTTCAAGAAGGCAGCTCACCACCACCTCATCAAGGGCAATTAGGGATGGGCAATAAATGCTGACCCAGCCAGCGAAGTTCACATCCCATGAATGAATTTTTAAAAATGCCATGGCACTATTTTGAAGAAGAGTAGGGGAGTTACCCCTAGTGGCCTGGCTATTATTTGCCCCTCAATCAATGCAGATAAACAAATGATCTGGTCGTTATCACATTGCTGTTTGTGGGAGCTTGCTGTGTGCAAATTGGCTGCCGCATTTCTTAAATTACAGCAGTGACCACACTTCAAAAGTAAACCATTGACTGTGAGGTGCTTTGGAACGTTTAGTGGTTGTGAAACATACAAATGCCCCTTCTGAAGGCATTGACTCCATCCACTGGGACAAATCCACGTGCAAAAGCTACCCCCTGACTAAATATATTGGACTCCAGTGCACTCCAGAAGCAGTGAGCTCCCAGTGGGGCTGGAGGTTAGGGAGGTATTGTTCAGGTCGGGAGCTTGTCGTGCTGCTGAAAATGAAATGGACCTGAATAAATTCACTATGGTCAGCTCATTTCACCAATTACAAAACCCATTGTGCCTAACTATAGCTTAGTTTGCACTCAGAACAGAAAATGCACTAAATGACTAATAAAAAGTTAGGCTTAGTAAAAAAAATGCTTGATGTCTTGCCCATTAATCCTCAGATGCCTAGATGAAGAATCATCACTGGCATTTCCTTAAAATATTATATTTTTCCTGCTACACCAGTGTCAGTAAACGTCTGAACTCCCCATTGCATCGAATGGTAAATATTTAACTTTAAATTAATTGGAGCCAGTATTTCTTTTTCCAACACATTTCTCTGCTCTGCAACCAGAATTGAACTCTGTACTCAACCTGCAGGCCATTTTACTTATTAGCAAATTGCTCCTCTCTTGAGTAACAAGTTCTGCTTTAAGTGATATAGGATTACACAGAATTTACAGCACAGAAACAGGCCATCTGGTCTCATCCTTGCCAGCGTTTATGGTCCCCAGGAGTTCCACCCACCCTACCTCATCTGACTCTATCAACATATCCCGCTATTCCCTTCTCGCTCTTTTTTAAAATCTAACTTCCCCTTATATGGAATTATACGTGTTAATGTACGTTAATTATATTGTTAGGATACACAGATGAAGGGCATTGATTAATTAAGTACATGGAATACTTATAAACAGAGACTGCCTTCCGCAGCCAGTGGGCACCATGGAAGCTGGAGTGCTTCATCAGCCCCCAAAACAAAATTTTAATTTGACTTAATAAGGGCCAGGAATGTACGGCCCCGCTGCAGCATGTCTTCCCCAGGCGGATGCGGCGAGACGCTTAAATCTCCATTCAGTTTGGCGGGATCAGAATATCCTGCCAGGCAGAAGGGGCCATAAAATCTTGGTCAAGGTTCCTTTAAAAAACAATTTCTCCTTTGTTACAGTTCCCGCTTTAAGGGGCTATCACTTTAGTTTGATTTGATCTGTTTACTTAATTTGAACTGTTCACCTGTTAATTTACCAAATTAGTTATAGGTATACTGAAAGAAGTATAAAGAGAGACTGTCGATTCATTAGTCTGGTTAATTTCACAGGTGCTCAAAAGAGTATAAACAGAGACTGCCGGGACATTGGGTTGGAGGCAGGCATATGTAATGCTGCGTTCTGTGAATAAACCAAGAAAAGTATTAGTGTCCAGTTTCATACTTCACCAGCTGGCTTAGGATAGGAGTAACAGCCTGAACTGCTCCTTGTTGTAGCACTCTTGTAATTCCATCTTCTAACTTCTCTGGGTATAGAGATTCTCCTGAATTTCCTGTTGGACTTATTAGTGACTTGTCTTACAATTATGACCTCTAGTTCTGGGCTCTTCCACAAGTGGAAACTTCTTCTCTATGCCTACCTACCAAACCCTTTCATAATCTTTAAGACCTCTCTCAACTCACCCCCTCAGCCTTCTCTTTTAGTCCATCAACCATCACAATTACCTTTAAGATCATTAAATAGGCACTTTATGTGTCCACTACCTTCGAAGAAGAATTTTAGAATGTCATGTCACTTCAAAGAAACTAATCCTAACCAATGAGTATTTGCCATAATTTCTATTATTACAAACAGGTCAAATATTCCTACTCATGTTCTGCATTGCTAACACCTGCCAGACCAGCTGACTCCAAAACTCTGACATATTAGCTTTGGTAATGGCCTGTGGTCTGTCACTAATATAATCCCTTTCCAATGCATCTGGGTACTATTTATATTCCTCACAGCCCTCGTCATGTCCCAATCAACTGCATATTTCATGATATTCCCTGCAACTTTTGCATTACTTTGCACCCTGTTGCTATGCGCCTGTACTGCTGCTTTGTGTGCTCTCACTGGGGCGGAGGTAGTACTGAGGGAAGGAGACTGAAACTACCTGTGATTATCCAGTGGACAAAATCAGCAGCACTCGTTGACATATGGGGCAGGGTTTTTAGGTGGGTGCGATCGGCAGGGCTGGGAGCGGCCAGGGAATGGATCGCCGACTGCGATTGGTCCTCGACCCCGATTTCACACTGGCTGGCCAATCAGCGGGCGGCCAGCGGGAAAGGTGTGCTGAAATGTTCAGCGCTGCCAGGGTGTGGGCGGGAGGAGGGCAGGAGCTGACGTAAGCGCGCGTGCTGGGCGAGGACGGAATGAAAGCTCCCCGAAGGCAGAGAGCTGCCTCAGGGAACCGAAGACTTTAAAAGCAATAAATAAAGTTTTTTTAAATTCGGGGGGGAAAAAAATGTCCACGCTTCGCATTCGGTCACCTGAACATATATACATGATAAAAATTCTGTCCATATTTTTTTTTTGTTTAATAATAATCCTTGGATGAAAAACGCAAAGTCAGCCTGGCCAATTCACCCGTCCGCCAACCGTCGGGTTGGATGGGCCACGAAAAATTGGAGACACTTAACAACTTTGATCCCCTGAATTGCCCTCTTAATTGTCAGCGAGCGCACTTCCGACTTTTGCACACGCCCGCCAACCGAAATACCGCACGACGCTCGCCCGACGCCATCCCGCACAATTTCACGGCCAATCGGGTCAGGCGCGGACCCGCACGCCAACCTAAAAATTCTGCACATGCACATCTACTTAAAACAAGAACCAAAACCTATCAAGCAGCATCTATCAACCTGTAAACATTAGCAAAAGCTAATTGGCAGCATTTGCAGATATATAATTTCTATCACGCACATATATAAAGAGGTTAATCTGCAAACGTTAACTAGTATCTAACTGATATGTAAGTTAACCTAAGAACACTGGTGCAAGCTCTAAGTTAACTTAAAAGCATCAGCAAAAGGTAACTAACTAATCCAAAAAATAACTGGCAAAATCTAACAAACAGCACTTTCAGGCAAACGATCCAGTTATCCGGCTGGGGAGTAAGTTGAAAATCTAACCCATTAAGTTTTAACCATTTCGTTTGGGGAAATTTTCTGGCATTTTGGAAGCTACTGTAATTTTGCCTTTGAAACCTAAAATAATTTACCTTGAAAGTGTTACAGATATTTTAAATATGAGAAACAAAAGTGGGTTCACAGGATCTAGCTCATTCCCGTGGGAATCTAATTCCAGATAGACTGTGACTTTTGAACTGAAATATTTTGCAATAACATAATTCCAACTGGTTGTGTACTTAACATTCATGAAAGTTTACCTTTTCATCTGGCACCACTGGTTCCCGTGGCAACCTAGAGACAACCCACTTGGACTGAGGTGATGCTATTGTTTTTTTTCTTTATTCTTTCACAGGATGTGGGTACCACTGGCAAGGCCAGCATTTGTTGCCCATTCCTAATTGCCCTTGAACTGAGTGCCTTGCTAGGCCATTTCAGAGGGCAGTTAAGAGTCAATCACATTGCTGTGGGTCTGGAGTCCCATGTAGGCCAGACCAGGTAAGGGCTGGCAGATTTCCTTTGCTAAAGGATAATAGTGAACCAGATAGTTTTTTTTTACAATGATCAATAATAGTTGTCATGGTCACCATTACTGAGACTAGCTTTAATCCAGGTTTATTAATTGAATTTAAATTCCTTCAACTGCATGGTGGGATTTGAACCCACACCCATAGAGCATTAGCCTGGACCTCTAGTCTATTGATATTACCTCAACACCACCATTTCCTCTCAACTAATCTCATAACTCTTACTTTTATATAATTTCAGGAACGAGAAAGGTGAGTAAAAAAAAAATCACACACAGCATAAAGCCAAAATCCTTTGACACGCTAGCCTTTTCCTTGTTTTGATACGAACGTACCAACATACGAACAAGGAGCAGGAGTAGGCCATTCAGCCCCTTGAGCCTGCTCTGTCATTTAATAAGATCATGGCTGATCTGATAGTAACCTGAAATCTGTATCCCACCTACCACCAGTAACCTATCACTCCCTTGCTAACCAAGAATCTATCCAGCTCTGCCTTAAAAATATTCATTGCCTTTTCAGGAAGAGAGATCCAAAGACTCACGTCACTCAGAGAGAAAAATATTTCGCCTCGTCTCCATTTTAAATGGGCAACCCCTTATTTTTAAACAGTGACCCCTAGTTCTAGATTCTCCCAGAAGAGGAAACATCCTCTCCACATCCACCCTGTCAAGACCTCATAGGGTCTTATATGTTTCAATCAAGTTGCCTCTTACTCTTCTAAACTCCAGCGGACACAAGCCCAGCCTGTTCAACTGTTCCCCATACGACAACCCGCCCATTCCAGGTGTTAGTCTGGTAAACCTTCTCTGAACTGCTTCCAACACATTTACATCCTTCCTTAAATAAGGTGACCAGTACTGTACACAATACTCCAGATGTGTTCTCACTAGTGCCCTGTATAACCAAAGCATAACCTCCCTACTTTTGTATTCAATTCCCCGGTGCTTTTCAATTGTTTTCCATTTCAAAGGCTTAAAGCAGACATGGCCATTTGGAACCTAAGGAAAGGTTCATTTTTTTGAGTGGGAATAAAATCAGTTGTAATCACTTAAAACTTAGCTAGATAAAAATGCCGTTTGCAAGTACGGGTACAGGGAGCTAAATTTTGGTCACCTTCTGTGGATGTAACAGTCTGAACTCTTTCTACGTGAGGGCAGGGTCGCATGTATTATCCATTCTCAGCTGCCCTGAGCAGATGCTGGGATTCTTCCTCGAACCTAGTGATGACGCTGCTCTCACAATATTGTTAGTTAAGGAGTTCCAAGGTGATGACCCTGCAACAGTGAAGCAACAGGTAAGTGTATGTCAAAATCAGATGGTGTGAAACTTGGAGGGGAACTTGCAGGTGGTGGTGTTCACCTGGCATTGGCAATCTATTCCATTCCTACTAATCCTAAATGTCATCTCTTACACCGCCCAGGAGTGTTAACAGCTCTGAGATGTATCATATGGACTTTTTCTCTGGTTTCCTGTCACAACAAAGCAACTTCCACGGAGTGCATACGCTGAATGAAACCATCAGTCAAAGTTATTGTAATATCATATTATCTGTAAAGACCTAGGAACTAATTGTTATATGAATATATATCCAAATGTGACACATTCACCTTCACACAGCAGCCATCCGCCGAGTAACAATGGGCTGGATTTTACGGCCGCAAATCGGCTGGAATGATCCCCCCAACAACTCCGACACCGCCCCTGCACCTCCCCCTCAACGCCAACGTCCAATATGACATGATGACTTTGGATTGGCAATATGAATTCATCACGCCAGTCTTAAGTATTACATAAGGTGAGCAGGCGTGTAAATCGGAAGCCAACCAACATTTTTAAATCATCAATTAACAAGCTATTGCGCTTGTTAAAAAGCCAACTGTATTTACGTTGCATTACTTGGGCGTTGGATTGGAAAGTGTTTGGGAGTGCTTCACGGCGAGTATGATGAAGTGGTACAAGGGCAGAAGAAAAGGCCTGATACTAGGATCATGGCTGCATGTAGCAGCTTCTTCTATTGGTGCAGTGGCAGTGCCTGCATGTTCATTGACATCATTAATTCGCATTTTTGGAGCCTCCAATAAGAAATATAGAGAGGAGGAAAGAGCATGGGGGCCTCTAACTTTCACAGAATCACAGAATTGTTACGATCCAGAAGGAGGCCATTTGGCCCATTGTGTCTGCACCAGCTCACAAATTGAGCATTGTGACTTAGTGCCATTCACCTGCCTTTTCCCCATAACCCTGCACATGGTTACTATTAAAATAATCATCTAATGCCCTCTTGAATGCCTCGAATGAACCTGCCTCCACCACACTTCCAGTCGGTGCTACCCAGAGCCGAATCACTCGCTGTGTGAAAAAGTTTTTTCTCACATCACATTTGCTTCTTTTGCAAACTGCCAATAATACTGTGCCCTCTCATTCTCAATCCTTTTATGAACGGGAACAGTTTCTCCCTATATATTTTATCTATCCCCCTCATGATTTTGTAGCCATGACAGGCTTCCTGTTCATGGTATAACTCCTCTGCCACATGATGTCCTAGTCAAGACTCCAGATTTGGCGTGAAGCCCCTATTTGCACCTCTAATAGGTTGCCTTTCCACGTAGGCCCAGCCATCTTCAGCTGCTTCATCAATGACTTTCCCTCCATCATAAGGTCAGAAGTGGGATGTTCACTGATGATTGCACCATTCACGACTCCTCACTGAAGCAATCTGTGCCCACATGCAGTAAGTTCTAGGAAATATTCAGGTGGGGCTAATAACTGGCAAGAACATTGGCTCCACACAAGCGCCAGGCAATGGCCATCTCGAACAAGAATCCAACCATTTCCCCTTGACATTCAATGGCATTACGATTGCTGAAACCCCCACTACCAACAGACTGAAGGTTATCATTGACCAGAAGTTGAACTGAACTAATCATATGACCAGAAGTGAACTGAACTAATCATATAAATACAGTGGTTGCAAGAGCAGGTCAGAGGCTGGAAAGTCTGTAATGAGTAACTCACCTCCCGACTCCCCAAAGCTTGTCCGCCATCGACAAAGCACAAGTCAGGAGTTTGATGGAATACTGTCCATTTTCCTGTGTGAGTACAGCTCCCACAACACTCAAGAAGCTCAACACCATCCAGAACAGAGCAGGCCACTGGATTAGCACCCCATCTACCACCTTAAACATTCACACCCACCACCACAGACACATACTGTCAGCAGTCTGTATGACATACAATATGAATTGCAGCAACTCACCAACAGCATCTTCCAAATCCATCACCTCTGCCATCTAGAAGGACAAGGGCAGCAGACACCTGGGAACACCACCACCTGCAGCTTCCCCTCCAAGCCACACACCATCCTGACTTGGAACTATATTGCCATTCCTCCACTGTCTCTGAATCAAAATCCTGGAACTACCTTCCTAATAGCACTGTGGTGTAGCAACACCAACATGAAGTCCAGAGTTTCAAAAAGGCAGCTCACCATCATCTTCTCAAGGGCAATTAAGCAGTGGCAACAAATGATGACATTGCCTGTGACACCCACATTCCATGAAAAAATAAAAAAAACCCGTGACTAATTTTCCTGGCTGTCCTCTACTCGGAGTCAACGTAACCAAATTGTATTGCACCTGACCAGGCCCAGCTGTATTCGGCAATAATAGGCATCACAATTTGGGATTTTTAATCATTCCACCGTGGAAGATATGATCCACGTACAATTGTTACGCATGAACAGAAGTGAGGTCAAAAGGTTTAGAATCCTGATTGCTGCCAGAGTTGGAAGATTGGGAGCGTATTCCAGCCAGATTGACCAGCTGTTGGGATGCTGTCTGCCTTCTGGAGGGCAATGGAGGGTTATTTTGTGGGGGCTGGTTAGCTCAGTTGGCTCAGTGGCTAGCACGTAGTTCAGGATAGTGCCAACAGCAAGAGTGCAATTCCCATTCTAGCTGAGCAGACTCGGGACCTGCCTCCTTGCCCTGCCCTGTGAGTGGTTGGCAAGAACAAACCACCACTGATTAAAAACAGCCGAGAGTGACTCAAGCTGAAGCATCAATAGACAATGAGCCAAGGATCTGCCTTCAAGTAGAGTACATATGAATGCGTTAAATGCTCATTATACCTTTCCTCTTTAACTATCCTGGCTGCTTATGTTGGGATACTGCTACTCAGTCTGAAAATAGCAGGAGTAAGCTTCAAGGAGTCTACATCCAGAATGGACAGTAGTAAGAATAACTGGCAGTTCTATTGGTCAGTCACTAGACAGGGAAGGGGTTAAGGGTCAAACTGCTAAAATTCCATACCAGCGACATGGCAAAGGAAATATATGTTCAAAGTCAGTTGGTACATTCTTATGACAGATGTGGGTTGGATCTTGCTCAGTTGACCTTAAAATAGACTGGACCAATCCCTGATTCAGTGATGACCAAAGGAAAATGTTGCTTAGCTCATTAACTGGGGCAGCCTGGTGTTGCTTATTATTTTCTTCTTTCTGAGAAGGGACTGAAGTTAAGTTGAAATAAGGTAAGGTTGGCTTGAATCTTCCACAGCCCTTCCAACACATTTCTGACCATACCAGCCACACATCTAACAGAATGCATACAAATTTGAATCTCTATAAAAATCAAGCATTTTCCTTTGCACAGTTGTTACAATTTTTATATGTTTGTAGGGAATATAATTTAGAGTGTTAATAAAAGATATGCAATGCTGAGCAAGTAACTCTCTTAACATTCAGAAATATTTACACCTATATCAATCAGAAACATTAGCATTTCCAAACAATGTTGTTTTGGAACTGTGCACTGTGTCACATCTTAAATTTTAACAGTCAGTTTACAACACATTTCCAATATTTGTCACACATGCTGTATTTTCCTGTTGGTACAGGGCACCAACAATGGAAAAAAATTCCATTTCATAGAATCATAGAATCATTTCCCCAGCACTTACATCCCTCATGTCAGTAAGTATAACAGTTCACAAAAGATATAAAAGCATAAGAGAA
Organism: Carcharodon carcharias; assembly: GCF_017639515.1. NCBI lineage: Eukaryota > Metazoa > Chordata > Chondrichthyes > Lamniformes > Lamnidae > Carcharodon > Carcharodon carcharias. Next base: position 19,297,613 of record NC_054468.1, on the reverse strand, counting down.
AAATCTATTCATAAAACTTTGATAATTGAAAGATGAAAACTTTGAATGGGGGAACAGGATTTTAACCCCTCCTCACCAAACTCCACCCCCCTCCCCCACACCCACTGCCCAGCCAACCTAAAAACGGATGGTTTTTATGTTGGGTAGGGTGTAAAACTCTTAGACCTGACCCCAATGCACACACTTCCAGAGTGGGACAAGGAACAAACAATGATTCTGCTTCCAGGAGACAGGTTGGTCATTTATAATGAGGCAGCAAGCCTCAGATATAATCATCATTTTAAATTTCACCTTGAGTTTCCAGACCTAGATGTAGTAAGTGTCTTTCCAAAACCTGTCCACCTAATCCAGTTTATCCATTCCCTCCCACACCCCACTGTGTTCGAACAGCCATGATGCCCACCAAACCAATCCTTCCAATCTCACCACCCCCCTGCCCCCAACATCACTGATTTCTTCTCCACCCCACCAACAAAGCTTCCAATCTTCTCACTGACTTCCCTCCCTTCCTCTGGCATCGAATGCTTTTCCCCATGTCTCTCACACCCTTTTGTCTATAGCCACCCCACTGCCATGTCTTTGCCCACCCCCGACATATCTTCAACCCTTAGATCGCTCCACAACCCCCAACCGACGATTGTGATACACCAAGAAACAGTCATTCTGGGAGCTACAGCAGGTCATTTCAGAGAAGAACCTTAGACAAATCATACGTTACAGAATGTCATTTGGCCCATCATGCATGTGCTGTCTCTTTGAAAGTTATCCAATTAGTCACACTCCTCTCTTCCCCATAGCCTTCAAAATTTTCTTTTCAATTCTATATCCAATTCCGCTTTTAAAGTTAGTATTGATTCCACTTGGTGTTCCCAATTATTGCTATGCGTTGTGTAAAAATAATTCTCCACATATCCGTTCTGGTTCTTTTGCCAATTATCTTAAATCCATGCCCTCTGGCAACTGGCTTTCCTGCCAGAAGGAACAGTTTCACCTTAACTACTCTATCGAAACAGGTCATCATTTTAAACACCCCTATTAAATCTCCTCTGAACTATATTTGCTTTTAGGAGGATAATCCCAGCCTCTCTGGTCTCTCATAATAAAAAAGTCCTGATACCTGCTATCATTCTAATAAATCTCCTCTACACCCAAACCAAGGCCTTAGCTTTCTTCCTGAAGTGTGTCATCCAGAATTGGACACAATACATTTGCTGAAGCCTAACCAATGATTTATTGTGTAAATAATGCCCTGGATAATATTTACCTCCCAGCCAACATCACTAAATAAAGAATTATCTGGTCATTATCTCGTTGCTGACTTGGACCTTGCCGTGTGCAAATTGGCTGCTGCATTTCCCACATACGGTGACGACATTTCAAAAGCACCTCATTGGCTGTAAAGCATTTTTGGACACCCTGAGGTCATGAAAGGCACTGCATAAATGCACATCTTTCTTTCTCATAACTTTCTCGCTTTTATACTTTGTTTGATTCTAGAGGCCAAGGACTCTTTTCTATATAAAATGGGTAGAAGCTTGGGTAATGTGCATGAATTCAATTTGTTCCAGGTGTCATGTTCATTAGCTGCTCCAACATATTTAATTGTGGTGACATTTCAGCAGCGAAAGAATGCTTTGCTCACAATGGCTGCAATCACCAATAAGCTATAAAATGATTGGCATGGCTTCTCTCACTCAACCTCATCCTTGGGACCTGTTAGGCTTCATTTTTTTCTGACATTATTAAATCGCAAGACTGAACAAACCCAGCATGTCCCATCCTTCTTAGCAATCTTGACTCTAGCCAGGGGCTCTGGGATGGTCAAGTTATACCTTTATTTAATAGAGGCGGAACCAGTGTCTCGATCAGTGGGCCTCATGTACGTACAAATATGTTCAACTGGTTATGCATCTTCAGTGTCAGCACTGATGAAAAGAGCTGATCTCACATTTCTTGTGAGTAATGGAAAATAACACTGTCTTTACATCCAACGACTACAACTTGCATTGGTGCCTTTAAGGTACCAAGGCACATCACAAGAACATTATCAAACAAAATTTGACAATAAGAAACATAAGCAGCTGTTAAGACAGGTAGCCAAAAGATTGGACAAAGAGATAGGTTTTAACAAGCACCTCAAAGGAGGAGAGGTATTTGGAGAGGCGCAAAGGTTTAGGGAAGGAATTTCAGAGCTTAGGGCCCAGACAGCTGAAAGGCATGGCCACCAATGGTGGAGCGATTAAAATTGTCAGCTTGCAAGAGGCCAGGATTGGAGGAGCACAAAGATCTCAAAGGCCCATAGGGCTGGAGGAGGCTACGGAGATAGGGACAGTGGGGTGGCTGTAGGGAGGCGGGGTGAAGGAAGGATTTGAAAACGTGATGAGAACTTTAAAATTGAGGCATTGCCAGTAATGGCCCATTTACCTCTTGGTATTGTCCCAGAAGACCCATTACCACTGTGCTTGCTGACATTCATTGGCTCCCAGTTAAACAACAGCTCAATTTTAAAATTCTCAACCATGTTTTCAATCTCCCCGATGCCTCACCCCTCCCTATTTCTGTTAGCACCTCCAGTCTTACAACACTCTGGGCAGAATCTTATGCCCCCTCCCACCAGCGGGATTTTCTAGTCCCACCAAAGTCGATGGACTTCTTGAAAGGCTGGCCGTATTTTCCACCCCCTCAGCAACTGGGCCATAAAATTCTGTCCCCTGAGACCTCTGCATATCTTCAATTCTTCCCTCTTGCACATCCCTGATTTCCTTTGCCCCACCACTGGCAGCCCTGCCTTCAGCTGTCGAGGCCCTGAGCTCTGAAGTTCCCTCCCTAACCTTCTCTAACTCTCTGCTTTTCTTTCCTCCTTTGAATCACTCCTTGAAATCTACCTCATTGATCAAGCTTTTGGCCACATGTCCTAATGTCTCCTTGTGTGGCTTTGATGTCAAATTTTGTTTGATAACATTCCTGTGAAGCATCTCGAGAGGCTTTACTATGTTAAAGACACTATATAAATGCATATTGGTGTTGTTGTTGATACTGTCATCTCCGGTGTGTACATCTGACACTGTGATCACAGGCACTAATCAAAGCATACTGGTCCTCTTGTGTTTTCACAACAGTCTAGCTTCCTATTCCTCTCACCTAAGTCTGTTAGAATAGAATCTGATTCTCGAATACTTCTGACATTGCACCACATCGACCTGTGTGTCCAACAGGTCGATGTGATGTGTCTATGTGGGTGAAGACAGTTAGCATGCTATCTGCATTTGTCTGCTAGTTAGCTTCTCATTTTCAGCCCACACCACTGGCTGGCAGCAATGTGAAGAAGACAGCCAAATGTGTAATTCTCTCCCTGTCGGGACACAGCTTCTCCATCAGCTGTGCCTCCTCCAGGTAACACACTGAAACTGGGTCCCTCGCGATCCCAGGTTAAGGCTTCAGAGGAGGTTTCGTCTCCAGACAGAAGGTGTGCCCACTGGCATGCGGACACACCCTGGCAAACATGAACCAAAGACCCAGCTATAGGTAAATAGCTCCAATGCCTATGGATGCCTCAGGAGAGAATTTTTTTAATTTTATCATGGAATGTGAGCTTCGCTGGCTAGACCAGAATTTGTGACCCAGCCCTTGAGAATGTGGTGGTGAGTGTCGTTCTTGAACCACCGCAGTCCACCTGATGTGGGTGCACCCACAGTGCTGTTACAGAGGGAGTTTCAGGATTTTTATTCAGTGACAGTGAAGGAACAGCAATGTATTTCCAAATCAGGGTGGTGAGTGGCTTGGAGGAGAACTTGCAGGTGGTGGTGTTCCCATGTGTCTGCTGCCCTTGTCCTTCTAGGTGATAGAAGTCACGGATTTGGAAGAGTTGCAGCAGTGCATTTTGTAGAAGGTACATGCTGCTGCTGCTGTATGTCGGTGGTGGAGGGTATGAATGCTTAAGTTGGTGATTGGGGTCCCTATCAAGTGAGCTGCTTTGTCCTGGATAGTCTTGAACGTTGTTGGAGCTGCACTCATCCAGGCAAGTGGAGAATATTCCTTGTGCCTTTTAGATGGTGGACAGGCTTTGGTAATGCCATTGAATGTCAAGGGAAGGTAGTTGGAGATGGTCATTGCTTGGCACTTGCATAGCACAAATGTTTTTGGCTACTATCAGCCCATGCCTCAATATTATCCAGATCTTGCTGAATATGAATACGGACTGCTTCAGTGTCTGAGAAATTGCAAATGGTACTGAACATTATGTAATCTTCAGCAAACATCCCCACTTCTGACCTTATGATGGAAGGAATGTCATTGATGAAGCAGCTGAGGATGGTTGGGCCGAGGACACTACTCTGAGGAACTCCTTCAGTGATGTCCTGAGTTGAGATGATTGACCTCCAACAATCACCTTCCTTTGAGTTTCACATGAGTTGAGAGTTTTCCCCCTAATTTCCATTGACTTCAGTTTTGCTAGGGCTCCTTGATGCATCACTCTGATAAACACTGTCTTGATGTCAAGGGAGGTGACTGTCATCTCACCTCTTGCGTTCAGCTGTTTTGTCCATGTTTGGACCAAGGCTGTAATGAGGTCAGTATCTGAGTGGCCCTGGTAGAACCCAAACTAACTGTCAGTAAGAAGGTTAGTGTTGTGTAACTGCTGCTTCATAGCACTGTCAACAACCCCTTCCATCACTTTGCTGATGATCGAGAGCATTCTGATGGGGCTGGGTTGGATTTGTCCTGGGTTTTGTGCACACAATATGCCTGGACAATTTTCCATACTTTCAGGTAGATGCCAGTGTTGTAGCTGTACTGGAACAGTTTGGTTAGGAGAGCAGTTAGTTTTGGAGCACAAGTCTTCAGTACCACTGCTGGAATGTTGTCAGGCCCATAGCTTTTGCAATATGCAGTGCCTTCAGCAGTTTCTTGATATCACGTAGAGTGAGTTCAATTGGCTGGAGACTGAAAATATGGAAAATTGCCCAGGTATGTCTTGTGCACAAAACCCAGGACAAATCCAACCAAGCCAATTACTACCCCATCAGTCTACTCTCGGTTATCAGCAAAGTGATGGAAAGGATGGTCGACAGTGCTATGAAGCAACAGTTACACAACAATAACGTTCCTACTGACACTTAGTTTGGGTTCTGCCAGGGCCACTCAGATACTGACCTCATTATAGCCTTGATCCAAACATGGACAAAAGAGCTGAACTCAAGAGGTGAGATGAGAGGTGTGATACTGGGGACTTCAGGAGGAGGCAGAGATGGATCATCCACTGGGCACTTCTGGCTGAAGATGGCTGCAAATGCTTCAGCCTTGTCTTTTGCACTGATGTGCTGGACTCCCCCATCATAGCCTCCTCCTCCATTTAGTTGTTTAATTGTCCACTACCATTCAAGACTGCAAGTGTCAGGATTGCAGAAATGTGGTCTGATCCATTGGCTGTAGGATGCTTAGCTCTGTCTATCTGTCACATCTATCATATCTATCTCTGTTTATCATATGCTTCTTCTGCTGTTCGGCATGCAAGTAGTTCTGTGCTGTAGCCTCATCAGGTTGACACCTCATTTTTAGGTATGCCTGGTGCTGCTCCTGGCATGCCCTCCTGCACTCTTCACTGAATAAGCATTAATCCCCTGGCTGGATAGTAATGGTAGATTGAGGGATATGCCGGGCCATGATGTTTCAGATTGTGGTTGAATATAGTTCAGCTCAGCTGATTACCCACAGCGCCTCATGGATGCCCAGTTTTTGAGTTGCTAAATCTGTTCTAAATTTATCCCATTTACCATGGTGGTAGTGCCACACAACATGAAGGAGCGGATGCTCAGTGTAAAGATAGGATTTCGTCTGCACAAGGACTGTGTGGTGGTCACTCCTAAGAACACTGTCATGGACGTCAGTGACAGGTAGATTGGTGAGGACGAGGTCAAATAGGTTTTTCTCTTCTTTTGGTTCCCTAAACACCAGCTGCAGACCCAGTGTAGCAGCTATATCCTTCAGGAACATAAAGGGCTATGGGGATAGTGTGGGGAAAAGGCATTAAAGTGCTCGATCGATTAAAGTGATCGTATTGAATGATGGATCAGGCTCCACGGGCTGAATGACTTTCTCCTGTTCCCATGTTCTTATGTTTCTAAGACTCGGACAGCTCGATCCGTCGTGATACTGTCAAGCCACTCTTCGAGATGGACATTGAAGTCCCCCACCAGAGTACATTCTGTACTCTTGCCATCCTCAGTGCTGCTTCCTATTGGTATTCAACACGGAGGAGTATTAATTCACCAGGTGAGGGGGGCAATAGAGTGGTAATCAGCAGGAGGTTTCCTTGCCCATGGCTCTCCTGAAGCCATGAGACTCTATGCGGTCTGGAGTAAATGTTGAAGACTGCCAGGGCAACCCCTTCACGACTGTATACCACTGTGTCCTCACCTTTGGTGGGTTTCTCCTGCTGGTGGAACAGGACATACCCAGGGATTGTGATGGTGACGTCTGGGACATTATCTGTCAGGATGTGATTCCATGAGTATGACTGTATCAGGCTGTGGCTTGACTAGTCTGTGGGACAGCTCTCCCAATATTGGCACAAGCCCCCAAATGTTAGCAAGGAGCATTTCACAGGGTCGACAGGGCTGGATGTGCCATTGTTGTTCCGGGTGCCGAGGTTGAGTTGAAGGCTAAGGGGGTAAACTCTGAGAAAATATCTGGAGTGGATCCCAAAGACAGACTGACATCTAAACATATCCAGCAACTCCTGCAACCAAGACATACGGCGGAATCATCCCAGATTTGCATTAAGTGTGATAGCGGGCATACAAACAGTCATTTTACCAGCCAGTCAAAATGGTGGGTTTTCACACCATATCGTCCCCTTCCCAGCGCATTCCGCCTCAGTAATAGTGCATTGACAGGAAGCACTCTGGATCGCTGACGGGCAGACTCGGATTTGCCCACCACGCTGTGACCTCAGCACTTCCTCGCTCCGGGTGCCATATTTAAAGTGCACCAGAGTGCAGCCTACTTTGTGTCTTCAGACCAGGGCTGCTCCAGGTGACAGATGGCCCAGAAAGTCAGGAAGATGGCAGCCCCCAAGTTTAGTGACACCTCTCTGGGGCACTTGCTGGATGCATTGAAAGGCCACCGCAATGTCCTCTACCCCTGCTCTGGCCACAGGAGGTCCACCAAAGTCACCAATCCGGCCTGGGAGACAGTGGCAGCAGCCAGTTAGCACCACTGGATCACAGAGGAGGTCAGCCATCCAGTGCAGGAAGAGGATGAATGCTCTCATCCGTGCCATCAGGGTAAGTCAACCCACCTCATGACTCTCAACTCACAAACACATCACACATCTACAGGGATCTCACACCTCAAGGGACAAGATCATTAGCTCTCACATAAACCCTCACATCTCCATCAGGCTCATATCCTCTGGAGCTCACGTCCTCATCCTGTCCATGGCTCCGCTCACCACACAAGCATTCCACACAGTGTCAAGCGTCCTGCTCACACTCTCTCCATCTGTTTTCATGCAGGAGGAGCTGGCTTACAGCAGCAGGGAGAGGTCCCAGACTGGGAGTGGAGTGGCCCACATTAGGCCCTTCACTCACTTTGAGGGGCGTGCCATCGGGCTGACTGGTGAGGACATGGACTGTGCCTGTGGCAACGTTGAGGTTGGCATCCAACACAAATGTGCAGATTCTGCACCACATCACCCATCTCTCAACTCAACTGGGAGTGCTCTGCCCTGTTTTTGACTCTGCTGCCATGCACTAATCATCTCTACTTTGGTTCACAGGGAGATCTGCCAAGCGACCGACACCCTCAGCCAGCCAGTCCCTCAGCTCCAGCTCCATCCAGGTCCTCACCTCCATTGAAGAGCCGGAAATAAGCAGCCTGGAAGACCCGTCACAGCGCTTACCCACACCCTGCACCAGTGCAGAGACACACACCTAAGATCCTAGGTCTAAAGTAAGCTTGGATTCACAATCTGACGGTCATGACAAGGACACATGTCCACAGCAGGAGGAGGAAGTTTCAGCGGAGTCACCCATGTCCTTTCCTGCATCACTGTCAACCCCAGGCATCACCTTCCATCACCCCACTGTCACCTACCAACACAAACCCTTATCTTTCCAGGATGTCCAGGTGAACGTTCACATTCTCTACCTTCCTGGGAATCCCACCTCCATCCACATCAACCTCCCCGGCCTCCTGCCTCCCATCCCTCTCCCCCAGTGTCCATGTCTGCCTCCTAGTCCCCATCAACCACCCTCACTGTCCCTTCTACGACTACTGACGCACCCTCACCCTCCCACTCTTCCAGCTCTCTCACACTGCCTCCTCTTACACTCATTCCATCCTACCATGCCCACCTTCAGTGCATTCACCAGGAGGCAGTTACTGACTCCTCAGACCCCTCCCTTGCACATTCAGCTGGACATCCCCCTTCGCCTTATTTCCTCCTCCACGCTTATTCCCTCCTCTCCAATGGATGCCTTCCCTCCTGCCCCCTCCAAACTCCCTCTTCCCTTGGACACCTTCCTCACCCACCGACACCTCCCCCCCGCCATACTCCATCTTCCCACCTCCCAACCTCAACCCCCAGACACCTTAGTTTCCCCCCTCACCAACAACTTTGTTGCCCACCCACCAACCTCACCAGCCTCATCAACCCCGATACACCTTCCTCTCCCAGTCACACTTAGGCCTTCCTCTCCCGCCCAACCTCCACCGCCCCCCCACCTGGTACACCTTCCTCTCCCACTCACAGCTGGATCTTCCTCTCCTAACCTCCAGCCAATCATCCAATGCAACCCATGGCCAAGATCATGATGTCCCGAAGTATCAATGGAGGCCTCCGATCTTCCAAGAGCTGTTTTGTGGTGGAGCCATGTCCGTGAGAATCCACCCAGCATTTGATGCATATGTTCCTCCAGAGTCCGGTAGCTGGAGAGCTCCAGCATCTTCTTCTCCTCAGATGTCCGTGATCTGAGCAAGGCCCTAATGGTGAGCTCTGACTTCTGAATGTCACACTTGTCCAGATGTATTCTGGGTCGGCACGTTTTCCCACTGGCGCGATGGTAAATCGGAGGTGGGGGAACGATTCCAGTCGGGCCTCACTTTGCATCCCATTACCGGGATGTAAATCCAGTCCACGCCGGCCTCCAGTGGGATCCGGCATGGTGGATGATCCCGTTGTGCTTTCACACCAGCGTGAAACCAATTTCTGCCCTTCACGCTGAATTAGCCCTCCACCCCGCTCGCCATGGTGCCTGACGCCAATGGGACCGGATGATCCCGCCCACAGTGTTTTGCATTCCTTTGGGCTCAACTGTTTGAGAGGGGCACCCTGACATTTGGGAAGCCCATCGTCTCCATAAATTTTGTTCAGGCTTGCACCCTGGAGAGGTCTCTTCAGTATTTCTGCAGGGCGTTAACGCAACATGGGAGAGAACAGTTAAGAGTTAACAGCCTAACTTGATTGGCACAGAGGATGGGTGCAATGGGCTGTTTCCAACATTGAGAGGGGCCATCATGCACCCCAACTAGTGAGGTGGTGACCCGCCATCTTCTTCAATGGATGCTTGGAGCTTAGAGTTTCTGCTCAAAAGTCAACAGAAACCATTGCACCAGGTGAACAAATAAAAAAAAAGGAAGATGCCAACTCTTCAACTGGCAAGCTGAAATGTCAGGACCATGTGACCATAAGACCATACGATGTAGCAGAAGTAGGCCATTCAGCCCATCGAGTCTGCTCCGCCATTCAATGAGATCATGGCTGATCTGATAATTATCAATTCCACTTGCCTGCCTCTTCCTCATAACCCTTGATTCCCTTACTGATTAAAAATCTGTCTAACTCAGCCCTGAATATACTTAATGACCCAGCCTCTACAGCCCTCTGCAGTAAACAATTCCACAGATTCACTGCCCTCTGAGAGAAGAAATTCCTCCTCATATTTGTCTTAAGTGGGTGACCCCTTACTCTGAGATTATGCCCTCTGGTCCTAGACTGTCCTACAAGGGGAGAGTGCATAGACTGACAGCTGACTTGCAGATGGTCGATGACACATGCAAGACAGGCATGTTCAACATGGAATTTGGTGGGCTGAACATTGGCATAGCCTCCCTACAAGAGACCAGGCTTGCCGAGAGCGAATCACTGCAAGAAAAATGTTCATCTGGCGGGGGATGAGTTCAGAGGAAATGTGTGAGCAAGGTATTGGCTTCACAGTAAGGGACTCACTACTCTCAATGATAGGACTCCCCTGCCCCCAACAAATGGTTCAGAACTTGTTCTCGCCATCCACCTCTCAACATTAACAGGTCAGTTACCATCATGAATATCTATGCTCCAACACAGTGCTCCATTACAGAGGTGAGAGACCAGTTCTATGAAGACCTTGTCATTGCTATCCCTAAGTCAGAACACCTTTACCCACTGGGGGCTTTTAATGCAAGAGCAGGTATGGACATTGAGGCATAGTTCTCCTGCCTAGGACATCATGACCTGGGAAAGGTAAATGAGAACAGACAGAAACTACTTAAGCTTTGCTGCTAACATGAGTTTTGTGTAACTAACACCTTCTTTCAGAACAAATTATGCCACAAGATGTCCAGGAGACATCCAAGATCAATGCCACTGGCACCACCTGAATCTGATTATCACCAGACAAGATTCTCTGAACAGCATTCTCAACACACTCAGCTACCACAGTCCTGACTGTAATACAGATCGCTCCCTGGTGTGTACTGGGGTTAGGACGCAACCCTTGAACTTTTTCATCCAAAGCCCTTGTGCCAATGTCAGTCATATTGCCTACCCAGATAAAAACCAACAGTTCCTTGACTCGATTGAACAGGCGCTGTCAGGCATCCCCACACAGAGTGCAGAAGCGAAATGGAACATACATCTACGGTGTTGCATTCTCTACATACGGGAAGCAAGAACAGAAAAATGCTGACTGTTTAAAGACTAACGTCACGGTGATGGAACCAACCACTGAAGACAAGCAGTCTGCTGTCATTAATTACAAGAGAGATCTGAACAAGAAAACTCTGAATGCACTAAGATCTGCTCAAAGTAAAGTCCAACAGACAGCTAGGCGGTGCACCAGTGACCCTTGGTTACAACTTTGCCAAAATATCCTGATGTCCTTTGACACAGGGAATGCTAGAAGCATGTATGAAGGGATCGAAAAGGCAAGGGCGAAGGAAACGGCTCCATTTGAAAACAAAGGCAGGTCATCACCAACTGCAATAAACAGCTGGACAGTTGGGTGGAACACAAGCTTGAGTTGTACTCTAGGCAGAACACTGTGACTGAGGAATCTCTAGGCACCATAGAAAACCTGCCTGTCATGGCAAAGCTGGATCTTGAACCCACAGTGGAGGAGCTTAGCAAAGCTATAAACTTATTTGCCATGGGCAAAATTCGAGGTGCTGATGCTATACCACCTGAACTCTTCGAGCAGAGGAAATTGGTAGTCCTGTAGGATCTGCATGAACTTCTCTGTCTCTGCTGCAGGGAGGAGACATTGCCCCAGGTTATGCATGACCCTGTACAAGAACAAGGGTGGCCATAGCAATCGCAACAACTATTGAGGCATCTCCCTGCTGACCACTGTGGGAAAGGTACTTGCCTGGTGTTGCCTCTGTCAGACTGTGATCCTGGCTGAACGCATCTATCCTGAATCCCAGTGTGGTTCCAGAACTGGAAAATCTACAATTGACATGATCTTCTTAGTCCAGTAGCTGCAAGAAAAATACTGTGAACAAAAGAGATCACTATAAATTGCCTTCATCGATCTCACCAAGGCATTCGAGCATGTGGGCAGAGGTGGTCTAGTTAAGCCGCTGGAGAAAATTTGCTGACCGCTGAAACTGATCAATGCGACCTCTTCTCTCCATGACAACATGATGGGTAGGATCAGCTGTGACAAAGCAACATTGGAACCCTTTGAGAACCACAGCTGGACCAAACAGGGTTGTGTTCTGGCACCAACACTCCTTGGCATATTCTTCTCTTTGCTATTGTCATATGCCTTCAGGCCATCTACAGAGGGTGTCTATTTACAGGCCAGAACTGGTGGAAAGCTGTTCAGCCTAGCTTGCCTGAGATCCAGGGCAAAGGTGCACCAAGACTTCATCAGAGTGTTGTTCTATGCTGACAATGCTGTACTTGCATTCCATATCAAGGAAAAAACTTCAGCTGCAAATGGACAGATTCTCGCACCCCTGTAAAGAGTTTGGTTTAACCATCAGCATCAGGTTGTACTGCCATCTATCAACATTGACAATGCGACACTGGAGGTTGTCGATAGCTTCACATATCTAGGCTCCACAATCAGCAGCAAGCTGTCACTTGATGCTGAAATCAATACATGCATCACAAAAGCTACAGCTGTTATGTCCAAGCTGAGGGGGAGAGTGCGGAACAACAGCAACCTGACTGAGAACACCAAACTGTGAGTTTGCCAAGCCTGCGTCCTCCGCACACTCTTCTACAATGGTAAATAGCTGGACAACATACACTAGGCAGGAGAAAAGGCTGAACAGTTTCCATCTTCACTGTCTCAGACGTTTCCCCGGCATCTCTTGGCAGGACAAGGACTCAGAGGTCCTGGAGCGTGCTAATTCCATCAGCATATACTCAATGCTAAGCCAATAACCTCTGCGTTGGCTCAGCCACATTCATGGGATGGATGTTGGCCGTATACCCAAAGACCTTCTGTACGATGAACTGGTCATTGGGTCACAACTTTCTGGGCGTGCATACTGCCATTATAATGATAGCAGCTGAAAATGATTTATGAAGGTGGTGGGTATTAACACTGACAATTGGAAGACAGTTGCTGACAGCCGTGAGCTCTCGAGGATGACTGTTTTGAGGGGCATTGGAAGGGACGAGTGAAAAATAAAGCTTAGCTGGCCCAGAAGAGGGCACAGAGAAAACAGAGGCCAGTGAATCATACACTTTCTCAGTCCACTGTCTTACTCTGTAGGAAATGTGGCAGAGACTGCCACGCCAGACCAGAGCTCCTGAGCCACACCAGGCGATTCTTATCACGGAATTGACCAAAACGGGCCAACCATCATCTTACCAGACAAAAGGCAACCACGGACTGACAAGAGGTTGTTTATTTCTTTCCAGGGGTCTCTCTGGTCCCTTTTATAATGACCTCCTGTCTTCCATCTCTTACTCCCAAAAAGGACCAGTAATTCTTAACATCACTAATAGAGTCCTCAGCAACCAGAGAAATAGCTGACCTAAACAAAGACTGTTTAAATTTATTGACTGATGCTTTCAGAATGACAGCAGTTGATGAAAATTTATCAATGCAAATGGCCTCAATGTCAAAGGTCTGTGAGGTGGCTTGTAGCCACCGATACAGACACTGCAAGGTCTTCTGCTGGGGCTAGATAAAATATCTTTTGTAGCATTTACGGTGTGGAAAGTCCCAGCTTACCGCAAATGTAGCATTTTTCTTTTCTGTCTAGAACTATTAAGAAAATGTTGCTCTTAGCATTCAGAATGGTAAGAATTTCTGGCTGGCTGTTACCTGCCACAACAGTTCTGAAGAGTGGGAGTGGTGGGAGATCATTACCTGTATCTCAGGGTAACAGATAAAACTCCTACGGCTTGCGTGTCATGTTCAATGGGACACAACCTTTCAGCGAGCTATGCAGCGCTTGCAAATTCAGTAACCCCTGGTGAGGTACTTGACAAATTCAACTCGACCTTCAGGGACCAAGATTGCATAGCCTGAATAAACTGATGTTGTCATACTGTATCCCAGCCATGAATGCTACTTTTAATATGCAGAGAGTGCATTGAGTAAGAAGTATACATATTAATGCCTCAATTGGGTTTGAACTGTCTCTGCAGATACAAAAGCATCCATACTTGATGAGGCTTCCTGTGAGAAAATGCTTGCTCAAGTGCCTTCTCCTTTATGCAGCCAGTCCTTTCCCTCTTTTTCAAGCACTCCTTCATAGTCTGCTCAGACACTCTCACTCAATAGCATAACAACTTAAATAAGATACATGTACTAACAATGGGCGACAGCTGTGCATAATTCAAACTTGCAGAACCAGGTGGATACATTCTCATCTGAAAATGCTTCAAGGCAAGCACAGACCCAGTGACCTGTTGCTTGGAGTCTTGCAGCTGAAGTTGCATCTGTGAAGTTGTCCTCTCCAAGCAATAAATAAAATTGTACATTAGCAGAGAAAAGCCAGCTTAAAAACAGCACTTTTTTCCCCACACACTACACGAACAGATCTCAAAATGGGACAGGAATATGTGAAGAAGCCATTTAAAGCAGTTAATGTCCTATACTAATCAACTCCACTGGTAAAGCCATGGATGAAAATAGGGCCTGGGATTGAAAGAAATGAGGATAAATATAGACACTATCAATGGAACACTATCATTCCAGCCTTCCTGTATAACCCTGAAAATGTTATTGATGGAGTACACTGTGGAATGTAATATTAATAAAAAGAGACTTTGAATTTGTATGACACCTTTCACATCCTCAAGATGTCCCAAAGTGCTCTTTTTATATTTGTTCTTGGGATGTGAGTGTCACTGGTGAGGCCAGCACTTACTGTCATTCGTAACTGCCCTTGAGAAGATGATGATGGGCAGTCCACCCACAGTGTTGTTAGGGAGGGAGTTCCAGGATTTTGACCCAGCGACAATGAAGAATTGGCGATATAGGTTCAAGTCACATTGGGAGAGTGACTTGGAGGGGAACCTGCAGGTGGTGGTGTTCCGTGCAAATGCTCTTGTTCTTCTAGATGGTAGAGGTTGCGGGTTTGGAAGGTGCTGTCACAGGAAGCATGGCATGTTGCTAAAGTGCATCTTGTAGACAGTACACACCTCTGCCGCTGTGCATTGGCAGTGGAGGATGTGAATGCTTAAAGTGGTGGATGGGGTGCCAATCACGCAGGTTGCTTTGTCTTAGATGGTGTTGAGCTTCTTAAGGGTTGGAGTGGCAACTATCCAAGCAAATGGAGAGTATCCCATCACACTCCCGACTTGTGCCTGGTGGACAGGCTTTGGGGAATCAGCAGAATTCCCAGCCTCTGCTCTGCTCTTGCCACACAGTATTTATTTGACTGGTCCAGTTCAGTTTCTGGTCAATGGTAACCCTCAGGTTTGATGGTGGGGGAATTTAGTGATGGTAATGCTGTTGAATGTCAAGGGGAGATGGTTGGATTCTCATGCTCATGTCCTGGTACTTATATTGTCCAGATCTTGCTGCATGTGGACATGCACTGCTTCAGTGTCTGCGGAGTTGCAGATGGTATTGATCATTGTGCATTCATCAGGAAACATTCTCATTTGGATTTTGTTGAAGGGAAGGTCAGTGATGATGCAGCTGAAGATGGCTGGGCCTAGGACACTACATGAGGAACTCCTGCATCACTGTCCTTGGGCTGAGACGATTAGTCTCAAACAACCACAAACACTTCCTTTGTGTTAGGTTTGACTTCAACCAGTGGAGAGATTTCCCTGATTCCCATCATTCTCAATTTGCTAGGGCTCCTTGATGCCACACTAGGTCAAATGCTGCTTTGATGTCAAAGGTGGTCACTCTCACCTCACCTTTGGAATTCAACTCTTTCGTCCATGTTTGAACCAAGGCTGTAATGAGGTCGGAAGAGAAATGCCCCTAGCGGAACCCAAACAGAGCATCGGTGACTAGGTTATTGCTGATTCAATACCACTTACCACTTGATAGCACTGTCTATGACATTACTTCAATGATGATTGAGACCAATGGAGCAGTAATTGGCTGGATTGGATTAGTCCTGTTTTTTGTGGACTGGACATATCGGGCAATTTTCAACATTGTCAGGTAGAGGCCAGTGTTGTTGCTATAGTGGAACAGCTTGGTTAAGGGCACTGCTGTTGCTGGAGCACCAGTCTGGAGCAACAGCCAGGATGTTGCCAGGGTGTGTAGCCTTTGCTATAGCCTGTGTCTCCAGCCATTTCTTGATATGATATCATGTGGAGTGAATTGAATTGGCTGAAGACTGACACCTGTGATGCTGGGGAGCTCAGGAACAGGATGAGATGCATTATCCACTCAGTTTTTCTGGCTGAAGATGATTGCAAAAGCTTCAGCCTGCCTGTTGCGCTGAGGATATCATTGGGGATAGCGATGTTTGTGGAGCTTCCTCCTCCAGTTAGTTGTTTAATTGTCCACCACCATTCACAACTTGATGTGGCAGGACTGCAGAGCTTTGATCTGATCTGTTGGTTGTGGGATTGCTTAGCTCTGTGTATAACATTTTGCTCCTGCTGTTTAGCATGCATGTAGTCCTGTGCTGTAACTTCACCAGGTTGGACCTCATTTTTAGATATACCTGGTGATGATCCTGGCATGCCCTCCTAAACTCCTCACTCCTCAGGTTGGACCCCTGTTTGGATTATAATGGTGGAGTGAGGAATATGCACTGGGTCAAAATCCTGGAACTCCATTCCTGACAGCACTGAGGTGTACCTACACCTGCTGGATTACCGTGGTTCAAGAAAGTAACTCACCATCTTCTCAAAGACAATTAGGGATGAGGAACAAAAGCTGGCCTTGCCAGCAATGTTCACATCCCATGGAAGAATTATAAAAATGCTGGGCCCTGAGGTTGATTATGATTGAATGCAAATCTGCTGCTGATGATGATCCACAGCACCTCATGAATGCTTATTTCTGATCTGCTAGATCTGTTCTTCATCTATCACGTTTTACGTGGTGGTAGTGCCACACAACATGATGGAGGGTGTCCTCATTGTGAAGATGGAACTTCGTCTCCACAATAACTGTGCGGTGATCACTCCTACCAATACTGTCATGAAAAGGTGTATCTGCAACATATAGGCTGGTGAGGACCAAGTCAAGTAGGTATTTCCTCTTGTTTGTTCTCTCACCATCTGCTGCAGGCTCAGTCTGCCAGATATATCCTTCAGGACTCAGCATCTTGCCAGTAGTGGTACTCTTGGTGAAGAATATTGAAGCTCCCCACACAGAGTACATTCTGTGCCCTTGCTACCTTCAGTGCTTCCTCCAAGTGATGTTCAACATGAAGCTTTCATCAATGGAGGGGACTGAGGGAGGGCAGTAGGTGGAAATCAGCAGGTTTCCTAGCCTGTGTTTGACCTGATGCCATAAAGATTTCCTAAAACTAAATCTAGAATTGGCCTTAGTCTTGTTGGACTTTCTGCTTACTGGGATAAAAAGCTTTCTTGAATGCATTTCAAGAATTCTGCAACCTCTATATCTTTTACATTTATTTTATCCCAGTTAATACTAAGGTAGTTGAAATCTCCTACAACTAGTGTTGGAGGAGGCTACAAAGATAGGTTGGGGTGAGACCATGGAGTGATTTGAAAACAAAGGTGATCGTTTTAAAATTGAAGGATTTTAAAATAAAGGCTATTACCACAATACTTGCCAATCCTGGTTAATTGTATCAAGATAATGTTCCCATGTACTCACGTTCTTTGTTCAGTAAACATCCGTTAGACTCTTTTGTCCAGTTTTTACAGAGATTCTACAGTTTCTGTAGCTCCTATTTACCTAACTAGCCATTAAACATTGTTCAAAGTATGACCCAATCCATAAAAGTATAAATGGAGAGCATTCTGAATTAGCCTGTGTTGAAAGTGGAATTCTTTTGGCCTGTAAGATGTGCCTATCTTATATAAGAATAATTTTAAAGTTGTGATAACTATAAGATGGACTGGAAATGCTCGGATAGTTTGCCACATCAAAGCCTAGGGAGCTTTGATCAAGGATTAGCGAAGTTAAAGGTTATCTTGGAAGGGAGGGGCACTTTAACTGCTAATTTCGCAACCAACATTCCAGATGAGAACTTTGTTTGCAACTGGTGTGTCAATAATGTTACTGACTTCCCCACCATCTCTAAATTAACTACTAGGTACACATGACCCTTTACATATATAATTGCTGGCAATCCATTGTAAACTGTAGTTTAGAACTGACGTCATTGTTACAAGCTTGTTGCTTTGATGGATTTAATGTGACCAAGCTGACTGCCAATTAGAGGATTAAAGCAAAATACCGCGGATGCTGGAAATCTGAAACAAAACAGAAAATGCTGCAAAAACTCAGCAGGTCTAGCAACCTCTGTGGAAAGAGAAACAGAGTTAACGTTTTGAGCCCCTAGGTCCCTTCTTCAGAGCTCTTAGAGTTTTTCCAGCATTTTCTGTTTTTGTGCCAATAAGAGGAATTTGCTCCAGCTGCACAGGAAACACATCTTTATAACTCATGGCCCTTCTCATGCTCTTCACTTATCTGTTCCTTGTGCTGCTATATGGGATAGAGGCTCATGGATCTCCCTAAGCAAGACACACGGGCAAGATTTTAACCCAGTCAAAACCCACCCATCCGCACAGCGTTAAAATCAGGCCCTTTCTGTGTCACCCTGGAAACAACAGCTGGGAAAGTCCTGAGGCAGCTTCCTGGAGGATTAGGAAGGTAGAAGCAGAATTTCTGCCTGCTGCATGAATGTATTCCTGACCTCATTGATTGTATTTAAGACCGAGATAGATAGGTTCTTGATTGGTAAGGGGATCAAAGGTTATGGGGAGAAGGTGGGAGAATGGGGTGAGAAACTTATCAGGCATGATTGAATGGCAGAGCAGACTCGATGGGCCGAATGGACTAATTTCTGCTCCTATGTCTTATGTCTTATGGCTCATGACCCTGCCCAAAATCCCTGGAGATCAGGGCCGCTTGAATATTGAGGCTGGTCATCCATACAATTTCCAATGCAATTGGGGTTTCATCATTGGTCGTGGGAGTGGGGAGAGAAATTGCTGCAGCCCTTTCTTTCTGTGTAGGGCGAGTCACTTTTCTGAGCAAAGATCTTTACAAACATTTTCTAAAGTAATTTAATTTTAAATTTGCTACTTAATGCCAATCTGTGATGCCCACAGAGAAGGAAATAAATGCAACAAGATCCCACCCCAGTTTCAAGTAGGATTTTAAATTGGCCAATGAAAGATCACTAGCTACCCAAGTGAACGGGGTGCACCACATATTTCTGCCCCGGATAATAGCGGCTTTGCTTTGCCGGGGTCCAGGCATTTCAAGACCTATGCCTTACTAAAATCTTGACAAGAGAAGCCCAAATAACAACACACTTTTCCAAAGGACATGTTAGCGAAGTATAACATTTTGCCCATTTCCTTTTGCCCCCAATAATTGTTTGCAAATAAATCTGCCACAGTTGCTTAGCCCATATTAGGTGACCCACAGGCATGGCATTTTTCACCATTCATTATAATAGGAAACACATTGGCTTTCCCAGAAGCAATTCACTGCCACCGGGGTTATTTATTAGACACGAGCTGTCCTAATCCCCATAACTGTGGACAGTAAAGATAAAGGTTTCAGTTACTAGATTCTGGCCTCTTGTGCACCCCCGGTTTAATTGCTCCCCATTGCTGATCATGCTTTCAGCTGCCGAGGCCTTAACCTCCGGAATTTCCTTCCTGAACCTCTCTGCCTCTCTACCTCTCTCTCCTCCTTTAAGATGCTCCTTAAAACCTACCTCTTTGGCTTAAGCTTTTGGTCAGCTAACCTGATATCTCCCTATGTGATTCGGTGTCAAATTTTATTTGATAATTCTGCTGTGAAGCAACTGGAAACATTTTTCTATGTTAAAGATGTTAAATCACTGCAAGTTGTTGTAGACTTGAAAACAAAAAGTGCTGGAAGAACTCAGCAGGTCTGACAGCATCTGTGGAGAGAAAGACAGAGTTAACGTTTTGAGTCCCTATCGGACTTGAAATGTTAACTCTGTCTTTCTCTCCACAGATGCTGTCAGACCTGCTGAGCTTTTCCAGCAATTTCTGTTTTTGTTTCAGATTTACAGCATCCGTAGTATTTTGCCTATATCTTGTTGTAGACTCGTTGTGCTTATGGAATTTTCTACATGAGCAAATCGAGTATATGTGGAACATGATCGGGGTGGTGCGGGAAGCTTGAACTCTATCATAGGATCATACAGCACAGAAGGTGGCCATTCAGTTCCTTGTATTTATGCTGGCTCTTTGAAAAAGCTATATCGTCCCATTCCCCAGCTCTCTCCCCATGGTCCTGCAAATTTTTAGGTTTGCCAACCCTCCAGGATTGGCCTACATCAATCTCCAGGGTACTCCTGTCTGCAACTTTGGAGAAAAATCACCGGGACGTTAAAAAATATTATATTTTTGTCACTTTCTTTGAACATTTCTCTTTCCCGGCTATAAAAGTACTGAAAGTGGGAAATAAAGGCTGTCTGACTGACAATCAAGCATCATCCAATAGGGCAATAAGTTTTTTGTTTTCCAGTTGGCGTGTAGGAATGCAGTGCGTCACAAGGATAGATGTGTTGGCCAACTAATGGCTGGAGTGTGGGGGCAAATCATGGAATGAAACTTCCAGGAATACATTTAGCTACAGTTGGCAACCCTATTTCCTTTACCACCTGATTCAATCACAATGGATGGTATTAGAAATAGATAGTCAATTTTACATTCAAATATGACATCTGTTTTCCTGCCGGCTGTGAAAATCAGTTGGTGTGATCCATGAGCAATTTTCAAAACTGGCAGATAGGGAAAAAAAAACATAACTATCACCTCCTCCACACCTAACACCATTTCTAAGCCAGAAAGCTTCTTACTACTTATATTGAGTGTTTCATGCAGATCAACTGATAAAATATGAATAAAATAAAATGCTTATAGCAAATTTATTTTTAAAACATGAATAGACAATCATGCCCTTTGGATGAAATATTAAACATAGATCCTGCTTTTAACAAAGACAAAATTTGCTGAAAACACTCAACAGACCACGCAGCATCTGTGCAGAGTGAAACAGCATTAAGGTCCATTGGTGAAAGGTCATTGATCTTATATTATAATTGGCAAAGGTTAGTGATGCAACAGGTTTAAGTGAGTAGAGAGACTCTACTAGAAAGTAGGAAAAGGGGACGATGCAGAAAGAAAAAATCAAAAGGTCTGAAAGGAGTGATTCAATGATTAAGGGACGTCGGTGCAAGGCAAAAGGGAAAGGTGGTGGCACAAGTAAAGATATAAAAGAAAGGTCCAGGAGTGATGCAAATAGCAAGAGTGGAATCATTACCAGTGGCTGCTATCTGAAAAAAAATGGGGGCAGAGGTTATGGTCTGAAATTGTTGAACTCAATGTTGAGTCTGGAAGGCTGTAAAATGCCGAATCGAAAGATGAGGTGCTGGTCCTCGAATTGACATTGAGCTTTCTTCTCTTTATTCTTTGATGGGGTGTGGGTGGCACTGGCAAGGCCAACATTTGTTGCCCATCCCTAATTGCCCTTGAACAGAGTGGCTTGCTAGGCCATTTAGAGAGTAGTTAAGAATCAACCACATTGCTGTGGGTCTGGAGTCATGTGTAGGCCAGACCAGGTAAGGTAATGGTAGATTTCCTTCTGTACAGGACATTGATGAACCAAATGAGTTTTTACAACGATCCATGATAGTTGTCAGGGTCATCATTACTGAGACTAGCTTTGTACTACAGGTGTATTGATTAAACATAAATTCCACCGGCTGCCATGAGGGGATCAAACCCATGTCCCCAGGGCATCAGCCTGGGCCTCTGGATTACTAGTCCAGCGAAATTACCACAACACTACCATCTCCCCCAACTTCATGGTGGGTGTGGAATGGAGAATTAAAAGGCCATGCTTGCAGACTGAATGAAGACGCTTAGCAAAGCAAATCAGCCCAATGTGGAGGAGACCACATCACAAGCTGGGAAAACATATGCTAAATTGAAAGAAGTCCAAGTAAATTGCTGTTTTACTTCGAATGAGTATTTGGACCCTGGCTGCTGAGAAGGGAAGTGAAAGGACAGGTGTTGCACCTCCTGCGCTTGCATGAAAAGGTGCCATTAGAAGAAGAGCAAATGTTTGGTGTTACTGAGAAGTGGACCTGGGTGTCAGGGAGAGAACAGTCCCTTTGGAATGCTGAAAGTGGAGGGGAAGATGTGTTTGGTGGTGGCATCACACTGGAGTAGGTGGAGAATGATCCATTGAATGTTGAGGTCAAGTGAAGAAACGAATAAGGACAAGGTGAATTCTAATGTTGTTCTGGTAGGGAAAGGAAAGATGAGGGCAGAAGTGCAGGAAATGGAAGGACACGGCCAAGGGCCCTGCCAACCGTGGTGGAAGGGAATCCTCAGATGAGGATAAGGAAAGACATATCGGAAATGCTGCTGTGGGAGAGATCCTGCCTGCAAGTCCAGGTCAATGTCAAAAATCCCAAGGCTCTAAATGAACATAATCAGTGAGCCTTGTTCTTGGTTGAAAAAGTACAGACTAAATAGTTGTCCTATTCATTGCAGCCTGTGTATTGCTTCTAGTTTAGAATGGCTGCTGCATTTTCCTTCATGATGTAACCGCTCTTCAGAACTAATTGATCGTGGGAAGCGCTTCCAGGCATTCCAGTGTGACAAGGAGCTGTGGAGGTGCATTACAAAAGCCAGTGTGTCAAATATAAAAGAATAAAGACCCTGGATGGATTAAGGTTTACTCTCACAGAAATTTAAATAAGGTACACGGCTCCTTTAAACTCTCCTCATGATGATGATCTCATTACCTCTCCCTGCCAGCTGATGTGTCATAGTTTCACATGTTCTTTTTGTGTATACATATCCTGGACTCTGCAACAGCACATGTCTTTCTGTTTCCCTTTTCCTTGTGTGTTCAACATAAGTGTCCTTTTTTTTGCTCGGTTTATTCGTTCTGTGACTCATTTTCAACATGTGCAATCTCAATGTAAACTTCCCTTGCTTCCTGCTTTGATTTCTTTCAAGTGATTCTGTTGAAGTGACTGAAATTTTTCTGTGGGCTGGCATCATTACAGTCAGAATGCCCACATGGGCCTCTGACAACTTCTTATCTACTGTATAATTCTGAAAAGGTTTTTAATAATGGTATGGTTTTAGTGTTTCTTTACAGCAGCACATACCTGCATTTATATAGTGCCTTTAAAGGAGTAAACCATTCCAGGCACTTCATTGCCATCACACCAAGCCACATGAGAACACATGAGGTGACCAAAAGCTTTGTCAAAGAGGTAGATTTTAAGGAACATCTTCAAAAGAAGAGAGAGGTGTAGCGAGGCGGAGAGGGTTAGGGAAGGAATTTGAGTTTTGAGCCGAGACAGCTTATAAACAACATTGTTAATTGCTCCACTAATTTGTGCCTTATTAGCATAAATATGCTTTTCATTCTTAAAAGGTTTACTCTCAGAGCCATTCTCCTCCACAAAAGTGTATTTAACCTCATTAAGTTTTGTGTTCATTTTTGTTTTAGGCCCTAAATTCTGAATTCCCTCCCTAAACCTGTCCACCTCACTTTCCTCCTTTACTACACTCCTTAAAACCTACCTCTTTGGCCATGCTTTTGGATCACCTGTCCTAATATTTCCTGGTGTATCTTGGTGCCACATTTTGGTTTAAAGTAAGAGAGACTTGCATTTATACATCACCTCTCACAGCTACTGGAGGCATAATGCTTTACTGCCAATGAAGTATTTCCGAAATGTATTCATTGTAATGTAGGAAACGCAGCCAATTTTCACACAGCAAACTCCCACAAGCAGAAATGTAATAATGACCAGATAATCTGTTTTTTGTGGTGTTGGTTGAGGGATAAATATTGCCCAGGACACAGGGATAACTCTCCTGATCTTCTTCAGAATAGTACCACAGGAATTTTTATGCCCACTTGAGAGGACAGACAAGGATTTGGTTTAACACTTCATCCAAAAGACGCATTTCCAACAGTGCAGCACTCCTTCAGTACTGCACTAGAGTATCACTGTAGGTATTTGTGCTTAAGTCCAGGAGTGAAACTTGAATCTTGTAACTCAGAGATGGCAATGCTACCAACTGACCCACAGCTGACATACTAAATACCTCTGTGAAGCTCCTTAAGATGGTTTATTATGTTAAAGACATTATATAAATCCCAAGTTGTTGTTCTTCGAAGGCATTGAACAAAAACTTATGAAGTGACTGAAGTAATCATGTAGTTCTTCTAACTGTTATTTCATAACATACCTTACAACATTAGTTAAAAGTACTTAAAAGAATATAGGTGCAGTTTCACAGATTACACCTATATGCTTCCAACCAGAGTTCTCATATTATTCTAAATAATTTCATAATTTCACTCAAGGACTGTGGGTTTTCCCACCTTTTTTTATTTTCCAACCTATTTGCTCCCCTTCCCTCCTGAAGCCACGCATATATGTTTAACTAAAATTCCATCCTGTGTCTTGGTCCTTTCAGTACCTCCTGAGGCCACTATTTGTCAATGAGAATGAATGTTGACAAGCTGATTGACCCTGGGAGAGGAGGGGGCAGGGTATCGTAAACAAACCCAATGCTTCTCCTTTGACGACAAATGCGCATTTTCCAGCAGGATTGACTGGAGAGCTATCAAGAGCCGGATCTGTAGCTGATTTCTGATTTCTACCCTCCCTAGCCTGAGGACACTAAAGCCAATTGTAGGGCTTCGAACACCACCGCTCAACTATTAATTACTGAATCAGAGATGTAGGTGCTTTAATAACTCTGTAACATTCAGGGTACTGCCCTTACCCGACTTGAACAACCAAGGAGGACCATAATGAATGCAATGCAACCAGGTTGCCTTGACATTTCCAGGATATTAGCACTATTTAGGGGGAGATGGTGGTGTAGTGTTAATGCCACTGGACTAGTACTCCAGAGGCCCAGGCTAATGCTCTGGGGACACGGGATCAAATCTCATCATGGCAGCTGGTGGAGTTTAAGTTCAATTAATAAATCTGGAATTGAAAGCTAGTCTCAGTAACGGTGACCCTGAAACTATCTTTGATTGTTATAAAACCCATCTGATTCACCAAAGTCCTTCGGGGAAGGAAATCTACCATCCCTACCTGGCCTGGCCTACATGTGACTCCAGGCAGACCCACAGCAATGTGGTTGACTCTTAACTGCCCTCTGAAATGGCCTAGCAAGCCTCTCAGTTCAAGGGCAATTAGGGATGGGAGGAAGAATGGAGGGGGTTGGCAGTTCTACCCATTCACACTTGGCAGGTAGTCGGTCCAGGTAATGAAGGCCACTTACAGCCAGTTAGCTGGGATTTTCCAGTCAGTCTCCAGGTTCCCCCACGCCGTGGGTACCAGTTTAACTGCCTGGAGGCAGACACACAGAGGCAGATGGGGGGGGGGGGGGGTGGGGGCAGAACTCCAGAGAGGCCTGGAGGCCCTTCCTGCTTTGTCTAGGGACTGCAGCAGCTGCAGGCTGCCCTGTAGATGGGCAATCACCAGCACTCACCCACCACACCCCCCCCAACTCCCCCACAATGATAGCCTGACTGCAAAAACTACTTTTTAGTTTAAATTTTTTTTTTAATTAAAACTTTATAAAGCTCTGCGGGTTAGGCCACAACTAGAGTACCACATCCAATTCTGGTCGCCACACATTAGGAAGGATGAGCATCCATGAGAGATTTACGAGAACGCTTCCAGGGGATGAAGGATTTAGCTACAAGGTTAGGCTGGAGAAGCTGGGGTTGTTCACCTTGGAGCAAAGGAGATGGAGGGAAGATTTGAAAGAGGTGTTCAAGATTATCAGATGGACAAAGAAAATCTGTTCCCATTAGCTCTGGTACAAGGACTCAGGGATGCCGATGTGAGATTATGGCCAAGAGATGCAGCAAGTAGTAATGAACTGGAACTTATTACCCACCAGGATGGTGGAAGCAGAGAGAATCATTGATTTTCAAAGAAAATTAGATGGGCACTTGAAGGATATGACCTGGAGAGAGGGGTTATGGAGATAAAGATGGCCCAAGGGACTGACTGGTTTTCTCTATGGATAGCTGGCATAGACTTGATGGGCCGAATGGCCTCCTTCCATGCCATAAATGACTCAATGATTATATGTTGGAGCGAGAAGCCACCTCCATTTTGAACAGCCCTCTCCCTTACTTACCTTGCATTGCAGCCTGCTGCTCCTTTCAAGTTGAAAAGCCTCCTCTGATTGCCCCGTCAGCTTCAAGAGCCCACCTGCCATCTATAATAAGATGGTGAGCCTGTACACTGGCCATTAATTGATCCCTCTGGGGAAAATCACAGTGAGTGATTGCTTCCCACACAGTGCAGGCTCTGATCCACATTTTGCCCTGACAATGGGGCCCAGAAGCCCACAGAGAAAATCCTGTCCCTCATCTTCCCTCTCACATGGATGTAAAAAAAAATCCCAGGACACTATTTTGAAGAAGAGTAGAGTAGTTGTTCCGTTGTCCTGGCCAATATTTATCCCTCAATTACAGATTGCATTTGCATCACTGATGTTTGTGGGATCTTGCTGTGCATAAATCAGCTGCCTCATTTCCTACACTGCAATAGTGACTACGCTTCAAAAGTACTTCATTACCTGTGAAGCATGTTGGAATGCCCTGAGGTTGTAAAAGGTACTATAAAAATGCAAGTCTTTCTGTCGTTCCGTTCGGAAAATGTTAACTTTCCTTTTACATCATTTCCAACTGATTACTCTATTTTAACAGTTCTATGACTTAAACGACTTTACTTACTGTTTTATTCTCTGCCGGGTTCAAATATCCAATAAGGTGGTTAGACCCACATCAAAATTTTTGACTAAAATTCTGCTCTAAAGTCTCCAGTTTCAGCCAATCACCCTCAAACTGCACTGAGTGTACAAATTGCCAGCAAAGTGGTTAGTCGTATCTATGGATTCCACAGTAAATGCTATAAAGAGAGGTGTACTGTGGAATCCATGGAAATACTTGCTCATATGAACCATCGACCATCCACTTTTTATCCCTCTTTTCACTCTGCTGGTGTTTTAAGAGAGTCCCACCATCAAAACCTCTTTCAAGCTGTTATGATGAACTTGAACACCTGTTCAACTCTTTCATCAAATCCTGTTTTTCTCAATATTATTACTGAACACTGAGTTACGCTGCGCACCATCACCAACACAAGGTCTTTTAGCCTCAGCTGTGTGTATGTTATTTCAACTTCCTCAGACCGTTGGCTTAGTATCTCCTCCAAATTGTCCACCTCCAGTGACTTCTCATTGGGATTGAGATTGGGTCTATGGGAGTCCTGGAGTGTTTCACATGCTGCCCTAGAAAACCAGACGCAATGAGGAAAAGGTCAACTGATTGGCAATGTGTCTATTTCACATTACTGACATAAACCATTTCATCCCCATTTTTTAAACATTTTATTAAAAATAATCAACCGGAATGCGGAAGTAAACTAGAATCATGTCAAAGTTACATCTTTCTAACTTGATTTATAGAAGGTGACTGGAATGGTGCAGAATAATCCCAAAGCTGGGCAAATAGTGGCATGGTGGTATTGTC
Source organism: Carcharodon carcharias (assembly GCF_017639515.1). Classification (NCBI taxonomy): domain Eukaryota; kingdom Metazoa; phylum Chordata; class Chondrichthyes; order Lamniformes; family Lamnidae; genus Carcharodon; species Carcharodon carcharias. The sequence continues at coordinate 19,270,179 of NC_054468.1, read as the reverse complement.
ACTGGCCTAGTATTTCAGAGACCCAGGGTAATACTCTAGGGATCTGGTTTCAAATCCTGCCATGGCTGATGGTGAAATTGGAATTCAGTAAAAATCTGGAATTAAAGGCCTGGCCTGATGAGCTACAAAATCATTACTGATTGTTGTAAAAACCCATCTGGTTCACCAATGTCCTTTAGGGAAGGAAATCCACTGTCCTTGCCTGGTGTGGCCTACATGTGAACTCCAGACCCACAGCAATGTGGTTGACTTTTAGTTGCCCTCTGAAGAAGGACAATTAGGGATAGACAATAAATGCTGGCCTAGCCAGTGACGTCTACATTCCATGAATGAATAAAAAATAATGTGGATTCCATAAGGAAGATGAGCTTGAGGATAGCTTTGAATTTTGTCAGTGTGTGGAAATAATGAAGTGAACTGAATGCAGATCAGGTATACATCATGGTTATGTTCACGCTCACTTTTTCTACAAATTTGCCATTTAAGATAGGTGCAACCTTTACCCCTTTCTTGAGGATTGCATTAGCAAAGGATGTACTAGAAGCATTTTCTCTGCATCAAATTTATGGGAACCTGTCTTGCTGACTCAAGTATGTAGCATATTGGTTTAATAGGCTAAATATTATTGATATTAAATAATATTAATTGTCTAATTGGAGAGGATGCAATGCAATAGCGAAAATTTTGCTGGGAGACATTGATTGTCCAATATGAGCAGTGAACATCATGCCTGGTAAATACTATGATGAACTTGAACACCTGTTGGATTCTTTCATTGAATTCTCTTCTTCTCAATTTTATCATCTAACACTGAGTTATGCTATGCATTATTTGGGAGCTTGACAGCTATGAAATATTGATTGTTTGACCAGCGCAATTACTGATGAGACACCAAAGAACAAATATAAAATAATGAATTCGACAGCACCTTCCAAACCCTCGAACCCTACCATCTAGAAGGACAAGAGCGGCAGATGCATGGGATCACCAGCACCTGTAAGTTCCCCTCCAAGTCACACACCATCCTGACTTGGAACTATATTGCCATTCCTTCACTGTCGCTGGGTCAAAATCCTGGTAATCCCTTCCGAACAGCACTGTTGGTGTACCTAGAACACATGGACTGCAACGGTCCAAGAAAGCAGCTCACCACCACCCTCTCAAAGGTAATTAGGGATGGGCAATAAATGTTGGCCTAGCTAGCAATACCTGCATCCCATGAATGAATATAAAAAAAGTACCCAGTATTGATTACAATGCTGTAATCTCTGCAGTGGTCAGATTGCATCAGAAACTGAGTTTACAGTGATTATAGCTTTAAATCATTCCCATGCAACTGTTGCTTTTTAAATTGTGTACTTTGGAACTCATGGGTGCAATTTTACTCTTTTTTTAAAACAGCAGCAAATATGTTAAGTGTGGTTGATGGATCGCACCAATCACGCTACAGGATCCCCATGAGGCAATCACTATAGCCCTTGTTTTATATATCAGTAGAGTGTATGGTGTGTGATCTATGAAGCATGTGGCAAACCAGGGAGTCTGGGAACAAGGAGACCAGGCTAATCTTAGCAGCTGGGTCTCATTACCATAATTTTTCTTCTCCATTGTTCTTAATCATTCATATGTAAGAAAATATTCTGAATTGTCTTCCTTGGGTTTAAAGCGAATATCCTTTACACTTCCCCATTTGGCCCATTTACTTAAATCTATCCGCATCCCTTTATAATTTCATGGTCCCATTCACACAACTTACTTTATTTCCTAACTTAGTTTCATCTCCAAACTTGGAATCCTGTATCTCTACTCCTTCACCCAAGTCATTGGTATAAAAGATGAAAAGCTGAGGGTGGGGGGAGTGGGTGGCAGCATTAGGGGTGGGAGGAAAGAAGGGCTGGTGGCTTCCATGTGCCCTATCAGAAGCTCCTACTGACTATCACTAAGTAACCATATTGTGTTCTAATGCTTTCAGTCCTTTGGAAGATATGAATGCAGCAAGGTTTCCAATTGTATTTTTCCTCTTGTGTGCCCTTCTGTTGTGTGAAGGCGCAATGAAAGAACTCCATATTGAAGCGCCCTATCTGTCACTTATCTTCTATTAAACCCTGATGCTCCGCTCAAGCTGGAAGGCCTCTGATTGGTCCTCCAGCTTTGAGAGCCCTCTCACCACCCTTAATTGGACAGAGAATCTGTCTCCATGCCAATTAAGGGGTAGCCCTTATGAAAATCCCAATGAGCGACTGTTTCTCCCTGGGGGTGATCTTGAAAGCCAGAAACAGTCCTGACCTCAGTTCCCACACCTGGAGGTAAAATCCAGCCCCAAGAGTCTAAATGGGGTGCAAAAGCAGAGGGTTCTAGGAGGACAGATACACAAATCATTAAAAAAAAGCAGCATAAGTTAATAAGGCCGTAATAAAAGCAAACAAAACAAAGAGGTTCATTTTGGAGGGATACAATGAAAAAGCAGAAAAATTATGTTTAAACTTGTATAGAAGCTTGCTTAGTTCACACTTGGAGCATTGTGCACAGTTCTGGTCTCCACGTTGTAAAATGCATAAGTAGAGTAACATTTCAGAATGAAAGGAAGAGTTACATTTGTATAGAAATTTTCACAACCTCAGAACCTTCCAAAGTGTTTTATACCCGATGAAGTTCTTTTGAAGTGCAGTAACATGTATTGCAATGGATTTGTTAATAGGGGATAGTACGAGAGAGTAGAGTTGAAATAGTGGATCAGTCATGATCTTGTTGAATGGCAGAACAAATTCAGGAGGCCAAATGACCTCCTCCTGTTCACCTTTCTTATGTGTTTTATATTCATATGGGTTATAGGCCTTGAGTTCTGATGAAGGGTTCTTCCTGGAACATTAAACTACCTTTATTCTTCAGACCTTCATTACATACTGTATGTACTACCACATTTTAACCTTTATACTACCATTTTCCAACATCTGTAGATTTTTTCCTTTTTATTCCCAAATAATCAGGCGATAGGTGATTTTTATTCAAATTTGTCTGTCGCCATTCTGCCATCTAGATGACCTGTTGATATTTTGAAGTTCTTCAAACTCACTACTCTTTTCAGTTGTAAGAAAATACTTAAATCCAAGATGGAAAGTTGATTTTTTTTTTTTGCAGTCAATATTCACCACTTTGTTCACTCTGTTTAGTAAATACTGCCAGGTGCGCTCGGTGTTGATTGTTGGCCAGCAACATGACAATCAGCATAATCTCCTAGTCACAATGGGGCCAACTTTCTGCCTGCCATTCAGATCTTTCACGAAGGAAATTGACATGCAAGATGAGTCATCAGTGAACACACGGAACATTGAATAAAGTCTGATCACACCCATGATACCCTCTTTTTGCCAAGCTTAGCAAACGAAACTGGAAGTGAGATGATTGGCGCCTTAACAAGCAGATAGTAAACATCATGGTCCCTGAAAGAAACAAATTAGTTGCCAATATTAGTATGATCATTGGAAACAGCAGAGCTATGATTCATTAATTCTCAAGAAGGCCTATTTTAGCTCCTCTGATGCATCAGTTTCCATAGAAACAGATCTTCGGTCCTGGGTTCAGTGCAATGCATGTGCTACCGTAGAATTTGGGAGGGAGTGAACTCCCCCCTGACAACAACTCAGCAACTTTGGTTGAAAGGTGTACTAGTGTGGACATCATGTGACACAAGGCATGGTCTTAGCAGCAGTTGCATCACTAATATTAACAAAAAAGCTATTTTAAAATCTATTTTCCCTCATATATTTTACAATGATGCTTTAATTTAGAAAACAGCATTTAGTGAAGATAATGTCTGCATTTTGCATACATAAGCAAAGCTCTCATTACTTGCTATGTCTACATGTTGAAAGAATTCAAGAACCGTCATAACTCATCCAGTTAAAGCCTTTGGCTCCTCTCTTAAGAGCAACTAGCACATTTTTTCTCTGTCTGTGCTCTATTCCTCTGTTGCAAAATGTCGATAGATTCACTCTTCCCTTTCAGTTGATCCATCTCTCACAGCTCTGTTAAAATTAGGATTGTAATCAGAAGTTAGAATTTAACTCTCCTCATTATAAATGCAAAAAAAGAAATAAAATGAACAATGGATTCACATTGATATTCATGCATCAGTATAATGCACCCATAAAACCTGCAGGCAACTATATGGTGAGAATGCACAAGGATGAGAAAAAAAATCACAAAAGTAGAGAATCTGAAATCAAGACCAAAAGTTCTGGCAAGTCATCAGCACCTGAAAGGGGAAGGCAGGTTAACACTTTAGATGGGACTCATCATCACAAGCTTACAGGGCAGAATTTTGCCCTTGACCGGTGGGTGGGCCCGACCGACTCAGTAGCGGGCAGGCAGCCAACCCCCATCGCCAAAATGGGCCGCTCCGCCATTTTGCACGGCTGGGCCAATTAAGGCCCACCCAGCGGGGCTTCCGACTCCCATTTCATCAGGAAAATTAAATCGGCAGCGGGCATGTTCAGACCGCCGGTTCCAATGGGGAAACGGCAGTCTGTATAGAGACCCGCCAGGCAGCCTCCTTTAGGCTGTTGACCATGGCCAGTCACTGGGCAGCACAAGAGGTGAGGGCAGAGGAGGAGGAGGATGGGGGCAGGCTGCAGCATAGGCCAGCCGGGGGGTGGGGGGCACTGTGCCCTTCAGTTCTTAGATGCCTGCCTTGCTCTCCTCCTCCAAGAGATGTCCGACCATCGGGAGGTCTGGTTTCCGGAGGATGGGAGGAGGAGGACCCCCCACATGAACAGGCAGGCGTGGCAGGAGGTGGCAGAGGCTGTTAGCTTTCATGATGCTGTGTGGCGCACTGTAACGCAGTGCTGCAAGCGCTTCAATGATTTGTTGTGCTCTGGAAGGGTGAGTACTATATCTGTCTTGGCCATTTTACCCAGCAGGTAGCCTTAGCCTTTGAGGCTCCCCCCCACCCCACCACCCCCCCCCCCCCCCCCCCCCCCCCCGCCCCCATCTTAGTGTTGTTACTGCATTGGGCATTGGGCACATGCTGGGTGGGCAAACAGATAGTGACCATGTTTACATCAGCCTTAGTGGCTGAGGAGAAGATGGGTTCTCCCTTCAGCATATGTTGATGTTTGTTGCATTTGAGTAGTCTGGGGGCAACCTGCAGGAGAGGCAGCTAGACACATACTCAGAACTCCAACACATGTCTTATTGATGGTGATGAGATGGTGGAAGGGGACCCTCAAGGTGTCATGGCCAAGAGCCATCTGCTGGCCTTGGTGCCGCACCTAGTTGCTCCTCCTTGCCATGGGCGCTAAGACCCGTGTGTTATTCAAAGTGATGGAAGCCAAATGTGTCTAAGGTTGGGGGAGGGGGTTGGGACCAGCCGTACTATTTTCTGGGGACTGATCACCAGTAGTGTGGACAGGAGCCGCTGGAGGCCTCAGATGGGCCACTGTGGTTGGGGTGCGGCATGTGTGTGCAGAGTACATGAGCAATCAGCCCCAATAAATCCTCTTCTATGTTCTGCAGGCAAAAACTGAGAGCAATATCCGGGAGTGTCAGCGGACTGGTGGTGGGCACACCATGCTGCAGCATCTCACCATGTATGAGGAGCAGGCCGTGGAGCTGGGGAGGAGGCAGGCAGCCAGGGTGGCATTTGTCGGCGAGGCTGGGGTAATTGAGGGCCACAGTCCTATCCACTCTGTCTCCCCACCATCCAAACCACTGATGGCTGCTGCAATCGTTAATGCAGCGACACTGCTCATTCACAGACTGATACAGTCAGACGTGTGGGTCATACACAAAGGTCCCTCGGCCCATTGAGGATGCATGTCTCTAGCACGTTCCAAAGTCGCCTTATCCCATTTGTGACCGCTGTCCCCATGGCCTAACATGCCATGGCATCGCTGCTACACATCCAAAGACTTATTGCATCTTAGGAGGGTTTGTACCTCCACCACCCTTTCAGCCAGTGCGTCCCACATTACTCTGTCCAAAAGGTCCTCAGCACCTCACCTGTCAACCTCATGGAACTCAACTTAAATAAATGCCACCACATTAGTCATCCCTGCGCCAAGGAGAAATGTTGCTTTGTGTCCACCCGTTCTGTGCCCCTCATAACGGTTTAAAGGTCAATAATGTGACCTGTCAATCTCCTGTGCTCCATGGCAAATGTCGCAAGTATTTGCAATGTTTCCTCATCACTCCAACTCTCCAGGCCAGCATGCATCCAGGTCAGGTACCTCTGCACTCTCCCCACTCCAATCCCATTCCTCCCATGAAGCACAGGTCACAACTGGACGCAGAAGTGTAGCTGTGGCCTCAACAGTGTTTTCTGCACTTGCAACATGACCTCCCTTTTCCTGCAATCTATTCCTCGGCTATTAGAGGCAAGTCTGGCTTCCACCTTGTTAAATGTCTTATGTTCCTGTTCTGCTACCTTAACTGGTCTGCCCAGCAAGGTCCCTGTAATCGTCGTGACTTCCCACGGTCCTACCGTTGCTCATGTATTCCCATACCTTGCTTGTCTTGTCCAAATGCTTACCTGAGCACTTATCCACTTATCATTCCATGTGGCATTCCTTAGGCCATCTGACCAGCCTGTCTGTATGCGCGTGTAATGTTTGGGCCTCCTCTTGACTTTTTACCACCCCACCAATGTTCATCTCCTTAGGTTCTTGAAGGGTGAGCGACATATGAGGCTGGTGGGGAAAGAGATGAAAGGAGTTACTGACTGAACGCTAACTGATGCACTGTCCTTGTTGTTAATTTCAGCATCCCCACCACATGGCCGCCCCCAACATGTCCAGAGCCTCCCCCTCCACACCTGAGGGTCAAGACTTGCAACTAGTGTCACATCCTTTCAGCGAGCCAGGCACCAGCGCAGCGACAAACAGTTCGGTATTATGATGTCGGCTAGTGTCCCGGGGCACAGTGGAGAGGGCACTTCACAATTGCTGGAGGAGATGGCATGGACAGAGAGTGCCAATGGTGCCAGCAGCCGAAGGACTGCAGGGGACCAGGCACATGTTGAGTCGGGCAGTGATGATGTGCCTCTGGAGATGTCAGCCATGCAGCAGCTGCAGGACAAGCGGCTGGGTGCGCGGGAGCATCTGGCAGGGTTGCATGAGGGGGTGCTTCAGTTGGTCTCTGTGGTGGAGGAATCCAGGCAGAGCGTCAGTGAAGGCATGAACCTCAGAGCAGAGCTTCAGACTTCTTCCGCTGAGAGATGGGCAACTCTCATGGAGAGGGGCTTCCGTCAGATTGAGAATCTTCTGATTGGGTTACGCTCTGACCTGCAAGCCCTCACAGTGCCAATGACCACAGTCATGTGGGAGATGTTCTGGTCACCAAGTGTCCGAGCTTGGTGCCCATCCATCTGCGGTGAGCAGAGAGGTCCAATGTGACCTCATGTCGGCGCAGCAGCTGCCTGTCATCGCTGCAAGCTCCTCTCAGGGCGCTCTGGATGAGGGCAGCAGCTCATCTGCCCCCCCCTTGCCAGTGACCGTTGCATCGGTTGAGGCTGCGACAACTGGGGAGGTGCCGATTCTGGAACTGACCGCTCCCTCCCAGGCAGGACCATCACAGGCTCCATGGATCAGACGACGGCCGCCAAGGTCATCGAGGCCAACAGGACAGCAGAGTCAGCAGGCTGTCTCACAAGCCACTCCGAGCGATGGGGCGGCACCTAGACATAGCACCCGCAAACGTAAGCATAAGGCACGTTGGGCACTCCACGGGTTTGTCATTGGTGATTTTGTGTTGGCTCTAGATTAGGGAATGTATCATTATGTACGTTAGAGCAATGTTTGTGCTTTATTTTGGTGGGAATAAAGTCCACTTTTCTGACCATGGCTGAGGGTGTTTCCTTTGTGCTGCATTTGTATATTTCACAGACATATCATGAGTGTTTGAGTGGACATTGATGTTTCTGTACTAAGCCCTTAGTTGCAGCTGATAAGGTGGAAGATGTAGCACCTAAGTGCCACGTGTGGAAGTGCCAGGCAATGCTGGTCCTGCTGATCCATGTGTGTGGAGCTAGCTGAAGGTTCGTTGGTGTCCCTGCCTCCTTGGTGTAGTAGCAGGTTGGCATGCTGCCCCTCATCATTGCCCTGTGCTTCCTCATCCTCTGAGCCACTGTTGGATTCATCATGTGCAGCCTCATCCACTGCGTCAAGGTCTTCATCGTCAACTGCATCCCCCCTTTCCAGCGCAAGATTGTGCAGAGTGCAGCATGCTACCACTATCACAGAGATGCCATCTGGGGGGTACTGGAGTGCACCCCCTGATCGGTCCAGGCAACGGAAGCGCATCTTGAGAAGACCGATGGCTCTCTTCACCACAGCCCTTGTGGTGCCGTGGCTCCTATTGTACCGCTGCTCAGCTTCTGTTCTTGGATGGTGGAGAGGCATCATGAGCCACCTTCTGAGGGGATAGCCCTTATCACACCAGCCAACCATTGAGCCGGGCTGGAGCACCGAAGAGCGCCAGCACCTGGGAGTGTCTGAAGACGTAGGCGTCGTGGGAGCTGCCTGGGTACCTTGCACAAACTTGCAGAATCTGCATCCTGTGATCACACACTATCTGCACGTTCATGGAGTGGAAGCCTTTCCTGTTGGCGAAGGCCCTAGGCTCACCTGTTGACACCTTGATGGCCACATGTGTGCAGTCTATTGGACCCTGGATGCGGGGGAATGGATGAAGGTCAATGCACATCTGAACAGAGAGTCTGTAACCTGCTTGATACAAGTGTGGACAGCTGATTGGGAGACACCGCAAAGGTCAGCCACCGAGCCCTGGAAGGAGCCAGAGGCATAGAAGTTGAGGGCAACTGTGACCTTCAAAGTCGCTGGCATGGGGTGCCCACCCACACAGTTAGGAGAGATCTCAGGGCCAATCATCTGACAGGTATAGTTGACTGTTTCCCATGACAGTCAGAGCCTCCTTCGGCACTGCACCTCAGTCATATTGAGGTAGCTGCTTCGCCGCCTGTATACCCTCGCAGCAGGATAGTGGCGTCTTCTGCAGCCCCTTTCCACCTTGGACAACCTCTTGGCCCTGCACCCCTTGTGCCTGCGCCTGGCCTCCCAAAGGTGGCTCCCCTGGAGGCTGATTGTCCACTCCTGGCCACCTCCTTATTCTATCCCTCCCTTCCTCCTTAGAGGAGCTGCCTCTAGTGCAGATGTCAGAACCCATACCCAGGCTAAATGGAGGCCTCCAGAAAGCTGCAGGCCCGATAAAGATTACTGTCTGCAGACTGCTGGGCTGAAGCTTCAAAGTACAGAGAAAGCGTTTGGAAATCAATCTGAACTGCTAACAATCACACAGGCAAGTTTAAAACACCTTCTGCATTAAACACTTCAGAAAAAACATGAACAACCCCTCTGAGCCGACGTATCCTGCCCGTGGATGAGGTTTGTCAAAAAAATCAGTTACCTGCCTGCCCATTGGGCCTGTGCGCCAAGCCGAAGATCACACGGGCCCCTCAAAATCGGCTTCAATTGCCAAGTTAAGGGCCTTAACAGAGCCTTTAATTAATGGCGGGCACGTGTTTCGCTTCATAGCATGCCCGCCCACCTAAATGTCGCGATGCCGCGCACTGAGGTCGGGACACTTGCACAATGTCAGCGCGCGACATTTTAAGCGCTAATGTGCGGCCTCCACCAGCCACACGTCAGCCTTAAAATTCTGCCCACAGTTTGCGTGTCTTTGCTCATCTAACGGACGAAAATTGCACTGCTCTTTATTATTAACGTTTTTGTGTTATCACCTTCCTTAGAATAATGAAAAACATAATTTTATGCAAGCAATACTAATGTTGTTTGTAACTTCCTCTTAGGTGCACCTATGTTATTTGCTTCAACTCCTCCCTGTGAAAGCAAGCTCCACATTATAAACACTCTGTTTCTCCCAAGTTCTTTATTGTATTTATCAGTGTTCATCTTATATTTATGGTGCCTAGTTTTGGTTTTGCCCCCAGGAGTGCACAAATCTTCTCTGTGTCTACGCTATAAAATCCTTTCATAATCTTAAAGAATCATAGTAAAGAATTCAACCTTATCTGATCTGGAGATAAGAGCCCTGGCCTGTTCAATAAAGGTCTCAAATGTTTGAAGCCTTGTCTTTATCACAAATTTTGACCCACATAGGAATTGTTAGCATTACCTAATTATAATTGTATTAACATCGGTAACAATCTCCTTCAGTTCCAACCCACAGCGCCATGACCTCCACCATGAGCAGGGCAAGGTAGCAAGTCCAGAATGCACCTCCATGCAGTGGGCACCCATTTGATCCACATCAGCAGTCCAGCCAACCAGTCCCGGAAGAAGCCCAAGTTGCTGCGGTAACACTTTTACATGCGTATTGTAGTTCTGGACCTTCAGATAGTGAGGGTAGAGGCCCCAATTTCTTTCCATCACATGGATTGCCAGGGGTCTCTCCCATTCGTACCACCTGCCATTGGCATATGTTGGAAGGATTTAAAAGTTGATACTTAACCTGTTTGGTCGGGATATGAACATACCTTCCTGCTCATCAAGTCCTGGAGTGGGACTTGAACATGGTGATTCTGGCTCAGAGGCAGAGACACTACCCGCCCATTCCACAGGATCTCCCTCCCTATTAGTAACAATAAACGTTGTTAATCAGCTAATGAAAGCTAAGTTCCTGTCTTAGCTGGCTAAACCTCAGAAAATCACATCTGGTGCGAATAAAAACCCAGGCCACAAAATTACACCCTGGCAAGTGAACATGTCAGCATTTAACGTAGTCATCTGAAATTCCTGCTTTTGTTATTTAAATTGAGACTTTAACCCTTTTAAAGGAAATGCATGGAGTAATTTCAAGACTGCAGTGTCGGAGCCTGAGTAGGAGCTTGCTTGATATACAAGTAAGTTTATAAAATGAGTAGCAGAACCATTTTGATTTAGAGGTTACAGGTTTGACTGCTGGCCATTGCTGAGAGAGCTACTCAGCCAGCACTGCAGTAGGGAAGCCATAATTGGCTTCTGTGCCTCTACATTAGAAAGAGGAACAATAAGCCAGTGTTCTCACTCTTGATCTTTATCCAGTTACGCCTGTTGAAAGTGTGCAGGTAAAACTGATGGATGAGGACAGGATAGGACTTGACTGTGATGCTTGTACAGTTGAATAGCCTGCCCACATTAGCTATGCATTGTCTGTACATGAATAACTGACTGTTGGGTGAGGCATTGGGGGTTACTGGTACATCTGAAACCACACTCCAACAAGTGTTATTATATTATAATTGAAGGTTTGAATAGTGTGCCTATTGATAGATTGTTCAGTTTAATAGGGAGGCCTGTGGGACATGTGTTTAAACTATGTAAGAGCAGGAATTGACTGGCTGTGAGGTGGTTTCCCTTTTCACAGAGGTCAGTGAGCCTCTGAAATATGGTGCCCAATGGTCTGGAGTAGTGGGTGCTATCTGTATGCCTTCAAGAGGAAGGTGGATAGGATATTGGCTAGGGCAGAGGTCGGATTATTGAGAAGTTAATACGTGGCCCATGTTATCTCCTGGACTGGTTATAATCATGTGAGATGTTCAGAGAAGAATTTTTCAGAGTACTTTTTCCCTAACTGGCCCTGGAGTTCTTGCCAGATTTTTGCCTTTCCCACATTACGTGGTTGGTGGGTGGGGGTAATGGGGGTGGGGTGGGGAGGGGAGGGGGAACCTGTTGGCTGGGAGGGAAGAGGTATTTAACCATGATGCTCCAGCCATCGAAGTGTGGGCAGTCTTGACAGACCAGCTGGCCTTATCCCTCCCATTAGTTTTCAGGAAGGAAGTAGAGAAATATAGAATATAGAGCTATTGAAAGATATTTTCTTAATGTTAGCGTTAAGAAGAAAGAGCCTGGGTTGATATAGCATTTTCCTGTCCCAAAATGTTTTACAGCTAATGAAGTACTTGATGAATTCCAGTCACTGTCATTTTTGTAGGCATAGAAAAGCAACCATTTTGCACATTGCAAGGTCCCACAAACAGCAATTAAATGAATGACCTGCGCATTTGTCTCCATGGTGTGGTTATTGGGAAAAAATTAGCCAGAACACTAGGAAAACTCTTGTGCTTCTTCAAAAATTGCCTCGGTGTTTTACTTGCAGAAGTACAAGGAACCCTGCCTTTAAATGTCTGCATCTCCAACAAAGCAGCACTCCAGCATTATTAAGATAATGCCACTTCAGCAGAATGAAAGCACAACCTCGCCTCTCCAAAATTAATATAGTTTTGGATGAGGTAGAACTACAATGTTGAATTTATCATACCGGTCCTGGCAGGTCCTTAATGAGACATTGGCAGAAAAATCAATGAACCATTGTTATTTAATGACTTTATTTCCAGCTTACCACAGCCTGCTGATTGAAATAAAATGGCTTGAAAGACAGATACAGCAGTGTAATGAGAACCTACTGCAACAGCTGTCATATATATCAGTCGATCTCTCCTGCTGTTGTGCATCGGGAGTCAAGACCAAGGTCAAGATTCTCCTCTTTGAGGTGGTGTTCTGCTGTGATTGGTCTGCCACCTACCCATTTGCTCCCAAGAAACCTCTATCTTTGGCCTCCAGGTTCAGTTTGAAACTCTGTGTAGTTTCCAGGTTGGTCTTTGGAGCAGGTAAGTCGGCATTCCCTATTTAACCAGCTCAGTCCTCTTCTTGTGTCTAGAATTGTGGTGGAGGTAGGTTCAATTGAGGCATCCAAAAGAGCATTGGATGATTATCTAAATAGAAACAACGTGCAGGGTTACAGGGAAAAGGCAGGAGATTGGTACTAAGTTAAAATGCTCAGAGAGTCAGTGCAGACAAAATGGGCCCAGTGGCCTCCTTCTGCACTGAAACAATTCTGTGAATTGTAGCTCTCCCCATTGTGGGGAGGAGAAGCTATAGTGGAGCTGCTCACAAATGGAATTTCTGATAGGCTACGACAGTCATATCTCTAGTGCAAGTAATCAAAATTTGGGATGGGAGTACCCCCCCCAACCCCCCGCCCCACCACCCGCCCCCCGCCCCCCCCGACCCACAAAATCTTTTGACTGTTTTGAAAGTCACCACTCTCAAACCAAAATTTTCTTTCATTTCAGGTAGAATCGTGGAGGGTAATGCCAACCAAGCTTAAGCTTCAGGTGAGGAATCAGAGGTCAATCATTAATCGAACCCTGCATGCAGGTGTAATTCAGCACTTATTTTTATAAATTTGCATTGTAAATTCCTGTGCCTCCCTCTACAATAGAAATTGTCATGTAAACTTGTCACGTTACAATTACACACTTCTGCCAGTGGCACTGCTGCAATCCTGGCTAATTGGCATACTGAAATGTCTCCTCATGGGTTCCTCATTATTATGCCTCAGTTCAAATGGCAATCAACCTTCATTGTCATTTATCAACTGGACATAACATTATGGGGTCCACATAGAGCACCCGTATGGCAAGTACACCTGCTTCATACAGTTGTACTTGTTGTTTGCTGTCTGCTGCATGGAACTAGCTGAATTTCTGTAGGATCCCGGTATGCTACCAGTCTTGCCAAGTGAGGGGTCAAGGTAGTGAGTGGTAGATGCCACAACCTCTTTCATCAGAATTTATCAGTTGGGCCAGAAATGGGCAGAATTGGCCTCCAGCCCAACTTCCTCCAGGATTACACTAATTCTACACTGAAACCAATTTAGAATTTCTAAACTTGCAATTCCAAGCTTTGATGATGGATGTACATATTTCTCCAAGTCTGAGTTCTTAGGGTAAAATTAGTTAAAGCATTCCAGAGTTTGAAAAGTTCAGACAACTGAAGGAGCAATTGGAATCTAATGTACAAACTGAAATTAAATCTTGTTAAAAAAAATTATATTTTGTGATGGTAGCTGTGGTTCTTGGATCTCTGAGTTACCCTTCAGCAATAATCTGAATCCTCATTCTTGTTTTTTCACTTTTACTTAATAACTTTTATTTTCTTTCTCACTACATTATATTAAGTATCCTAAATATATTCTGCTTATTTTAAATTTTGTGGTTTAGAACTGTTTTACTGTCTTTCCCTGTCCCAAATTCCAGGCAAAACTGACAGGATGAAAGTCTCCTCTCTGCAGGATAAAAATATAAAATAAGCTCTGGCGCTGACAACCCAGTTCTCAATGGGTGTGGATCTGCAGCACAAGTGTAGCACAAATTGACAGTCTTACTCAGAGAGGCCATAAGGACGATTGATGTGGGATGTACACACATTCAGACTACTACAATAAAGGGTTGAGTTTTCTGAACTTGGCTTTACAGGAAATGGTTGCTGGAATATAGACAGAGGTTTAATTTGACCTTGCTATGCTGTCAGCAGTCTTCAAATACTTGAGGCTGGCACTGGATAGCAAAAATGGAATAATTCTGTGATTTTCCTGTATTGATGTCCTTTGTTGAATACAAAATTTTCAAAAATAGATACAAGGAAATTTAAAAATAATTCAAGAGGAGGAATTTATTGGATTCAATCTGTCAGCAAAAGGTGATGGAGAAAGTAATGGGACTTAAGACAGACAAATTCCCAAGAACTGATGGTTTCCATCCCAGATTATTAAATTAAATAACAAATGCGTTAGTCATAATTTACCAAAGCTTTATAGTTTTGGGAGTCGTGTCTTTGGATTGAAAAATAACTCCATTATTTAAGAAGGAAAGGAAGGAGAACCCCAAAAATTACAGTCCTGTCAGTTGTGGGCAGTTATTATAATCTATCATCAGGGACATGGTGGCCGAGAACATAAACAAGTATGGGCTGATCAGAAAGAGTCTGAATGGATTTGTAAATAGTAGGTTATATTCTGATTAATCAATATATGTGTAAAAATGAATGTAAGGCATAGATTTTCCTCTTCAGTATTGGGATATAAAAGCTGGTAGAATGAAAGTTTTGGTTGCAGGATTGGGTACAAAGAGCTCACAATTTTTCATCCATTAAAAGGAACCAAAAGTATGGGCAGCATGTGTCAAACTTTGCAATAGAAGATTCCTGCCCTGTCAGGAGCTTCTGTGTGAATATGAATCTACACAGAATGGTATATGGACTATGAAAGTTACATCTGTGAATGTCAGTGTAAGCTTGATTATTATTAATATTATTATTACTATTGGGAATGGCACTAGGCGAATTGTTTATTCAGACACTACGTGCAGACACAATGGGCTGAATGGCTTCCTTCTGTGCTGTAACAATTCTGTGACAGTAACACCTACCATTGCATTAGACAGTTGTGGCCACCTGATTTAGGTTGTCAGACAATATAATAGAGAAAGTCCTGCATTGTATGAGTTCTGTCCTTTAAACTACAATAACAGCTTGTCACTGGACTTCAGAAAAATGTTTCAATGTAAAAGCTGCAATAAATTTTAGTGCTGAGTAGCTAATATTTGTGTATACATTTAGTGCCTCTGTCTCATCCAAAAAGTAGAGTGAGATAATGGATCTTGCTACCACAGGGAGTGGTTGAAGTGAATAGTATAGAGGCATTTAAGGCAAAGCTAGACAACCATATGAAGGAGAAAGAAATCAAAGGTTACGATGATTGAGTTGGATGATGAAAGATGGGAGGAGGATCCAGCATAAATGCCAGCATGAATTGGTTGGGCCAAAATGCCTGTTTCTATCCTTATGTCCTATGTAATCCTATGTATAGCAATCTATGTGCAGATGGTTAGACATGTATATGAATGCCTATTGATATGTATATATGGATATGAATATAGATGCTTGTATATGTGTAGGTATAGGTATATGCTATGTGTCGATGTATGTATATATATGCACCTGTGTGTGTGTGGAAACCTATGTATAAGGATGATGTTATGTATAATTACATTTATGAATGAATCAGTATGTGTATATATGCACATTGCCTATACATAAACACCTGCATGCAAATTGGTTGTTGCATTTCCAACAGTAAAACAGTAACTACACTTCAAAAGTACTTCATTGGCTGTCTGGTGCTTTGTGGTTGTGAAAGGCGCTATAGAAATGCAAGTCTCTTTTTCTGAGTAGGTGCAAAATTTCACAATGTGTGTGAATTCTGTGAAGAATGTGATGAATGCACATGGGTGTGCATGGTGGTTGATCAATGAGCAATTCTTGTTGAGTTGTTTTATTTTCTTCACGGGATGCAGGAGTCACTGGCTGGGCCAGCATTTATTGCCCATTCCCTAATTGTCCCCGAGAAGGTGGTGCTGCACTTGTCCAGGTAAGTGGATAGTATTCATATTTCATAGCGATAGATTTCTGGATACCAATGGCACCAAGGGATATGGGGCTGGTGGGGAAAAACAGCGTAGGGGTAGAGGATCCGCAATGATCTGTTTGAATGAGTGGTGCAGGCTTGATGGGCTGAATGGCCTACTCCTGCTTCTATGTTCCTATGCCATCACACTCCTGGCTTGTGCCTTGTCGATTGCTTTGATGTTGACAGTTGTCATTGGCTTTGTCATGGGCATCGAACGCACAATGCCCAACCCCACTGGGCCATATGGGCCGGAATGAATGTATCAAAATCTGCGCCTTCCCCAAAGTTGACACAATGACAAAGAGGAAAGGCCGGGGGGGGGGGGGGGGGGGGGGGGGGGGGGCGCAGAGAGGAGGAAAGAGCGCGGTGACGTCAGCGGGACGTGCGTGCGTGGGCACGTTCCCAGAGTGCCGTGCGGCCGCCATCTTGGTTTGAGTGCAGTGAGGGGGAGAGAGAGAGAAGCTGGGGCTCCGAGTATGTGAGAGAGAGAGAGAGAGAGAGAGCGAGAGAGAGAGCGAGGCGGGGGGTGGGGGGAAAACCGTGACCCGACCCAATAATAAATAGAGCAATAAAAGAGAAATAACTGACTCCCTGTTTCTCTCTGCCCTGTGTGCTGGGGGAGGGAAGAGGCCCGCTCGCTGCCTGCCTGCCTGTTGTGCTGAAGGCCCCGGCTCCAAAGGCAGCCCCTTCCCTCCCCTGCCCCAGCCCCTCCGACGGGAAGAAGGCGGATGGCAGAGCTCGGCGGCTCCGGCTAGTGAACGCACATTCCCTCCCTTTTCTCTTCTCCCTCCCTCCCCGGGCAGTGAGGAGGGGGGGGAAGGCTCATCCCCCCCCCCCCCCCAAGCTCCCCTCCCCCTGTCCTACCCCTTAGGAGGTACAGCCAGCAGCAGCAGCAGCAGCCAGCAGCAGCAGCAGGGGAAGGGGAGGAAGGTGGGGTAATAGTTCAGGGATCAGACACTCACCATCGGATCTGCGACACCGGCCTTGCTTTAATCCCGGGGAGCCGGCCACCTCCTTGCTGCTTAAATTTGATTTTATTTTCTCTCTCTCTGGGAGGAGGAGGTGGGGGGGAAACAAGAACGAGAAGAGAGGCAGGAAGGAAGAGGAGGAAAAAAAAGGCAAGAGCGGCTGCTGCTTATTCCGGGGACTGGCTTTCAAAACCCCGGGGCTTTAGCTTTGCTTTCTCCATTCGACCAGAGCCAAGCTCCTCTCTCCTCCTCCCCCCCTCTCTCTCTCTCTCTCACTCACTCACACACACTCTCTCTCTCTCTCTGCATTTCATCGACCTGTGAGCAAAGAGTCAGAAGAAAAGAATCTGAAGGATATAATTGGGAGTTGAGTTTTTTTTTTGAGTTGTGGGTGGGGGGGAGGGAGGGTTCCTTTTTTCTTCTGATGAGAAAGAGGACCTGAGTGAGCTGCCTGCAGTGCTTGTAACTGAAAGAAGATGATGGTGTGTCGCGGTGACTAATGAGAAGGGAGCTTGGAGTCATCCACACGTTGCTAAAGTGCGACCGTTCCCTGCTGAAGGAGGAAAAGTAACGCCAGGATAAAGATTGAAGTGCGAGAGGAGGAGGAGGGGGTGGTGTTGGGGAGGGTGGGGGGGAGAGAGAGAAAGAGGAACAAATCGTCTTCATATCTCCCTTTTCCAAGGATGTTTCGGTTGTGACCCAAGAGGAGCAGCAGAGATGATTTGCTTCAGACATTGTTCCCAACTGTGTTAATTCATCTCTTTTGGGGGTGTGTATATAAGAGAGACGGGGTTTGGAAGAAGGGAAAAAAAAAACCCTTTACAGAACAATCTACAAACTCTGAAGATTGACTTTTATTTCCCCAATTCAAAAGATAACTTTTTATTCTTTTTCCTCTCTGGCTGGATATTTCCACCGCAACGAGGAGGAGGAGGAGAAGATGGTCTCTCTCAACTGCTGTGAATTATTATAAAACGGGAAAAGGATTGTAGCTGGTGTGTTTTTTTTTTAAAAAAAAGACAGACACACGCACACTTGTGAACTGAATTGCAAACTACAGACTTGATTATTTTTATTTTCCCCGTGGCGGTGGAGGGAAGAGGAAAAGACGAGAAGGTTGAAAAAAGGCTCGACACTTAAAAAAAAAGTCTCTCATATTTTGGCGTGTGTGTGTGTCAGACAGAGACACAGAGACAGAGGGAGAAGTGTTCAAAATGCCGGTTAAAAAGAAGAGCGGTTTCCAGATCACCAGCGTGACCACGGCTCAGGTGGCGGCCAGCAGCATCACCGAGGACACCGAGAGCCTGGATGATCCGGACGAGTCCCGCACCGAGGACATCTCCTCGGAGATCTTCGACGTCTCCTCCCGGGCCACGGACTACGAGCACGGCGCCGAGGTGTGTGAGCGCAGCTCCTCGGACGAGACCCTCAACAACGTGGGCGAGGCGGACACCCCCGGGGCCACCTCGCCCAACATACCTCACGACCGGGACGCGGTCGGGCAGGCTTTCGGGGGCAGGGGGCTGCCCGCAGCCGGCGGAGGGACGGCCACCCCCCCTGCCAGCAGCAGCAGCAACAGCGGGCCGGCGCCGGGAGCCACGCCGCCCCCGTCCACCTCTGGCAGCGGCACTTCCACCGGCGGGGGCGGGGGCGCCGCCCCGCTCGCCATGCAGCCGGCGGTGGCTTGCACCTCCCGCTTCAGGGTCATCAAGCTGGACCACGGCTCCGGCGAGCCCTTCCGCAGAGGCCGGTGGACCTGCACCGAGTTTTACGACCGCGATTCGGACGGCACCATCCTGGCCCGGTCCGCCGACAGCATCCGGCACAGCAGCAGCAGCACCCTGGAGCAGCAGCAACAGCAACAGTGCGGGGACCGGGACAGCGGCCTCGGGGCCACCAACAGCTCGGTCATCCTGCCCCCCGTGCATGGCACCGAGTCCCTGGCGGACGCTGCCCTCGGCGCCACCATCGCGCAGTTGGCCCCGACCGACGTGACCAGCCAGCACCAAAGTTTCGCCAAGGGGCAGCAGCCGGCAGGCGGCCTGCCAGTGTCTCAAGCTGCATCCTCGAATCAGATATACACCGCGTCGGCGGCAGCTGGTCAGCAACATCAGTCGCAGGTAAACTTGCAGAGTAGCTTGGGGCAGCTCAGCCTTCTACAGATCAATGGCAAGGCCATTCATACACCCGGTGCATCTGTGCCCCAGGCCAATTCTCAACAGACTGCTAACATCCCTACTCCCCAGCCTCAGCAATTTCAGTTTTCTCAGACCCAGATTCCACATTTACTGCCATCTCAGTCCACTATTGCAAACAGTCACACAGAATATATGCAACATCTGCCGGTCATGCAGGGTCCAGGAGTTATTCAGCCTTCACCGGTTAAAGTAGTTCAGAATACTAGCCTATCTGCCAGTCAAGCAACAAGTCATGGTCCTTCAATGGTGATGCAACCTTCTGCCAGTGGAGCACAAGTGCCAGCCCAGAGCTGTGATTTGGTCAATCAGGGTGGACAAGGGATACAGAATACTCAGCCAGGCCCTACACAGGGTCTGATTTTGCAGCAACAAAGTTTGGGGTCATCAGGTGTTCAACAGCATTTAAACCAACAGCACCAAGCTTCTGGTCTCCAGTCTGGAATGGTTAGTCAGGTGCCTGGGTTGCCCAGTGGATCTCTCAGTGTGGCTGCTGGCATCCAAAATCTGCCGAGTACTGGTGTTTCAAGTGTTCTAACTGGTGTGTCTGCGGTAGGGCCTAGTGCATCTGCCACTTCTGTTACAATGCCAAGTGCTCCAGTAACCATGGTTCAATCACAGTTAAGTACCCAGGCACCGATAACTGGGAGTCTGATGCAAGGTTCAGTCAACTTATCTTCAAACGTGTCGCAGACCAGCCTCTTCCAGATACAGCAAGGTACAGGCCAGCTAGAGGAGAGACGGAATTCGGAGCAGTTTATACCTCAGACATCTCAGTCCAGTGACGGCAAACCCTCTATGAAGCCTCTTATTCCAGAAATTCTTGGTAACCCTCTGCATTTGCAAGTGTCTAGCCCAATGAACAGCCTCTCAAATTCTGTGTTCTCTATACCTATACAAATCGATGGAGATGAAGACAGGTATGTATTTTTTAACCTACTGTTTAAATAGACTTTTGCCTTGATAAATTCTGTGCATATACTAGCCATCTGGTATTGAAAATGGTATGCGATTTCTAACTTTTCATTTCTTACTCCTTTCTCAAAAGTGGCAGCTTGTGCTGGGATGTGGTTTCACAGGTACCAGCACCCTCTGTTACCTTACTAAGCAGGAGTTCACGTGACCTTGAACAGTAAGTGTAGGTGGGCTTATTGGACACTAGGAGCCATCACAGCTGAGCCTAATCATGTCTCTGTGTGTACTTTCCAGCATGGATCACTAAATAGCATGCAGAAGTGGGAACAATATTTTCCCCCATGGTGGGGGACTGGAGCAAATTTACTAACTTCTTTGCTGCCACCCTATTGACACAGCAAAGACAAGGGATCAAAGATAACTAATTTGAAATGAACTAACAGCTTTTGTGTATGTGTTAATTGAAGAGACATCCAGGAAATTGATTATGACAACGAACCTTGCCTAATGACCCACCTTTTGGGACTGACATCAGATGGCCTGTATGAGCAGGTGGTAGCCTTTTACAAGAGCCATGGTGAAATCTTCCATTTATGGTTTGAAATTGCATTTGAGTATTTAGTAGGTGCATTACCTCCCTTTTTAAAAGCTTGTTTTACTGGAAAAAGCATCAATTGTAATAAAAATGCACAATTAATCCATATGTTTGCATTGTGGATTAATATATTATGTTTAGATTTTGAGAAAAATGATAACTTTTTTATTACCAGTATTAATATAATTAAGGCAGAGCAACAAAAATTCAATCTTATTGCTTCCTTTAGATTATGTTCATATTGTTACATTTCATAATTAAATCTAAGTTAAAGTTTTCCCAGCCCTAATTGTTGTGTATATATACAGTAATATGTCCAGCTAATTGAACTGCCCAGTATCAAACTAACCAGTTACCAAATCTCCAAACAGTTTAGAAACATTTTTTTTAAGTCAGCCCTAACAGCACCTATGAAGTGCTTTTTCCAACTAATTTAACAGCCCAGAAATTTAATTCACAATCTGATATTTTAATTCCTTTATACTCAGCTGAACTTGAGGAGTCACAATATATTGATTTTGGTATATTTGGAATTTTTCCTTTAGGCCTCTTATTGGATGTCAGTGTCTATTAATTTTCTCTGCAGATTTGCTGCAGGAAAATACTAAATCCACAGTAATTATCCAAATGTTATGATTTTAAGATTAATGCTGTAGGGTTTTTGTTGGTATAACTATCATGTAAAATTAGACTTGAGAAATTTCCTTTTTATTGCGAGGGGAAGCTCACTTTATTAAAAAGGTTCCTTCATTATGGAATGGCAAAAATGCAGATGGTTAGGTGGTTTTTGACATGATATAACCATTGATTATTCTAGAAACCTTTGTAATACCAAGAAATAAGGAGTTGAATGGTATTCCTTTTTCATTGCTTACATTTGATTCATTGTCTACTACATAAAAGTTCACAATGTGTAGAAGATCAGATGATTTTTATATGACCAATTTACACAAGACTATGTTGGTGTTTTCAAGTAAGGTTTTTTGTTCTCCTTGAGCTTTAGGCCCAAGGGCATATACCTATAAGCTCCATATTTGTGCTCTAAGGTACATTATAACAAGGTATGTAAGTGGTGATATTTCAATTAATTGCTACTTGGTAGTAATCGTTCCTAATTTAGTTATGGCCCAGAAATACAATTTGTGGCTTTTAAAGATTAAATTAATAAGATAGATTTTTAGCAAGAAGACACTTTGACCAGCATAAGTGGAAAATCAGAATTGAATGGAATTTTGCATATTTAGAGTTATCGTTGCTGTGGGGTTTTCTTTGACCACAGTATGCAAAGAGTATAATATTTCATTTTTTCTAGCCATTAATGGACTGCCAGTTTGTTGGGTTAACAGCTGTGGTTATTCTTTGTGCATTCAAATGAGTTATTCACTTTTTGCACCACTGGTGGTGTATGTGTAGAGAAATGTGGCATGATTTTAACAGGTCTCCCCAAAGTGTAACCAGCATACTGCGTGGGTTAGCAACAGTATTATTTCCACTGAATAAAATTGTATCCCAAGTACTAGATCTGATTCAGAGCAGAGTGAACCAGAGAACAGCTGATTTTAGTTGGAGCAGCCTCCTAGCATGCCAAAATAAGTTACGGGTATTGAATATGGTAAATGAAAAGAATTGTTAATTGGTCTATGATCACATACTGCTGTCATTGAAAAAGCAGTCAGTGTTGCAGTCAACTTAATTTTGCTCAATTGTATGCTTACGTGTATTGGAAGAAAATAACTGAAGCATCTTTTCTGATTAGGGTGCAACTTGTGCTGTTTTTAACTCCTTTCAGTAACCATTTCATTTTAAATCTTCAACCAATTTAGTGCTACTTAAGTGCAACTGCTACTTTAAAGCTGAAAAACCACTAGCTAACTGCAAAAGAGCTCTCCAATTAACTTGTTGATTATTCAGACTCCTTAAAAATATACCTCAAGACCAGTATTGTGTTCTGTGTTCACATGGGTGTGAGTTGATTGCAGCGTTGTCCCAGGACTCCTAATTCAATTGTGCCAGTTTGGTATTTATGCTGCAGTAGAGTTTTTGCTAGTTATTCCAATAGAAATTGTGCCAGTACTTGTATTCTGTTGTTCAAAGAACCCCCAGTACATAGGAACATCAGAGATAGTGTTAAGCCATTCAACTCCTCGAGCCTACTCCACCATTAAACAAGATCATGGCTGATCTATCTCAGCTACGTCTTCCTGCATGATCCCCATACCCCTTGAAACTCTTAGTACCTAAAAATCTGTGGATCTCTGACTTGAATATACTCAACGACTGTTATTTGCAGCTTTCTGTTGTAGAAAATTCCAAAGGTTCACAGCCCTTTGAGTGAAGAAATATCTGCTTATCTTAGTCCTAAGTGGCTTATTCTGAGACTCTGACACCTAGTTCTGGGCTCCCCAGTCCTGGGAAACATCCTCTTGACATCTACCTTGTCAAGCCAAAAGAATTTCATACGTTCTCAATGAGATCACCTGTAACTCTTCTTAAGGCTAGGAAACATGGGCCTAGTCTATTAAATAATAGATGAGCCCAATATTCGAGAACTTTCACAGATCGGTGGGATACTTTGAAATTAGATACCAAGCATGTTCCAGAACTTTGACCAGTGGAATTTTTGACCCCTTCATCTGATATCTCTAGGTAAAGTGGAGACTTTGGATGTATATGCTAGATTGTTTTAAATAACTTACCTGACTGTATAGCTTCATATAGTTAAGTAGTTTAATGCTCAAGCTACATCAAATCTACAAATGTCCAATTTATTGAAACAATCTACAGACCTTTGGGTTGATTAGTAATAGACTTGTGTAATGCAACTGAATTTGGATGAATGATAGTGGTAAAAGGGTATTTTTAGATCTCTTAGTGTGTTACCATAGATTATTTTTATGTGTGAGGTAGGTGATGGAGGGGAGAGAGGAACTTGAGCTCATATGTAATTTACTGATTGTGGGATTGCTTTGCTATGCTGTTGTGGGACAGCATTTTTGGATAAGATGCTATGTTTCTGTTTTGTGAAGAACAGAGATTGTGTTGTGCTAGTCTCCAAGGCAGGAAGTAACACCATGTCTTGGCTAAATATTTCTCAACCCTCCTGTTTCTGAAGTAGGGCCAACTACATAACCTGTGTACAATAGAGTCGAAATTATGGGGAAGTTAGGTATTGGCTATGCTTTAAGTGGGTGGATGGGAGGTGGGGGGTGAGGTTTGTGTAGAATGTCACTGTTACTTTTTTGGGTGGGGGGAATGGAAGATATGCTAATTTTAAAGGGAAGCTTTCAAAATTTGTAGTCAAATATAATTCATTGCATTAAAAGGTCATAATTCTATGTAGATGTCCAGTTATGTGTACTGCATTTCACTGCATGTGAACTGTGTATTTCAATTGTGAATGTTTGGACTCTTCTTTTAAGTGCCAACTGATAGCAGCAGCTAGCCATATGGGAATGAAGACATAGTACAGATAATTTTCCAGAGATAGCTAACCCCTGTGAACTCTCTGGGCTGCATTCCAGAAGCACAGTGAATGATTGCAATTGTGAACCCTGCACTGCAGCAAACGGAGCACTGGAGCCCTGTGCCCTATGCATATCCTTCAGTTAAATGTAATTGAGGGGAGTAGCTTGTATTTATTGCCACTAATAAAGCGCAGAATACATTGCCAATATAGTTGCTGACCATCTCTAATAGCGAAGAGGATGTTTATAATTCTTTTTTATGAGTAGATGAGTTGCTAGTGTTGTAACCTGATATCTGGTAGTTAGGAGTCTTCAGAAGGAATGTAAACAATAGTGTGTAACTCCTCTGCAAATAATCTGCAGTTAAGCTTGGGTGCCCCAGGAAGTTTTGTCCATTTCACTTTGTGCCTTCCTTTTTCTCCGCCTATTGCAACGGAAGTCTCATGGTTGTACGTGCTGCTTTTGGTTGTGTCTTGTTTGATCATACCTTATGGTCAGTTACTTGGTAGTACAGAACTTGAAGAGAGACTTGCCGCCGAAGCTTTTCGTCTTGCAACTCATTGGGACATTTAGGATTCTTGCGTTTGCTCTGGTGAGTGGAAGACCAAAAGCTTTGACAATATATCTCACTTTTAAACAGCTTTTGGTCAATATGCTGGCAATTTTATATGGAAATCTTGGAATCACTCCTTTCTCAGTCTGTCTGCACCCCCCCTGCCCTGTTGCCCAGTTTTCTCCTCTGCTTCCCCTGCCAACAATCCACCCCCAAGGTCCAAACTCGTGCTGTTGTAGTATTAGTCCAGAGATATCTCTCCTAGCTGGTGGATGTTGGTTGGCTGTTCTACAAGTAGCATCATACATGAGTCTGATCCACCCTTGTCAAACAGCCAGTCTATTTTATTTCAGCGTTGAAAGTTTCCAGACAACAGTTTCATAATTGATTGGCTCAGTTCAACTTGATACTTTAGGCAACTTAAGTGTTGTCTGGTTCTGCAGGTCGAGCTGCCTTCAGTGTTTGACTAGATCTTGGATAGCAAAATCAAGAAAAATGTGGAGCATATCCTGTGAAATGTGTATGTACAACATTCTGTGAAGGATATAGAAATCTTTATAATTTGTGTAGCTAAATTTCATCAATGAATTGACCAATTAATTGTTTCTTCAGAATGTATTATTTTCTCTTAGAATTGACTAATATTGTGTCCCTCCATTACATCTCAAGCCAAGAACGATAGATTGTTCTTTACAGATAATAATGGCATTGGATTTTTAGAAATGTATGTTGACGGGTATCACTTTGATCAATAGAAGTGTTTTTCTGCCTACTTCATATTGTCAGTTAATACAGAAAATGTATTTTTGCACTAAAAAAATGGCATGACATATAATTGCCCTATGTATCAGTCTATGGTGTGACTGCTGAGCACACTTAAAAAAAAAAGTTCACTTGTTTGCAGTTCCTTTTTTTAACTCCCCTGATCACATCAGTTCTCTGTTAAGAAATGATACCTTTCTTCAAAAGTCTCACAATGCTTCCAAGTGTACCAAAAAAACTGACTTTGAAAGGAATATAAAGCTGAGAAGAGAGACATGTTGCTAAAGCTCTTCACTTTGCACTCGTCAGGACAAATACAAGAAAGTCATATTTCAAATGAACACAACAATTTATATTACAGGTGAAAAATGCTGTCAAGCTGACTCTGGCCGAGGCGTTGTCATGCAGCCAGCAGCAGGGAGCTATAGGCTTCCCATGCTTCTGGAGAATTCAAAAATGGCATGCAAGGTTTGAACATATTCCTTTTGTTTGCAGAGAATGGGTCCCTACATATGAAATGTATGCAGCTTCTAGCAAGCATAAATGAACCACATTATAAGCTCAACTGGTTACCTCACAATAGTTGTTAGTGTAGCTATTAGCACACTTGGGATTTTTCAACAAGTACTGTCCAGTTGTAAAATCACGTCTAACAGATGTTTTGTACGGCTGGTTGAGGACGGTGTGTACTCTGCATATTACGAATACCTAGAGGACTATGTTGTTTGAGGCCAATCCCAGTTGACTCGCCAATCGTCAGTCCCCTTTTCTCCTATGTTATAAGTTGTGATTGTTTGATATTTTGACATTCTTGCATTTGTCCTGCTGAGTTTAAGATGAAAGCTTTTGGAAACATGTCTCTCTTTTCAGCAATATTCAAGTTCTGTACTACCAAGTGACTGAATATAAAGCTGCTTTTAGAGAGAACGGCATGGGAACAGAGCTATTCTTGTAGGACTGCGGTTTTGATTTAAAGCAGTCGAATTTTGTTCTGTCCCAATGTGTACTAGTAGATCTCCTGTGGCATTGAGCATGGGCAGTTTGGATGTATCTCCTATGATGCCAACATGGCTTTTTTCCCCAAGTCTTGCAGCTGTTTGGTTGCTCATCAGATTAAATGGGTATTGGAGCCCTTTTGGCGAACTGAGAGCCTGTGAAGGGGAGATAACAAATTTTATGCTTTGCTTGTAAAGCACTTTTTGGGGCTCTGGAGATTTCACCCAGGTGTATTTCATCCCTCTGTCTAGGAGGCATCTGGCACACATGGCTGCAGAAAATAAAATCATTAAATATACAAAAGAACAATGTCAAGCTGCAAAAGGTTGCTTAGGCGAGGTGATTCAAAAGTTGGCTTTAAGTAGGATTTTAAGATTTGGAGAGAGGCAGGTGGCTTTCGGGAGGGGATTCCAGACAGTAGGGATGAGAGCTCTTCCACTAATGGTTGGATGAAGTGAAGATGGAATGCACAAAAAGCTAGAATTGGCACAGAAGGGCATGGGATAGGCTTTAAGACTGTAGGAGGGTTCCAGAGATGGGGTGGTTCAAATCCATTGAGAGATTTGAAGGCAAAGAGTTCAAATTCAGTGCAGAAACTTTATGCCATTGTAGGTCAGTGAGGGGAGGGGTGGTGTGGGCAAGTTAAGAATAACTGCAGCAAAGGATTTTGTGTATTTTTAGAGAATCACTGCTGGAGTAAAATGTACTATTTAAGCTGACTGTGCTGCATCCAAACATATATGAATGAGGACGTACCAGTGCTAGACAGGATGTCAGCGGATTGCTTCCATTACCTCCATGGCAGAGCAGGGATTTTGCTGATCTTTTAAACCTTGACAATAACCATTGAAAACTGCTCCTTTCCAGAACTGATTGGTAACAGAAACTGGCTTAAATAAATTATGGCTGCACTGTACATGGGGGAGTTGGGGACAGTGGAACAATCTGAAACATTGGCATCAACTTTTCTGTTCTAAATTCACAAATTATTCACAACTTAATTGCATATTTTGGGATTGAGATGGTCTAAACTTGGAACAATGCTTTAAAAAGCACTCCCACATTGCACCCTTATTGGGTTCACCAAACCCATTATATTTGGGAGCACTTCATTCTCCTTTTATAAAAAAGGATAAGATTGTACAACGCTCATGTTTGTACAATGCTGCTTACACCTGAATCTGGCCAGCATGATCAGCTTTCAGACAGGTTGCACCAGTCATACTGATTTTGTATGTGGAAGAAGATAAATTAAACTTCTGCATTAACTCCTGCAGTGTATAAGACATTAAAGCAATCTTAATGTAAATTATTTTGTTCCTGCCTTTGGTAAATGAATTGAGTGTGTTTTAAACTAACTGTACTGAATGAAACCCTTAAGCTTTTAGCTAAAGACAATTGCCAAAAGTTGTTTTGGTTGCCAATTGATCTATTTTGGTTTGTTCATTAAAAACAGCAGTTCCAGCGTATAAGTATGCTGGAAATACTCAGCAGGTCTGGCAGCATCTGTGGAGAGAAAAACAGAGTTAATATTTCAAGTCTGTGACCTTTCTTCAGAACAGAGACAGTTAATAAGGGAGGAGATGTGGCCGTGAAAGGAATCTTTGATAGATAAGCTGGTCAAACACAAGAAAGGAAATAGACAGCAATATAAGTGAATAAGGTAGAAGAGACAAATGTAAATCCTGTCAGGGAGAAAGGCAGAACTTCTTCAAGTTGGGCATTCCTGGAAGAGAATTGGCAGTGAATCAAACACCAATACAGAAGCAAAGTACTGCAGATGATGGGCATCTGATTAAAACCAGAAAATGCTGGAAATACTCAGCAGGTCAGGTAGCATCTGTGGAGAAAGAAATAGCTCATCTTTCAGGTCCATGACCTTTCATCAGATCAGTTCTTGGGGATGCTTGCTTCATGCAACTTCCAAGATTGTATCTAGCTGCAAGTTTTGATATTTGCCGCTAAAGAAATCTTCTGTGTCAGGAAAACCTGAAACTGACCTTCTAGCAGAATGGAGTGCCTCCATTTTGCTTCAAGTTTTGTTTGAAACATTGATCCTGCATAATACAGTATTTTTTGTAATTTAGGGCTCAATAAGTCCTAAGCAATTGTCCCTTCGCCCAGAGATTGAGATCAGGTGTAGTCAGCTTGGTCCTTATAGGATAGTGATTGAACCTAGTACTTCCCTGATCTTTGTAACTTGGTAGTGTACCATAGTGTCTTGTTCACTTACCCATTCAGCCATCAGGGTATTTAATGAAGCCACATTTGATGGAGCATTTCAACAGAATCGCAACCTTAGAATTTAGCATCATTATTGGGCTGCCAATGCAATAGACGTTCAAAATAAAAGATGTCTATTGAGGCAGCTTATCATATGTACAGTCCCATGGGCTAACATCGAAACATTCAATTGTCTAGATGACCAGTTGCACTTAAATAATTAGTTTGAGTCTGGTTGACCACTGTCACTTCTGAGCTCTGCAAAATGAGTGCATGGAAAGTATAGTGCAGAATTATCTGCAGGACAATTTTTGTATCAAGTTGTGTAAGAAAAATGCATTTGCTTCTAAGTTGGCTTCTTGGAAGTATTTATTTTCAGAATTGCCCAGATCCTAGGAAAACAGCAAGGTTTCATTGTGTGAGAGCAGTTTGAATGAGCTTATGAGTTTGGATTTCTTCAAGTTGAAAGGAAATATCCGATTGAACAACTATGCAGTTTGTTTTATTGAACTTTTAAAATCATTGACATGTTTACGGACTGACTGCCTTTTTTTTCCTGTGGGTATTTTCTTCAAGATCTATAAATATTTTTGTGATTCTTCACTGTGGTATCCTAACCATCTATGTATAGAAGAATCAATCTGACAATTGTTTGATTTTTTTTAAACTTTTATCTTCTGTATTAAAGACTTTTATGAGTGAAATGTTGCTGGGAATTGGATCATCCATCAATATACAATTTAGAAGAATCAAAGTGCAGAATTTAAATCAAATGAACTGCAGCATTTGTCAGAAGGTTTGATTTTGAAGTATATTTGAGTTTTTTTTTCACCCTCAATTGAATGTAAGCATGTTGTCAGTTGACTAGATTTTAACAGGCTCTTATTTTCCTTTCTCATTTAGTAATTATTACTTGATACAGCTTTTTGATGGTTGCTGTGGAAAGAGTAAAATAGCTTAGTTTGAGATGAAGTTGCTTTACTGGAATTGTGGGTTTGCAGATGCTAGATGTCTTAACAATTGCAAATGCTCCTAGTTTCCAAAGGTAAAAACAAATTGTTAAATGTTCTTTATTTCCCACTTGGGTTAAATTGAAAAATATAAAAGAGCTTGAGAGATGTTTGTATAACCCGCTGGGCACCGGAGCCATGGTAGGGTTGAGTAGTTGGCAAGATGTATCATTGCAATATGATTTTTCAAAAAATATTTTTAAATGGATATTGTGCTGCAACTGTAGTTATTTGATAATATCATACCTGAGGGCAGGGCCCAGCATTGGCCAACAAGATCCAAGCAAAGCATTTCAGGCCTAGAGGTTGTACAGAGGAGAACCCTGCACATGATTCCTAGTCATATGATTTTATAAAAAATATGGCAAAAGCTTTGCATGTTTAATATATGAAAGTGGGTGGCTAGTTTTTAAAGGCACGTTTGAGATTAAAGGCAGATTTCCGGCTGGTGGTGTTGTTCTTGAAAAGGGTAATTCACGCTTGGAATTGACTCAATTTTAGGTAACGAAGTCAATTTGGATGCAATGATTTGAGGGACTAGGATTTTCTAAAGCCTCTCTTATCCATTGTTATCTTGTGGAACTTTGTGATAATGTCTGAGTGGGAGATTAATCAGTTGATTCAAGGTTTTCTCATGCTCTGCAGTACTTGCTGTCCTCAGCCTCCCAGTTTCATCTGCAATGCAGCTCAAACTCTGTTTTTGGCTGTACTTTTGTTGTTGTTTAAAGCTGGTAGCCTTCTTTTTAAAATAGGACTCGATTTAGTTTTTGATATTGGTTGTACACTGTTTTACTAAAGGGACTCATGGTTTTTTTTTCCCAATCTTGCACATGTGTATTCCAGTACAGGGATGATTCTTAAAGAGTATTCTTGCCACCAATGACATATCAAACATTTGCATAAAAAAGGAACATATTTTAACATTACCTTTGTTTCCATCACCCATTTAAATGTTTTGGTTGCATTGAATGAAGTGCAATTTGAGCCCAGCAGTGCGAAAAATCAGGATTGATGTATCTAGTTGAATTGATGTATGTAAGTCTGGATTGATGACTACCTCTGGACATTGATTCACCCTTATTTCACAATGCGTCACAGCAAATCTTTGTTCCACCCCACTCCCAAATTAAGTCACCAATATTTGACAAAAGATGATGTATTCCACTTTAATTGAAAATATATTCAACAAAAGCTTGATTAATTATACAGGAAACCTCCATAGTCTGGTGCATTTCTTTCTCTCTTCCCTGCACCACCTTGTTTTACTCCCACAAGGGGAAATAAAATAACACACAAAGATCGGAGGCCCTTTAGAGATGCAGAAAACAGGCCCTGAGAGGTTGCTGTTCAGTTTTTTGATCTTTCGATGGACCTACTCAGATGCTGTAGCTAAGACCATGAATTCAAACTGGTAGGAATGTTGGGCACAAATATGCACTTTATCCTTCTGTGTCATTGTTTGAACCCCATTGTATTAAAACACAGTTTATTTCTATTAATAGAAAAATTTTGTTATGTGGTATCTAACAGGTTCGGTATATTTTGTTTTTAACCCAGATATTTCCTACCGAATCTGTACATTTGTTTTTCTCTGAATCTTTAGATCCGTGAGCGGTTTGTTTCTCAAGTCAGTTATTAATGGTGATTTAAAGTGGACTTGTTTTTTTTATTCATTCATGGGATGTGGGCATCGCTGGCTAGGCTAGCATTTATTATTGCCCATCCTTAATTGCCCTTGAGCAGGTGGTGGTGAGCTGCCTTCTTGAACCATTGCAGCCCATGTGGTGTAAGTACAGCCACAGTACTGCTAGAGAGGAAGTTCCAGGATTTTGACCCAGCGACAATGAAGGAACGGTAATATATTTCCAAGTCAGGGTGGTGTGTGGCTTAGAGGGGAAGTTCCAGGTGATGGTGTTCCCATGTGTCTGCTGCCCTTGTCCTTCTAGATAGTAGTGGTCGCCAGTTTTGAAGGTGCTGTCTAAGGAGCCTTTGGTGAGTTCCTGCAGTGAACCTTGTAGATAGTACACACTGCTGCCGCTGTGCATCAGTGGTGGAGGGAGTATATTTTTGTGGATGGGATGCCAATCAAGTGGGCTGCTTTGTCCTGGATGGTGTTGAGTTTCTCAAGTATTTTTGGAACTATACCTATGGAGACAAGTGGAGAGTATTCCATCACACTCCTGACTTGTGCCTTGTAGATGGTGGACGAGCTTTGGGGAGTCGGGAGGTGGGTTACTTGCTGCAGAGGACTCCTAGCCTCTGACCTGCTCTTGTAGCCACAGTATTTATATAGCTAGTCCAGTTCAGTATCTGGTCAATGGTAACCCCCCAGGAATTTGATAGCGGGGAAATCAATGATGGTAATGCCATTGAATGTCAAGAGGCAATGGTGAGGTTCTCTCTTGTTGGAGATGGTCATCGCCACTTGTGTGGTGCGAATGCTACTTGTCAGCCTAAACCTGGATATTGTCCATGTCTTGCTGCTTCAGTATCTGAGGAGTCGCAAATGGTGCTGAACACTGTGCAATCATCAGCAAACCTCTGCACTTCTGACCTTATGATAGAAGGAAGGCCATGGATGAAGCAGCTGAAGATGGTTGGGCCTAGGACATCTTTACATCCTTTTGTGTAACTGTGCTTTCTCAGTTTGATTTAGCTGAGTAGTTCGAGTTTAATTAGTGCACCAACTTCTCTAGGTGGAATGCTGTAGAAATTTTAAAAGAAGCCCTTGCATTTATATAATGGCTTCTCACATTGCTCAAATTTCTCAAGTCACTTTGCATACAGTGAATTGCTTTACATTGAGATAAATGACCAATCTATTTTCATGTTGTTTATTGAGAGGATAATGTTAGCTTCGAGAGAACTCCTCGCTCTTGAATAAATGTTTAGCTTTAACTTCTAAATAAGTGCCATTACATCCACTTGAATGGGTAGACAGGAGCTCTGTTTAATGTTTTAATTTCTGTTTGAATCACTTTGGTCTGTCTTCCACCTTTCTTATAACACTAAGATTGCCTTGACCAAAGTCATAAATGACATCCAAAATCTCAAGAACATAATTGTAACTGTAGCTGCACTGCATTATCTCTTGTCCTTTTTGACTCCACTGTAGAATTTGATCCAGTTGATTTTCCATTCTTCCTCCATTTTTGCTCTTCCTTTGTCCAGCTCTGTGGAACTGCTCACACCTGCCTGTATGTAGCCAATGCATAAACATAACTTTTCACATCAGGCCCGTACCACCCACTCAAGTTCCTCAGGGATTTGTTCTTGTCTTTACCCCACCCCAGTCTTTCTTGTCTACATGCTGCTAATACTTGGTGACATTACTCAATAGATATGTGTTTCTATTACATGCTGTTGACAACCACCTCTCGCTCTCCATCACCACCTTCAGACACTTGCATGCTTTTCCCTATCTGTCGGACATTAAGTTATGAATGAGCTAAAAGCTCCTCCAACTGAACATTGGGAAAACTAACTATTTTCTTTTAAGAATATCCTTTGTGCATTTTACATTGAAATATGTATTGCTCTCTGTATTTAAACTAATCTTCATGTGCCTCTGAATCAGAAAGTTGTGGGTTCAAGTTCCACTCCAGGATCAAAAATCAAGGCTGACACTCCAGCGTCGTACTGAGGGAGTGCTGCACTGTCAGAGATGGTGTCTTTCGGATGAGACTTTAAGGCAAGGCCCCCTCAGGTGGATGTAAATGATTCCATGGAACTATTTTGAAGTGGAGGAGGGGAAGTTATCACTGGTGTCCTGACTAATGTTTATCTCTCAATCAGAATCACAAAAACAGATTATCTGGCCATTATCCTTTTGCTGTTTATGGAAGCTAGCTGTGTGCAAACTGGCTGCTGCATATCCTATATTACAATAGTGACAACACGCCAATTAAAGTACTTAATTGGCTGTAAAACACTTTGGCTATGAAAGGCGCTATGCAAATTCAAGTCTTTTATTTCCTTTTAAAGTTGCTCTGTTTGCCCAATTCCTTTTATAAATTGGATTTTAACCGGGATGTTTTGTGTTCTTTTGGAAAATAATGGGAGGGGATATGCTGTTGTCATTTACCAAATAAACATTAAACTTTAATGTGAAACAAAAACAGAAAATGCTAGAAAAACTCAGCAGGTCTACATCATCTGTGGAGAGAAAGACAGAGCTAACGTTTCGAATCCGTATGACTCTTCTTCAGAGCTATGAACTTTAATGTACCAGAATAGCAATAACATGTTCTACAAAAGCCAAACTAAAATTCAGTGAGGTTTTTGAACTGTGACGTACATTTTGGCTAGGACATTGTTGTAATTTTGGGAGTCGGGTGTAGAAGAGAGCCATTCCAGTGTCAATGTTATGGGGTCAATACCAGGACCCTGTCCACCATCTACAAGGCACAAGTCAGGAGTGTGATGGAATACCCCCAACTTGCCTGGTTGAGTGCAGCTCCCATAACACTCAAGAAGTTTGACACTATCCAGGACAAAGCAGCCCCCTTGATTGGCACCACATCCACAAACATTCACACCCTCCATCACCGACACACAGTAGCAGCAGTGTGTATCATTTACAAGATGCACTGCAGGAATTCACCAAGGCTTCTTGGATAGCACCTTCCAAACTCACAACCAGTACCATCTAGAAGGACAGGACAGCAAATAATTGGGAACACCACCACCTGGAAGTCTCTCCCCCCACCACCCCAAGTCACTCACAGTCCTGACTTGGAAATATATCGTCGTTCCTTCACTGTCACTGGGTCAACATTTCTGTAACTCCCTCCCTACACCACATAGGGATTGCAGCGGTTCAAAAAGGCAGCTCACCACCACCTTCTCAATGGCAACTAGGGATGGGCAATAAATGCTGGACCAGACAGCGAAGCCCACATCCCGTGAATGAATTTTTAAAAAAGTTCCATTGCTAGATGGAATGGATAGAAAGTTCTATTTCATTTTCTCTTGTTCCTCTGTTCTATACAGTAATTCCAACACTAAAGCTTTATGTCGCTGCAAAGTAAGCAATAGCGTACATTATAAGAAACCTTTTGGACAAATCTAAAACTTTTGAAGACTCTTATTGATGCGGATGGAGACAAAAAATGTCTTACTGATTTATAGATCATAAACTTGGGAGAAACAAAAGAACCTATGAGAAATATATAGGATAGAAAAAGGAAGTTGGGTATAAGAAATAAAATTGAAACTTAAAAGACATGAAGGTATGAGGGAAATAGTTAATGGGATGAGCAGAATTAATGTAGCTTTTAAATATATTGCTGCTTAGGGTTAATTACAGTAATAAAGTCAATTTGATGCAAATAGTTTGGTGTTTCATACTGCATGAACTGAAAATCTACAATAATGTCTGACCCAGGAAAACTTTCATTTCCCTGGGCCTCCCAGCAATCAAAGCACTGTGTTTATATTTTAAGTACATAGGCAGAATTTGAATTACTCATTGGGCTTCACCACACTAGAAATTTCCTCCGGTACTTCCTCCCCCCTCTGAACTCTGACTAAGAACCTACTCAGTGAGCATTTTTGGCATATCTGTAGGGTTGAAAGTGGAGTTAGAGGGGCAAAGCAAGGGTTGGTGGGGAAAGAAAAGAAAGGGTTTTGTATTGCTGATAAAAGGAGACATGTCTAAGCTTTTCATCCTACACTCATTAGGACACTCGCAAGAACACCAATATAAGGGGAAAGCAACAATTTATACGGTATATGAAGAGTGATAGAATTACCTGGAAAAACTCAGCAGGTCTGGCAGCATCGGCGGAGAAGAAAAGAGTTGACGTTTCGAGTCCTCATGACCCTTCGACAGAACTTGAGTTTGAGTCCAAGAAAGAGTTGAATGCTTTCTTGGACTCGAACTCAAGTTCTGTCGAAGGGTCATGAGGACTCGAAACGTCAACTCTTTTCTTCTCCGCCGATGCTGCCAGACCTGCTGAGTTTTTCCAGGTAATTCTGTTTTTGTTTTGGATTTCCAGCATCCGCAGTTTTTTTGTTTTTATATATGAAGAGTGATGATTGATTGGCAAGTAGCGTTGCCCTGTGGAGTGCACCACTGATGGTGACTGACAGTTAACTGCCAAGCATTGTTTGAAATTTAAATCAGGTGGCTTGACCCTGATTGGCCAAGGCATTTATCTGAGCAATGAGTCAGCAAATGGCTGTCACTTATTTTGTTTAGCTGTCAGAGGCGCAATGTATGTACACGTTCTTTCTATCTGCAAAGCACAGGGCTCTCTGTATTAATATATGTAGCTTCCAGTACACGCAAATGCGCCACACTGCGAGCCCAACTAACGATCTTAAGTTGATTGTCAGCGTAATTCATAGCACTGAGGATTATTAAGCAAATTTCCAATCATAGAATCACATCTAACATTGGACACTGTGTTTTGAATTTTGAAACGGGCTGGTTGTGTACGGTCTGTACCCTGTCCATTGCAAACAGCGGCTGGGACATGCTATTTGATACGATCCGTCAGCCTTTGGGACGTATAGCCTACATAACCAAGCATCACACTGGCACTGAAATTCATATACCCTTACTCATTTGTGTGATAGGCCCAACGTCTTTTAGGCTTGACAGCAGTATTCTGTTAGTGGCAAATACCACGCGTGTTGCTACTGCATAGTAGCAGCATGAAACAGCTAGCTTCACCTGTTGCACAAGTTTTTGAGGTACCTTGCCCTTCCAGAGTAATCTGAGGTAGACTGGGCACTTTTCATGGCCAAAAATGATAGTCTTAGGCCCATTCATGAGCTTGCGTGATATACAGCGTGAAGTGATCTGATCAGGGTAGCCATTATCCTGCAGTGGTGCCTTCTCCATGGCAGCAACACTTGCCAACCAATCAGCACTCTCTTCACGTACAGTATAAATTGTCGTCTTCTCCTTACATTGACATTCTTGAGAGTGTCCTGATGAGTGCCAAACAAAAAGCTTAGACGTGTCTCTTTTTTCAGCAACTCTCAAGTTCTGTGCTACCAAATGGTTTTGTTGTCTTTTCTTGCAATTTTTTTTTTAAAATTGGATTTTGTGCTTTTTATGCCTAAATAACACTGCCTGGATTCTACAACTGTGTGTAGATTTCCTACACACAGGCACTCATGAAATGCCACATGGTGAGCTTTCCTTTCTTAATCTTGATATCAGATGTTAAATTGAGTTTGGCATACCTTGAATATTTCACATAAGCTTCCCTTGGTTGATCAGATAGTAAAGCTAGTAAGTAACTGAGAAAGAATGTGCAAGGTTGTGGAGATACATTGAGGGAGTGGGATTAGGTAGATTGCTCTTTCAGCGAGCCAATGCAGACTCGATGGGCCAAACGTCCTCCTCCTGCACTGTAAAGATCCTTGTGAACTAAGCGAGGCTACTTTGTTTATCCTGTATTGGCTGATCTCAGTCAGGGTAATGACAGGATGCCTCAGTCATCCCCTGCTCACCCTTAGTTGACAAGTTGACCGGATTTCCAGCTGGTACTTGCTATTCAGAGAGTCCAGTTGTAAGTAGATGTGTTGGTCTCATCCATGGTGCACCTCTCCCCATCTCTTTCTCTCTCAGTCACACACACACACACACCCCCGTAGAACTGTCCTTGCAGAAGTCACCTCTTTCAGGTGAGAGACTGAGACAATTGGTTCAGAAAGCAAGGTAAGTTGAGATAAAACTCAGTTGGACTCTGAATAACAAAGCAAATGGCTTCATTTTGAAGGCTCTGTATTTTAAAGTGATTGTATTTCTATTTCTTTGTCCCGAATTATACCCAAACTAGAGCAAAAATAAAGCTGTCGGTTACCTACAAGGGATAATCATACAGTGCTTTATCTTTGCATTATTTTTAGTATGATGAAGTGGTGGCACTAATTGGCTAGTTTTACCTAGGAGCCGGCACAGATACGATGGGCCGAGTAACTGCTTTCTGTGCTGTATGAAACTATGGAAAGATGTTGCGATTGGATTTAGCTCCCTATGGCTGAGGACGAAAAATAGCCACAGTTTCCGCTCCTGATTTGTTATCCATTTCATCCCCATCCCTTCTAGATTTGTGTGAACATGCATGCTGAGGACAGGTTGGGTATGCCCATGGTGTCATCAGGCTGCTGGCACCCTGGTGTTCAGCCTCTCATATGGCTGATATGGCTTGAGTGAGGTACCAGAGGGTACCACTGCAACCAAGTTATAGTGAGGAGTTAACGCCTTCAGGTGGTGAGAGTCAAATTTGGCAAAAATAAAAGCTGACAGCTAGTTGGCTTCTTCTAGCAAAATAAATCAGTGGCTAGTGGGGGGCCGGGGGGGGGTGAGCCTGATTTCTACATCTGATTCAGCGCACAAGTTGGCACTTTTTATTGATGGACAGGGGCTTAAATGGTGTGGGATAACTGTACTGGTTGCTCACATTGCTAAAAGAGTAAGTGATGTCAAGCTTACATTTGCTGTTGAAATGCATCATTTAATCTTACAGAGTAACTATTCTGTAAATTAATTTTGAGCTCAGCCCATTCTCCTGAGGCCATGTTCCTAAAATTTGACTTGCTGCACAGAAGGAATAATGTGCTTGAAGAGTGAGTGAGCCTTGACCTTATCTAATGTCCTGATTTATGGTGAGAAGCTGTTAAATCTATCTTAAATTTGTGGGCCTTTCACAATTGTAAAGCGGTCTAACCCATAAGTTTTGACTCTGCCCTAGTGTAAAGCAGATCTTCCTCCGAGTTGGGGGTTTTACATCCTCTAATCTGGATGCACACATCAGTTGCTGCATCCACGTTACAGCATTAGGTCACAGCATAAAAATGCTTGGTATCTTGTACAATTGTGCACTGCATGCAGACCTACAGGGATTATTTATTGCCAAAGCTGTGAAATGATGACTCCAGACAAGTTTGGTATATATGGATTTCATTTTTGTATTCTGTTGAGAGGGTTTGTTGCTGTAGGGTTGACGTTTAATACTTGACCATAGCAAATCCAAGAATATGAAACGTTTTACTCAACAGTAGTACATAATGTGAACATAAAGATCTTTTCTGCTGGGAGTTTTCTGCTTACAGAATACATGTTCTTCCTAGTAATTAGTGGGTAGAAGGCCAGTTATCTCTCTCTTTCTCTTCCCCTTCCCCTTCCACATATTAGCAGAAATATATGCTAGTCCATTTGGTGCTTCTGGAGCGGATGGGAGCCAAATGTAATTAAGTTCACCATTGAGTTTTACTTTTTCTAAAAAAGAGTTAACTTTTGAGTCCAAATTATGTTTTTAGATACCACTTGTGCAGCCTTGTGGTTTCTAACCTTATTTTGATCCCTCACTTGTGTTACTGACCTGTAATACTTCTAAAATTCTAATCCACTAATTATATGTTTCTTTTATTCCTACTAAAGATTGTAGGATTTAAGTTTATCTTTACTTTACTTAGGTGAAATGTTTTCTGTACAGTTAAATGTGTATATGTGGAACCAATCTATTTTTAAAATATTTAAGTCTTTTAAAATAACTGAGCAGCAGTTCTAGCTATTACATTTGAAGTCATATTTAGATTTATTGAATGTTTTCCTCAATGAATCCTTGGTATGCTGAAGGCATGATTCATTCCCTATTGAAAGATCTGGTTCTAGGCAAAGAAATACTTAAAAACTTTGTTTACAAATTATGAACATTGAATATCCTTTGAAGGAAGAAACAAATGGTTCTCATTACATAGGAACAGGATTAGGCTATTCAGCCCCTCGAGCCTATTTTGCTATTTAATCAGGTCATGGATGGGTGGATGATCAGTATCTCTACTTCATTTGCCTAGTGTTGCTACATATACCTTGAAGCCCTTGTCTAACAAAAATCTATTGATCTCAATCTAACATTTCTGGTGACCCAGCCTCTGAAGGGAGAGCTGATTTCTGCTATCTTTTGTGTGAGAAAATAATGTGTTTCAGTCCTTTAAAAGCTAAGATTGTACCCCCATGTTCTGGGTTCACCCACCAGAGGAAATGCAGTAAAATCACCATTAGTCAAACTCAGATGACACAAAATTCCAGTTATGTTGAAGTTGTCAACCATGCCCACCAGCAGAATAGCAAAACCCATGGAACGATGCCTGTGATATGCCAAAATGCTGCATTGGTAACTCCAGATCAGCCGAATTTGTCTATGCTTGTCTTATGACCACGTCGACCAATCAGAGGGCCACACTAACTAGACCACACAGGAGTAAAATCATGGAGCACCTAACAAGCCATCATTTGACATCGCAGTCTCCCTGTGAAAGGACATGCGACGCCTGCGAGTAAGGCTAAATCTGAGAGAAAGTTAAGTGTTGTAGATCAGAGAGAAGGTGAAGTTGATACAGCAAGTGAAAAACCATGGAGCCATGCTCCAGGATTTTGCACTGCAGCATGAAACCATAACAAAAACAGAATTACCTGGAAAAACTCAGCAGGTCTGGCAGCATCGGCGGAGAAGAAAAGAGTTGTTTGACTGCATTGATGACATGGTAGAATATATCTCGCACGTTTCAGAGCAGAAAAAGATTAGTTTTTCCACAGCTATTCCCTGACCTTTTTTCAGTGCAAAGTTCCGGCCTCTTACAAGGTCAGGCCTTTATAAAGTGTGAACAAATTGAACAAAGACTTTTTCACACATTTACTGTTTCACATAGAGCTAAATAGAGATGCATTCAATTGTGAATGGGGCCTCCTCGGCTATCACAAAGCTCCAGTTAACACTAATTTGTGAGCAGATCCCCTGGGATTTGACTCATTGGGATTTTACTGTAGTTTCTCCATGTCGCCCCTAACGAATCCCTTGATCTTTTTAAGTGTTTTCACTCGATCACCCTTCACCCTGTTACGATCACAGCCGATATTAATTTCTGCAGAAACCAAGTCCCAGAGGGAAGCTTGGCTTACAGGCCATACCTTTTTATCATATTCTGAAAATGAGAAGAAAGTGCACTGATCTCAGCAGCAAGAAGCCCAGTAACACTTCTGGGATTTTAAAAGTTTAAAGTAAAAGTTTTATTAACAAGAATAAAAGAAAAAGCACATAAGATTACAGTTACACAATTAAAAATTAGTCTTACAAAACATTCCCACCAAAAGACTCCCCACTTGGCCAGACCCCCAAGTAAATACCTTCCAGGCAACACTCCCTTATAGATGTTTAACAATAAAAATCCAGTAATATTACCCAAGGCAAATTGCTGTAGATTTAATAAAGGCATACCACACAACTTCTAACTCTCTTTCCCTCTGCTGTGGAAATCCAAGGCTTCAGAGCAAAACTGCTTGTTGCAGCCCAAGATTTCTCTGGCTTGACTGAATCAAACAGCATCTTCTCCCAGCCTAAAGCTTCAGTTAACAGTTCAACAGCTACCTTAAGCCTTTCACAGTAATTCTAAAATACCTTCCCCCTACCCCATCTCAGATTCCATTGTTTTCATACCTCTTTGAAACTCGAATCCTTCCAAACATATCTTTCATGTTTCTATTTTCTCCTCTGTTTTCGGGTCAGTAAAATGTAATATACCCTGTTCTGTTTACCTGTGGAACTCCTGCAAGATGCAAATGTATTTCTTGTTGCCTTTGACTTCCCTTTGATATTCAAACAAACTCTCAACTTATCTAAAAATGTAAATGTTAGATCTAACCTATTTACTTGTACCTCAAACCTAACACCTCTATCCTTTCATGTTTTAAACCGCTCAGACAACCCGTCTCCTAGTAACCTTGGTCCAGCTTATTTCATTTAAATCATTTACACACACTCACATACACACAATATTCCCCAAATATATTTAAAAAAATAACCTCCATTTCTCACAGTCCGCACCCCTCCACTTTCCAAACTTCAGGGGCTACAAATCAAGTTTCTGCAGCCTGTCCTCATAATTTAACGCTTAAAGCCCTGATATAATTCTATTGGAAAAATAAATATACCATTAAGAAGTGCAATCCTGGTACTTAGCCATAATCCACAAAAAACCATGGGCACAACTCTCCATTAGAGAGAGACAATTGGTTATATAGCTTGAGGGACACCACTCCACATCATGTATGAGCCATGAACTACCATAGCCACTACAGGAATTGAACTTGTGCTGTTGGCATCATCCTGTGCCACACTCTAGCCCTCTAACCAACTGAGCTAACCGATCCCCTTGTGATTATATTCCAAAGAGGATATCAATTCAGAATGAAGCTTTGTGTGAGTTATTCATTAAAGAGGCATCACTTTCATTCATACCCAATTTGCCATGTGGGTTTGTGAAATTGTTTAGAATTTATGTTACAAAGGATATTGTTGAGGACCATGAGAAGATGCTTGCAGCTCACAAAGAGAACACGGTCAATCTGCATCAACCATTAAATTGGTGTGGAATACAAGGCAGTAACCCAATGTGGAAATTTTAATAATATGTGAATTTTATCAACATGTTAAGATTGTCGCAGGCTGTAGTGCATAGAAAACGACTTGCTCTTTTAATAGTTTCTTGAACTGTAAAAATCTTTCTATTTTTGACATTCAGATCGCATTTATAAAGCTGAGTGTCAGTTGCAGTTTGACATCTGCAGCTCTTGATAAGGTCAAGTTTGCAACTATGTAAACGTACCTGTTATTTTCTCTGATTCTTGAATCCATTATACAAAACCAAGTAAATCCTGAAGAAATTGTGTAGTGTACAGTATCTTAAACCAGGTTGTACAGATCATACATTGAGGAATAGTGTGTGTATAAAATCCTTTTTGGATTATTAGTTTTGGCACTTGGCTTTTTTCAAAAAATTGTGAAATTGGCATAATTGTCATTTGTGCCAAAATCCCGAGCTAATTACCTGTAAGGTATTCCTAATAACGGCAGCATTACGTGCTGCAGTTGACTAACTTCTATGCTTAACTTGTATTTCTTACATATCCCAACCATTTGATTCTATGTGAACCTGGCATACATGCTTTTCAAAGATTTTACATTAGGTAACTGGATGGTTTCAATTGACATTTGAGCATACTCATTGCAAGTGTTATCTGTGGCATGACAAAGTAAAATAACTTAAGCCTGGTCTGTAGGCCTAGTGTACATCTTGCCCCAAGTTTCGTGATGAGCGATGGAATAATAGCTTGCCACTGACCTCAAATATTTAGCGAGTTCTGTTGTGTGGATTTCACTTTTCTCGATGTTAATTTCATGTTGGCACTGGTTATAAGGGGTCTGTGCGTCCAACAACAGTGATGTCATCAAGCAGGCTAAGCATCCAATCACATTGAAGAATTCTCAGCAAACCAGGAAGTGATCAGCAGGATTTATCTAGCGTTTTTAAAATTTTACAAAAAGATTGGGATATAGATATGGAATTAACATCTGGATTTCCACATTAATTGCTCATCTGTGGATGCCAGAAGTTGCTGTTAGTTTCATAAAGTAATGATGGCAAATATTGACAATTTTGCTATCATTACAGCTACAAAATATGGGCCCTTGTGTTCTTCACTGACAAACTTAGGTCACTGGTTTATTGTGCAATCACTTCTATTTTTAAAAGAAAAATTATGCACAGAATAAGAAAGATAGTTCAGACTAAAATTCAGTGCTTTGAAAAACTGAATCAAAATGTTTCAAATAGGATTATAGACCTGACATATGAGCTAATCTATTGGCTCTTTAGGCACTGCCTGAGCTGCTT
This sequence comes from Carcharodon carcharias, assembly GCF_017639515.1. Lineage (NCBI taxonomy): Eukaryota > Metazoa > Chordata > Chondrichthyes > Lamniformes > Lamnidae > Carcharodon > Carcharodon carcharias. Next base: position 19,226,543 of record NC_054468.1, on the reverse strand, counting down.
GAGGGTTTTCAGCATTTTGTGTTTGCATTTCACATTTCTAAAGTTTGCCATTTTTATTTTTTGTCTTTTGAATCGCTTAATTAAAGTACTTCATTTTATATATAGCAATTATGAAAAGTAATTCAGTTGATGAGAGGAAATGACAGCACTTGCTCATTTTTGAATGATTTCCTGGGGAAGAGGGTTCATTGGTTTTATTACCTTTATGTTGAGAACTGACGGCCACGTTTTTTGACTGATAAATTACAAGGTGCCTGTAGTTTCCTGTCTGCTATTCAATCCGTGCAGCTCTTTTTTTTGTTTGGTGCATTATATCAACCAAAATGACCATATATAGACTTCGAGTAGAATTTTTCCCAGTTCAGTTTTGACTTCTGCTTGCTAAAGCTTCACAGTTTGAACACGCAGAGTAGAACATTTCCGACCAAGCTACATGAGGAAAATGCTCCTGACCATAATGAAAGTTGTAATGAGGAAATGGGATGGTTATAATGGGGTAGCATTTTAGAACTTTTTAACAATCATCAGACAAAACAATTTTAGGTCAGCTTTGGATATTCTGTCCGATAACAGTGGTGCTGGACGCTCCTATAAGTTGTCTGAGGATTTTGTTTCAGGTATATCCATACCGGCCAGTATCTAAAGAACAGTGTAATGCAGAGGTGTAACAATAGGATCCCCATATGATTCGATATAGATGTTTCTTTCCTATATGTCCTCTGCATATGTTTTTCCAATCGTTCTGAACTTAGACTGAAATGTGATTGTTAAGTTACTTATTTCACAACCAGCAAGTAAACATAAAGCAATGTTCAAGGCAAACTTTATTTAGAAGCACCGTAGGCCATTCAGCCTATTAGGTCTATGGTGACTCTCTGTTGAGCAATCCTGTCTGTCCCATTCCCCTGCTCTATTGTTGTAACCCTGCAAGTTTACGTCCCTCAAATGCCCATCCAATTTCCTTTGAAATCATTGTCTCTGTTTCCACTACCCTTGTAGACAATCCATAAGACCATAAGATGTAGGAACAGAAGTAGGCCATTTGGCCCATCGAGTCTCCTCTGCCATTCAGTGAGATCATGGCTGATCTGATAATCCTCAACTCCAATTTCATGCTTTTCCCCCATAACCCATGATTTCCTTACTGATTAAAAACCTGTCTATCTCAGCCTTGTACATACTTAACGACCCAGCCTCTACAGCCCTCTGTGGTAAAAAGTTCCACAGATTCACTACCCTCCGAGAGAAGAAATTCCTCCTCGTCTCTGTCTTAAAGGGGGGACCCCTTACTCTGAGATTATGCCCTCTGGTCCTAGACTCTCCCTCAAGGGGAAACAACCTCTCAGCATCTACCCTGTCAAGCCCCCTAAGAATCTTTTATGTTTCGATCAGGTTGCCTCCTTGTAGACTCACTAAAACCTTAAATCTGTGTCCCCTTGTCCTTGTACCATCAGCTAATGGGAACAGCTTTTCTTAATTACAAAAACTGACTACCTGCACTTCAGCTTTGAACCCTAGACCTCAGGGCTGCATCTCAGTCTGTTGTCTAAAACCCAATGGCACCTCTATCCCTTTGTGCTCTTTTTTTAGGGTTTCCATCAAAAGGAAGGACTGTGAAGCTATTCCCTTCCTGCTAGATAGTCCAACTGGATTGTAAAATTGAAATGGCAATCTAGTCCCTACAGCCCAAAGTCGGAGGACAAAGGCAACATCCCCTGTTCTCAAAATGAATTGAATGGACTCATCTTGATAGCTTGGGACAAACTGTGGGCTATAACACTCCACAAACTAGTCTGTCTGGTTTTAAAGCATATTCACTTCCTTCAGTTTTTTAAACCTGTGTAACACTTTGTCTGAAAACAGCATTTAAGCATGATTGAATTCCAAGATCCTTTCTGTGAAGAAAAATGGCATCAAAAAACCTTGAAATGAGATTGTGGTCACATTTTGAAATACATTTAGAAATAAATTAAATTTGAAACTTGTAGATTGAGGTCATCGTTTCACTAAAGTTGAAGTAAAATTACAGTCAGTATTTTAATGCTTACTATTGTGTTGCATTGGAATGCAGCTTCACCTAGGTTCCTGCATATGTTGGGTTCTTTATCTTGTCCATGCTGCATGTAGAATGAATTGTTGGAATGAAAGTCAGATGTTTCATTTGCAGGAAATGTGGGTGGTAAGGAAGTGGCTCTAGATAACATTTTATAAGATTGAGGCCTTAGAGTAGAGAGATGACAAGGCGGCAAGGTCAAGGGGAAGGCCTTGAAAATGGGTAGGAGAGTTTTATATGGAAGCAGAGATTTGGGAAATCAGAGGAGGGGTCACAATGTGTTTTTAAGCAGCTTGAGATCACCATGCTGAGGAATAATTAGTGCAGAAGCTGAAGGAGGAAAGCAGGCTGAAAATCTGCATTTGGTGGTGGAGAATGAAGATTTTAAAGGACATGCAAGAGGCGTAGAACAAGGTGATGTATTGAGTGGAGAATATGCTACCAAAGGAGTAGGGAGAGACCAGGGGAGGATTTCCTCTTAAAGATCGCCACATCCACCACAGCAGTTTCTGGGGGGAGATGTTGCCACACATGAGCTAAATATTGGTCAAAGCTAGCATGTTAATGCTGTTGGCCAGTAAGGTTGTACTTGGCATGGGCTTTGTTTGTGAGCGGATGGGTGTTCTGGAAGGAAATGGCAAGAAGGACAATTAAAGGCAGAGCCCAAGGCAGTAATGGTAGGTAGTGAGTGGGATTGGAAGGACAATGACTAGGTTTGCCCCCAGTAGCTGTACTGGGTGGGAAGGTTGGGAATGAGACAGATGGAGCAGTTGGGCTTGCTCCCGGCAAGGAAGCAGCGATGGGAGTAGACACAACTATGGCCATCCAAGGGTATTCAAGCCCGAATGGTGCCAGGAGAATTGGAAGGTATTGAGGTAATAATGATTAAGGGGTAGGGATTTGATGGGGCATATTACTAAAGAGGTGAAAAATTAATAGGAAAAAGATGTAGATTCTAGCTCTTTTTAAAGCCCTGCCCCCACCTCCCATTCAAAATTAAAGTCTGATGTGACACAGTTCTTCAGCCTCTCATGTCCAAAACATATGCTGGAAATGTCTTCTCTTTCCAGGCTTTGCCTAAAGTCACTGCTATGGTTACGATATTAGTTTACCAGCAACTAGGTAGGAATTTGCCAGGAAAATTGGATTGCTCTTAGCATACCTGAGGCTGCTATCTGAGCTTTTCTTGTTCCTTAATTTATAAACTATTTACGTCCATTCTGTTGGAAGGTTTTTGATGTCTTTCTGGGCATGAAGAGTTAGAAATAGACAGCAGTTTGACTTTTGGAAATGGCATGCTTGTTAAGTAGAAAAAGGCTGTGAGAAAGATGGAGTATTGAAGGGAACACTGGAAAACCTGATTTTAAGTGGTGTGGACTGGAGGAAGATATACAGCAGGGTTGTCCAGGTGGGGGTATTTGGGCCTCTGATTTTCTTGATCTATATTAATGACCTGGGTGTGTGTGCAGGGCACAATTCCTAAATTTGGTGATAACAAATTTGGAAGTATTGTGAACTGCGAGGATAGTGATAGAATTCAGTAGGACTTAGGCTAGTGGAATGGGTCAATAGGTAGCAGTTAAAATTTAATGTAGCCGAACAGAGAAGTGTGAAATGATTAATTTTGGTAGGAAGAACAAAGAGAGGTGATATAAAATAAAGGGTACAATTCTAAAAGCGGTGTCGGAACAGAGGGACCTGAGGGTATCCGTACACAAATCATTGAAGGTGGCAGGGCAGTTTGGGAAAATAGTTAATAAGGATCACAGGATCCTGGACTTAATAAATAGAGGCATAGAGCACAAAAGGGAAGTTCTGGTGGACCTTTATAAAACACTGGTTCAGCCTCAACTGGACTATCATGTTCAATTCTGGGTATCACGCCTTAGGAAGGATAAGAAGGCATTACAGAGGGTGCAGAAAAGTTTTTGAGGGAATGGATCCAAGGATGAGGTACTTCAGTTACATGGAAAGATTGCGTGCAAAGATTGGCAAAACTGGGGTTGTTTGCCTTAGAGAAGAGAAGGTAGAGAGGAAATTCGATAAAGGTATTCAAAATCATGAGAGGTCCCGTCAGAGTAGATAGTGAGAAACTGTTCCCTTTGGTTGAGAACACAGGACACTGATTTGAGGGATTAGCAAAAGAAGCAATACGACTGCAGTGAGTGGTTAGAATCTGGAAAGCACTTCCTGACCGTGTGGTGGAGGCAGATTCAATCCTAGTTTCGAAAAGGAAATTGGATAATTGTCTGAAGAGAAAAGGTTTGCAGGGCTGCTGGGAAAGGGCAGGGGTGTTTGATTGGCTGGGCTGCTCTTGAAGCTAGAGACAGTCTGGACACGAAGAGCCAACTAGTGGCCACCTGTGCTGTAACTATTCTATGATTGTGAGGTACGGTGTGTTCATTATTTTTGTCTTATTACATGTATAAGTGTATGGTTGAAAAATGCATGCGTTACATCATAACCTCTATTCGCCCACCTCACATAAGCAGTTTATCATTTTTTGTCTTATCTCACCAAGTGTTCACTAGGTCTGTCCTCAGATTGAAGAAATAGATGTGCAAATAACACTAATATCCAATCACAAAGGGGTGCTGCTGTTCCCCTTTGCAACCCACCTTCCCCCCACCCCCCCCATGTTACATTATTGTGCAAGCAGATATCAGACAGTGTAACACTTGAACCTTAAGGGAGTGATGAAGGCCACTGAAGCTAATAAGGTAGCTATTTCTGACCTGAAACCTGTTTACAGGGCAATGAGCAATTGTTGGAATTATCTGCTTTGATTCCAAACTTTGCCTCAGTAGTAGAATTGTGTGTTGTTGGGGAAGGGTGTAAAGCTTTTGAGTTAATTTGCTGTAGTTAATAAGCGTAATAAAATGGTGCTAGAAATAAATGTTCTCCTTTGGTGTCTCCCCAGCACAGTAGCTTTTCCTTTTTGCAGTTGATTCAGAATGCCACAAAGGCAGTAAACTTGGCAATTTTAGAAGTTATCATGGGTTGAATAGCTTAGATCAGGTTTTATTATAACCCTGTATAGCTATTACTTTTCACTGGCGATAGCCATAAACAATTGGGACCCGAGGAATGCAGCAGGGTGGTCTGGTTGGTAGTTATCACAACAATTTTCCTTTCTTGTCAATTTTCCATTTGATCGGTGGGATGAAGAAAATCTGTATTTATTGCCTACTGGGAGCTACATAAGAACTGGTTTTTGTCTTTCATGAATGAATCAACAAAAGATAGATGTCCTTTGTGATAGTTACTGATGTAATTGTGTAGAAATATATTGGTTGCCGGTGAGTACCTAGGATTGTCCTGGTGACCTACTTTATGATTGCACAGCTCAGCAGCCTGCTTATCAAAAGATGATATCTGAATATAACTTGTGACTCTGATGATGGGAATTAATTGTTAGTGTGCTAGAAAGGTGAAATATTTTTTCTTCAAAGTGAATTTGGAGTTGTCAGTAAAATTTTCCATTCTGAATTTGAGAATCTTCTCCAGTTCCTATTGAAATACACAGCACTTTGAAATTAGCACATGAGGTGATCTTCAGGTACTTTTAACTGCTCGTTCTTTAGGTCCACTTCTGGGTGACCATCTTGTATGCCAGCTCCTGATACTCATGTCACAAAATCTGCCACCCATATTGAGGCTGCAGAATTGTCAACCCATTCTTTGAGACCACACAATTCTGCCATTACAATGAAAAACACTGGGACGTGGCTCCAGGATATTCCTTTGGAATCCAGCCTGAATGAGTAGCAGTAAAAGAACAACTTTAATTACTGCTTTTTGAAAGGGCAGTTAGAATAATCTGGGCACCATAAGGCTAATCTCAAGGGAGGGAGGGGATGGCATGGGAGGGGTAGATGAGATGATGGAATTGGTTTATACTAATTTGACCGTAAATGTTTTGCAGGAAGGATGGAATGGGATGGCATGGGAGGAGTAGGAGGGAGCAGATGTCATTGGACTTGTGGCATGGGAAGGATGGAATGGCATGGGGAGGGGTGGATGTGAAGATGGAATTGGTTAAAGATGCTAATTTGAGCACAGATGTTTTGCTGATCTCTGTTAGTTATAGTGAAGAGCAGCTCCTTTTCAATCATTTACTCCTGATAACACAGCTTTTAGTACTAAACGAATTTGAATTATTTCCAATAATTTTGAGCTAAGCAATGTTAAATAGCCAAGTGAAAGTGCTTAAGGAAATTGATTTATCAAATCATTTGGAATTAAGCAACTTTGAATTTAAGTATTGCAGATAAAAGACAATTTTGCCAAAGCTTTTCGTTTTGCACTCATCAGGGCAATCGCAAGAATATGAATGTCAGGAGAAGCAACAACTTTGTACTGTATGAGGAGAGAATGCTGATTGGTTGGCAAGTAGACTTTGGCAGAGGCATTGCCATGGAGAATGCACCAGTTAATGGTGACTGACAGTTAGCTGCCAAGCATCATTTGAAATTTTATACCAGGCAGCTTGACTCTGGTCAAGGCATTGCCTTTAGGAATGAACCAGCAAATGGTTATCACTTACTTTATTTAGCTGAAACAGGCGTAGTGTGTGTATATAAAAACAAAAAACTGCGGATGCTGGAAATCCAAAACAAAAACAGAATTACCTGGAAAAACGCAGCAGGTCTGGCAGCATTGGCGGAGAACACCAACACCTCTGTGTTCTTTTGTTCTTTTGTCTGTGACATCTTTTGCTGATCTGCTCCTATCCTAACACCACTCCCCCCTCCACTTCTCCCCCCCACCCCACACACACACACACACACACACACACACACATATACCTTAAACCAGCTTATATTTCCCTCTCCTTGTAAATAAAGATCAGTTCTGTTGAAGGGTCATGAGGACTCGAAACGTCAACTCTTTTCTTCTCCGCCAATGCTGCCAGACCTGCTGAGTTTTTCCAGGTAATTCTGTTTTTGTAGTGTGTGTATATGTTCTTTCTGTCTGCAAAGAAAGCTGTGTATTAATAGATGTTCCTTCCAGTACATGCAAATGCATCACACTGTGAGCCTGACTGACAATCTTAAATTGATTGTCAGCGTAATTCTTATTTAGCAAATGTTGTCCAATCACGGTATCACATCTAATGTGGACACTGTTTGCACATGCGGGCTGGTTGAGTACAGTCTGTACCTTGCCCGTTGCGAACAGCAGAAGGGACATGCTGTTTGATACGATGTGCCAGCCTTTGGGACATACAGCCTACATACCTAGCATCACAATGGCATTGAAATTCATATCCTACAATACTGATTTATGTGATAAGCAGAATGTCTTTTTGGCGTGATTGCAAAATCCTGTTAGCGGTGAATACCACTCGTGTTGCTACTGCATGGTAGCAGCGTGAAACAGCTAGCTTCACCTGTTCCTCAAATTTTTGTGATACCTTGCCCTTCCAGGATAATGTGAAGTAGACTGGGCTCTTTTCAGGGTCGAAAGTGATGGCCTTAGGCCTGTTCACGATTTTGCGCAATATACCATGCAAAATGATCTGATCGGGATGGCCATTATCCCACAGGATGTCTTTGATGCGCACTATTTCAGCATCAAGCTTGCATGGTGAGCAAATGGCTCGGGCCCTATTTATGAGGTTGCCGATAGGGCCAATCTTAGCGAGTGGAACTGTGAGAATCCCAACACGTGTATTGACCAGTGAAGATAGGCTTGCAGTAGACCATGGCAGCGAACCCCCTGTCAGCTGTCTCAATTAGTACGTCAAGGAAGGGGAGTTCATTTGAGTGCTCCATTTCAAAGGTGAATTTGAGTGCAGGATGGAACCCTTTAAGATAAGCAAGAAAATTATTACATTCTGCTGCAGATTTAAATATAGCAAATGTATTATCCACATAATGGAAATATGCAAGTGGTAGGTGGTTAGGTGTCATTCCATCGAAGACACGTTTCTCATGGAACCCAACAAAGATGCGAGACCTGGGCCTAGAGAGGATCCCATGGCAACATCATCTATTTGCACATACATGGTGTCATTAAAACTGAACTCAATTGCGCGAGTTTAAAAGCTCAATGAATACTGATTCACACAATGGTGGCAGGTCTAGATCACCATGATATAGCACTGCAATGCAAATAGCTATTATTTCCTTAAGTGGAACAATGGTGAATAGGCTAGCATTGTCAAATGAGCACGTGGACACAGCATTGCTATCAATATACAAGTCCTGAATGGTCTTCGTAAATGTGAAGGAACCCTTCATTGTGCATCTGGAAAACTTGTTCAAAACTGATTGTAACAACTCAGTCAACCATTTGGCCAATTCGTGCTGTGCAGAACTGCTCATAGATAAAATAGGGTGCCTTGCTCAAAAGTGAGCTTAAAAAAAAAACACTTGCTGGACTTATGTCAGAGCGATGTGCTGCCACTTGATATATATGACAGGGTTCATCCTCATGGCTCACTGTGTCTGCGTTTGTATGGGCTGCCTAAGACACACACAATCTTACCGTACCCAACCAGCCTGTGCTTGCAAGACTCAAAACAGTGTCCAACATTAGATGTTATTCCGTGATTTGAGGATTATTTAGCAAATGTTGTCCAGTGTGCAAAAAATTACATTCACAACCAATTTAAGATCGTCAGTCAGGCTCGCAGTGTAGCGCGTTTGCATGTACTGGAAGCTACTTATATTAATACACAGGGCCCTGTTCTTTGCAAACAAAACGAACATGTACACACATTGTGCCTGTTTCAGCTAATCAAAATAAATGAACTATTTGCTGGTTCATTCCTCAGGGTAATGCTTTGACCAATGAGAGTAAAGCTGCCTGGTGTAAAATTTCAAATGATGCTTGGCATCATGTCAGTCACCATTAACTGGTGCATTCTCCATGGCAACGTCTCTACCAATCAGAGTCCACTTGCCAATCAATCAGCATTCTCTTCTCATACAGTATAAATTTGTTGCTTCCCCTGACATTCATATTCTTGCGATTGTCCTGATGAGTGCAAGAATAAAAGCTTCAACAAAATGTGTTTCTTCCACAATACTAACTTTGACTTGGGAGTAGACTATGAGTAAGTCTATGGAATAGAAACATGATGTTCAGTACCTAAATTGTGAGTGAAAATCTGTGAATTCAGTTTGATCAGATGTCGTTTGACTTAACACCATGCAACAGTGGCCTTGGGAAGGGTGAGGAGGAGATAAGAGCTGTTTGGCAGTGCATCCTGCCCAAAGCATACTTTGAAATTACTGGGCAAAAAATGGAGAACGAAGTGTGTCTACCTTCACCTCCCAAGATAAGTGAACCGACCATGATGTAAATTATTCCATGCTTTCTATTTGCTGTCTTAGCCAAACCTCAGCTCCTGAATACTTATTCCGAGTTTTCCAATTTTTGTCCTGAAGCGTTCTTTCTGGAAGGGAACTGATGTATGTGATTTGAATGATTCTGTATCAATGCGTGCAGCATCTGGTTTGAGTAAGCAATCAGTGTGTTTTAAGAAAAACAATCGACAACGCCCTGGTAACCAAAATATTTGACTGAAAAATAATCTTTCAATTAAATTACTAATTTGAACTGAGTTTTAGAAGATTGGCCTTTATCAATGCAGTTTTCATTTCCGTTTCTTCACAGTTGAGTTAAGGGACCTCATAGCATGTTTATTTTGTGTTTTTTCAATGCTTCAATATGTTTGTGATGTTTCTCAGCCTAATCTGTAATGTATCAGTATCTGTGACTTTCAAATGGTAAATGACTTGTTTATTGAAGAGATGTAATTTGGAGCCACGTTTTTATGCATTAAATACTCTCTTTGGCTGTAATGGTGTACATCTAATTTATTATTAAAATCTAGTGTTCTATTGTGAAAGAAGAGTTCAAAAAATCATCCATATGTTAACCATCCCATGATAATCAATGCCATTGTATATGGTAATGATATTGCTATACTGATTAAAACTAAAAATTCTAGTTTTTAAAACCTTTTTGTAGAGTAAGGATGTTTGACCAAGTCTACAAGGTACTGAAGTTGTCCAAAATAACCAATCCATTTGCCAAGTTGAAAGCGCTTGAATTGACTGCCTTTCCTTCCTGATAGATTTCATAATTTAGGTGAGTGACTCATCATGCACAATCAGGTCAAGACCCTATTGCGTTCATGTGAGCAATATTTTGGTCTTTTTCTTCAAATTGTGTTTTGGGCAGTATGTGTTATGGTTTTAAGTTTTGAGCTGATATTCCAGCTTAAGTTTTGAAAGTTATAGGAAGTATCAAATGCAGAAAGTAATGGTAGCTATACGTCGATAACAGCAGGTTTCCTTTACTTGTCCTCATAGCAATTCTCATCTTATAATATAACCTTAATCATTCATGGATGCCATTTACCATAGTAGTTTAAACCTGTTCAAAGACTTTTGAGATAACGTCTAGCCTTTATGTATAGAACTTGTAGAACTCCCCAAGCCTACCACAATAAGTCTGCACTACAGCATATTAGCTTGGCAATAACATTAGTAAATTATTCTAAACTGTGTATGAGAGACTTGGCACATATTTGAGTTTGAACAATTGCTTCATTTGTGATTCATGCAATCCTAACTATTTTAATGTTAAAATGATACTGGGCTATTACACATTTCAGTAGGCTGGACTGAAGATAACTTGGTGTATGAACTAGTTCCAAAAGGCAGAAGTGCTGTAGTTTCGTGCAGAGCCAAAGCGACCCTAATGTCAACAATGACTTCCCATTTTCAAACACTTAACAGTGCATTTTCTGATGTGTCTTGGCCACCATTTCCTTGTTGGTGGCCAAAGTGCCTACCCCAGTTGTATGGCATGATTTGCAGAATGAGAACCATTAAGAGATGTTTCTAACTGAAGTGCTCTTAACTTTGCGAACTCTTGTGTGGCATTTTTACCATGTTCTGGCTAGGCAAGCAGGGTGAGGAGAAATGGATGTAACTGTTGAAGTCAGTCCTTTACTGCAGAGCCAATTTATTCTCTTCTTGGCAGATGCATCAACAGCGAATGCAGCTTAGGAAAAGTCCACAGCAAAAATTGTCTTGAAATGAACATGAATGTTGATATCCATAATTCTGGTGGTTTGGTGCGCAAGGGTGGTTACTATTGTATGTGATTTCATTTGCGTTAGTTCACACAAGTTTGCTTCCAGCTTTTGTTTGGAGACCACCCTGTAAAGTTTTGAAAACTAGTGGGGCATATGATTGTAAGAAGTACTCTGCTTGTGTGTGGCGGGGCATGGAAAGGAAATGCCTGGATAAGCATTGTATGTTATACTAAAAGATGTCGTTCAATCATGCCAGCTGAAAATCTTCAGTTAGAACTTGGCTCTAGCACTTGCTGAAAGGTTGCATCTTATATTCTCTCAGGCAACATAACATCAATGGTTGTTTATGTACTTATTAGCTGCACTTAGAATTTTGATGCTATGAATTAAGAATCATACTCAAATGTGAAATAGATTGCTACTGACATTCGTGACACATGAATAACTATTGAAACACTTGTATGGCACAATGTTCTGATGTCCTATTACTAAAATAATTTAATGTTTGGGTAACAGTCTGGATCTAGAATTTTAATGATAACTTCTCACTGCTCCCACCCTCTTACCCCGACCATTTGTGCTGTCAACTCCTAGTAATGCTTTCTGCTCTGTCAAATATGCTATTCAGTTTAATTCTGGATAAGATTTATCTGATCTATATTCTGATTATTTTTGTTTTATTTACTATTCTTTTGTCTCCATCTTTGATTCTTGAAACATACAGGAATCCATCTGCTGCTTTCTACCGAGCTTTCCCTGTAAACAAGTCTCGGGATGCAAAGAACCTCTACGATAGGTATGACTGTACGTGAAAATGCATACAGGCAGTAGTATGCATGTATTTGCTTTGCACTGTTCTGGTTTCTCGTCAACTACTTAGTTGCAAAAATAAGTGCAGTTTGACCCACACATGCAGTCATTTCAAATACCTACAGGGCCCTGGTATACAGCAAGGGCCCTCAAAATACCATCAGAAGTTAATCCTAACCATTGTCTTATTTAGTAAGCTGTTCAGGCAAGGTTATTTGCCTCTGGATGAAACAAAAAATAATTTGGATGGGAGGAAAAAAGAGAAAACATGCTCTTGCTCTCTAAGTTCTCTGCTCCTTAGAGGTTACAAATATAATGAAGTTTTGCCATCGGGGCACTCTTTAAAATCAATATTGATATCAAAAATAATGGTGGATCACTCTCTATGGCACGAGGTACAGCTGTGGTTTCTGTTTTCTCACTTATGTCAAGTTCAGTTTCCACATCAAGAAGTTGAGCATTTGAAAGTGTTTGAGCATGCTATATTTTTTTCTCCCTTCCCCATAAGGAAGGTTTTATCCCTTTAAGGACCCATTAAAAAATGCTTCCATGTGAAAAATTGACCAGAAACTCGTATCATTATTCTATGGTTCACTGCATTGGTATATTGGCAGACTGCAGAAACCTGCCATACGTGCACAAGGACCATATGTGTCCATATAAGAACTTTAATATTACTCTTGAACTTCAAAGGCAATGACATGAGCAAAAATACAGTCCAGATAGTAGGGTTTTTTGGTTGCCCAGTCTAGAGAGAATGCAGATATCTGCTGATTATAATAGATGTTTTCTTACATGCTATATGATGAAGCAATGCTAGGATACCTGGTGTTGCTGCTCTGTGTTGTAGCTTTGTTAGCACTGATCCTGCAGTTGGAGTAATGCCAGCATTTTGGGCTTTTTTACTCTCCTCAATCCCAAAAGTTACGAATTTGTCATCTTGTTTTTTTTAAAAAAAAGATTGGCGAGAAACATTCTTAACGAGTGTTATTTTCACATGAGCTAATCAGATGTTTGAGACGGCCATTGACAAGTTGCATTACTAATTCTTCCATTGTAGCTTCCTTCTCTTGCTTTGTTCAGTACTTGTTCAGCCTCTAAGCTACACCATAAGAAGTAACTTTGAGTGTGCCTCTGCAAATGTTGCTTTCTTCACTGCCTGGTAATGCTTGTGTGGGGCACAGAATACTGCATATACTTGAACTGCCACTAGAAGCCTGCTACAACACCGCAATGTTTTATCTTGGTTTCTAAAGTCAGCACCATTTGTTAAATCTTTTTTAAAGGTCACTTCTTTGAAAAAAGTTGTTCTGCTTGAGCTATTTGACTGTGTCCTTTTAAGCAGATTATGTGCATTCCACTTGTGTATTTACAGTCGTCATTTTTCCCCCCCTAGATTTAACTTTGATTTGTAAATGGGTAGCTGCATCCTGTTTTCTGAATGCAATTACAGTAAATGAAACTGTCCTGATTGTTATTTTTCAAGATTTACTTCAGGAGTGAATAATTTTCATCTTCCTTTTTGATTTGTATACAAACACAGAGGCCAGAAAAAGTCAGATCGCAAGAATGGGTACAACAGTTAAGTGTGTGATTGACGAATATTACCAAGTTCCATGATGGTGTTCAGAAACAAGAACTCAGCAAGTTTGAGTTACAATTAGGGTAACCACTTGAGGCGTGGGAAAGGGAAAAACATAATTACCTAATTTCAGACAGGAGTTGTAGAACATAATAACTGTTAGCTCATAAATACTATATTCAGTTATCATTCTATTTAACTGACAAAACATCAATTCCCGTTTATATAACATCTTTGAACGTAGGAAAGCATACCCCTGTTGAAAAGGGGAAAATGTTTATTATATACTTTAAAAGATTCATTAAATTTAGCAGTCTGGGATGGGGTGATTGTAATCAGCTTTAAAATCCCTTTGCTAAGAGTCATTTTATAGAAGCATGGTCTCCATTGCTGCTTTTAAACATCAATGTTGCCTCTTCAATAATTTTCAAATCATGAGTTTTATATTTTGCCTGTTTATTTCTATCTTCCATTATTCAATAGATATGCCTTTAGAAGTTGACCTAGGTGAATGAATGTTCTGTTGATTAATTGATGATTTGAATTGAACCATAACAGCTGTATTACTACTTGGTTATATGGGAATACAGTATCTTCCCAGCTAATTTAAGATCACCGCTTACAGTAGTTTTTTCATTGCAATTTCAGCAGTTCTGTTAATTGTACTGTATGTGATTAGATGCCAATATAACCCATTTGACTGTAAGTTTTTCAGAACATTTGAGATTTTTTGCCATGCGCAAACCACCTAGTGTCTGATTCTAGAAGACCAGGGCAACTAAACTTTACTGGGGTCCGATCATTAAACCTGAATTTAGTCACCATCACTCTTGCTTTATCTCTTAATTTTGCTGATCTCACTGTGCTGTTGGAAAGAAAAGGGGTACCAAGAATGAACAAAAAGGAGGGAATCTTAAATTCCTAAAATGATAAGTTACTAACAAAGGACAAAATAAAAAATTGTGGATGGTGCAACATATGATTCATGGGTGCCTGGTTTTCAGTTAATTTGATAACTTCTAAAAGTTGTGCTCACTTTGAAACCATTCTCTCTTTGGGTGCATCTAACAACATTGAAGATGTAAATTGTGTTGTAATTAAAATACCAACTCAAAATACAGGTGGAGTCCACTCTGGTAGTTGACCTTTTATGTTTTGAGAAGGAAGTAACTGAAAGAAACTTTAATTACATTTAACCATTATTTCCTTGTGTGTGCAGCCAGCCACGTGGAGCCTTTCACTACAACTCTTACTTGTAAGACCTGTTTCTTCAAATGTGCAATATTTGCTTTTCCTTCAGTGGCTACAGTATCCTTATTTGCTAACGTTCTTAAAAGCTTTTAAATCAGATGTTTAAATCAATAATTTTCAGTAAAGTTTTGATATTTGTACCACTCTTCTAAATAATCTAAATAATTTGAATGATTTTCCATGCTTCATAAGGATGTAATTCATAGAACATACAGTTCAAAAACAGGCCATTCAGCCCATGCCAGGATTCACGTTCCATTCGACCCTTCTGATTTGAATCTGTCAGCATAATCCTTTATTCCCTTCTGCCCCTTACATTTATTTAGCTTCCCCATAAGTGCATCTATGCAATTTGCCTCAACCAATCGTATGGTAGAAAGTTCCACATTCTCACTACTGTGCATAAAGAAGTTTCTTCTAAATTCCCTATTTAATTTCTTGATGACTATCTTATATCGATGGCCTCTGGTCTTGCTCTTCTCCACGTTGAAACATACTGTGTCTACTACATCAAAACCTTTTTCAACCTATATTGGATCACATACCAATCTTTTTCCACAGAAAGGCAACCCTTGCCTGTTCTTCCCTTCCTGATAGGCGTAACCTGCCAATTCCGATATCATCCTTGTAAATCTATTTGGTACCCTGTCCAGTGCCTTTATAATATTTTTAAAATATGGTGACCAGAACTGTACATGGTACTCCACATGTGGTCTAACCAAAGTTTGATCTATGTAACCTTTCTTCAGTTTGTAGAACTTCTGCCAATTTTTAACTTTTAAGGTGGACGGGGTGTAACTAAATTAAATGGTGATTAATTGTAAATCATTAACATTTAAAAAAAACTTTTAGTACACTGTGGTTTATGTGGCACTGTCGCGACGTGTAGGCACACATGTTTCCAAGCTCCTGTGTACTAAATACCAAGACAATGACTCCTCAGTAAGAAAAAAAGTTGCAAGCTGCAATTTTTAAAAATATATTTATTCACGGAATGTGGGTGTCACTGGTTAGGCCAGCATTTATTGTCCATCCCTAATTGCCCTTGAGAAGGTGGTGGTGAGCTATCTTCTGGAGCCGCTGCAGTCCATGTGGCGTAGGTACACCCACAGCGCTGTTAGGGAGGGATTTCTTGGATTTTGACCCAGCGACAGTGAAGGAACAACAATATATTTCCAAGTCAGGATGGTGAGTGGCTTGGAGGGGAACTTCCAGGTGATGGTGTTCCCATCCATCTGTTGCCCTTGCCCTTCTAGATGGTACTGGTTGTGGGTTTGGAAGGTGTTGTCTAAGGAGCCTTGGTGAGTTCCTGCAGTGTATCTTGTAAATGGTACACACTGCTGCCACCGTGCGTAGAGGGCGTGAAGGTTTGTAGATGAGGTGCCAGTCAAGCGGGCTGTTTTGTCCTGGATGGTGTCAAGCTTTTTGACTGTTGTTGGAGCTGCACTCATGCAGGCAAGTGGAGAGTATTCCATCACACTCCTGACCTGTGCCTTTATAGATGGTGGACAGGCTTTGAGGAGTCAGGAGGTCACAGGATTCCTAGCCTTTGACCTGCTCTTGTAGCCACAGTATTTATATAGCTAGTCCAGTTTAGTTTCTGGTCAATGGTAACCCCAGGATGATGATAGTGGGGGATTCAGCAATGGTAATTCCATTGAATTGGATTGGTAACATTTTCAGTTAATGCTTCCAAAATACTTTCCCTGTCTGTATTGAAATTTAGATTTCCTTTTCGCTGCTCAGCAGAATGGTGCAATGATCATTGTTACTAACCATGCATCACAACTTATTAGGGCTTTTGCAGCCTGGTAATCAAATACTTGGTTGCTTTAAATGTAAAAGATTTGCTGTCAGTATAAAGTCACACATACATGAGAAAGGGCCATTCAGGGTACTGAGCTTATGCCTTTAGTGATTTTGCTCACCCAGCCTTGCATCTTGAACTTCACTATTGGTTTTTGATTTCCCCTACATTACATATTAGAGCATCCCAAGTATTTATCACCTTTTGAGCTAGCATTTTGTTCCAAAGATTTACTTTCCAGAAATACAGTTTGCCTTGTTTTATTTGGCTTTCTATAAAGTAATATCATTAACCATACCTATGCTTTTAAATCATTTATATAACTCAATGTTCTCATCTCTTTATCCCACTCTCTCTAAACTGTGGTGTTTTCGTTTTTCAAATCTTTCCTCCTAACTTATGAATGAACCACACTTTAGATGTGCCTTCTAAAGTAGGTTTCTGCTGACTTATGTGATTAAAAACCTGTGGTGGTCATCAAATACTTGGGCAAACAGTGTAAAGTGCCCTGAGCAAATTTTGCAATATTGCGGTAATTTAAAATGCTTTTACCCCCAGTCCTCCCCACCCCCCCATACTCCTATCAGTTCAATTAGCAGCAGTGAATGTATGAGTAAGCATTGAAATTGCTGTTCATTAAGGCCATTGAGAATCTTACTGTGCCTCCCATCTAGCTTTGTAAAGATGCTGAATAAGAAAGTTATTAATATAATTCACATAAGTCAAACAATATGGCCCTTCATATTTCTCATTACGTCTACTGTAAACAAAGTAGTTTATATCTAAACATCTGTTTTTCTCCTCCCCTTCCCTCCCACACAATTTTATATGCTTAAATTAAAAATGGAAATGATATAAAAAAGCTGTCAGTTGTTCCCAAAGGGTTAATAACCCAAACAGAAGAACTCTATAAAATGTTTGCAATGATGCGCAACATTCCTGCTACTTGTCATGCAGAGGCAAAGTAAGGCAGTTAATTCCATATTTCACTGCTTACTGTTGCATTCTCAAACTGTTACTCACTGACCACATTAGTGGTGGGGGAAAGAAATTAGTTATCTTGCAATCTTATGGAACTCACTAATTTGGCTAAAGTATTTGCCCTGAGTGATGGGCTTCCCAGTTGAAACAGGCATTCCTGCAGGAGCCTGCTTAAGTTTTCATTCTTAGGAATATTTTGTACAGATTTCAGAACTGCAGTTTATTTTACATTGAGGTGGAAAAGCTACGTCATTGCCTGCCAGATATCCTTTTCAGTTTAGAGTAGTGGGAAATAGGAATGTCATTTGAGAATTGGTAACCACTGTGAGCTGGTTCAGTGTTCCAAAAAGTTGAAGTCATTGCAGGATATGTGAAAGTTTTCTCAAATTATTTCAAAGCTTTCGTACCCTACAATTACTCTGAAATTCCTCACTGTATGAGTAGAGATGTCTACTGCTAACAGAAGGGGAAACGTGCTATCCATTTTGTTGGATTGAACATCTGTTTCTGAGTTCAGGTTCTGATTGATAGGAACCCAGATGAGCAAAGGGAGCCAACAACCACGGCTGGCATTTATATAGCATCCTTAATTTAGTAAAACGTCACAAGGCTTTTCACAGAAGTGTAATTGGACAAATATTCACCAAGCCAAAGAAGGAGACATTAGGACTAGTGGCCAAACATTTGGACATAACACAAGAATCGGGAGCAAGTGTAGGCCATATGGTCCCTTGAACCTGCTTTGCCATTCAGTAAGGTCTTAAGGTTATTGCATGAACTTCTACATAATTGTTTTGTGTTTGTTAATCAATCTAAGCTAATATATTATCCCCAATGCCATTAGCCCTAATCTTCTATATCTTATGTGATGCCTTATAGAATGCCTTCTGAAAATCCAAATATACTATATCCACTGATTTCCCACACTAGTCTGCTAGTTACACCCAGTAAAATAAAACTATAGATTTGTCAAACTCGTATTCCCTTTCATAAAGCTATGTTGATTCTGATGATTTTCCAAGCACCCTGTTGCCACATTTTCTCTACTACTGATGCCAGGTTAATTGGCCTATAGTTGCTGGTTTTCTCTCTGCCTCCTTTCTTGAACAGTGGGGCTACATCTGCTGTCTTCTAATCCATTGGAACCATCTTAGAATCTAGGAAATTTTGGAAGATCAAAGCCAAAACATTACTAATATACTATTTATGTAACCACTTCTTTTAGAACTTTGGAGTATAAGCCACCAGATCCAGAGGATTGTTTGTTATTGGTTTTATTACTTTCTCCAGTATTTTTTCTTTGCTAATATTAATTACTTTGTTCTTCAACCTCACTAGACCCTTGATTTCTGGTATCAGAAGATAAATGAAAAATACATTTTTTCCATCTCTTTCTATTTCCTTATTACCTAGTGTAATCCCTCCTGTCTCTGCTTCTAAGGAACCCACATTTACTTTGGCTGATCTCTAGCTTTTTTACATGTAAAAGCTCTTGCAGTCTGTTTTTATATTGTTAGTTTGCTCTCATTCTGTTTTCTCCCTTTATTCTTTTATCAATGTTTTGGCCATCCTTTGATTTTTAAAGCTCTCCCAATCCCCAGGCTTGCTATCTTTGGCAATATTGTAAGTCCTTTTAATTTTCAAATTTCTATTACTATCCTTAACTTCTCTAGTTATCCATGACTGTACCAATTTTCCACTTCAGTTTTTAAATGTTTGCCATTAACTATCTAGTGTTGTATCTTTTAATCTAATTTCTTAATCTACTTTAGCTAACTCATGCCTCATGCCTCTGGAATTGGTTTTGTTTAAATCTAAGATCCTAAATTCAGATTTCACTTTCAAATTTAATATGAAGTTAATATTATGTCACTCTTCCCCAGAGAATCCTTCACTATAAGATTATTTATTGAGTTTAATTGATAATTAAATCAATGTACTGTTTCATTGCTTAATATTCGATCTGAAATAGTTGTTCCTTATTTGGTTCCTCGACACATTGTTCTAGAAATCTGTTTGGAATGCATTCCATGAACTCATCCTCCAAGGCACTTTTGTCATTTTGGTTTGTGCAGTTTCTATGAAGATTGAAGATTGTTGCATTGCTTTTGCTATATGCTCCTCAAATTATCTGATTTATACTAAATCCAACACTTTGATTTCTGTTATGTGGCTTATAAATTACTCTCTCCAGTGTTTTCTGTTCTTTGTTATTTCTTAGCTCCACCCATACTGATTCTATATCCTGAGTTTCTGCGTTAAGGTCCTTTCTCCCTACTGCCTCTATCTAATCCTTTTATTATCAGGGCTACCTCACCTGCTTTTCCATTTTGCTTATCTTCTAGAAATTATATACCCTGGAATATCTGGTTCTTAATCTTGGTCAGTCTGCTTTGTACATCCATATATAGTGCTTTTAATTTTAACCTTTTTCTATTTTACCCAAATGTGGCACTAGCCATTAATGCTCTATTATGTCTCTTTCTGACAGCCTGCTTAATATTACCTAAACTGCAACTCTGCTGTATGGCCTTGATTTTTGAATTCAGAATTATTTCCCCTTACCTGAACCTTTTCTTTCCATATTAGCTTACAGCCATACCCATCACCATAGTTATTTGTTTTGCAATGTTCATTTGGTCAGTGAGGTGGGAATTAAAGCAGGCCTAATGAAGAAGACTGAGATGGTGAGGTTTACAGAGAGGATCCTGGAGCTTGGGGCAGAAGTGCCAGTGATGGGACAAAGGAAGTTGGGTGTACACGAGTGGCCAGGGTTGGAGGAACACAGTCCAACTTTGCAGCTACTTGGCTATGCAACAGTGATGTCTCTGCTGCAAAGACAATGATGCTAGAAGTTTTCAGAAGTGTGCATCTCAGCTCCTGCCCACATCAACAACAGTTTCATTGGGTGCATTGAGCATTCTCACTTCCACCTTGCCTCCATTTGCAGGTGTGTAGAGGGCTAGAACAGTGCAGCAAAACCTGCTTTATGTATGGGGTGAGGTGTTGGGCTGTAATTTATTCCATCAGCATGTGGGTGTTTTTTAAACTTAGTTTTTAAAATTTTTGTCTGCACTGAGTTCCAATTTATTGCATCACTTAATATAAGCATATGATTGAAATTTGAAAAGAATTGTTGGGAACTGCAATAGCTCGAGTAATTCTATTTGTTCACATGAGTGAGCTCTGCCAATTACATACTTATTACCAAATAGGACTTGTATTAAAAAAGAATGGACCAACACTAAACTCCAGCATCGTTTTTGATATCTTAAATAGTGCCCTTTCCTGCTCGAGAGGGAGTTCAACCAGATTTTGCTTAATATTTGAATAAGAGCTTCATTGATGAGGCTTCACTTTTTTTAACATTGCTGATTATTATCCCTAACTCTCTTATTCTGGAAAAATCTGAGGTAACTCACATGGGAGAAACTTGCTGAGGGGGTGGGGAAAGATGAGAATTGAAATGGGAGACCCTTACGATCATAACTGGGCATTAAGTAGGATTTTAAAAAAGTGTTGGCAAAGTTCCGACGATGTATCGACAAAGAGTGTTTTAATGCCTCTCTATGGCATTCACTTCCAATATGATCCCAAGCTACATTTTAACAATTGTCTTCAAATTTCCTTTTCAGTTGAAACCGTTGTTCTGGCAATATTTACATTTTCTTTACTAATAAATGTAGGCACTTCAAAGCAGCACTGCAGTTTGGCCAAGGGAAATGTAGGTCAGCAGAACTAGCTGCCCTGGAAAGTGATGAGAGAGGCAACTTTTATTATGGAAAGGGGATTTTATTAATTTGTTTAGGTGGCCATTGCTGACCCAAGCTGCTTCTGCTTCAAGGACAGAAAATAGTAAGTTACTGACATTCCAGTAAATTATGCAGACATCTCTTGCCCTGTTGCTAAGGCATTGTATTAATTTAAAAAGCGCTCAAGCCCTTATTAAGTTGCTTTAATACAGAAAGATGAATTTTGCTGAATCCTGTTTCACAAGTCTGTATTGAAATCTGTAGTAGGCCGCTTGTTTGCATTTCTTTATGGATTGTCTTTGCACGCCCTAATTTTAAATAATTACAATTCTGTTATGTTAATTGTGTATTTGTGACCCTTTCTTTCAAATAGCCTGAATATGGAGAGATCACTGGCCTTCATCTTTTTTTTAATTCATAGTGTATGTCTTTTCATTTCCCTTAAACAATAAACATGTGGTTTTGTGCTCATTTAAAGTGTAATATTATGAGAACAAACAAATTGAAATCAGTGAGTCATCCTGGTGTTACAGAATAGAAATGGATAGGAGCATTCTTTGCCAAAGACTCACATGTTTCAAGCAATGAGTAATGCAGCATTGTTTCTAATCCCCTTGTTTCGATATGTCCAACTCTATTGCTCGGCCTCTTTATTCAGTTAAATCACAGTTATTGCCATCCTATTATCTGAATTGAGGTTAATTAAATGAAAGGACACTTTTTAACTGAAACTGTCTGTGTGTTGCCTCCAAACTGGTATAGTTGATTTACTCAAGATACATAACTGGTTTAATGGAAAAAGTTGCAGAATGTAAGGCTGAGGAGAAAGAGAGTAGTGAAGGCAGAATTATTGATAAGTTAGCACAGCAGTTAGATGTAGCTCTTTCTCTGCAGAGGCGGTTTGGTGGTGGGAGGAACAGATTTAAAGTGCTGCAAGACAGGACATGGTAAGATGAGAAACCGAAATTTCTAGTATAGTCATCTTCAGAGTGAATGTGTCTAACAATGTGGGAGTGGAGAGGTGGTTCAGCTTTGAGTAAATTTTAAAAAACTTAATTATGTTTAAGTATTTGTATTAAAAATAGTAGATTCAGTGTCTTTATAACTTTGAGAGCATTGCACTGTAGAGCATACAGCATATCCGGTCACTAAGGTGGAACTGGGAGAGATTTGGCCACCTGTACATTTAAGGCCACAATGTCTTGATGTATTCATTTGCAATCGGAGGTCTTTTGGAGGCCTATTCATTCTGGGCACATCCTGAGGTTACTTTGTAACTAGGGAACCAGAAAATGAGTTTTTTTTTGAAGTGGCAGAAATTTGCATATCAATCATTTCAAAACTTGGATTGGAATAGCATGCAGCTAGCTATACCTGATTTCCTACCTAATTTTATACCTTCGCATATTCTCATGAAATAACCTATTGACCGCTCTAAACAATCTGTAATTTCCTACATCGCCACCTTTCTTTAAGTTTCTCTCTCATTTGTATGAAAACTTAGTTATGTCACCCTGTTTAATTTTACCCTGACTATGTTATGCTCAGTTACACTCCCTCCAACTTAAATGCACTTCTAAGCACCTGTTCGCAGCAAATAACCTGTTCGGTGCACGAAAGGACTTGCTGCATTTCCAATTCTATTCTGGGCCTACATTGACCTATTTTTCATTCCTCCTTCCGCCCCAACCCACATCTGTGCCACATGTGCATTCCTACATAAGTCTTTGCTACTTTCTCTCTATACTGTGTTGTTCGGCTCACTGCCATGCCATTCACTTGAAGTTACCGACTTTGCTTGGACATGATTTCACTGGAGCCTTTGAATTTGCCTAAGTAGCTATAATTTGTGTGTGAAACTTAAACTGGTGAAGTGTCGAGAGGCTATTTGGTGGCTGAGGGGAAACTGAACTTGATGTTCAAGGATGTACATTTCCAGCAGAGCTTGATCTATAGTAATTAGCAATGGGAATTGCAGCTAATTGTCTTTGTTCTGACTCCTCTTCCTTTCCTTCTCCCACCCCCACTTCCCTGCATATCCCATTTCCCCACCCACACAATAATCCAGGGCGCTAGTTGTAACTACCTCAGCACACTGGAGATTAGACTGCTGTACGAATTCCTGATGAAGTTATTGCCAATTAGGGAAAGGAGAATTCTGCAGTTGGACCATCCTCTATAATGCCTCTCGCACATAGAACTATGTGAGGACAATAAAACTGTTACCAGGCGTGTCTCCCCTGTTGCAAATTCTGTTTGCTACAATAACATGCATTTTTATAGTGTCTCTAATGTTTAAAATGCACACCCAATCAAAACGCTTGGTTAAAAAGATGGGCTTTAAAAGGGTCTTAAAGGAATATAGACGTAAAGATGTAGAAGGGTTTTAGGAGAGAAATTTCATGGCATGGGACCCATATGGTTGAAGATATAAAGCTAAGGAAGAGAAATAGAGATTTTGCTGGATAGGTGTTGGCTCAGACTAATGCAGTGGATGCAAGGACAATGGTTTATACCTTTATGTTTTCACCATTATCCCATCCTCTTGTACAGTGCCTAAAGGAGGAATAAAAATTTTTGTCCTATGGCAGAATTCCGGCTTTTCGATGATGGAATTCCGCCCTTTGTAATGTTGTCCTGACATCAGCCTCCCTCTCTCCATAGCCCTATGCTTTGCTTCACAAGTACATAATCCAGCAAGGTCATGTTCCCTTATTAGTATGGATTTCATCCTGTGTCGCATGCACTAACTAAATTGAATGCTAAATTCTGGGGTGACTTGGTGATTTCATACAAATGCGTTGGTCCATGGTTTTGATGGTAACAAAAGGTAAACGAAGGGAAAACTGATGTTTCTACCCACCTGAATTTGAATAATTCCACCCATTTGAAGCAGCCTAGAAACACTTGCACTCCATTGCAGGTCATAAAAGATGCTATAATTTTCTGGTACCCATGCTGCAGTGACTTTGCTTCTTTGCACTATAATATGTACGTGATTCCTTGTTGTAAAAAAAATTCAGACCTCTTTTGTCTTCATTCACCCTCATGCCTGCTAAAGGTAAATGCAGCATCAGGAATCATTTTTCTTTAAATTGGACAGTATATTTTAGTTAACTTGCTGACTTGCTTTCAATTAGTTGCATTAACGCTTTTCTGTAAAGCAGCTGCTGAGAAGACCAAAAGTTTACTGATCTGATTTGAAATGGTGTTGAAATAATTGAGATCTTTTGTCATGGGCATCTGTCTTGTCATTATTTGGCTACTCCTAGTAACAGTCTCTTTTTATAGTGATTCTGGTGAATTGACTTGCCTGCAAGTATCACTCACTACTGCTTCAATGCATTTCTGGACTTGACTTATATCCAATCCAGGTGAAGATTTTCCATGGTTGGCATACAACATGATAAAAAGACTGGTTCTTCTGTTTATAAGCTTCCAAACAGTCCATGTCCAAATGCAGCAAGACCTGGACAATATCCAGGCTTGGGCTGACAAATGTCAAGTAACATTTGTGCCACACAAGTGCCAGGCAATGATCATCTCCAACTAGAGAGAATCTAACCATCGCCTCTTGATGTTCAATAGCAATATGATAATGTGTTTTTTCTAGATTCTGGATTCTTGTCTCTCTGCAGACAATAGTTTAAAGTAATATTTTTGGAGTCTCCATTACAGTAAAATAAGATTAACTTCCAGATGTATTTACACAAGATGTGTGGATTTCATGATCACTGAACCCCCCCCCCCCCTCTACACTCCCACACTGTCAACATCCTGGGAGTTACCATTGACCAGAAACAGAATTGGGCTAGTCATATAAATACTGTGGCTACAAGAGCAGGTCAGAGGCAAGGAACCCTGCAACAAGTAACTCACCACTTGACTCCCCAAAGCTTGTCCACCATCTACAAGGCACAAGTCAGGAGTGTGATGGAATACTCCCCACTTGCCTGGATGAGTGCAGCCCCTACAACACTGAAGAAGCTGGACACTGCCGGGACAAAGCAATCCACTTGATTGGCACCACATCTACAAACATTCACTCCCTCCACCACTGACGCACAGTGGCAGCAGTGTGTACCATTTACAAGATGCACCTCAGAAATTCACCACGGCTCCTTAGACAGCACCTTCTCAAGGGCAACTAGGGATGGGGAATAAATGCTGGCCCAGCCAGCAAAGCCCACATACATGAATGAATTAAAAAAAAATTGTTTAAAACTTTTTTTAATAATTAAGTCCCAAAGAAAATTAAGAGGTAAAAGCTGCTTTCCCTCGATGAATAATTAGATGAGGTATGGTTTGAATGTTTAATGTTACATGCTTAGTCTTTTTTTCCTTTTTGCATTTTAGATCATACACAAAACTTGTTGATATTGATAAAGAAAGAAAGACTTTCATTTATGCAACAATGCTTGTCATGACCTCAGGATGTCCAAAAACACTTTACTACCAATTAAGTATTTTAGTCACTGTTATAATGTAGGAAGCATGGCAGCCAATTTGTGTACAAGTGTTCTTTTTGACGTGAAACTCTTGCTGGCAAAGATGCCAACAGGTTGTTTCCAAGCTTCTGACACAACTTGTCTGAATTGTCAGGCGGGGACCAATTTTGGGCCCTCTTGCAGGCATTTTACGTCAGTCCATGCACCTCCGGGAATAGTGATTCTGTTGGGTACTGTCCAACAAACGGGATTATATCCTTAAATGGCAAATTAAAAGGAAGTATTGTGGCCGGTTGTTACTACAAAGGAGGTAAACTAATCTCTCTCTCTCCTATGTATGACTGTGCCTCCTAAAGGACTCGGAGGCAGGGAGGTTGGTTTCCCAAGTGTTTATGAGCTGACTCATTGCACATAGGCTCATTCTAACCCCTCCTTTTCCTGTAAGGTGTCATGGTTGGCTTTGAATCATACATTCACACTGATCATTGAGTCAATGAATCTGGGAAAGTACATTCTCAAAGTGATAAATGTGCAAATTTCATAGAGATTAAGGAAAGCGATTTAGTTGCTTGATTGTAGACCTGAATTATCACAAGTACAGTACATTCATTTATCAAACTATTTCCAAGATTTCACAGCACAATGAATGAAATACTTTCAAACTGTGGTCATTGTTGTATTTTAAGAAACAGGGCAGCTAATTTGCACATGACAAGGCCCCACAAATAGCAGTGTGATAACCAATTAATCTGTTTTATTGATAAAAGCAAAATATTGCGATTGCTGTTAATCTGAAACAAAAACAAAAATTGCTGGAAAAGCTCAACAGGTCCGACAGTATCTATGGAGAGAAAGACAGAGTTAACGTTTCGAATCCATATGACTCTTATTCAGAACTGGACTCAAAACATTAACTCTGTCTTTCTCTCCACAGATGCTGTTAGACCTGTTTTATTGATAGTTGATTGAGAGATAATTATTGACCAGGAGGCCTCCCCTGTTCTCCTTTGAATAATGCCATGGATCTTTTATATCCAGTTGAGAGGGCAGACGTTTCCTTGTTTTAATGTCTGTCTGAAAGACAGCACTTCCAACAGTGTAGCATGCTCTTAGTGCAGCGTTGGGGTTGTTGCCCTAGGTTATGTGCTCAGGTCTTTGGAATGGAGTTTAAACTCTCAACCTTCTGTCTTGGCAGTGCAAATGCTGCCACTGAGGCAAGGCTGGCAGCTATAGCTCAAACTAGTCAGTTTATATGTCTTTTTAGAACTGGTTTACCAGGATGCTGCCTGGTCTGGAGGTTATTAGCTATGAGGAGAGGTTGGAGAAACTCAGATTGTTCTCAGTAGAGCGACGGAGATTGAGGGGCCGCTTG
Source organism: Carcharodon carcharias (assembly GCF_017639515.1). NCBI lineage: Eukaryota > Metazoa > Chordata > Chondrichthyes > Lamniformes > Lamnidae > Carcharodon > Carcharodon carcharias. The sequence continues at coordinate 19,199,429 of NC_054468.1, read as the reverse complement.
ATAGAAGTTTACAAAATTATGAGTGGCATGGACAGAGTAGATAGTCAGAAGCTTTTTCCCAGGGTGGAAGAGTCAATTATTAGGGGACATAGATTTAAGGTGAGAGGAGAAAACTATAGAGGAGATGTGCAGGGCAAGTTTTTTATGCAGAGGGTAGTGAGTGTCTGGAATTCGTTGCCAGAGGAGGTGATGGAAGCAGGTACGATAGTGGTGTTTAACAGGCAGCTTGACAAATACGTGGATAGGATGGGAATAGAGGGATACGGACCCTGGAAGTGCAAAATGTTTTAGTTGAGGGGCAATATGATCGGTGCAGGCTTGGAGGGCTGAAGGGCCTGTTCCTGTGCTGTACTTTTCTTTGTTCTTTGTTCTTTTCCTTCATAGATTCATTCTCCCAGAACCATTCCAAATTGGCGTGTGTCCAGATGCTCGCACGTGGGCCCCACCTTTTTTCCCCCTGAAGTTCCATATCTAAAATATGTTTGTGCGTATTATTGCTCAGCCTGAAGGAAACTAACTTTGGTCAAAATTGAACTTGTAATGACATTTTACTTGTAGAATTGCATGTGCGCTTATGCAGCTTTCCTGTCTCCTCTGAAAATTAACTGATATATTGTTCTGGCATGTCCCACATGCTTTTAAAGTCAAAAAGTTGCTTTTACTTTCTAGTAGAGAAAGAAAAATGAAACTAACGAAGCGATATCAACAAAATACGAGTTTGGGCTACGTAGATAAATCTGGCCAGAAATGATAAACCACCACAGTTCAGTTGCAAAACTGGGAAGTATTTTGGTGTTTTTAATTTAGAAATGTTACTAATTTTTTTTAAAAAAAACTAGAATTGTTACTAGTTTAACATTCTGGACTTGTTGCATTGCTGACAAGGGTAAAGGTTTCAGTGTAACAAGCAACCAATTTGTAGAAATTGGAATCAGTTTGTACTTTGCGTTAAACAGAATTCTATCTTTTTTTAAAAGAAGGAAAGGCTTGCATTTATATAGGGCCTTTCATAACCTCAGGACATCTCAATGTGCTTTACATCCAATTAGGTACTTTTTGAAATGTAAATGCTGCAGTCAACTTGCATGCTGCAAGACCTCTCAAACAACAATGTGATATGACCAGATAATCTGTTTTAGTGATGTTGCTTGAGAGATGGTGGTCTGGAGCCCAGGGAGAACTCTTCTACTCTTCTTTTAAATAATGCCAATGGGACCTTTTTACATCCTTCTGAGAGTTTAAAATCTTTTATGAAGGACAGCCCCCTCTAACACTACCTCAGAGAACACTACTGTCTTGGGCTACAGGAAGATATAGACAGGATGGTCAAATGGGCAGATAAGTGGCAGATGGAATTTAACCCTGAAAAGTGTGAGGTGATACACTTTGGAAGGAGTCATTTGACAAGGAAGTATTCAGTGAACGGCATGGCACCAGGAAGTTCTGAGGAACGAAGGCACCTTGGCATGTGTGTCCGTAGATCTCTGAAAGCGGAGGGGCATGTTAGTGGGGTGGTGAAAAAGGCTTATGGGACACTTGCCTTTATCAATCGAGGCATAGATTACAAAAGTAGTGTGGTCACGTTGGAGTTGTATAGAACCTTAGTGAGGCCACAGCCTGGGTACTGTGTGCATTTCTGGTCGCCACATTATAGGAAGGATGTGATTGCTCGAGAGGGGGTGCAGAGGAGATTCACCAGGATGTTGCCTGGGATGAAACATTTAAGTTATGAAGAGAGGTTGGATAGACTTGGGTTGTTTTCGCTGGAGCAGAAAAGACTGAGGGATTACTTGATTGTGGGGCATGGACAGGGTGGATAGGGAGCAGCTGTTCCCCTTGGTTAAAGGGTCAGTCACAAGGGGGCATATGTTCAAGGTGAGGGGCAGGAGGTTTAGGGGGGATGTGAGGAAAAACGTTTTTACCCAGGAGGTGGTGACAGTCTGGAATGCACTGTCTGGGAGGGTGGTGGAGGCGGGTTGCCTCACATCCTTTAAAAAGCACCTGGATGAGCATTTGGCACGTCATAACATTCAAGGCTATGGGCCAAGTGCTGGTAAATGGGATTAGGTAGGTAGGTCAGGTGTTTCTCACGTGTTGGTGCAGACTTGATGGGCCGAAGGGCCTCTTCTGCACTGTGATTCTGTGATACAGTGGTGTGTCAGTCAAGATCTTATACTGAAGTCTCTAGACTTCAACCCACAACCATCTAATTTTGAGGCGAAAGCTCTATCACTGAGCCAACTCTTGTTGGTATGTTAGTATAAGATTGTGCTTTTATAGAAGTACATTTGTCACATTATTTGGTCTGTAAGTCAACTTTGGGGAAAAAAAATTCAGTGCTGGAATTCAAAAAATGTATTGGTGAAAATCCTTCAAAGTTCTTTCTGAGCTGTTGTATTTGGTTACGATGCAGCTGCTGAGAATTGTCACATCATTGGAAAATGCAATTGGAAGACAAGGTTTTCTTCTTCCTCCCTCCACCACCGCCCCCCCCCCCCCCAACCCCCCTTTTGTTTTTAATGGAATCTGGTCTTTGAAACTTTTCTTACTGTGGGATTGGCCTTTGTAGATGAGCACAAACCTAACCCTGCTGCATGATGTAATGTAATGACATCTGTTATTTAAACAGTTGGAGTTACCATTGCTATCAGAAGTGACATAGGCTTGATGGGTCAAGGGACCTATCCCTGCAATTGTTCCTTTTTAAAACTGTAATTAAAATGAGTTTGAAACTTCACTTGGATTGCTGAACTGCCTTCTGCATTTCTTGTTGCTGTAGAAACTTTTTCACTTCACATCATGGGCTAAAGCAACATAGCAATGTTGGAACAACTTGATGTTCTGAAGAACAGTCATAGTGAACTCGATGTTAACTCTTTTTCTCTCTTCCCAGATGCTGCCAGTGTTTTTTCCAGCACTTTGTTTTTATGTTAAATTAGAACATTGGCTCTTTGCAATCTTTTCTGAAAGGATATTAACCATCCCAAGTGGCTGGGGAAGAGACCATGCAGAACAGCAAGTGGAAAATTGCTTTGCTGACTGTTAAAAGTGCATGAAGCTGCCCATGGGCCAAAAGCATGTACACTACTAAATGACGTAGCTTTTGGCCATTAGTTCAGGTGGCACTGCCTCTATGTGACGCAGAACGCAGAAGGACCAGGCCTAAACCACAACGTTTGGTGGTCCATCCTTCGCATCGCACAGATGGCTTTGCTTGCTATGACAATTGATGCCAAGTTTGGGATCGTCTTTTGACAACAAAACGACTCTCAGCTCTTTTCTGACCACTAAACCATCTATTGGCACACTGAAACCTTTAAATACTTTATTTATTAACTTGTACATTGTGCCACATTTAGTTTAATGTTTATTCACGGTAGTGCATATTTGGAGAATGCTGACAGGATGTAATTGAACGGCTGTGATGTGATTTGTTTAGCCAATCCGGCTATTTAAAAAAAACTTGAAAAGATTGAAGATTTATTATCTCAGTTAGCGTTTGGAAAAGACAAGGTGCATTCCATATGTGCTGTGTTTTTTTTTTGTGGTTGTGAGTGTTCCATAAGATTTCATTAGCATTCAAGCACACTTAAAATGCTCATTTGTTACAGGTAGACTGCTACAGAGACTTGAATGTGATATATAAATATTTATATATATATATATATCACACACAAATATATATAGTAGTCTAACGTTACAAATTAGAAATTGAAACGAAGTAGTCTTTGTGGGACAAAATCTGAGTATTTCCAGCATTTTTTGTTTTTATTTCTTGTTTGTGGAAGGGAATCTGTTTCTAGAAGTTACACAACAGTGGCGTCTCTGCATCTTTTGTGTTAAATGTAGAATAAACCGTATTGTTTCCAAGTGACAAAGGAGAGCTAATGTCTGCGCTTGTTTGAGGATAGACAATCCATTTATCAGTTGAAGTTTTACCCTTCAGAATTGTTGCATATGTTCGTGTAGAGCCAGGTTTACAAGCTACATCCACTAGAGGATGCTGCTGCTGTTGAGTCAGCTGATGTTTCACCAATCTTGTCCTATGCAGTAAAAACAGAAAATGCTGGAAGTACTCGGGTGAGGCAGCATCTGTGCGTTATCTTATGCAGTGTCGTTGGCTAAGTACCATTGGAATTTGCAGTGTTCTGGAATGCTGAACTCTTGCAAGTCAGGGCGATGAAGTGCTCGGAGGCCACAGTTTGATTTAGCACACCATCTCACAAAAATATCGCCTTTCCTTGCACAACTTATGTTTGTCTATTGCAGAAGAGAGAAAAGTTAATATGGTACAAAGAGCACTCATTGGAATCAGTGTCTGGTAGTGCAGCATTGTGCAATATGCATCCTTCTGATCTGCAGTTAGTATTTGTGTGTGATATTTTTGAGGCTAGTGATAGGATAGTATGATTGACAATATGGGTTAATAAGTTATTTTTGTAATTCACTTCTTGCACTACAGCAGTCACTCACCACAGTATCGTAAGTTGTAAAATTGCCCAGTCAGAATTAAGAGGATAAGCTAAGAGCATTAGACCTTTTGTTTTTACTACAAATGTAAATGGTGTTCAAAAACTGTTCGGGATTTTAGTTTTTTTTTCAGTCAATTTAAGCATCGACTGCTAAATAATCAACAATTTAAACTTCTAACCTAAAGGGATTAGAAAAAGGCAAAATATTGGCCCTAAGTACTCTCCCTCATTAAACTGATACCTCTCTCTTTGCCACCCCCGAGTCTTTAAGTCTTTTTCTTTACTATCTTTGTAACTCCAGAATTGACTGATGGTGTATGTGCTCATAAAGGGTAGTGCGAGCTTGTCAGTTCTTTCTTTTATCTTCTTGCTTTGTTTCTTCCTTTTTTGTCCCTTTTCTTACTTTGCCCCACTCCTCAAAATGGAAAGTTTGTCTCCATTATCCTGCCAAGAGTGCCTTTGAAGGCCGTGCACTGACTAATTTGACTGATTTTTCTCCCCCCTGGCCACGCCCCATCACTGGATATGGGTGTTGCTGCTCATCCTCAGTTAACCTTGAGCAGGTGGTACTGAGCTGTTACTTGAATACAGCTGAATGGCTTGTTGGACCATTTCAGAGGCCACTTAAGACTCAACGACAGTGGGTCTGGAGTTGCATAGGCCAGACCAGGTAAGGTCCATAGATTTCCTTCCCTAAAGGACTTTAGTGGACCAGATTTTTTTTTTTCAACCACCCGCTAGTTTCATGCTCACTATTACTGAGGCTATTCCAGATTTTATTTAATTAAACAAATAGAAGTTCCCCAGCTGTCATAGTGAGATTTGAACATGTATCCAGATCATTAGTCCTGGCCTCTGGATTACCAGACCGGCAACATAACCACAATGCTACCTCCCCTCCTGAATCGTGTAAGCAGGAGAGAAAGGGATGGGGTGGGAAGTGAAAGAGGAATTCTCCAGATTTTGGCTATTATTACCTAATTCAGCCTGGTGAGACTGAGCAAATGGTTCAAACAGTGCTGAGCTTGCCACATTCTGCAGTGCAGAAGAGATACTGCAGTGTGCATGTGATGAGAAAGCCTTTCCTGTATAAGTGGTGCTGGCTGATCATGCATATTGATTTTCTGAAACTGCGTGTAATACAAGCTGCATAGGGTTCCTGATGATGCAAAGTTGCATTGCAAAGATTAGTTTCAATCATGCTATATTTGTTTTTCGTGCATGCATATAATTTATTAGCGATTAATTGATTAACTTATTTATATTTATTAGCAGTGCCTCCACCTAGAAGTAGTTAGGACAAAAATTCGGCAGATTCTTCGGATCTTCTGTCGTCTGTGGCATTCTAGACAACACTGTATCCAAGTGCGCAGCTGACTACAATTTGATAGTGATGCTTTGCTGATTATGAAGCAACATGCCTAAATATAGCTCCTAGCTTCAGATTACTGAACTGTCATTGTTCAACAATGGTCATGTTGTCCACCCTGCACTGTCCAGCCTCAGCAGCTGTGGGATAAATTATGCTGATCAACCATGCAGACAAGCTGACTGTTCATTTTGTCTTGGTCTATACTGTCCTCACCTCATGGATCCTAACTACCTTTCTAGCAATAACTGCAAACAGGCTGTATTCACATTTTTGTCCCTTGCTCCCCACAACAAGCTCTCAAGCACACAATGGGCAGTAAACCTGGGTAATCAGCATTAATGAGCATTGTGTTTTTTATTACAGGGTTTTGCTGTTGCCTGTGACAAGAACATGGTATTGTACCACTTTTTTTGTTGTGATTACAATTGATACAATCGGCCTTCATCTTCAACATATGAAAGTTTAAAGGGATTCTGTGCAAACATAGAGGCAAACTTGGGAAAAGCCTGTCTGGTCCAGTAATTCTTCTCTTCTCCCCCCGCACCCCCCCCCGCAATCTGCGAAATGGTGCAAGCTTGTGGCAACCACTAGTGATGCTAACTGCTGGGCTACTTTTAAGAAAAGCTTTGGACTAACCTAATTAACCCACACCCTTGCCCTTCATGAATTTGTCAATTCCCTCCTCGAACGGACTTTAGAATACCCACACTTACTTACATGCATCTGTAAGCAGCCCAGTTCTAGAGGGTGACAAGTGTTGGAGAAAATAGATGAAACAGATTTAAAATGTTAACCTAATATGATTATTGTTGCTCTCAACTAATGCTACAAAACAGGCATCAGATTCATTTCGTAGCCTGAAATAGGACTACACTGCAATTTTCTAGAAAACTGGGAGTTCATAATGTGGTTTTATGAAGGACTGTATGCAAGTGTGGATAGTTTAATTTGCATTTAGATTTATTTGGGGTTGACATTGAAAACCAAGGCTGCTTAAAACCTAGAAGCTCTAAAGATTCTGAGATCCCGAGGCAGTAAATCAGCAAATTTGCACATACCAGTTACTTTAAAATCTGATAAATTAAACACGTTTTAGATTTTTATTTCAGTGGAGTTGGGTATATTGTGCTGTACAGCTGAAAATATAGCAAAAATAGCTGTTGAAGAATAAAATTCACCAGTGTGGTTTTTAAATCGCCATGGAAAATAGTTTTCAAGCTTTTTGTGCTCCATAAAATAGGTCATATTTCGGGATACTTGTGGCTGAAGGCCACCCTGCAATGAAAGCAGGATCACCCTCCTATAAAAGGGGTTCTCATGAAAGGTCACTGACCTGAACTCTTGTTTCTCTCCACACAGGGTGCCAGATCCACTGACACCTCCAATGTTTTCTGTTTTTATTTCAAATTTCCAGCATCAGTATTTTGTTTGTGTGCCATATATTTGAGTCTTAATAACAGCAAGGCATGATCCAGCCACCTATTAGCCCTGAAGAAGAGTCACACGGACTCGAAACGTTAACTCTGTTTTTCTCTCCTCAGATGCTGTTAGACCTGCTGAGTTTTTCCAGCATTTTCTGTTTTCGTTCCAGCCACTATCCTGATTTGGGCATATGTAACCATTCTGTCATTGTCACTGAATCAGTATCCTGGAATTTCCTGTCTACTTGCACCGTTGCAGTGATTAAAAGAGAAGGCCTAATATCTCAAGACAACCAAACGTGGCCTTGCTATTATTGCTCAAATCTTGAATTTGAAAAATAATGTTCTGGGGCCTTTATTGCATGTGTCATGAATAACCTAATTTTGGTTTTATTGATGATTAGTGGCCCAGCTGAAAACAAAAAACCCACAATTGGCTTGGAATAGGGATGGCACTGTCAAGGCCTCATTTATAGCCAACCACAGTTGCATAAGAAGGTTGGTGATGGATCTTCTCCTTGGTTGCTGCAGTCTTGTCATGGTGTTTCCAAGATTCTCGGTTGAAGTAAAAACGAAATGCTGGAAAAACTCAGGTCTGGCAGCACCTGTGGAGAGAGAAACAGAATTAATGTTTCAAGTCCGGCACTTTGTTCTTATTTCAGATTTCCAGCATCCGCAGTATTTTGCTTTTATTCTCAAGTGGAAAAGTTGGTTGTTGCCGTTAGGGAGTGGTTGAAAGGCAAGGTGTTGCAAAAGAAAATATTCAACTAATTGTCAACTTTTGCTGAGTCCTACTGACACCTCATAAACCTATGTTTATAGTGATTGAGTAGGTAATTTTACCCCTAAAAGAAATGTGTGCTCCAGTCTCCTCTCGGTCTATCTTTGGGTCATGGAGTATTTGGGACTCCTTCATCACCCCTCTCCTCAAAAACTAGCCTTGGATCTCGTATTAAACTAACGCCCTATCTCCAATCTTCCTTTTTTCTCCAAAGTCCATGAACATGTTGCCTCCCAAATCCATGCCCAAGTTTGCCAGAACTCCATGTTTGAATCCCTCCAAACAGGCTTCTGCTCCTGCTGAGGTATTGAAATCTTTCTTATCAAGTTACTTTATATCCTATGTGACTGTGATAATGGTAAACTATCCCTCTTCAACGTTCTCTACCTGCCTGTTGTCTTTGATACAGTTGACTACACCATCTTCTTCACTGTCCTCTAGCTGGGTGGGACTGCTCTCACCTGCTTCCATTCTTATCGATCTGATCGTAGCCAAAGTATCATTTGCAATGGCTTCTGTTCCTGCTGCTGCAGTATTACCGCTGGTGTCCGCCAAGGATCTTCCCTTGACCCCCCCTCCCCCTCCTATTACTCATCTTCTTGTTGCCCCTCGGCCACATCAACAGGATGCACAACATTAGTTTGCCACATTTATGCTGATGACACCCCGCTCTACCTCACCACCACCTGTCCACCATCTATAAGACACAAGACGGTATGATGGGATATTCTCCACTTGCCTGGATGAGTGCGGCTCCAACAGCTCTAGAGGGTCAACACCATCCAGGACAAATCAGCCCTCTTGATTGGCACCCCATCCACAAACATTCACTTCCTCCCTTGTTGATACACACTGGTGGCAGTATGTGCCATCTACAAGATGAACTGCAGCAACTCACTAAGCCTCTTTTGACAGCACCTTCCAAATTCACAACCTCTACCTCTGGAAGGACAAGGGCAGCAAATGCATGGGAACACCATGACTTGGAAGTTCCCCTCCAAGCCACTCACCATCCTGACTTGGAAATATATCGCAGTTCCTTCACTGCCGCCGGGTCAAAATCCTGGAACTCACTCTGTAACAGCACTGTGGGTGCATTTACAGCATATGGACTGCAGTGGTTCAAGAAGGTGGTTCACCAATACCTTCTGCAGGACAATTAGAGATGGCCTAGCCAGCTACCCCCAGATCCCGTGAAAGAATAAATTAAAAAATCCTCTCTCAAATCCTCAACTGCTGCTAAATGTGATCAGATTTGTTAGCCGACATCTAGTACCAGATGAGCAGAAATTTCCTCCATTTAAATATTGGGAAGGCGAAGTTGTTTTCAGTCCTTGCTTCAAACTCCATTCCCTAACTACCAATTCCATCCCTCACCCTGGCAACAGTCTAAGATTAAGCTTGCAACAGACCCCATATTCGCCATCGCTAGGATTACCTGACATCACCCCTGTCTCTGCTCATCTGCTGAAACTCTCATTGATGCATTTGTTACTTCTGGACTTGACTATTCCAATGCACTCCTGGCTGGTGTCCCACGTTATACACTTTTTAAACTCGAAGATACTGCGCATGCCGTAACTCTCACCAAGTCCGGTTCACCTATCTGCCCTTTGCTCGCTGATCAAGAACGGCTCCTGATCTAGCAACATCTTGATTTTAAAATGCTCATTCTTCTTTTCAAATCCCTTCATGGCCTCACCACCCCACCCCCAGCTCAGTGTCATACTTTGTTTTATAATGCTCCTGTGATGCATCAGGAGGTTTTATGTTTATTGGTTGTTATTGGAATGCTCTGTACAATTAAAACATATTTTTATAACTGGCATTTAACTTAGAAAAACATCCCAACATGCTTCGTAGAACGTAATCAAACAAAAATTGACACCAAGCCAAAGGAAAGAGACATTGGGACAGGTGACCAAATGGCTGGTCAAACAGGTTTTAAGCATTGTCTAAAAGGAGGAGAAAGAAGTGGAAAGCCAAAGATATTTGAGGTGGGAAGTACAGAATTTGGGGGCCTAGACATTTGAAGGTATGGTCAGCAATGGTGAGACAAAGGAAGTGGCAATGCACAAGAGGCTAGAGTTAGAAGAACACAGATTTGTCAGTTTTGTTGAGCTGAAGTTTATAAAGATGAGGAGGGATTTGGTAAGGGTAAGAATGTTAAATTTGAGGTGATGGTGGACCATATCCAACCCCTAGGAGGTACATAGTTGTTTGTGTGGCTGAGCATTTCCCTCCTTATGGGAAAGTACATTGCCTCTGCATGGCAGCTCCCCTGAAGGCAGATCCCCTGATGCCATAGGTGCAATCACGAGTTCATGGTTTAGCGTTTGGCAGGATCCTAAATTCCACCAGCTGTGACATATCATGTTATGAGCGCCAATATGCTGCAACACCCAATATTTTACTTTATCAGATACTGTTAAACTAGTAGATTTACATACATGGGATTACACAGGATCTACAGCACAGAACAGGGCATTCAGCCCAAACAGTCCTTGCAGGCTTTTATGCTTCATTTGAGCCTCTTCTTTCCTCATCTAACTTTATCGAGGTAAACTTCTATTCCTTTCTCCTTTTTTGTCTAGACTCCCTTTAAATGCATCTATACTGTCTGCTTCAACCACTCTTATTGTGGTGAGTTCCATAGTCTCAATTATTTCAATAAAGTTGTTCCTTCTGAATTCCCTATTTGATTTCTTTGTGATTAACTTATTGATCTAAGTTGATTAAAGTTAATGACTTGGTTCAGCATATTCTTGGTAACTCTTCAGCCAGATAGTCATCAACCTTGCGGGTTCTGGTTCATGTATATGGTACTAATTCCAGTCCATGGTTTGCAAGTGCATAGAAAACATGTTCCTGACTGAATTTATTTTTAATTGTAGTTCATTGTAAACAGTGTCTTTTTGTTTTCACTCCCTAAGGCACACTGTATTCACTGTTGCTTCTTGTGCAGCTCAGAGAGATTTATGGTGCAAAAGAAATGCTAATCCTGGGTGTGGGTAAACCTCAGTTTAGAAGAAGTAAACTTTACAGAAATCAAGTGTACAACATGGAAAATGCAGTTGTTGAGTAAGACTGAGCTGTTTACGTAAAGATGAGTCTGATACGCTTAAGTTGCTTGGAAGAACAAAGTCATTTTAAACTGAAACAAAAACAAAAACTGCTGGAGAAACTCAGCAGGTCTGATAGCATCTGTGGAGAGAAAGACTGAGTTAACATTTCGAATCCGTATGACTCTTCTTCAGAGCCTGGATTCGAGACATTTACTCTGTTTTTCTCTCCACAGATGCTGTCAGGCCTGCTGAGTTTTTCCAGCATTTTTCATTTTTGTTTCAGATATCCAGCATCCGCAGCATTTTGCCTTCATTTTAAACTGGACTGCCTTTTGCATTGAAGAAAAAGATATCAATTTGAGAGTGCTGTTTCTTAAGTTCTAGCTACACATTAGTATGGATGTGCGCATGCTACTGCTCCTCATAACCTATTCACTGCAGTCTGTTTTCAGTGGAACGCAAGAACATAAGAAATGGAAGTAGGCCATATGGCCCTTTGAGGCTGCTTCACCATTCAATAAGATCACAGCTGAACTTCTGCATCAACTTGGCTTTTTCACTCTATCCCCATATTCCTCGATTCCCTTAGTACTCAAATGTCTATCAAACTCATACAGCAACTGAGCATCCACAGTTCTCTGGGCTAGAGAAATCCAAAGATTCGCAACCCTCTGAGTGAAGAAATTTCTTCTCATCTCAGTCCTAAATGGTCCAGCTCTTATCCTGAGATAAGATCCCTAGTTCTAGACTCTCCAGGCAGGGGAATAGCCTCTCGGAATCTACCCTGTGAAGCCCTCTAAGAATTTTATATGTTTCAACAAGACCGCCTCTCATTCTTCTAAATTCCAAGGAATTATTGTCTTGATCTTTCCTCATAGGATATCCCTCTCATTCCCAGAAATCAATCTAGTCGAGCAAACCAATGGACAACTTAAATCCAACCGTTGAACTTTTTGTGGCCTTGTTAAAAAAATCTGTAGGCTTCTTGCAGTTTAGCATTTTTGATGCTAACTCTTGATAATATGGTCAGTGCTGTAAATTACAAACAAGCTTTCTGTCTATGTAGTCAAACTTTTTAATTGAAAGCACTCAACTGTCAGGTCATGGGCAATCCAGTGTAGACGCACTGTATTTGAAGACTTAATGGAAGACAGAGTAAGAACAAGAGAGTTCAGGCAGGAGTAGACCAGCCTGCTCTGCTATCCGATATAATGATGGCTCATCTTCTGCCTCAGCTCCACTTTCCCACCAGCTCTCCAGTGTATTATCACCAGTGTACATGCGATCCCAAAAAATGTTGAAGTCCAGTGAACTAGAACAGTTAATGACAGGTAATTGCATGATTAAGAACAGGGAACTTCCTAAAAAAAAAATCAAGGAGTATGGATACAATGATGGGAGGTGCGTATAGGGACAGGAGGAGGCTATTTAGTCCTTCAAGCCTGTTCTGCCATTCAATGAGAGCATGGGATGAGCATATTTCATAGTTTTGTCTTTGCCCCATAAACCTTAATACCTTTGGTTAACAAAAACCTAGTAATGTCAGATTAAATAAACAAATGGCCTTGCATCAATTGCCATTTGCGGAAGAGCATTCCAAACTTCTACCACCCTCTGCATGTAAAAGTGTTAACTAACTTTACTTCTAAAAGCCTATAAATTAGTTACAGACCTATAATCCCATGGCCCTAGACTTCCTAACCAGCGGAAATTGTTTCTCTCTTTACCTTTCGCATCCTTTTTAATATCTTGAAAACTTCGGACAAATCATCCCGTAAAGTTCTAATTCCAAAATATACAATCCTAGTTTGCGGAGGAAATAAGATAGATACTGCAAGGAAGCACAGAGTTCTGTAACTTTCAGGTTTGGGAAGTTATAGGAATAAAAACGGTGGAGATGCAGTGTGTTGAAAGCATCATTAAGCATCAGTAAGAGATTTCTGGGTTGGTGCAGTAGGATTGTCACATAACAGTAGTTGGTCTCCATTGAATAAGTCACAAAATGTTACCTTCTCAGTGTACATACAGGCTTCAATAATATAGTATTGTGGTCAATCATTTTTAATAGTATGCAAGACATTTTACATTTTTAGTTTGCATAAAATGCTGCAAATTACACTCCTTAAAATCTACCTCTTTGACCAAACTTTTAGTCGTCTGACTTAATATCCCTTTATATGACTCAATATTGCATATTGTTTTATAATGCTCCTGGGAAACTCCTTGGGACATTTCATTATGTTAAAAGTTCTGTATAAATATACTTTGGTGTATTATTTTTATTTTCAGCCACTCTTTCGAACTCCTAATTAGCTTTTGCCCCTTCATTCACTACGATACTTATAAAGTTGTTGATTTGCCATTTCCATCAACCTTTATGCCCCACACTCTAGAATTCACTCTCTCAACCCGTTAATTTCTCTGTCTTCCAATCCTTTAGGACTGTCCTTAGAAGTCACCTCTTTGACCCAGCTTTTCGGCCCAGCTCTGAACGTTTTTTTTCTGAGTAGTCTGCTTTAACATAGTTTATTTTCCAGTTAAACCCTTTCTTGCCACATAAAAGAGCACCTTATTTTTTCCACTAAAATTCACAGGTTTGTTGACAATCCTATCATACTACAGAAAGCTGCCTGGATTAATGGAAGATATTGAACTGTAAAAGTATAGCTGGGGAAATTCCACCTCTGTATCTGCCTTAGCACAGTTGTAGCACTCTCCCCTCAAAGTCAGAAGGTTATGGGCTCGAGCCTCCTCCAGAGACATGAGTACATAATCTAGGCTACTGAGTAAGTGTCGGAGGTGCCACCTTTTATTTTGAGACATTAAACCAAGGTCTCATTTGGCTTCTCAGGGATAAACGATGCCATGGCACTATTCAAAGACAGGGGTTGTTGTGTTTGTCCTGTTATTTATTCCCCCCTCCAATACTACTTACAGATTATCTAGTCAATTTCTCATTGCTGTTTGTGGGAGCATGTATCGGAAACTAGCTGCTAGTACATTAGGAAATCCTGAGGATGTAAGAGGCACTATATAAATGCAAAAGTTCTATTTCATTTGAAGACTTTTGAATATCTATCAGTGATCTTTACAAATCACTCAATGGCCTGGATTTTGCGATTAGCAGCAGCGACGGTGCTCACCACTGACCTGAAAGAAAAACTGCCTGTCAAGTTCCTGTGGTCTTGAATTTAAATTTTCTCAATGTTAATTTCATTCTGGTGCCATCTATAGGGGATTTCTGGAATCTAATAGCAATAATGTCATCAAACATGCTAAGCAACCAGCCATGTTGAAAAATTCTCACAGACAAGATGCCAGAAGTAAAAAGCATGTTTTGTCATTCACCCTTTGTAATTTTACAGGAAGCAAAATAAAGATTGGGACATACACAAGGGGTTAAGGTAGAAGATGAAATATAATCATTGAACTTAAAAATCAATTATTTTGAAAATATATGGAATTTTTATGATGGAATAGAAAAATTTGACGTTCCACAAATATAAAATTAGCTTTTCAGTGCTAGAGAGGTCATTCAGCCATAATTATGTCTTGGGTACACTATTTAAAAACCCAGTTGCACCTCATTTGACAAGGCATAACCTTCGTGTAAAAAGTCGAAGTTCATATCAAATCAGTGATTTCAAATTGATTTCCATCTGTGAGGACCATCAACAGCAACTTCTAGATTTCTGCATTTAACCAGAAGTTACTGTCAGTTTCACAGAGTAATGATGGTGAGTGCTGACAGCTGCAAAATCCAGACGATTGTTGCCTCCTTCAGGTTGACTGCAACCGTACACATCTGTGAGCTGCTTTGGGAAGTTTGTCTATATTAATGACAATATAAATGCTGGATTTAGTTGTATTATTACTTTAAAGCAATATTCCATTTGTTTTGATCTATTCTTTTATTTTGAGTTTATCCCATCTGTTTTAACTTTCACACTTTTATTTTCCTGTCTCCACTGCTACAGCCTCAACGTTATGGTGTAGAACCATATTTATAGTTCCTGATTGGCTGAAAACTGTTCTTAAAGTCAAGACTTTTTATTCAATGCAGGGTGAGCATTATAATTTGCTTTGGTCTAGTCAGCACGTTTCAGGTCACCCTTACCAATTGTAATAGAAAAAGAAAAACTTGCACTTTTATAGCGCCTTTCATGGCCGCCAAACATCCAAGAGTGCTTTACAATCAGCAAATTACTTATGTCACTGTTGTGATGTAGGAAGCATGACAGCCAATTTGTGCATAGGAAGCTCCAGTTAACAGCAATGTGATGGCCAGGTCATCTGTTTGTGTGATGTTGATTGTGAAATTAATATTGGGCAGGACACCAGGGATAAGTCCCCGGCTCTTCTTCAGAACACTGCAATTGGATCTTTTGTATCTAACTGAGAAGGCAGACAGGGCTTCAATTTAATGCCTCATCCAAAAGACAGCACCTCTGAATTTGAGCACTCCCTCAGCACTGCACTGGAGTGTCGGCCTTGATCTTTGTGCTTCATTCGCTACAGTGTGTCTTGAACCCACAAACAAATGACTCTGACGTGAAGATGCTACCAGTTGAGCCATAGTTGATAAACGGCTGTCAGGCAATGCACAAGATATCTCCATGGGATTGGGGGAAGGGTTGAGAGTGAGAGTGGGAATGGACACCCCAAAATAAGTTATCCCATTGGTAGTAGCCCATATGGCCTAAATGGAACTACTGTACTTTAAAATATGAGTGGCCAATCTCTTTAGAAACCACTTTTTCATGTACTGGCTCAGATCTGAAGTTTTTCTTCCTGAGAGGTCTGTGCATGCATAGTTTTATTTTCCAGTTAAGCTCTTCCTTACAACATAAGAGTCTCCTATTTTTTCCACTAAATTTCACAGGTTGTTGACAATCCTGTCATATTACAGAAAGCTACTTGCTGTGATGACAAGAGTTAATGAAAGATACTGAACTGCTAGAGTACAGCTGTGGAATTTCCACCTCGGTGGCAGCCTTGACACAATGGTAGCACTTTCCTCTCTAAGGCAGAAGGTTGTGGGCTCCAGCCCCCTCCAGAGACTTGAGTACCTAGCCTGACACACCCACGAAGGACTGAGGAATGGTTGGCAGTGCCATTTTTTACTTTGAGACATGGTCTCATCTGGCTTCTCAGGCATAAACAATGTCGCCGGACTATTCAAAGAAAGGATTTCTTGTGTTGTCCTGTCAACATTTATCCGTCATCCACTACCACTTACAGGCTATCTGGTCATTTTTTCCTCATTGCCGTTAGTGGGAGTTTGCTGTGTGAAAAACTGGCTCCTGGTACACTTCAAAAAATACTTCACCATCTGGGAGGCATTGGGGCATCTTGAGGCTGTAAGAGGTACTATATAAATCCAAGTGCTTTTTCTTTTTTAAAATTTAAATTTGACTTTAATTTCACGCACTCATCTATCTGTACTAATTACACATGGCTGATTATGGCCTAAAACTTGGTCAGCAGCACAATTTTACTTATTTTGCTAATTACATTATAATTAGTGGTGGGGTTGTAGCGGGTGGGGGTGGACAATAATTGTGAACATCCTACTGACAAATGAGTCCAACGCAAGCAGTAATGTAAAGCTGCTGTGCTAAAAGGGGAGGGAAAGAGAACAATACTTTTCATAAAGGTCATTGCAGGAAACTTCAACCATGTACAACCACTTGAGCAATAATTGTATAACAGTTCGTGTCAGTTATGGTACTGGAGTCACCTGGAAGTGTTAGGTGTAAGTTTAAACATTAAACTTCAGAGGATGTGAAACCATTGATTTTTTTTTTAAGAAGGAGTTGCTCTTAAAATAACCATAAACACTTTTTTAACATTTTAAATGGTAACCAGTTGGACCTGTTTTCTGTGAAGGTGACGGAAATTACTTTTGTGTGTAGATAAGTATCACTTTTCGCACGTTGTTCTAGGTGTTGTCAGCTGCAATGTGGTAGTTTAGTCTGCACAGTGGTTTATGTCTCCTCTTCATCAGTGCCAATGCAAATATAATGCCTGACTTTGCCTCTACTTGCCCCTTGCTGATTATGACAGTGCCATTTTTGACTGTGATGCTTCCGGCTTCAACGACAGGATGTGTGTAGTATATATTAACAGACGGCATTTGCTGTTCTCTCATATTGTGTTGGAGTTTGAACATCAGCATTACACATACCAATAAAAATGCCATACAGAAGTAATTCGCACAGAATAAGAAATTGGACTGTAAGGTAAGTTTTGTAAGTTTTTTAAATGGGGTGTCTGGTGTGACTTGTACATAAAGATCCCTTGAGCATCTATTACTCTAGGTAAACGTTTTGAGAATCCAGTTTATGATCGCTGGAGCGTTTCATTGAAAAAGTTAAGGTTTAGCAAAGTAGTCCAATTTAGCGAGGTTTCAGTACTTGCTGCACTTTTGTTGTCATTTGAACTGGACCACAGAAGGAGGATTCAGGAGGAATTTTCTAAGAGCTGAGCACATATAAGTTTTACTAGGCAAAGGAAAATTTATAGAAAACGGTTAAGAAGATGTAATGTCTTGTGTTAATTCTGTCTGATTTGGAGAGGATTTGAATGTGAACAAAAAAAATTTAAATTAATTTTCCCAGTGATGTTTTAAAGTGGTTTGTTGTATTTGTGTTCAGTATTGAGTGACAAGTTCCATTTGTTGCTACCATTAAACTTAGAAGGAAAAGGTTAATTACATTATACATTTACTTCACTATCAATCCGACCTTGTGAGCTGGTTTCAATACGACAAGCCAGTGTAGAAAAAAAGTAGCATGTTGTGTATACTAGCGTACAAGGTTGGAAAATGTGATTTCTTGTGTAGGGCAAAGAAGTGCAGGGCAGTTGGTTTAGATGCAGGTCAAAGACTTGCTTGGCTTTTCCTACCTGGCTGGTTTACCTCCTAGCAAAGCAGTTTTGTCAAAGATGGCCAGGTCCAGCAGGAGCATCATACAAACGATTGTTTAAATAACAACTTGTCCTTCCAACTCCAGACGAGGTTCCTATTGCTGACTCAAACCAGAGACAGCTGAGTAAGATGAGCTAGGGAAAGCAGATTTAAAATTAGCAATGGGAGCAAAGATTGCAGTAGAGGAGAGTTGTCATTCACATGGTAAATGCTGAAGGTAGTAGTGACACAAAGGAATGTGATGGTTGAAATGAGAAAGAACTGAGCGAAATGTATTTGTGGACATAAGCCAATTTGAGGAGTGAATACTGAGAGAGTTTATAATGCTGACCTTCATTTCACATGAGAGTTGTCCTTCAACTTGCATCAGGCTTGTGGTAGCTGGTTATATCTAAAATGATTTTGGTATATTTTGTTTTGAAATATTTCAGTTTTCTTTTCCCAGGCTGTAACTACAAGAGCAGGTCAGAGATTGGGTATCCTGCGCTGAGTAACTCACCCCCTGACTCCCCAAAGCCTGTCCACTGTCTACAAGGCACAAGTCACGAGTGTGTTGGAATACTCTTCACTTGCCTGGATGGGCACAGCTCCAACAACACTCAAGACGCTCAACACCATCCAGGACAAAGCAGCCTGCTTGATTGGCACCCCATCTGCTACCTTAAACATTCATTCCCCCTTCAACAGCACCTTTCAAACCCACAACCTCTGCCACCTGGAAGGACAAGGGCAGCAGATGCATGAGAGCACCACCACCTACAAGTTCCCCTATAAGCCATACAGCATCCTGACTTGGAACTATTATCACTGTTTCTTCATTGTCGCTGTGTCAAAATCCTGGAATGTTTCTTCCTAACAGCACTGTGGGTGTACCTACACCACATAGACTGCAGCGGTTCAAGAAGGCAGCTCACCGCCACCTTCTCAAGGGCAATTAGGGGTGGGCAGCAAATATTCAACTAACCAGTGACACCCACATCCCATGAAAGAACAAAAAGCTGTTTATGATCAAGTTTTATGCAAACAATTTTCACAAGTGTTATCACTGGGTGTCAGTGGCACAGATTAATGGGAACTATGCACATACAGGTGCTCCTTGATCAATTCCATTCTTTCTTATTCAAACACAGTCAATGCTCCTCTTTTGCTGCGTTAAACTTATAACTGTTTAATCAGTTCAGTGTATTGAATTGAGTTTCTGGTGAACTCTGGAGTAGTTTGCCCAGAGGAACCGGCCAAATTCAGTACGTTGCAACTGCTGTTTGACAGATGCGCTTTATTTTTAGTGTAAAGGATGAATAGAAAACACTTTGCAGTTCTGATTTCACTTTCAGTGCAAAGTGAAATGAGTTTTGCAGCTGTTAGCCTAGGTGAATTAGCTGCAAATTAGTTTAAAGATTAGAATTCATAGATTCTAAAAATATACAACTTTCAGCATCCTAATGTGCATATAATGTTTGAATTTAAAATAATGCAAATCACTGCCAACATTTTCAATGTTGCTGCCATAGTTTTGGTGTCCTATGATATATGCAATAGCTTGTTTTTTGCTTCCCTGTTCTGCTTTGTGCCATTCCTCATTCCTCGATCAAGGAACTGACCCGCTTCCTGCTGGAGATATGTTATTACTTTGGTCCTAACTGCCTTTGTGGTTCAAGTGGATGCTGAAAGATCCCATGGCATTATCTAAGGAAGCTCGGTGCCCCAGCCAGCATTTCCCTCAACCAGTAAGATCTGGTCGTAAAATCATAGAATGACAAGGACACAGAACAAGGCCATTCTGTCCATCATGCCTATGTCAACTTTTTGAAAGTACTATCCAGATAGTCCCACTCTCCAATTCTATCCCCACATCCCGCAGATTTTCCTCTGCAACTATTTATTTGATCCCTTTTGAAGGTTGTTGTTGAATCTATTCACTGTGTAACTTCTAGTTCTTTGCAAATCAGCTGATCAGTTGTAAATGCTGCACAGAATGCTTGGTGCATTTGCCTGCATGACGCTCGGTGCACTTAATAACTATATGAAGCACTTTTGAGATGATTGTGTGATGGTCTCTGTATAAAATGCAGGTATTTATCATAGGGTATCTGGTACACTATGACTAATAATCTTAAAAGTTCCTTTTTGAAAATATTCTAGCTTTTAAAGACATGCTTGACCATTCCTTAGCAACTGCGCTTTTCTTTATACCTGTCCTCATTGATTCTAGGTTTTGAATGATGCGGGGAGAGGTGGAGAATTGTTTTTATATTTATTCTTTCACGGGATGTGGGTGTCGCTGGCTGAGCCAGCTTTTATTGCCCTTCCCCAGTTGCCCTGGAAGGTGGCGGTGAGCCATTAAATAAAGCTAACAGTGCAAATATTATCCAGCCACACTGGTAACATGTTGTATTGAGGCGAACTGTGCATTCAAGAGTTTTAAGTTCTTATATGTTTCAGCTTCTAATTGGAATAGTCTACTGTAATATGAACACCTCTGGGGCATTTAATAAGTTCTTAATGCCTTCCAAAGTTCCCTTCTCTACGGTATATGGTGCATCATGATCTAGCAATGTAAGAAAACCAGAGATAATTGCAACAATAAGCTTCCTCTTGAGTAGACTTAAAATGTATTAAGGATGACCCAATACATTAGATTTAGACTGGGGAGTTTCTGATTGTACTGCTTAACTAGAATGCTCATGTACAAGATTATGAATACCATATGCAGGCTGTACTGAAATGTGTGAATTACATGAAATACATGTTGCTATGTATTCTATTTCTGCATGTCTTGGGCTCAGTCGGTGGTTGGGTGGGGGGGTGAAGAAATTAGCACTGGAGTGATGCCTTTAACCATGTTTGGTGGGCTGCTCGTGCAACTGCACAGCTGGTGACAACTCAGTAAGCTTTTAAAACCAAAAAACGATAGTGTTCCCAGCCATCAGCTTCCTCAGTATGGTAAATAAGCTCATGAATGTCGTGGGTTACGAGAGCACCGTGTCAGGAGCCGGTGGTGCTAAGATCCAAACAAAACAATTATTTTTCTCTTCAGTTCAAACTTGTTGGATACTTTGCCCAGTTTTTTTAAAGCAAATGAATATCAGGATATTCTCTGATATTTAATTCAGTCTTTCTGTTGTGATATTCTGCTCTAGCTTTACTCTGTGTAGTACAGGTTGCTCCCATTAAATCACTGGCAACTGTCTTCTGTGCAATAACCTAAGTATGGAAAGATGTGTCTAGCCTAGTCCAGAGACCATTGGATTCTGATGAATTCAAAACAAATCAGCAAAAGTTTGTGTTACCAAATACAATAGGTTTATTGTTTCTTAAATGCTGCACCACAGAAAAAAAATGTCTGTTGTGCCTTTCTAAATACAGACTATACAGGTTTTGGACAGTATTGCACATCAATATCAACTCAACATTATGTTGAAATTTGTATCTGGAATGTAAGGTTACAAGAAATAGGAGCCAGGAGTAGGCTATTCGGCCCCTTGAGCACGCTCAGTCATTCAATAAGGTCATAACTGATCTGATTGTGACCTTAACACCACTTTCCTGCCTCTTCCCCATAACCCTTGACTCCCTTGTATATTGAAAATCTGTCTAACTCTGCCTTGAATACATTCAATCTTACAGCTGCCACTGCTCTGTTGAAGAGAATTCCAAAGGCTAACAACCCTGTATGAGAAGAAATTCCTCATCTCCACCATTATTTTTGAACTGTGGCCCTCAATTTGAGCTTCTCCCACAAGAGAAAATGTCCCTTCAGCATCTATCCTGTCAAGCCCCCTCAGAATCTATTTCAATAGATCATCACTCGCTCTTCTAACTCCAAATGAGTATAGGCCCAACCTGCTCAACCTTTCCTCATAGGACAACCCATTCATCCTAGGAATCAGCCTAGTAAACCTTCTCTGAATGCTTCCAATGCAAGTATATCCCTCAAGTAAGGAGATTGGTGGTACAGAACTTGAGTGTTGCTGAAAATGAGACATTTTTTTGTTGAAGCTTTTTTCCTTGCACTCATCAGGACAATTTGCAAGCATACCAATGTAAGGGAGAACAGCACATTTATACTGTATGAGAAGACTAGTGTACAGTCTACCTCAGATCGTTCTGCCTACGACGCAAATGGGTAATGTGGTATATGAATTTCAGTGCCAGTGTGATGCTAGGTATGCAGGCCGTATGTCCCAAAGACTGGCAGATCATATCAAACAGCATGCCCTTTCTGTTGTTCGTAACAGGAAGGTGCAGACCATACCCAACCAGCTCATGCTTGCAAAACTCAAAACAGTGTCCAACATTTGATGTGATTTTGCTATTGGACAACATTTGCTAAATAATCCTCAGTGTGATAAGATTTACGCTGACAACCAATTTCAGATTGTCAGTAGGGCTCACAGTGTGGCGCATTTGAGTGTACTGGAAGCTACATATATTAATACATAGGGCCCTGTTCTTTGCAGACAAAAAGAACACGTACACATACTCTGCCTGGTTCAGCTAAACAAAATAAGTGACAGCCATTCGCTGGTTCATTCCTCAGGGCATCAATTGGTGCATTCTTCATGGCAACACCTCTACCAATCAGAGCCCACTTGCCAACCAATCAGCACTCTGTTCCCATGCAGTATAAATTTGTTGTTTTCCCTTACATTGGTATTCTTGCAAATTGTCCTGATGAGTACAAGACGAAAAGCTTCGACAAAAAGGTCTCCTTTTTTTCAGCAATGCTTAAGGAGACCAAAACTGTACTCAATATTCTAGGTGCAGTCTCACCAATGCTTTTTAGTTGTAGCCAGATTTCCCTCCTTTTATGCTCCATCCCCCAAAAAGAAAACAAAAACAAAAAAGAAAGTCAATTCTTAGGAATTGAATAACTCGATTGCATTTATATGGGGGAGTTTGATTAAAGCTGGAGTTGTCATTTTGGGGGAAACTGGCATTAAAACTCAATTTTTCTCATCCTGTTGTGCTTATTTTACTCCACATGCTGTTTCCCTTGGTGGAGAATTCTAGAACCAGGGGACATAGATTCAAGATAAGTGGCAGAAGGTGTAGGGGGGACATGAGGAAGAACTTTTTTACGCAGAGGGTAGTGGGTGTCTGGAATTCACTGCCCAAGTTGGTGATAGAGGCAGAAACTCTAAACTCTTTTAAAAAGTACCTGGATCTGCACCTTAAGTGCTGTAAGCTGCAGAAAGATGGGATCAGAAAGGGCACCTGGGTGTCCTCAGACTGGCATGGACAAGATGGGCTGAATGGCCTCCTTCTGTGCTGTAACTTTTCTATGGTTCTATGCTGGTTGCGTCACTTTTAGTTGAACGATCAGCCTTGTGCTTTACATCCCAGTATGCGCTGCCACTGAGGTCTGAGGAGATGTAAAGTGATATGTTTTACTAGCACCTAGTTTTTATACATTACACCCAGTAAAGATTTTGGAGTCTTCATTCAGAAACTTCCGAACATGCTGTACTTGGTAATTCATGGTGCTCCTTATTTCTGTTACAGTGCTTCAGGAGCCAGTGTGGTAGCAATCGACAACAAAATAGAACAGGCAATGGTAAGTCAAATGATCCCTTTAATATTCAATTTGTTTCCTCCAAGTTAATGATGCAAAGCTCCCGCAGTTATTCTCTATTATTTATTTGCAAGTATGCAAATTTGACGTGCATGGTCAATCTGTTACACAGCTAAGGAAAGGTTAACTTGTCAAAAGGTGGAACAAGTCAAGTTGCTATATCAATTGGTAATCCAAGGCTGTTTTGTTGCGAGTTATGATGTGTAAGATTTGATGGAGGGCATTTGAGAATATTTAGCTGAACTGCAGTAAAAGTGATAGCTTGGATGAGCCAAACTAAAATTCTAAATTTTAGAGCTTTAGTCTTTTTTCCTGTCGAAAACTGGGTCCAGGGATGCTTTGCATTGAGGGATGGCATTGTGTATATAACGGTGTGCGTGTTGTAGATATGATGTACATGCAGAAAAATAACAATGGGGATATTTTTTCCTTCTGATTCAGCACCTGGAAAAAAAATCTGGGAATTTATTATTGGAAATCAGTAAACAATTTGTTGATTGCCAAAGTGCACGTTGTCATGAATCCTCCCCTGTCTATCGTCAGCTCTCTGCTCCACATAGTAATTTAAAAAAAAAAATAAACCTTTCCAAATCTTGGGCCTGCCCTGAAATGGACTCCAGTTTAGTTCTCCACCCTGGTATAAGATATGAACAAGGAGCAGTAGGCCATTCGGCCCCTCGAGCCTGCTCCGCCATTTAATAAGTTATGGCTGATCTGATAGTAACCTCAAATCTACATCCCGCCTACCCCCAATAACCTATCATCCCCTTGTTTATCAAGAATCTATCCACCTGTGCCTTAAAAAAAAATCAAAGACTCTGCTTCCACCATCTTTTCCGGAAGAGAGTTCCAAAGATTCGTGACCCTCTGAGAGAAAATTTCACCTCATCCAAGTGCCTTTTGTCGCCCTCTTCTTTCCCCACCTAGTAGCCAGTCATTTGTTGCACTCTTATTGCCAATCCAACTAAAATCAACAGTCAATTTGCCAGGGATATAGAGCCTGGGTCTCCCTCTTCTATACAATATTAGCAACATCCTAAACTCAACCAGTTTGACCATCTAAATCTAGTAAAAAATAATCATTACTTGTGTAGTCAAGTACATATCTCTATAGGGCTGCATTTTGTCGACCATGTGGATGAATTGATTACGAGCTCTTGTGGTGAATGATTTTAACTCCTGATTTTTAATTGGGTAGTTGCCCACTGAAAGGTGTTTTATTCTTTCCTGGAGTTCTACTATATCCTGCTTTTCAAACATAAGCAGCTCCATTGTAGATTTACTCAAGCACTTAACTAACTTTTGAATTATTTCTCAAAATATTTTATGATTAAAGCAAGACTGGATAGGAAAGTGTGCTTCATCTATGACTTTCCTTCCATCATAAGGTCAGAAGTAGGAATGTTCACTGATGATTGCGCAATGTTCAGTACCAATCGCAACTCCTCAAAACTGAAGCAATCAATGTCCAACTGCAGCAAGACCTGGACAATATCCAGGCTTGGCTGACAAGTGGCAAGTAATATTTGCGCCACACAAGTGCCAAGAAAAGATCATCTCCAACAAGGGAGAACCCTAACCATCACCTCTTTACATTCAAAGGCATTACCATTGCTGAATCCCCCACTATCAATATCCTGGGGGTTACCATTGACCAGAAACTGAACAAGACTAGCCATATAAATAGTGTGGCTACAAAAGCAGGTCAGAGGCTAGGAATCTTGTGGCGAGTAACTCGCCTCCTGACTCCCCAAAGCCTGTCCACCATCTACAAAGCACAATCAGGTGTGATGGAATACTCCCCACTTGCCTGGATGCATGAAGCTCCAGCAGGAATCAAGAAGTTTGACACCATCCAGGACAAAGCAGCCCGCTTGATTGGCACCCCATCCACAAACATTCACTCCCTCCACCACCAATGCATAGTAGCAGCAGTGTATACCATCTGCAAAATGCACTGCAGAAACTCACCAAGCCTCCTTAGACAGCACCTCCCAAACCCACAACACTACCATATAGAAGAACAAGGGCAGCAGACAGATGGGAACACCACCACCTGGAAGTTCCCCCTCCAAGCCACTCACCATCCTGACTTGTAAATACATCGTCGTTCCTTCACTGTCGCTGGGTCAAAATCTTGGAACTTCCTCCCTGACAGCACTGTGGGTGCACCTACACCACATGGACAGTACCGGTTCAAGAAGGCAGCTCAGCACCACCTTCTCGAGCAATTAGGGATGGGCAACAAATATTGACCTAGCCAGTGAAGCCCACATCCCATGAATTAATAATAAAGAAAAAATTGCAAGCTCTGCAATTTGAACATCTTTGTAAATGCTTCCAGGTACAGACATTGTAGTTGCTTCAACTTTGGGTCTGCTGCCTTTGTGTACAGATATGGGGCAGTTCTTTATTCAGAGAGCAAGAACAGTCCGTCTTTTCTGTTAAATGTAGGTACAGATATATGGAATTCTTTGCCCTGTGGAGCAATTGAAGCAGAGGCTATTGCACCTTTTTTAAAGGAAAAGGGGGTGCATATTTGATGCAGGGGAAGATACAGGTCCACAGGGATGTGAGATTAATTTAGGATTGCTCGAAGAGAACGGCAAGGCATGATGAATGGCCCCCCGTGTGCCGTAAACATGTATTGCACGTTGTTTGCCATAACGTTTTAATAGGTACAAGTATCCTACACTAAAGTGCCAGTTTTCAGAACTAAAACAGTTCAATTCCCTCTTTACCCCACCAGTTTACATTTCCAACTATCACTTTTTTATTATATACTCTCTAAATCTGGTAAAATAGCTTTGAAGTGCAGCCATTGCCAATGGAATTGTGCATTTAGCTGCAGTTTTTTAATTCGAAGTGCCTTGGAATAAATATCTCGTTTATTACTATATGCAAATTTTTGGAATTAAGCTGCACATTTGAAAGATGTTTTGTAATAGGAAATTGTCCCTGCATAAGTTACTCATTTGCCTGACAGTGAGGCACCTGAATAGAGCAACCTCCCAGCTATGCTGATCTGATGTCAATCACTAGCAGCCGTCAGTTCTGGCTCTCGCGGTTTAAAAGGTTACAAACTGCAAAGAATTACCTTGTGGACTGGCAGCCAGTTTGAAAACATGTCCCTGTTTTCTACACTGGAACGGCTCCTTTAACTCAGGTTACCAGAGGTGTCTAGCAACTATTAGCAAGAAAATTCTATTTAATTATTTTCTATTTAAAAAAATATATATATTTTGAGCCCATTTCTTTGTTCAATACAAGGTACATTGAACAAGAAGAATCCCAGGCTTCACATCACTTCCTCTTGTTAACAGACTAAGAAAATAGAGCAGGTTCTGTCATGTTGAAGGATTGCAGACCAGTGTGAAATCTGTTTGAAAGTGCAAGTCATTGATTGTTTTGTTTTTTAAATGCAGGATTTAGTGAAAAGTCATCTAATGTATGCAGTAAGAGAAGAAGTGGAAGTCTTGAAGGAGCAGATCAAAGAGCTGATTGAAAAGAACTGTATACTAGAACGAGAAAATTCACTATTGAAGTCACTAGCGAACAATGAGCAGCTGTCTCAGCTTCAGACCCAGGTGACCCATCCCAGTAGCACTTCACAAACACAGCAGCCGACAGCAGTAGCACAACCTCAACACAGCGCACAACAGACACAGCCTCCACTGCAGCCTAATGTCCCTTCTGCATGAAAATTGCTCGCCTGCATAGGAAAAGAAATCTTCAAAAAAAATAAAATCTGTGTGCCACTGGTGTTCTTACCACTCTACATTGAACAGCAGATAGCCGTGCTTAAATGTGTTTTTTGCTCTTTGGCCTTCTCAGTATTAGACAATCATCCGCAAGAGCTTTCTACGTGCAATGTCGCAGTCGGCATCCGCAAGTATGTGACTGCACGAAGAAAAGTGGTTGAAGGATTTGTATCTCGTAGGAGGAAAGCTGATTTTCATCAGATTTATGGACAAGTGGGTATCTACATCTTTATGGCTTATCAAGGTTTTATATATATATATATATATATATATAAATATATATATATATTTACACATAAACATACACACATATATGGAAAATAGGAATCTCTGGGTCGTTGCGCCTGTCTAACATTAAGACCTAGTTAGCAGCTCTGTCTGAAAAGAGCCACCATTCTAGTAACTTTTTGCATACATGAATTTTCATTTACTGTTTGTTTTTATTTATTACAGGGCTGCTATTTTCATATGTAAATGAACAATGTCATAGAATCTTTTTTTTTGTAAGTTTGAAATTAAAGATTATAAGATTACTGGTAAAAGCAAGCGATAGTTGGGATTGCATATATTAGTTTAAAAAAAATACAGGCAATAATAAAATTCAAAAAAAAAAAAAATCCTGGCTTAAGAGTTCTAACACTAATGGCAGTTTTACCATGGGGATTTTCTTCTGCAATAGTCAAATCCTGGTTTGAATGTAAATTTTGTATAGAGTGTAAGTATTATAAGAACATAGCAGACATGTACAAGTAGGCACCGGACATTGTGACCTAACACCTTGAAAGGATATTTGGGCTTTATTGATGAAGAAAAAGAAACTGTCCTCATTTCTGTTACTGAGTTCCTTTATCTGGGAAAAAAAAAGAGTTGCCATGATTTTTCTTTACATTTTCTTTTTTTTACTTTTTCCTTCAGAAGTGTGTTGAGGGGGGAGGGGTGGGTGGGGGGGTGGGTGGCATAATAAAAAGCTGTGAAATTGTTCAACCTACTTTGTAACCAAAGAAGCTAAGCTGTGTATCTGAATTCATTTATTTTTTATGGCTGTTCTGTAGGCATTATTTTAGTTTACCTTTTTCTTTCAAGCTTTAACAAGCAGTTTTCTTTTCCTTTACACTCTTCGCATGTTCTGCATGGACCCCTTTATCAAACCAGTTTCTTACCTCATGTTTTTACTGAGCACTCTTACTGTAACAAGTTTAGTCTGTGAACAATGTCCAATTAAAACTATTAAAAACAGCTGTTGGATTCAAGCTAGTGTTAAGTGCTAGTCAGAAAAAAATGGAGTGAGCCATCTTTTGTTCATTTAAATGGTGTTTTGAATTTCATATGCATAAAGTTTTGTTACATTGCAGATTTTATTGTATTTAATAAATGCAACGTGCCGATTCAGATGTGCTGTTTGTTCTGAGTGCTTGAATTAAAGCATGCGATACCGCAATAGTAGTTTAAAATAAACCTCCTCCCTCATTGTGTCTAACTTTTGTAGCAGGGGCTGAAACTGATGGTGATAGGAATAGACTTTCAGCTAGTGAAATAGCAGTGCCTGATTCATGGCCTCAAGATCACAGGAGATTCTCATAGACTGGCTTTGGTTTGTGGGGGAGCAGGAAAAGTATAAGAGTCGTGATGGTGCTTGACTATGTCTTTGGTGGAACACCGTGGGGAAAAAGACAACACACTGACAGCATCTCTTACCAGACCATCACATACAGGCGGGATGAATTATTTATGATTATTCTTGGTGGGACAGGGGAGAAACAAGAAGCTTGCAGTATCAACTTAAATTAACCATTACATCCCATCTAAATCTAATATTGTTTAATTTAATCCAGATGCTGTTTAGTTCAATCATCTTGTGTTGTATAACTCTTTTGTACACAAAGGCTTGCTATCGATATCTGTGACGTGTGGAGCACAAGACCCTAGCAGCTGATCGATTTGCTGCAATCACATGCTTGCTGGTCAGCAATTCAGACATTTTGTTTGTTTTCCCTTATTTGCTTCTGTTTTTCTCAACAGCCTTTAAAGATTTTTTAACAACATGTAAACAGCTTTTATTTATATAACGCCTTTAATGTAATAAAACTTGGCAAGGTGCTTCACAGGAGCATTATAAAACAAAGTATGACATCAAACCATATAAAGAGACAGATATTGGGCCAGATGACCAAAAGCTTGATCTAAGAGGTAAGTTTTAAGGAGTGTCTTAAAGGACAAATGCAAGGGAGAGGCCGAGTAATTCTGGGGAGGGAATTCCAGAGCCTAGGACTGAGGCAACTGAAGGTGCGGCCATCAATGGTGGAGCGATTAAAATCGGGGATACACAAGGGGCAGAGGTGCATTGGAGAGGAATTAGGGAGGAATTTGAAAACCAGGATGAGAATTTTAAAATCAAGATGTTGCTTGACTGGGAGCCAATGTAGGTCAGCGAGCACAGGGGTGATGGGGGAAAGAGGACACGCAGGCCATAGAGTTTTGGATGACCTCTAGTTTACGGAGGTTAGAGTGTGGGAGACCAGGAGTGCATTGGAATAGTCAAGTTTCAAGGTAATCATGGCATGAAAGACGGTTTGCTGAACTGAGACAGAGACGAAATTGTGCAATGTTACAGAGATGGAAATAGGCAGGTGTAGCGATGGCACGAATGAGGTTGGAAGTTCATCATGGGGTCAGATGTGACATCAAGGCTGCGAATAGGTTGGATATGCTCAAGAACTTTGGAGAAGAGAGTGAGTTTGGAGGTGGGGTTAAGGGTTGGTGTTTTTTTTTTCAGGAGAATGGTAATGACGGCAGATATAAAAGAGAAGGGGTCAACACCTGACAAGAGAATTGTTTACATGGGAATCAGGAAGAGGAATTTGGATGATCAGTTTAGTGGGAATAGGATTGAGGGATCAAGAGGTGGGTGTTGTGTATGATGAGTTCAGAGAGGGCTTGAAGGGGAGATAGGAGAGAAACTAGAGAAAGATGCAAGTTCAGGATTCAGGCATTGGGGAACCATTATAAGAAGTTCAGCCAGGTGGGCTAATGGAAGAGAGGGACCTGGCAAAGGCAACTGATCGCATGGTCCTGATCTGAGTGACAAGTCCATGAGCTCTCACTTTTATTGGTGGAGGCAACAGGGGAGAGGGGGTTAAGAAGAAGCCTAAGCAGTCAAGAAACAATGCCGGGGGTTAGCTTTGCCTGGTATGTCGATTGGGTTTAGCAGATGAGAGCAGAACCCAGTAATACTTTGTGGTCCAGTCAAATCAGGCGGTGGATAGCTGAACCAGTTGTCTACCACATCCTTTCAAGTCTGTGTTCTTTAGACTTGAGGGAATGGAGATGGGGGCTGTACCAGGGGACCAGCCAGGGTGAGAGACACGAATGATTTTACTGGGGACTCGGGCATCAGAAGTTGGGGATGAGGGTGCAGTTGAGCAAATCGGTAGCTGCAGAAATGTTGTGGTGAACGGAGGATGGAAAAGCTAGACGCTTGGGATTTTGGAAGTGCAGTTGTAAGTGAATTGGGGATAGTCTTTTCTAGGGATGGAGACAGAAGGAGGTAGGGTTGGGGCTGGAAGGTGCATGTGTGTGATGAGTGATACAAGGAAGTGATCAGAGGTGACCTGTTTGTAATTGAAATTTGATGTATTGATATACTTGAGTTTTAATGAGAGATGCCTTTTAATCAGGTGCACAAGGTTGAAATACTTTCCATTGAAAGCACTTCATCCTTTTTTTTTAGGTGTGTCATTATTGTCAAGGAGGTTAAGACGTGAATTAGTACTTAGGTGAGAATTTAACCATTGCTGCTTTACAAAATTAATCCACTACTTGCTATTACTTCAGATCTCCTTTAACTCATCAGCCCAGTCCTAATTCCCTCTTACTGATTCAGTTCTACATTCATAAGCTTCTTTTTGCTTGCAAATCCGTAGTGCTCACAACTGTCAGTTTTGCAATGGCTGAATCAGATCTTGATCTCCATGTTTCCCAACAGATAACATCAGGAATGTTTAATTCATTCTTCAAAGACTAGTCTCTTCTTGCCCCTTATAAAAGGAACTTGGAAACCTTTTGCTGCACCTTCCATCTGTTGACATTCTTCGATTGACTAACAGAAAGCAGAACATAGGGATAAATAGTCTCTTTTGGGTTGACGAGCTGTAACTACTGGAGTGCCACAGAAATCAGTGCTGGGGCCTCAACTATTTACAATCTATATCAATGACTTGGATGAAAGGGTTGAAGGTATGGTAGCTAAATTTGTTGATGACACAAAGATAGGAAAGTAAGTTGTCAAGAGGACATAGAGTCTACAGAGGGATTTAGATGGGTTAAGTGAGTAGGCAAAAAATTGTCAGATGGAGTACAATGTGGGAAAATGTGAACTTATCCATTTGGCAGGAAGAATAGAAAAGCAGAGTATCTAAATGGAGTGATATTGCAGGGCAGGTATGTGGAGTTAAGGCCACAATCAGATCAGCCATGATCTTACCGAATGGTGGAGCAGGCTTGAGGGGCCGAATGGCATACTGCTCCTAATTCTCAAATGTAACCTGCAAGCAGTTAAGGCAAATGGTATGTTGGTCTTCATTGTGAGAGGACTTGAGTACAGGAGCAAGGATGTCTTACTGTAGCTGTTCAGGGCCTTGGTGCGACCACAACTGGAGTATTGTGTGTAGTTTTGGTCTCCTTACCTAAGAAAGGATATCCTTGCCAGAGATGAAGTGCAGTGAAGGTTCACCAGACTGATCCCTGAGATGGCAGGATTGTCGTATGAGGAGAGATTGGGTTGACTAGGCCTGTATTCACTGGAGTTTAGAAGAAAGAGGGGATCCCATTGATACATAAAATTCTGACAGGGAAGGACAGACTAGATACAGGCTGGGGGAGAGGGGGTGGTCTAGAATAAGGGGTCACAGTCTCAGGATACAGGGTAGACTATTTAGGACTGAGATGAGGAGAAACTTCTTCACCTAAAGGGTGGTGAACCTGTGGAATTCTGTACCACAAAAGGCTGTGGAGGCCAAGTCAGTTAATATATTTAAGAAGGAAATAGATATATTCCTGGATTCTAAAGGCATCAAGGGCTATGGGGAGACTGCAGGAGAATGGTGTTGAGATAGAAGCTCAGCCATGATCATATTGAATGGCGAAGCAGGCCCAAAGTGCTGAATGACCTCCTATTTTCCAAGTTTCTATGTTAAAACTTGCAACAGGAATCTTGATTTCCTCTTGTGCCAAACACTTAATGGCCATTGTTTGAGCACTCAACTCTATAAAGCCAAAGTATATTCAAGACTTTTAATCCTGCTCCTTTTCCTTGGGTTCCTCTTCTGTTAACAACAGAAGAAATAGAAACAGGCGTAGCACATGTGGCCCCTTGCATCTGCTCCACTGTTCAATAGGACATGGCTGATCATCTACATCAGCTTCATTTTCCTGCTGTATCCTCATATCTCTTGATTTGCTTAGTGCCCAAGAAAGGCTGATTGACTGAGCATTCAATTCCCTCTTGGCCAGATGTTTCCAAAGCTACACAACCCTTTGAGTGAAGAAATTTCTTCCCGTCTCAGTTCTGAATGGCTGACCCTAAATTCTCAGACTGTGACACCTGGTTTTACCCCTCTAACCAGGGCATGTAGTCTCTTGGAATCTACCCTTCAAGCCCTCTTAAGAATTTTATACATTTCAATGGAATCACCTCTTCCTAAACTCCAGAGAATATAGGTTTACTGTACTTAACCTCTCCTCACAGATCGTCCCACGAATCAACCTAGTGCACCCATCCCTGAAGCAGGTATATCCTTCCTTAAGTAAGGAGACCAAAATATGCAGTATTCTAGATGCTGCCTCACGAAAACTATTTATAATTGCAGCAAGAACTCCTTACTTTAATAGTCCAACCCTCATGCAATGAAAGCTAACCTATCATTTGCCTTCCTAATTGCTTGCTGTACCTGCATGTTAACTTGGGTGTCTACAGGGACATTCCCTCTGAATATTAATATTTCTCCCCTCTTAAAAAGTGTTCTGCTTTTCTGTACTTCCCAGCATAATGGATTATTTCACACTTCCCCACATTTTGGGCCACCTTCTTTCTCAGTCAATTAATTGGCTGATTTCTCTTTGAGTCTTTCCTCATAGCTTACTGTTTATTTTTCCTTTATTCTTTCTTGGGATGTGGGCATCGCTGGAAAGGCCAGCGTTTGTTGCCCATCCCAAATTGCCCTTGAACTGAGTGGCCATTTCAGAGGGTAGTTGTGTCAACCATGTTACTGTGTGTCTGGGGTCACATGTAGACCAGACCAGGTAAGGATGGCAGATTTCCTTCCCTGAAAGGCATTAGTGAATTGGATGGGTTTTTACAATTGATAGTTTCATGGTCACCATTACTGAGACTAGCTATCTAGTTCCTGATTTTTATTAATTGAATTTAAATTCCACAGCTGCTGTGGTGGGATTTGAACCCATGTCCCCAGATCATTAAACTGGACTACTGGATTACTAGTCTAGTGACATTACCACTATGCCACCACCTCCCCATTATCTCCTGTTATCTCAGTCGGGCAAAACAAAATATTGTAGGAAATGTTTCTTTTGCAATTTTATCGCTTTTATTAGTGCGACTGTGGTCAGTGCTGCTCTGAACTTCCCTCTTTTTCAGCTCCAGACGTTCCATGTGATACTTTCTGCTCCCTACATTCTCCTCGTGTTGTCATGCAGCCTCCAGTTGTAGCTTGTTCTTTTTCAAGACCTCAAAATCCTGGCACTCCTGACCGCTCCCCAGTGTTTGCACCTCCAACCTTAAGACTAGCCAAATCACTACTTCCTGATTTACTTGGCCTTTTTTCCCCAGCTTTTCAAACGTTTTTGTGCCCTGAACTATGGGTTCTAGTCCTTCAGTTTGGCTTCTCAATTCAAAAGAAAATCAATCCTGATTAGAGATCAGCATCTAGCCAGGAAAAGTACAAATTTACATCCTTCCTGCTGACCTATTCATCTGCCAACTGAAGAAATGCCTCATGAGCCTTTATAATGGCTGTGAAACATTCATATTCACAGGCACAGACTAAAGTAACCAAGTATTAAACCTGGAAAGCAGTAGGTAGTAAAGGTTTTATTACAGCCCCTTTATATTTAATGGAAATTACGTGCAATTGCAAAGCAGTTGAACACTAAATCTTGAAAGTACAGACGTAATTTCACAAAGCTGCTCCAGGTAGCTAGACATTCATCAGAAATTACAGCACAGGAACAGACTAACCGGCCCAACCTGGTCTGTGCAGGTGCTTATGCTGCACACAAGCCTCCTCTCACTGTACTTCATCTAACCCTAGCAGGCAATCCTACTTCTTTCTCCCTCATGTACTCACCTCCCTTCCCCTTAAAGGCATCTACGCCATTT
This sequence comes from Carcharodon carcharias, assembly GCF_017639515.1. Lineage (NCBI taxonomy): Eukaryota > Metazoa > Chordata > Chondrichthyes > Lamniformes > Lamnidae > Carcharodon > Carcharodon carcharias. Next base: position 19,164,661 of record NC_054468.1, on the reverse strand, counting down.
GCCTCAACTACTCCATGTGGTAGCGAATTCCACATTCTAATCACACTTTAGGGTAAAGAAGTCCTGCACTCGCTTATTCTGAAATATGACCTGAAGTGCATTTGATATTACCAGTAATTTCTTGGTGGTGAGATGCCTGATATAGGATGGGTGCAAACCATCCAGGCAAAAACCAAGAAAGATGGCGTGTTATCTCTTCTGAAATGCCCAAACCCCTGAACTGTGACCCACCAAGCCCATGTAGGTTCATTTTGCCTGTGCTTGTATTTCTTACCAGCTGTCCTGTTTGAATGTTGTAGGACTGAAGGTGTGGAAAGGGCTCCTGTTTTCCTTTAGCGCTGTAGCCTCTTTGGCGCTCCCAAATATGTTAACGTCCATTGTTTGAGATGGCTGAAAATTAATGGAAACATTAATTTTCTGTGCAGCCCAGTGACGATGCATATTCACCTGTGTGGCTCACAAGGGCAAGTAGCTTGGACCCTCCTGATCAAAGGTAAGCAGCTACAGTTTGAGAATTAAGACTCTCTGAAGGATCAGGGTGCGGTTGAAGGAGGGAAGAGCCAACTGGATGCTTGCATTTCATAAAGTAGTCCTGCTGCTTCCTGAACTAATCCCTCATCTTGCCACTGAAAAGTAGCAAGGAGGGTAGGTGCAGACATCAGGTGGACCTTATCTGGTCAAAGAACAGTTTTTTAAAAATTCGTCCATGGTGTGTGAGCAATGCTGACATGGTCAGCGTCGTTGTCCTCGAGAAGGTGATGGTGAGCTGTCTTCTTGAACCGCCGGAGAAATAGGCCTATTGAAATTAAGTGTGCAGTGATGCATTTTAGAAGGAACAATGAGGATAATTAGTATTAAGTAAGTGGTACAAATTTTAAGGAGGTTGAAGGGGCAGAGAGACCTGAGGCGTGGGTTTCATATACTCAAATCTTTGAAGGTGGCAGGGCGAGTTGATCAGGTTGTTGATAAAGCATATGGGACTTTTGCTTTATAAATAGAGACATAGAATACAAAGGCAGGTTTGTTATGTAAACCTTTATAAATGACTGGTTAGGCCTTCACCAGAGTATTGTGTCCAATTTTGAACATCACACTTTAGGAAGGCCTTCGGGGATGGGTGGATGGGGAAGAGGAGATTTACTAGAATGATACTGGGGGTGAGGGGCTTCAGTTATGTGCAAAGACGAAAGAAACTAGAATCTGTCCAAACCTGTGACCTCCACCAGCTTGAAGGTCAAGGGCAGCAGATGCATGGGAACACCTCCACCTTCCAAATTCCCCTTCAAGCCCCACCCCATCCTGATCTATCGCTGCCCTTCACTGTCGCTAGGTCAAAAGCTTGGAACTCCTTAACAGCACTGTGGGTGTACCTACACCACATGGATTGCAGCGGTTCAAGAAGGCAGCTCACCACCACCCTCTCAAAGGCAATTAGGATGGGCAAAAAACGCTGGCCCAGCCAGCGACACCCACATCCCATAAAAGAGTAAATTTTAAAAATTATTCTTAGACCAGAAGAAGTGAAGGGGGCATTTAATGGAGGTGTTCTATTCATGAGAATTTTTGATCAGAGTATTTAAGGATAAACTGTTTTCACTGAGAGGAGGGTCATTAACTAAAGGGCACTTTTGAGATAATTGGCAAAAGAACTGGAGGGGAGGTGAGATTTTTTTTTCCACAATGTGTTATGATCTGAAATGCATTGCCTGAAAGGGTGTTGGAAACAGATTCAGTAATAACTTCCAAAAGAGAATTGGATGTTTGCTTGAAAATAATAATTTGTAGGAGTCCTTCCATTTCTTGCCCTCACCCAGAAGGCTTTCTTTGGGCATCAACCAGCCTCTGGTACCTCTCTTGAAGTTAATCCCTCAAGGTGTGAGCATAGGTTGCGTTAGCCATCATCTCATTGAATAGCAGAACAGGCCTGAGGGGCTAAATGGCCGCCACCTGTTACTACATGAATATCAACAGGCAATCCAACTATGGCTGATCCCAATGCTGAAGTAATATTTTCTCTAGTTCGTCATGTATGTATTACTCTGCTGAGTTGACAATTTTACTGGAAAACCTCTGTGAATCACCTTACGTATTGGTGAGCAGAGGGGATAAGTATTTACAGCATGTCCTGTTTTTATTTTATATTAGAGGAATAATTAACCTCACTTGATCCCAAATATAATGGGATAGATTTTCAACTTGTCACCTGCAGTTCAGGACCAACCACTGGCTGGAGAACCTGATTTTTATTTGCATCGTTTAATGTAGATCTTCGCCTTTCACTTAAATTTTGGCTACTTATCTGTTGCTGCCTATCTTGCTGAATTCTCAGACATTCTGCCCACATCCTTTTTCCTGCCTCTGCTTGTGCCCCAAGTGGATGAGTCAGAACTATGCTGTTGGACGTGGTGTGGTTTGAGAGATGATCAGAACTGTGATTACAGCGTAACAAAACTCTGATTTTCCCCTCACTTGGAAATCAAGCAAAGGGAAGCTGAGAGAGAAAAGAAAATGAATGCTGGAAATCTGAAATAAGAACAGAAAATATAACCATTGTATGTTGGTGAAGGGTCCCATCCGAAGTGACAGAAGAATATCACCTTGCGACATCCATATTGTGCATCATCAATCTAAATCTTAATAAAGATCTTATATGTGCATATTTTAAGTCTACAATCATAACTTCACTTCCTGTGTCACGTTTTTGCTTGCACATCTATTATATGTCCAAATTCCCCATCCAGTGTTAGTCATGTCAATGACTCCTACCACTGTGTAATTATAATTACAGGCTCTGTCCACAAGATGGTGCTTTTTGAAAAAATGTTATGAGAATTTTTTTCCCTCCCACTCCTTCAGGCAGTGAGCTCTGGACCCCACCATCCTCTGGGCCAAAAAAGAATCTCAACTTCCTTCTAAAACTTCTGCCAATTATTTTAAATATATACCACCGCGCCCCCCCCACCCCTTATAGGTCCTCCTTATCCATTCTTATGATTTTTATGCACTTCAATTAAATCTCCCTTCAGCCTCCTCTCTTCCAAAGAAAACAACCCCAGCTTGTCCAATCACTCATCATAGCTAAACTTCTCCATTCCTGGGAACATCCTTGTGAACATCTTCTATACCCTCTAGTGCAATCACATCCTTTCGATAACGCAGTGACCACAACTGCATGCAATACTCCAGCTGTGGCCAGCTCGTGTTTTATGCAGTTCCAGCATAACCTTCCTGCTCTTATACCCTCTCCTTCAGGGATCGGTGAACTTGCACTCCAAGGTCCCTCTGTTCCTCTACACTTGTTGGTATCATACCATTTGTTATCATATTCCCTTGCTTTGATTGTCCTCCCCAAATGCAACACCTCACATTTCTCCAGACTGAACTCCGTTTGCCACTTTTCTATCCATCTGACCAGCCCATTGATGTTTTCCTGCTGTCAACAACTCCCTTCCCCACTCTCAACCACACAGTCAATATTTTGTGTCATCTGCAACCTTCTAAATCATATCCCCTACATTTATGTCTAAATCATTGATATATATTTACATATATTCACAACGAGCACTGAACCCTGTGGAATCCAATGTGAACAGCCTTTCAGTCACAAAACACCCTTCAACCCCTTACCCATTGCTTCTTCCCATTGAGCTAATTTTGGATCCAAATTGTCACTTGCCCTTGGGTTCCAGGGGTTTGTACTTACCTGAACAATCTACCATGTGGGACCTTATCAAAAGCCTTGCTAAAATCCATGTACTGTGTCAAACTTGTGACAACTTATACTGTCCCTCAAAATTTTTTTCCAATAATTTTTCCACCACCAAAGTATTGCTGACTGGCTTGTAATTACTCAGTCTACCCCTTCCTCCATTTCTGAACAACAATACAGTGTTAGCTGATCTCCAGTCCTCTAGCACTGTGCCTGTCGCCAGAGAGGATTGGAAGATGATGATCAGAGCCTCTGCTATTTCCTTCTCTCACTTTTCTTAACAACCTGGTGATTTGTTTCATCAGGGCCTGGCGACTTATCTATTTTCAAAGATGCTTAAACCCCTTCAACGTCCTTGTGGCACAGTGGTGGAGACCCTGCCTCTAGGCCAGATGCTCTTGGTTCACGTCCCACTTCAGGACCTGATGGCCATGGAAGATGAGTGCATAATGTGGTCAAACAGCTTGATCATCAGTCTGTAGATCCTTCCAATACCCCTGATGGCAGGTGATAAGAGCAGGAGAGTTTCCTGGTCGGCCATACTACAGAAGGCAACAGCAAACCACTGCAGTACTCTGCCAAGCATAATCATGGACCAATGGAAGTCCATGGTCGCTAACGCCCTCTTAAGGAAGTGGTATCTGAAGGAGGAGGAAACCCGTTAATATTTCCTCTCCCTCTGTTTATTCCAACCCAATATTTTAAACTCCCAACTTCTGCATCATCCCCATCATTTGTGAAGACAGATGCAAAGTGTTCATTAAGAACCGCTCTCATTTCCTGCCACCACCCACACATTAACTTTTCGCTCTCAAATAGGCCCTAATCTTTAGTTGTCCTCTTGCTATTTATGTATTTATAACATCCCTTTGGGTTTTCCTTGATTTTACTTGACTGTTTTTCATTCCCTCTTTTTAATATCCTCATTTTCCTTTAAATTTTACTCCTGTACTTTCTATACCCCTCTAGGCTTTCTGCAGTATTGAGATCTTGGAATCAGACATATGCTTCTCTTCTTTGCCTTATCCTACCCTGCATGCTCTTATACATCCAGGACTGTCGAGATGTGAGAGTCCCACTTTTTTCTTTGTGGGGATATATTTGTTCTGAACCTTCTCTGCCTCCGAATGCTTCCCACTGCTCTGACACTGATTTACATTCAAGCAGCTGTTTCCAGTCCACTTCTGTCAAATCACATCCCAGTTTAGTTAAAAAAAAGGCCTCTCCCTAATTTAAAACTTTTACTCTTGGTCTATTTTTGTCTTTTTCCATAACTATGCTAATAATAACCAAATTTATGATCCCTGCCACTAAAATGGTCTTCCTCTGATAGCCCTTCCAGCTGCCCACCTTAAATCTAAATCCAGAACTGCCATTGCTCTTGGGCTTGCTACTTACCAGCTAAAAATAATCTCCTGGCTGTTTTTTTAAGAACCCTGCAACCTCCATACCAGTTAATATTAGGGTAGTTAAAATCCCTGACTGTTCCTGCCCTATTGCTTCTGCACTTCCCTGGTTATTGACACGCTCATCAGCTATTTATATTTACAAATGCCACTGCACACCACCCCCCGCCACATTGTGGCACCTCCACCTTCTCCATTTCCCTCTGGCTGTACTGCCCCTTTTTTGTTCCTCCGTTCAACCCATGTGACCTCATTTGAAGATCTTTCTCTCATATCATTCCTCCTCACAATTGTGATTGTTTCTTGAACCGATTGCGAGCACCCACCCCGCCCCAAACCAACCTTTTTTTTTTAAGTCCCCTCTCCACCCTGTCTGAAAACCCTGCAGCCAGGAATGTTGAGCTGCCATCCCTGCCCTCCTTCAAACCGCGTTTCATTAATAGCTACGCTATCATGTGTCTCTCTCTGTGCTCTCAGCTGTTTGCCTTATTCTCTAGGCTCCTTGCATTGAAGTATATAATACCATTAATCACTGAACAGCTCCTTTGTTGTCTTATTTTCTAGCCATTGTTTCCTCTACCTTCCAGTTTCAGCTTTGCTCCTCTCCCTTCTAAATCTACACTTGGATTCCCATCCCTCTGCCAAACTCATTTAAACCCTCCCTTGAGACTATATGTTGCTGCTCACTGTTGGCAACACCATAGATCATCCGGTGGTTTGTTACATATGTGCAGTTCCTCTCCTAACTTTCTATTGTCCCGAGTTTTTTTAATGTTAACATTTATGATTGAAACAATCTAATCATTTATATTGATAGGAATACGTACCCGTCATTCTGCAATATTCCCATTCTTGTCTTATACTCCGGCCTTCTCAGCTTCTGGGCCCACTCTAGGAATGGGAGGCCATTCAGCCCCTTGAGCCTGTTCTGCGGTTCAATGAGATCATGGCTGATCCGTGAACTAACTCCATTTACTCATTTTTACCTCATATACCTCTTAATACCTTTGGTTAGCAAAAATATCTGGCAACCTTGAATTTAAAATTAATGATTGATCCATCCATTTTTACCTCATATATCTCTTAGTACCTTTGGTTAACAAAAAAATCTGGCAACCTTGAATTTAAAATTAATGATTGATCCATCTCAGATGGAACACTAATGTAAGAGGAATAGGGAGTTCTCCCAGTCGATGTCTAACCCTCAAAAAGAGATGACCTGCTTTCTTTCATTGCTGGTGGTGGTAACTTGCTGTGCACAAATTGGCTGTCGAGTTTCTTGCATTACGACAGTGGCTGCACTTCAAAAATGCTTCACTGGACGTAAAGAGCCTTGGGGTTATCTTGAGGCTCTGAAAGGTGCTATATAAATGCAAGTTCTTTCTTTCTCTACTGACTCCCCAACTAGAGTACAATGTGTGCCGCCAAAGACTCAATAATACCACCACCGACCAGATTGGCTGAGCCATGGAATCAGAGTACAGGAAGAGGCCAATTGGCCCATTGTGCCTATACTGGCTCTTTCAAAGAGCAGTCATGCTTAATCCCATACCCTCACTTTTTAATCCATAACCCTCTTAAGTTCCTCATCCTGACGTACTTGTCCAATTTCCTTTTAAAATTATTTATGGAGCCAGCTTCCACCACTGTTTCAGATGGTGTTCCAGAACCTGACAACTCAGTGAAAAAATAATCTCCTCTTTCTCCCCTTTATATCTTTTGGTAATGATTTTAAATCCATGCCCTCTGGTTATTGACCCACTCGACATGAGGCAACTGCTTTTCCCTTTAGAAGTTCTATATGTTCATTAAAGTTTGGCAGATATACACACAGTGTATATGTAAGATTTTTGGAGTGAAGTTGCAGTTTCAAGAAAGCAAAATTAAGAATATAAAGAAAATGTTTTAGATTAATGCTGTTAATGAAAATGGGGAAATATTTGGAATCATAGTCTTGAGAATAGGGACAAAATCCACATACAAACTGCGAACAGAAGTAGATGTCAACTGCCTACTGTCCCCACAAAATGCAACTTTTAAGATCAGTGGAAAATTTTTGAGGGCCCAGCCTCTGAAACCTAACACAACATGTGTTGCAGTACCAGCAATGTCCACCAGATGGCAGGATATGTACACAGTCTCACTAAGCATGTGAAAGTGAGAAACCTCAGCTATAAATAGCAATTTTTTTTAAAAAGCCCAATGTTTTTGAGGCTTTCAGTAATTAGTATGTACCAGGGCTTGTTGGCAGTGTGGCTGGAGTATGCAAACTGAACCATGGCAAGTCAGCATTCACAGTCTAAACAACTGTCATGTTGGGGCTGGTTTTTGCTGGTTTATGTTGCTTGAATTTTGTGAGCTTGGAGGTTTGAAAAGGACTCTCTTATTAAGCACTGTTCTGATGACGCGGGTTCAAGTCCCACCACGGCAGCTGGTGGAATTTGAATTTAAATTATAATCTGGAATTGAAGAGCTGGCGACCATGAAAGGAAACAATTGTTGTAAAAGCCCCCTCACCTGGCTCACTCATGTCCTCTAGGGAAGGAAATCTGCTGTCCTTACCTGGTCTGGCCTACATGCTGCAGCAGTGTGGCTGATTCTGAAATGGCCTCGCCAGCCATTCGATTCAAGGGCAAATAGGGGTGGGGAACATCGAAATCAGCTGAGATAGAGATAGAGGCAGATTAAAGGTGATGCACCTACTCCCCCATCACCCCCCCCCCCAACAATGACCAACATGCAACCATTGGCCCAGGTTAAACAAAAGGCCAGAATGGGCTGCCCCAAAGAATGCTGGAAGGAGCAGGTTTCCTGCTGAAAATCTCCCGGCACCCCGCAACCCACCCCCCCCCCCACCCCCCCCCACCCCCCCATGGTGGGAGGGGAATCTAAAACTAGGGGTTATAGTTTCAGAATAAGGGGCGGCCCATTTAAGGTGGAAACAAGGAGGCAATTCTCTCGAGGTCATGAATCTTTGGAACTCTTCACACCCCCCCCCTCCAGAGAGCTGTGGAAGCGGAGACATCGAATTTATTCAAGGCTGAGATACGCAGATTCCTAAACTGGAGGGGAAATCAGCACTGGGAGGAACAGGCGGGTTAAGCAGAAGTTCTGGAAAAACTAAGCAGGCCTGGCAGCGCCTGTGGGAGGGAGAAAAATAGAGTTAATGTCGAGTCCAATGTGACTGTTCCTCGGGACTGAGAGGAGGCATATATGTGATGGGTTTTATGCTGTTGACAAGATAGTGGAGGGGGTGTCAGGTGCAACAAAGAAAGGGAAGGTAAGGGAGAGGTTAGAGGGTGAGGGAGACTAAATTACAAAAGATATGGAACAAAAGGCAAAGAGAATGAGAATGGTAACAGTAAAGGAACAAAAACAAAAATACCTGGAAAAACGCAGCAGGTCTGACAGCATCTGCGGAGAGGGATACAGTTGACGTTTCAAGTCCGCATGACTCTTCATCATGCTGATTCGAAACGTTAACTGTGTCCCTCTCCGCAGATGCGGTCAGACCTGCTGAGTTTTTCCAGGTATTTTTGTTTTTGTTCTAGATTTCCAGCATCCGCAGTTTTTTTGCTTTTATCAAAGCCATAGTGCAGAGTAGGGGTTAATAGTAAAGTAAGGAGTTAATAGACAGGTAATTAGAGCACTCACACCAATGTATTCAATTCCCTTCGGAAAGTTACTGTTGCATCTGCTTCCATCACCTTTTCAGGTAGTGCACTGCAGATCATAATAAACTTAAAAAATTCTCATCTTTCCTCTAATTCTTCAGTCAATTATCTTAAGACTGGGTTCTCTGGCTATCAACCTGCCTACCAGTGGAAACATTTTCTCCTTGTTTGCTTGATCAAAATCCCTTGCTTTCAGCATGTACATTAAATAACCTGCTATGTTAGAAGAACAATCCCAGTTTCTCCAGTCACTTTACAATAAATATCCCTCATCCAAATCAAGGTTGTCACTTCAGAGCAGAATTGAGGGAGTGCTGCATTGTCAGAGGTGCTGCCTTTCGGCTGAGATGTTAAACTGAGGCCCCATCTGCCTGCCTGGGTGGACGTAAAAGATCACATGGCAGTACTTTGAAGAGGAGAAAGGGGGTTATCCCCAGTGTCCTGACCAATACGTATTCCTCAATCAACATTATCACATTGGTGTTTGGGGGAGCTTGCTGTGTATACTGGCTGCCACGTTTCCAACATTACAATGATGACCATACTTCAAAAAGTGCTGCAAAGCACAGACACCTGGTGGTGGCAAAATATATAAATACAAGTCTCTTTTGTACCATTCTAGTAAATGGTCTCTGCACCCTCTCCAAGGCCTTGACTTCCTTCCTAAAGAGTGGAACAAAAACAGAAAATGCTGGAAAAACTCAGCAGGTCTAACAGCATCTGTGGAGAGAAAAAAAAAAGTGTTAACGTTTTGAGTCCTTATGACTCTTCAGAGCTAAAGAGAAGTAAAAATGTGATGAAATTCATACTGTTTAAAGGGGATGGAGCTGGTGGAGCTGGATAGAAGGCCAGCGATAGGTGGGGGCAAAGGAGAGATTAACAAAGATGTCATAAACAAAAGGACAAAGGGGTGTTAATGGTGGTGGTATTGGCTAAAGGATCCAAGCTCAAGTATATCAGGCAAGGCAGATGAGTTTAGAGCTTGGATTAGTACTTGGGACTATGATGTTATTGCTATTACAGAGACTTGGTTGAAGGATGGACAGGATTGGTAGATAAACATTCCAGGATTTAGATGTTTCAGGCAGGATAGAGAGGGATGTAGAAGAGGTGGGGGAGTTGCACTGCTGGTTAAGGGGAATATCACAGCTGTACGACAGGAGGACACCTCGGTGGGCTCATGCAGCGAGGCAATATGGGTAGAGCTCCAGAATAGGAAGGGTGCAGTCACAATGTTGGGGGTTTACTATAGGCCTCCCAATTGCCAGCAGGAGATTGAGGAGCAGTTATGTAGGGAGATTTTGGAAAGATGTAAAAGCAATAGGGTTGTTGTGGTGGTTTGATTTTAACTTTCCCTATTTTGTCTGGGAATCACTTAGTGCTAGGGGTTTGGATGGTGCAGAATTTGTAAGGTGCATCCAGGAGGGCTTTCTGAGACAATGTGTAGATAGTCCAACTAGGGAAGGGACAATACTGGACCTGGTATTAGGGAATGAACCCGGCCAGGTGGTCGAAGTTTTAGTAGGAGAACATTTCGGGAAAAGTGACCATAATTCAGTAAGTTTCAAGGTATTGGTGGATAAGGATAACAGGAGTCCTCGGGTTAAGGTGCTTAATTGGGGGAAGGCTAATTATAACAATATTAGGCAGGAACTGAGGAATCCAGACTGGAGGCAGATGTTTGAGGGCAAAACAACAACTGACATGTGGGGGGCTTTCAAACGTCAGTTGATAAGAATTCAGGACCGGCATGTTCCTGCTAGGATGAAGGATAAGCATGGCAAGTTTCAGGAACCTTGGATAACGAAGGATATTGTGAGATTAGTCAAAAAGAAAACGGAAGCATTCGTAAGGGTTAGAAGGCTGGGAACAGATGAAGCCCGTGGAGAAAATAAAGAAAGTAGGAAGAAACTTAAGCAAGGAGTCCAGAGGGTTAAAAGGGGTCATGGAAAGTCACTGACAACCAGGATTAAGGAAACTCTCAACGCCTTTTATACATATGTAAAAAGCAAGAGGGTAGCCAGGGAAAGGGTTGGCCCACTCAGGGACAGAGGTGGGAATCTGTGTGTGGAGCCAGAAGAAATGGGAGAGATACTAAATGAATATTTCTCATCAGTATTCACCAAAGAGAAGGACTTAGTGGTTGATTTGTCTTGGGAAGAGTGTGTAGATAGCCTGGATCATGTTGAGATCAAAAAAGAGGTGTTAGACGTCTTGAAGAATATTAAGGTGGATAAGTCCCCAGGGCCAGATGAGTTCTACCTCAGAGTACTGAGGGAGGCAAGGGAGGAGATTGCTGGGGCCTTGACAGAAATCTTTGTATCCTCACTGGCTACGGGTGAGGTCCCAGAGGACTGGAGAATGACCAATGTTGTTCCATTGTTTAAGAAGGGTAGCAGGGATAATCCAGGAAATTACAGGCCGGTGAGCCTTACATCAGTGGTAGGGAAATTATTGGAGAAGATTCTTCGTGACAGAATTTACTACCATTTGAAAGCAAATGGGCGCATTAGTGAGAGCAGCATGGTTTTGTGAAGGGAAGGTCGTGTCTCACTAACTTGATCGAGTTTTTCGACGAAGTGACAAAGATGATCAACGATGGAAGGGCAGTGGATGTTATATACATGGATTTCAGTAAGGCCTTTGACAAGGTCCCTCATGGCAGACTGGTACAGAAGGTAAAGTCGCACGGGATCAGTGGTGAGCTGGCAAGATGGATACAGAATTGGCTTGGTCATAGAAGACAGAGGGTAGCAGTGGAAGGGTGTTTTTCTGAATGGAGAGCTGTGACTAATGGAGTTCTGCAGGTATCAGTGTTGGGACCTTTGCTGTTTGTGGTATACATAGATGATTTGGAGGAAAATGTAACTGGGCTGATTAGTAAGTTTGCAGACGACACTAAGGTTGGAGGAGTTGCAGATAGTGAAGAGGATTGTCAAAGGATACAACAGGATATAGATCGGTTGGAGACTTGGGCGGAGAAATGGCAGATGGAGTTTAATCCGGACAAATGCGAGCTAATGCATTTTGGAAGGTCTAATACTGGCAGGAATTATACAGTAAATGGCAGAACCCTTAAGTGCATCGATGGACAGAGGGATCTGGGAGTACAGGTCCACAGGTCACTGAAAGTGGCAACGCAGGTGGATAAGGTAGTCAGGAAAGCATATGGCATGCTTGCCTTCATTGGCAGGGGTATTGAATAAAAAAGCTGGGAAGTCATGCTGCAGCTGTATAGAACCTTGGTTAGGCCACACTTGGAATATTGTGTGCAATTCTGGTCGCCATATTACCAGAAGGATATGGAAGCATTGGAGAGGGCGCAGAGGAGGTTTACCAGGATGCTGCCTAGTCTAGAGGTTATTAGCTATGAGGAAAGATTGGAGAAACTCAGATTGTTCTCACTAGAGCGATGGAGATTGAGGGGTGACTTGATAGAAGTTTACAAAATTATGAGTGGCATGGACAGAGTAGATAGTCAGAAGTTTTTTCCTAGGGTGGAAGAGTCAATTACTAGGGGACATAGATTTAAGGTGAGAGGAGAAAACTATAGAAGAAATGTGCGAGGCAAGTTTTTTACGCAGAGGGTAGTGAGTGTCTGGAATTCGCTGCCAGAGGAGGTGGTGGAAGCAGGTACGATAGTGGTGTTTAAGAGGCAGCTTGACAAGTACATGAATAGGATAGGAATAAAGGGATACGGACCCCGGAAGTGCAAAATGTTTTAGTTGAGGGGCAATATGATCGGCGCAGGCTTGGAGGGCCGAAGGGCCTGTTACTGTGCTGTATTTTTCTTTGTTCTTTGTTCTTGTTCTAAAGCAGAATGTGATAATAGCCGGACAAGGGTAAGCACTCTGGAAAGAACAACATGAACAAGTGACAGATGGCCCTAGTGTAGGTGGGGTTGGGGGAGGGGACGGTGATGGGGAAAAAGATCGAGAATAGCATAAAAGGTGGGGGTAAAACAATGAATAAAAATGAAATAAATAAAAATGGGTAAAAAATAAACAATTAAAAAGTGAAAAAATAAAAATTGGAAAATGAAATCCAGAAGGCTGTAAAGTGCCTAGTCGGAAGATGAGGTGCTGTTCTTCCAGTTTGCGTTGAGCTTCACTGGAACAATGCAGCAGGCCAAGGACAGACATGTGGGCATGAGAGCAGGGTGGAGTGTTAAAATGGCAAGCGACAGGGAGATCTGGGTTATGCTTGCGGACAGACCGAAGGTGTTCCGCAAAGCAGTCACCCAGACTGCGTTTGGTCTCTCCAATATAGAGGAAACTGCATTGGGAGCAGCGAATGCAGTAGACTAAATTGAGGGAAGTGCAAGTGAAATGCTGCTTCACTTGAAAGGAGTGTTTGGGCCTTTGGACGGTGAGGAGGGAGGAGGTATTGGGGCAGGTGTTGCACCTCCTGCGATTACATGGGAAGGTGCCATGGGAGGGAGATTAGGGGTGATGGAGGAGTGGACCACGGTGTCCCGGAGGGAATGGTCCCTGCGAAATGCTTACGGGGGGAGGTGAAGGAAGATGGGTTTAGTGGTGGCATCATGCTGGAGTTTTCGGAAATGGCGGAGGATGATCCTTTCAATGCAGAGGCTGGTGAGGTTAAAAGTGAGGACAAGGGGGCCCCAATCATGGTTCTGGGAGGGAGAGGAAGGTGTAAGGGCAGAGGTGCAGGAGATGGGTCGGACATTGTTGAGGGCCCTGTCAACAACAGTGGGTGGGAAACCTCGGTTAAGGAAGAAGGAAGACATTTCAGAAGCTCCGTTTTGGAAAGTGGCAGCATCGGAACAGATGTGACAGAGGCGAAAGAACTGAGAGAATGGGATGGAGTCCCTACAGAAAGTGGGGTGTGAGGAGCTGTAGATGAGGTAGCTGTGGGAGTCGGTGGGCTTGTAGTAAATATTGGTGGACTGTCCATCACCAGAAATTGAGACAGAGAGGTCAAGGAAGGGAAGTGTCATGTGAAGGTGATAGAGGGGTGGAAATTGGAAGCAAAATTGATAAAGTTTTCCAGATCCAGATGAGAGCATGAAGTGGCACCAAAACAGTCGATGTATCGGAGAAAGAGTTGTGGGAGGGGGCCTGAGTAGGACTGGAACATATGCTCCACATACCCAATAAAGAGACAGGGAAAAACTGGGGCCCATGCAGGTGCCCATAGCCACACCTTTTATTTGGAGAAAGTGAGACAAGTTAAAGAAGAAATTGTTTAGTGAGAGAACAATTTCCGTCAGAGGAGAGTGGTGGTAGATGTGGATTGTTTGGGCCTCCGTTCAAGGAAGAAGCGGAGAGTCATCAGACCATCCCAGTGGGAGATGGAGGTGTAGAGGGATTGGACATCCATGGTGAAGAGACAGTAGTTAGGGTCAGGGAACTGGAAATTGTTGATATAATGTAGGGCATCAGAGGAATCGTGGATGTAGGTGGGAAGAGACCTCACCGTCCAAAGGCCCAAACGCTCCTTTCAGCTGAAGCAGCTCTTCACTTGCACCTCCTTCAATTTAGTCTACTGCATTCGCTGCTCCCAATGTGGTCTCCTCCACACTGGAGAGACCAAACGCAGACTGGGTGACCGCTTTGCGAAACACCTTCGGTCTGTCCGCAAGCATGACCCAGACCTCCCTGTCGCTTGCCATTTCAACACACCACCCTGCTCTCATGCCAACATATCTGTCCTTGGCCTGCTGCAATGTTCCAGTGAAGCTCAACGCAAACTGGAGGAACAGCACCTCATCTTCCAATTAAGCACTTTACAGCCTTCCGGGCTTAACATTGAGCTCAGCAACTTCAGACCGTGAACTCTCTCCTCCACTCCCACCCCCTGTTTTCTATATTCAATTTACAATGTTTATTTTTTCATTTTTTAAATTTTTATTTTCATTTTTATTCATTGAAAATAGGATAAAAGGTGGGGATAAGATTTTTTTTTTCCCCACCATCAGCCCCTCCTCCAATCATACCCCATATCTGTCACTTGTTGATGCTGTTCTTTCCAGAGTGCTTACCCTTGTCCTATTATCACATTCTGCTTTCTGACCTTACTGCAACCATCAGTACCACTACCATTAAACACCCCTTTGTCCTTTTCTTCTTGACATCTCTGGCAGTCACTCCTTTGCCTCCACCTATCGCTGACCTTCTATCCAGCTTCACCAGCTCCACTCCCCCTTAAACAGTATAAATATCATCACATTTTTACTTCTCCTGAGCTCTGAAGAGCCATAAGGACTCAAAACGTTAACACTTTTTTCTCTCTTCACAGATGCTGTTAGACCTGCTGGGTTTTTCCAGCATTTCCTGTTTTTGTTTCAGATTTCCAGCATCCACAGTATTTTATTTTTTTCCTAAAGGGTGGTGTTGGCCACCCTACTCTAGCTGAGCTAGAGAAATAGGGTAACTTTTAACTTCTTTTTGGTAATCAATACATAAAGCTCCCTACATTTGACCTAGCAATGGATTCTTCCCAGGCAGTTCCAGACAACCTTGGAATTTAATGCAAATAAACACAGACTATCTACGAGCATGTGTGCACTCTTATCAGGTTAAAAAAAAATTCTACTTCATAGAATGGTTAGAGCACAGGAGCTCGTTATTTGGCCCATTGTGTCTATGCCATCTCTCTCTGCAAGACTCACCTCGTCCCATTCCCATGCTCTATGGCCCTGCAATTTCTCTGTTCAGGGACCTGATTATCTTCTGAAAGCCAGGTTGAATCTGCCTCCACCAGCCTTTCAGTTACCCAGAATTGTTTAAATTTGTTGCTATTAACTGCATGTCTGAATTCTTTTTTAAACGTTATCGGTCTCTACAGTGAACTTCATTCAAATCACTGACACCTGGCATAGTTAAAGGTCTGTAAACTGGGATGAAGATGAAAATATTACTGGAGAGAAATGCACAAAAAAGGCAGCAGTGTGGTTCAAAGATAAACTGTATTGTCATGCACTAGAAACACACCTAACCACCCCCCTCACCCCAAAATAAATATAAACCAGTCCTTTTAATCCAGTAGAATGTTGTGCCCGTCCAATAAAAGGATGAGCAACCACTTCCTGTACTTAAGGCAATGACTGTACAGGGTTTTGCAAAAAAAAAATCTCAGTCCAGGACAGGTCAGAGCAATGGTGCAATTGAGTAAAGAATGCTCTTATTCTTAATCCTGTTGGGTTAAGCATCATCCTCTCCAAAGCCTGGTAGTGATTATTCAGATGGGAGGTGCTCTGAGCCTGTATCCTGGGAGCTGCTCCCCAGAATACTTGCAGTTAATCTGGTATGTCCTGGGAGTTGTAGTTTGCTACCCAATTGAGTTTGTTACAATTACGAGGTTTAAAAGATTTTATTTTGGGACTGTAGCTTTATAGTGAGGGCAAATATAGAGGGTCATGTTATCTGCTCTGCATTTTGCCTGACAATAAGCACAGGTGATTTGATTGTTAGAGATAAAAGGAAGGCTAATTGTTTTACTGAGAAGGAGCAATGTATTTAGGGTTGGAGATAATGGCAGCAGTCCGAGTTTATAATGAGTAGGCTCAGTCTCCCAAAGTCCCAGAAAGGTGTCATAGGTATCGGGTTGTAAATAACGGTGCTGTATGCTGTCCATTCACTTCTAAAGTGAAGGGGAATTGGGATCAAAGATAGATAGTCAGCATTTCTACCTGGATAAAAGATTGTGCTTCACGCTGCTATAGGGACGAGGGCAGAGGAAGCTTTTCTTTGAGAGCAGGTTACAGGCTTCCCTGCAAATCAATGAATACTACAGACAGACAGCTGAGGTCAGCAGAGAGAAAAGGCTGACCTTGCGAGCTACCACAGCTGGATCAGTGAGGGAGACAATCTCTAGTCGAAGAGACGCATCCTGCAGGTATCTAAAGATTCCCGTAGATTTGTTCTGGCACGGCCAGGGAGAAGCATCATCATCAGAACAAGTTTTACTGCTGCTGGTGAGAGTTAAGAAATTCTGAAAACTGAGAAAAACGTCTGAAGACAATCACTCAAAGTTACTCAGCAAAGCAGGGATACGGGAACCCCCTGGAAGCTGGGAACAACTGTAGGCTGCTATTGTATAAAAGTATTGTAATTCAATGGAGAGTGCTATGGGTGATAAGGATAATAGGGAATGTCACTTTAAGGAAGTTTTTGTTACAAGAAGATAGTTTAGTCAATAGTGTTTTTTTAAATCATTTGCCGCAGTAAAAGTTTAAAAGATGAAATCTTGCTGCATCATTCTTTCAGCTATTAACTGGATGTTCGAATTCTTTTTAAACGTTAATCAATCTCTACAGTGATCTTCATTCAAATCACCGATACCTGGCATAGAGGTCTGTAAACTGGGATGAAGATGAAAATATTACTGGAGAGAATATAAATGCACAAAAAAGGCAACACTATTAGCAAGTATAACTTGTGAATCAAGTCATTTTCTCCGTTAGTTGTGAGAAACCTTCTTCGTACTATGTAGAGTTACTGAGACAGCAAGATGGGAGTTAACAGTATTTTTAAAAAATAGATTTGTCATTCCATTGGTCCCTCTTCACTCACCGGTAGTTTTACACATCTATCACTGTTTGTCTTCATGCCTCCTTGGTACTTCTTGATTGGAAGCAAATGGGAAGATAAGCCACTTATTTATTAGAAGAGTCCCCATCCGTTCAGTTGATTACTTTTATGAACAGGACACTTCAGCCAATTGGTGTAAGAGAGGCATGTCAGTGCAACACAGGCTTTATGACTGCAGCAACACCACCACTGGTGGGAGAATACAAGGGGTTTACACAGGCAATTTACATACGATATATGGCACAAAGGGGGCATTTGGCCCAACCAGTCCACGCTGGTGTTGACGCTCCACTCGAGCCATTTGCATTACAAATTCTTATCCACATTTTTATAATGAAAACAAATAAACGAGGACTGAATATAATGATATAGAACGAGGATTAAATTACATCCATCTGCCCTGGTTCCATGATCTCCCCACCACGCCCTCTAATCCCAGTTCACTAGAAAACTACTGGTCTCAACTCCCAATGGAAAATCAGTGTGTATGAATGGTCCTTGAAGATAGACATTTATTGCTCTCATTAACTGATCCAAAAAGTCATTTATATCGGAGACCATGAGATTTAAATGAACACATCAGCCAAATCAAGCAAAAATATATTTATTTGGGCAACAAATGCTGCAGCTGCTTACAGTCAAACACAAATCGACTGGACCTGATAAGACAGAGCAGCAACCAAGCAGTCAAGAAATGTGGAGATATCAGCATGCCATGATTTACAACATTATCGGACAGTACAGTGTTGGCAATGGAGAAGCTTTCTTATATTTTGCCCATTTCAGTTACCACTGCGGACACAACTTTGAACTGGCTGCTCCTGCCCCTCAAGAGGAGCTGTCGACTCTAAGCATGTAGGCGAACGTGTTCAGCACCCAAACTGCCTCAGGTCCTCCTAAAACAGAACCCACCCCACAACCATTCTCCTCTTCCCTCCCTAAAAAAATCGGAGCAAGTTATTAGATCGATCAGACACAAACATTTTAAGACATTAGAGATTGATCACCCTTATTTCGACAAAAAAAAAAAACAAAATCAATTCACGTTCTAAAATCAGAGAAGCATTCCCGCCTAAGTCCTAAAATGGTTGTACATTTTAATATACAAAAGAAGGCACTTTTCCGGAATTATAAATTTAATTTAGAAAGATGCACATTTTGTATCTCAAATTGGACAGGGAGCAGAACCACCTTCTCTACAATTTTAAAGGATTTGTGAAAGAATGGGGAAAAATCCAAATACACCAAAAGGGTTCTTACCTACATACCGACTATATATAATGATAAAGTATTCACATTAAATATGATCTTACAAACTATTTCCCTGATTAAAATACAAAATTAAACTGCTGGATGGCTTTTTACTGTATCCTTGCCTTCTTGGGACACACGAAGGAATGAACTAGACTTTTAGCAACACCATGGAATTAAAAGTTTCTTCAAAAACAATTACAGAAAGATCAATTCTGTAAAATCCATCGTTTGTAAGACAAAGGAAGTGTTGGAATGGTCAGACTCACAGCTGGAATTAACAGCAAGACACTTAGAAAGGTACAGAGATTTGAATTTTGTCCATTTCACATGCCCATCCGAATACTCTGAATAATCTGGAAGATAGCTGCGGGAAAAGGAAAAACAGAGAGTCAGTTAGTTTATCAAATGAAAAGCGAATTACAAATTTTGGAAGAATTAGGGTCACTACCAAGACTGCTTTTCTATATATTAAAAAAAAGCAGATTTGCGTAAGTGCAGACAGCATCAGCACAGGGCTGACTTGAAGGAATCCTAGGGCTGCGAGGGAACGGAATTAATTAGCACCTTTTGAAATGTGAAGGCTGGTGCAGCTTTCGTTTGTGCATTAATCCAATATTTTCACACTTCTGGAGTGAACTGCAAATTCGATCTCAACAACCCAAAGGTGCTTCTACTGAAGACACTGCGCATGACCCCAGCCCCAGCTTCAATTAACATTTAGAAAGCTGTTACTGTGCTAGACAATGGTAGGCGGCTGTTCAGGGAAAGGAAATGCATACTGTGGAAGTTAATGGCCATCTGCTGATTTGCTTTACCAAATGGATTTAAAATAGGTTTCTTAGTATAGGGTGGCAAATCAAATAGCCATGAATTGCAGGATTATCCGGTGGGCTATTACAAGGTGCACTTCTAGCAAGCTGCAAATGTCAAACATTATTCTGCAGAAGGTACTGGAGAAATAGTGTATAAAATGAACCTGGAACAATGACTCTGCAGATGTTATCACTACCTAGCATATTTGAAAAAATCTGAAGGAATTCATCTTCCATGTCAAACATGTCTACGATCAGTGGCACCCCAACATAATGATATGTTAATTAGTTACTAAAATAATAATGAAATTAAATACAGTCAGTCCTTTTTCAAAAAAAATTGAACCAATGAATACACAACATTTAAAGCAACTCTTTCTCCAAACCTTCTTTGTGGAAAAGTGTTAAGATCCCAAAATGTGCCAATCTCTTCTCTGTTGATGCACCATCCTAATGAGAGCCTACAGCTAATTACTGGAGGATGAAAGCGTTGGATATGAAGCTTTCGTTATTACAGATCTGTTGACCTTGGACCTGGATTCCACTATTGGATGATCAGACCTGACAAGGCTCCTAAACTGGGAACCAAGGCCAAAAAAAAGGTTGGATTACTTGGGGACATATATATCTGGTACATTAATGGTATCAGCCAGCTGAAGTTTGCTCAAAGCCTTCATTAGGTTGCTGAAAAGCAAGCAGCACTTCAGTGCTGCAGTGTTCACCCAGCATTGGGAAAGTAAACTTTAAAAAAAGAGCCTCTTTAAAATTGTCCCATTCCATATTATCTAGTTTCCCTTCCCCTACATTCTACAGGGGCAACATGCAGAGGAGCAGGGAACCTTTCAATCTTATTCCAAGCCCAGGGTTTACACTAATGCCACAGAACATCTAGTGCTGGGATCTATTCAAGATTTGGATTTGCACCCAATTACCACATGACATCAGGCCATGGAGTGGGCCTGAGGAAGAAGAGAGGAAGAAGACAGCTCCAATTTGATCTACTTGTTTACATCATCCTTTCAGGAACAACAGAGCCCTACAGCCTCCACACTCTTGTACGCCTTCTGGAAGTTTGTTTAAGAGCTGGAATCAGTCTACAGCCTCAGCAAGGGATTTTTATAGTTAGAGGAATGGAAGACAGAAAGAGGGGGGCATGGGCACTCAGCTACATTTCAACACAGCAAATTCCTGACTCGACTCTATGAAAGCAGGTATTCAGAAGGAGCCAGCCTCTTCAATACCCTAACAACTGGAGGAGAGAAGACATGCAGGCAGTTTTGGATTACCTGGAATGATTGATAACTAGAATGAGCGGGTTGTCTTATGAGGAAAGGTGAGACAGATTGGGTTTGTTTCCACTGGCATTTAGAACAATGAGGGGTGAGTTGATTGAATCTAAGCTTATTCGGGAGTAGATGGGAACGTGAAACTTGAAACACAAACAAATCAGCCACGTGAATGGTGCAGCAGGTTCGAGGAACTGAATGGCCTACTTCTGTTCCTATTTCGTATGTTCATAACCTAGAAATGAGCCCACAGCAGTACTGAGTGCATGGGAGCAAGTCTCTGGCCTATTCTTCACCTAGTTAGTAAAGACGACTCTGGGAAGGAAACAAAATAAGGAAATAAATTGAATAAAGCTGTTCTTTGGACACCTTAGATAGCACAGGATAGGTATACTTGAAATATTTTAATTAAAGTACTTAATGATTGCTCCCTCATACTCAATACTCAAGAAAAAGGCTTATGGATAACGTTTTGGCCCATTCTCCTGCACCCTCCCCCCACCAAAACTTTTACTACATAGAAACAGGAGTAGGCCATTCACCCCCTCGAGCCTGTTCCACCGTTCAAGGAGATAATGGCTGATCTGTATCTTAACTCAATCGACTCACATGGATTCCAATTATTTAGTGAGCTAGCATCTACTGCATTTTGAGAGCTCCACACCTCCACCATCCTTTGAATGCAGAAATGTTTCTGAACTTCTCTCTTGAATAATCAGGCACTGATTTTAAGGATTTTGTCACTTGACAGTACAGAACTTGAATATTGCTGGAGAGTGGCATGCTGAAACTTTTCATTTTGCACTCATCAGGACAAATGAAGAATGCCAAATTTCAAACGATAATAATTTAAATTGTCCCTTACTCCAAACTCCCCCACCTGCATAATAGTTGCTCTCTAGCTGCCTTGTCAATTCTGTTTAAAATCCTGCAAGCTTTAATCAAATCACCCTTTAACCTCTGTATTCCAGGGAAAACAAATAGCTTGATGCAATCTCTCAACCTCAACCCTTGGAACCTTGATAACATTCTGATGAACCTTTCCAAGACCAACGCAACTTTGCTGGTTACAAGGGGATCTGTGAAAACGATGGCAGAAAGCTAAGCCTCTATTTGCAAGTTATATAATGTCATATGTATTCAGTTTAAAAAAAGCAAGAAAATACATGGCAGAATTGTTATACTGCACCCCGGGCAGTGTACAAAAATATCAATAAAATAGCATATTTTATTAGGGAAGTTGTGACCTGGTACACACAGCAGTGATGTTTGAATAGCATTGTGAAACCTCTGCCAATGGGAATAAATATTACAAATAAAGGAGAATTCCTATGCTGATCACCATGGATTCCACCTCCTATTTTAATAGGTAAAATTTTAACAGCTACTTGGTTTGATGAAATTCAGTTGTATTAAAATACTCCCTAACAATAACACTGACCCTTCCTTCAAGGTCCGCTTCAACAAACTCAACAGTGGTGACACTGGCAAAAAGATATCTACACAAATGTGAGGAGACACTGCTAATATAATTAAAGAAAATAATTAAACTAAAATGAACTTCAATTTACAATATTATTGGTGTTGATGAGACACTATTCCCTTATGCCCACTGGCTTTAGAAAATTACATGTTCCCTCTCCAAGGATACCCAGACATGGATTAGACAGCAAAAGCGAGGCAGGCAGTTGGAGCAACAGTACCCCACAGGTCCAGAGCAGACCCATGAGGAAGTCCTACGACTTGTCTGCCAACAACCACCACCCACCCCGCCCCACTCCACTCCACTCATACTGGGCACACTGGAGAAACTATATATTTTTTAATCTCTTTCACAGGACGTGAGCATTTGCCAGCAAGGCCAGGATTTGTTGCCCATCACTAATTGCCCATGTTGGCGTTGCTGAGCCACCTTTTTGAGTGTATCTGGTGCAGGTGCACCCAGAGTCCTGTTAAGAAGGGCGTTCCAGGATCTTGACCCAGCGACAACAGAGGAACACTGATATAGTTCCAAGTCAGAACAGTGTGAGATTTGGAAGAGATCTTGCAGGCAGTGTTACAAGAAACAGCAAGATGTTGTACCGAGGCACAAAACGTTGGGACTGTTTTTTTTTTTAAAAAAGAGCAGAAATGCTTCAAAGGGATAAAAAATATGAAGGGTTTTGATAAAAGCAAACAGGGAGAGGCTGATTCCACTGACATAGGGTCAGAAATCATGTTAAGTGGCAAAAGAAAAACCAGCAGGGAAGATGAGGTTTTTTTTTAATGTAGCAAGTTATGATCTAGAATGTAGTGCATGAAAGGACAGTGGAAGCACATTTAATAACTTTTCAAAAAGGAAGTTGAATGAAGGGAACACATGAAGGGAATAAAATAACAAAGCTATTAGAAATCAGCAAGGAAGTGAAAGTATTCAGACAGTATGACCTCCTGCATAATTCTATGATAAATGTATTCTATGAAACCAGAGTTTGCAGTTAGAGGTTAAGCAAGACCACTCGCTGCTGGCCTCAAATTAAGTCTCACTGAGAGCTCCAGTGATCTCTGACAAGAATTCACCTCTATTGCCACGCAATGCTACTATAACTGATTGCAGCACTCTTACTGGGCCTCCACAGCTTGGAACTGGAGTGACGTCATGAGGCTGTCCAAGCAACCAATCACATCAAAAGGATTTTTAAGGACACCCAACCAGGAAACAAAAAACACTAAAATAAAATCACTTAATGTATTAATTTTTACAGGGAGCAAATTAAAAATTAGGGCATGGGTGAAGGTTCTTAAGTGTCTGTGGAGAGAAACAGAGTTAATGTTTCATGTCGATGAAGGGTTCTGATGAAAGGTCATCAACCCGAATCATTAACTCTTTCCGTTTGCAGATATGCTTGATCTGCTGAGTGCTTTCAGTATTTTCAGTTTTTATTTCAGATTTCCACCAGCTGCAATATTTTGCTTTTGTATTAATATTCTCAAACTTCTCAAAAAAAATTCAGATGAAAAAATCTCATTAGTCATTCAACAACACTCCACGATCATAAAATTATATTTTCATGGCCACCTCTGTTGTTCAAATTTTATCAGATCACCATTAAAAATCCAGCTACAACTGATGGAATGAAGTGTTAACTTTTTAAAAGGGTATTCAAACAGCAAAGTGAAAAGTGGGAAAGTTGAAGTTCGCACTCATTTCATGATTTCTGGCTCTGGGAGCAGCCACTGAAAGTCCTGAGTGACCAGCCACAACTTCAGCATTTCTACGTTAACCTGGCACGTCCAACATCTTGAAGTTGCAGTCAGTTTCATTGGGACAATGACAGCTCGCTATCAATGCCCTACACCGCCCCCAAACCCTTTGCAAAATCTGGGACATTAATCAATCTCTCTTTCAGATACTGATCTGATGCTAGTGGGTCCATGCACATAAATCAGTGTTAGCTAAAGCTGGACTAATGGAATTGAAGGCAAATTACTGACCTAGCTAGAAAAATGGTTGAGAAGCACAAGAGAATAGGGCAGCATGTGACTAGTGGTGCTCCACAAGAATGTGTTGGGGCCTCAACTATTCACCCTATTTAATGAACTTAAATGATGGGGCAGAAAGCCACTTATCCAAGTTTGCCAATGACAAAGGGAGGTGCAATTGTAAACACTGAGGCTGGAATTATAAAAAGATATTAACAGATTGTATGAATGGACAAAACTGCGGCAAACTGAATTCAATGTAGACAAATGTGAAGTCATCCATTTTGGATCTAAAATGGATAGATTTGGGTACTTTCTATACAGCAAAGCTAGAAACAGGAGAGGTGCAAAGGGACTTGGCAGTCCAGGTAAATAGATTAGAATATCATGCACAGGTGCAAAAAAAAAAATCAGAATGTTTAATGGAATACTGGGTTTTATATCTGAGGGACTAGAATAAAGGAGATAGGAGTAACACTAGTTATGGTTAGACCACACCTGGAGCACTGTGAGCAGTTCGAGAGGCCACATTGCAGGAAAGATCGATTGACCTTGGAGGGAGTGCCACGTAGATTGATCAGAACGGTCCCAGGATTTGAAAGGTTAAATTACCAGCAGAGATTACATAAACTAGGATTATGTTCCCTGGAAGTTAGAAGGTTCAGGGGCAATTTGATCGAAGTTTTCAAGATATATAAGGGGAAAAAAGAGAGGACAAGTTTCTCCCAATCTACTCTAAGTTTTGGAATATAGAATTGGGTACATTGGGCAGAATTTTACCGTCCAATCGAAGCGGGGGCAGGGCTGGAAAATGTGGCGAGCCCTTCAGAAGTTCACTGGCTTTGGCGAGGCTGGAAAATCCGCTGGCAGGAAGGGCTGTAAAATTTCACCCCTTATCTAAAAATGAGATCCCGGATTTTTAGGAGTGAATGAAATTAGGAAACATTAATTTTAATTTGGATTCAGATTGGTTGGTTGATTTTTGTTGTGGGCAAAGTGGGGTGTATGGAAATTTGGTCATTGATCAGCCATGATCTACTGAATGGTGGAACAGGCTCGTGGGGTTAAATGTTCTACTTCTGTTCCCATCAGCCTGGTGCCCATTTCTGGGATTTTGCATTTGAGATGATTAGCTGGGGCAATATTTTGCACACCAGTGCCCTAACCTGCTTTTAATGTGGGTGGGTTCACTGATTAACAGGCACTGCAGGAAAGAGTAGCCACTACCTTTGTGAAGAAACAGTCATTTTTCCCAGGAGCTCAGAACAAATGAGAGAATGGAACCATAGCAACTAGGCTTGTCAACATTCACTGTTCTAAAACTGACTGGAGCTTCCCCCCCCACCGCCTCAAGGTCACTTTTAGATAAAGCTGGTGGAATTAGGAGAAAAAAAGTCAAGGTGACCCAGCCATATTCCAAATACAAACAAGGTCACATTTAATATCTATGTTAGTTAGCTATAGAATTAGATCAGCTTGAGTATTTGATATTAGCATGCTATCGGAAAGGCAGTCAAACAAAAATTAAATATTCCCTCACATGGGTTGGGATGTGGAAAAGAAAGGGATTGAGTGATAAAATCATAGCATAGAAAGAGGTCATTTGACCCACTGTGTCCATTCTAACTCTTTGTAAAAGAAATCCAAGTCTCACTCTTTTCTCCTTAGTTCAGCAAATTGTTCCTTTTCAAGCAGTTATCCAATTCCCTTTTGAAATTTACAGGTGAATCTGCTCCTACCACTATTTCAGCCAGTGCACTCCAGATCATAAGGTAGAGCTGCATAAACAAAATACTCATCCGTCCGCTGTTTTTTTTTGTGTCAGTTATCTTAACTAATTGGTCCAGACCACTCCTGCATCCCGTACAGACCTCCTGTCTGAGCAGCAGGATTTTCCAAAGCCTGGTTAACCAGTCCAGTCTTTTATCTAAGGAACAGCATATTTTCCCGCTTGGAAAAACAGCGAGCGGGTGCACATCTGATAATCAATGGAGAACAGAAGCAAAGACTGTAGGAACGTGGAGAATGCAGGGAACTTCTCACCAAACTGGTCGCTGGTAGTTTCTTTTCACAATCCAGGTGAAAATATTTATACTATGGAGATCTTGATAACAAAATGGCCAAGTGTCAAAGTTATAGAACAGCAATGCATTAACAGCAAGCAGAAGTGCAGAAGATTCAGCAAAAATCAATGGTTAAAGTAACTGATTTAATGTAATCCTGGAATGAAAGTTTCCCCCATTAGCAATAATTTTTTTTTAAAACAACAAAAATTAAATTAAATCACCACTGGTTCCAACTATGTGTTATGTTAATCAGTCTCCTCTGGGCAGAAAATCACACCACAAAACAACCTGCAGTAACTGCCAAGAAACAAACAGACTATATCACTTTAGCCAAGTATCCTGGTTAAAAAATATAAATGTACTCTGTCTGTCATGCCAATTATTTATTTTCTAATTAAAGTCATCCCAGGACATGTGGCAATGCAACCTGGCAGAAGTTGGAAGCCAAAATAGAAACAAATACAACATAATAAAAACAATCTGACTTTTCCCAATTAAGTAAGTTGGTTACAAAGAGTTACAGGTTCACAAAGATAAATTTGGCTGAGGAAGGCAAGTCGGTTCACTTCACTCATCTTTCCATAAAGCCTTACAATTCCAAAACAGCATCCAAGTGCCTCTTGAATGACTCTCTACCATCTAGAGCATCATTACAGATAATAGCCACTGCATGCAAAGAAGTGCTTTCTGGTTAACTTTTAAAAACTTAGAACTTGTAACATACATCTGCTTTCAATGCTGAAGAGTACAAATTTTCAAATCAACCTCCATAGCTGTTCACCCGATATATGAGAAATCAGCCTCTTTACCCTCTTTGTACCATTTCCACAGCTTTGATGTTCCTCTTTTAGCTCAGTGACCAGGTCTGAATTCAGTGTTCCAGGAGCAGCCTGACTAGAATGCTATATACCTCACATGAGGGCCTCAGACTTAAACTCTATTACCCCACCTCAGCTCATCTAGTGCTGAAATCCTCATACATGGCCTTGGCACCTCCTGACTCGACTATTCCAATGCTCTCCTGGCCGGTCTCCCACCTTGCACTTTTTGTAAAACTGAGTGCATCCAAACCGTTGTTACCCATATGCTAATGTGCACCAAGTCCAGTTCACCCATTGATACAGTGCTCGCTGACCTACGCTGGCTCAAGGTCCAGCCATGCCTTGATTTTAAAATTCTCATCTTAGCTTACATGTCCTTCCATGGCCTTGCCCCTCACAGCTCTAACCTTCTTCAGCCCCACAAATGTCTGGAATTTCTATGCTCCTTCAGTTCTGGCTTCTTGCGCTTCCCTGATTTATGTTGCTCCTCAAATAGTGGTCAAGTCTTCAGCTGTCAAAGTGCTAAGCTCTGGAATTCTGTCAAACATTCCCTACTCTCCAACCCTTCTTTAAGACACTCATTAAAACCTTCCTCTAAGAAAACGTTCAGCCACCTATCCTAATGTCTCATGTATCTTGGTCAAATTTTGGTTGATTGGTAGAGGCGTTGCCATGGAGAAGTCCACTTGTCAACCAATAAGCACCCTATTCACATATAGTGTAAGTTGTTGTTTTCCACTCATTAGTATTCTTGCGAAGTGCCCTATGAGTGCAAGAAGAAAAGCTTCAACATGGCTCTTTTTCCAGCAATACTAAAAAGGTGTTATATAAATGTAAGCAGTTGCTGTAGATTTGGCCATATGCTCAGCATTCTGTTGGTTTTGCAATTGCTGTTCCTCAATGACTGGATATGGTCAATCTCATATCTCTGATCTCTTCTAATCTCTTAACTGTTCACCACCATTCATTAATTATAGTTCCTACTTTTCTTCGAATGTACAAACCCTTTGATTTCTTCCTACCTGGTTCTGCCTGCTTACACATATTGTCTAGGTTCTTCTGTAATTTCTCAAATGCTCCAACCTCTACTTCCCCACCTCTTCCTCCCAAATTTAACATATATTTCAAGAATTTGATTTACTGGAGAGTAATATTTGAATCCAGGTCACTTAAATAGGTAAACAATAAAAGATGAATGAAGGTCCAAAACTAGAGAGGGTCATAAATACAATACAGACACTAATAAATGCAATAAGGAATTGAGCAGAAACTTCTTAACCAGAGAGTGATGAGAACATGCAACTTGCTACCACAGAGTAAGAAGCAAATAACAGATGCATTTAAAAGGGAAGTTAGAAGAGTACATGTCAGAGAAAGGAATAGAAAGTTATTCGGGTAGAACTAGATGAAGAGTAGAAGGAAGCTCATGTGGAGCAAAAAGACCAGGACAGACCAGTTGAGTTGAATGGCCTCTTTCTGTGCTGAAAAATTCAATGCAAGTGCCCCAGCACCAACCCCTGACCTCTCCGTTCAATGCTCTCTCAGCATTGTCCCCTGGCCAAATTGTTGCAGAACAGCACTAACACTGGCATCTACTTAAAAACTGTGGATGACTGCTCACATATGTCCAATTCACAAAAAAAGGATAATCTAACATAGGGCTGTTAGTACCATGTTAGCTACTCCCAATGAGTAAAGCGACAGAAGGTGTCATCAACAGTCAAGCAGCTCAACAATGCTGCATTTGAGTTCCACCAGAACCATTCGACTCCAGAACTTGTATCATCTGGATGGAAGCTGTGACAAGAGCTGCGTGCCAGAGGAGAGGCGAGAATACCGGCCTCCAATATCAAGGCAGCTTCTGATTAAGGAGTCCCAGGGAAACTCAGGTCGATGGAAGCAAGGGGTCTGGGTGGCAAAAAAAAAAAGTTCACCAGAGGGGCCAGGAAACAGCAGTCAACCAAAATAATGACAAGATGCTCCAAAAACCCTAAGCAGGAGGGTGGAAAGAAATGAAATAAAACTCAAACTGAAAGATGACACAAGACTTCCAGAAAAAAATGTGACAGTTAAATCAACAGAAATGAATTCTATTTTCCACTGAACTTTCTCAATTTTTGATTCAAAACAGGCTGCCTGAAAACAAACCATCGCCTATAAAACATTAAACATAATATCCAAGACAAACCAGATCAGCCATGAACACAATTTCATTGGCTATTTTAATCTGGCTCATCTACTCTTCTTCTATTTGAGGTTTTTTTTTTTTAGCAGTTTTAACCAGATTTAGTTCACAAATAAGCAAAGTTTCACAGTTTAAATGTTAATTTAAACATCAGATGAGTTTTACAAAGTAAAAAAAAAAAAATTACCTGATCCACAAACAACAAAAATGAAAAGTGCCAAGAGCCAGGGACCGACCGATGATTTTTCATCTGGTGTTGTTTTCTGTAATGACAAACACTTCACTAATTATTTCACAAAAGAAATTACTTCACAAAAGGAATATGTACCAATTGAAGTAAAATGGAGACTGGGTAAGCTTGCAATGACAGATTCTCCTGAACAACCAGACAGGTTAAGTTACAAAACACATTACTACTAAGTCTGAAATGCACAGATTAGCTTAAAAAAAGACAATTCAACACAATATTTCGACTGATTTCAAGATGATAATAGACAGAAATACAACTTCACAATCAGTTCAGAGTTGTACCATTTTTGAAGGCGTCATCAGGTTTTCCCACTTACAACAAAGTGAGACAGAAATGCTGATGCACAAACATCCCAGCCTAGGGAACCTCAGTGGTAATGGAAGAGTGGTATAGACTAAATAACCAATGGGTATTGTGAGGAATTTGGCGACAATCTGTAGGCATGGAACTGAAAAATCACATCTGCGACAAAGGGAATGGTGTATCGAGGGTCTTTGTTAAGAGTAATGAGAAATTCATAACCATCTTTTCAAAAGCACACTTTTTAGGTGCTTTTAATTTCAATTTTCTGAGTGATACAAAAACTTAAGACTACTTCAGTACTGCCTGAAACTTCCAATGCCACAGTAAATCCCCACAGACATGGTGTGGAAGGGGAAAGAAATTAGACTTAAAGCCTCAATTATAAGTTGTACAGTCTAATTATGGAACCACTTTGGAGGGGTAAATTTAATTGAGGCTTCTTTTCACAGAATCTCTTAGTGCAGAAGAGGCCCTTCGGCCCATCAAGTCTGCAAAACACCTCACCTGGCCTACCTACCTAATCCCATTTACCATGGGGGAGATTAGGTAGGTAGGTCTGCTGTTTCTCATGTGTCGGTGCAGACTCGATGTAATTTTGTAATTAGCCATAAATCATGCAATTCCACAGAACAGAAGGACAAGATGTACACGAGTGATTTAAGCTCAACTTTATGGCACATTTGGCGAGAGACTTAAACAAAAACTTACCGAACTTTTCGGAACATTCCCTCGCTGCGTGATGTTTTTACTGTGTTTCTCATTTGCCATCCGGATCCTCTGTTTGGCCACCATTGTTTTGCTGGGCCAAAATGCCACACAAACTGACTAAAATTCAGCAAAGAAGTGAATTAATTCCAATTTCAAACGAAAGGAAATGTGTTTTAATTAACATTTGTAGCCATTTGTACTTGCAATAAAAGCTCAAAATGTATTCAAAAAGGGAAATGGCAATCTCAAAAGACTATCACTAATTTATTTGAAGTTTACTTTCATTCTGTTCCTTTCCTGGATTTCCCCCTCATCGTTCTGAGCAGTTCCAAGACTTTACTAAAAGTCTTGGAAATTCATAAATAACAAAAAGCCCAAGGATGGTCTAATTTTTTCCCCCTCTTCCCTCAGGAAAAGTGGCTGACTTTTTACTTATCATCTTTCTGTGCAGTGGTAGCCGAGTCTGGAAGCTACGCATAGACAACCAAGTCTAATCCCACACCCCATTAACGTGGTATGAAAAATTGTGGTGAGAGGAGAGGGAGTGCGATACTCCACCAGACTACATTGATCTCCCTTCTTCGAATGGAACCTCATGTCCTTAGTCCCTCGGAGTTCATATTCTTCCTACTGAATTAGCCCAGTCACTACAAAAGCTTGCATATTTTACTCAAATCTACTACACCGGGGTTGTCAAATAAGCTGCCGTTTTTTTACTGTGCAGATCAGTTTATGGAGATCAAAGATGGCATTGTCAAAACTCAGCCTGGAAATGACCAGGCAGCCAGTAATGTTGGGAAGCAGCGAGGGGGAGGCAAATGTGAGGCAATTACCCAGAACAATTACCAATGAACAAGTTAGTCAAACAACCCAATCATTAATAACCAAGACTGCATTTCCTCCATTTTGTAGGGTTGGCCTTGTATAGTTTCACTTCTACCTACCCAAACATAAAGACATTTATATAGCAACTTTAACATAGAAAAAAGCCTCAAGGTGGTTCAATAAAAAGGCATAAATTAGACAAAAATGGATACCAAGACAAAGAAGGGTGTACTAGTAAGACGAGCAAAGCTTGATCCAAATAGTAAGAAATAAAAAATTCAAGGTTTAGGGAGGGAATTCCACAGAGTGGGCCCCAGACAGCTGATGGCATGGCCACTAATTCAGGGGCATGAAGAGGGTGCATATAAGACCAGAGGCAGTTAAGGAGAGTAGGCCTATAGAAGGCTGAGATAGGGTGCAGCAACACCATGAAGGGAATTAAACACAAGAATGAAATATATAAAATGGGAGGCGAGGGGAACCAGGTGCCAACACAGGTCATCAAGAACAGGGATGATGGGTGAGCCAGACTGATACAGGATAGGGAGAGTTTTGGGTGAAGTGAAAATTGTAGGCACAGCAAGGACCTGGCCAGGATAGCTAAGAGCAGTCTAACCGGAACACGACAAAGGCACATATGAGGGTTTCAACAGCAATGTAACAGAGATGGAAAGCTGACAATTCTTGTGTTGAGGATATATGGGCAAAAGCTCAGCTCAAAGTCAAATAGGATAGAGATTGCACTAGGGTGTTTCAGCCTGAGACTATGACCATAGACAGGGGCGAGGTGGTGGGGAAGATACAGAGCTTACTGGGGGAGAACTTCAGTCTTTCCACGTTTTAACTGGAGGAAATTGCAGCTCATCCAAGACAAACAGTCTGATAACAATGATAATGGAGGCCACAAGAGTAGAAGAAATTGGTGTCACTAGTGTCGTTGTGGAAAGTGGACCTGTGTCTGCAGATTATGTCACCTAGGGTCAGCATGCAGCTACAGATTCATGGGAGACTCGAGGTGACAAAGATGGGTGGAAAGAGAAGCCATTGCTAGAGATTCATTTGATTGGACATACGAGAGTGAAACTAAGTGGGGCATTTCCACTGAGCTGGACAATGAAAGTAAAGAGCTGGAGGAAGATGGTGTGGCCGACAATGTCAAAGGCTGCAGGGAGGTCAAAGAGGGATAATGCTGCACCCACAAGGGATGTAACTTATATCTTTGGTTAGGGCTGTTTCAGCGTTGTGACAAGGTCAGAAACCTGATTTGATAAAGAAGAGTTTATCCACCCTCACATACAGGTTTTGCATAAAACAACATGTTACATACCAATTCGTAGCTTTTTAATATTAAAGTCAATTTTTATTTTGAAGCAGGTAACATTCTCTATTTACTCATTCCTTATTTTAAAGTCATTCACGGGCAGAAAAACAGTCTTTCAATAACAGCTCTTACATACCAACTGAAAAAAAGCAGAAATTAAACTTTGAAGCTATGATCTTTGTGGATGAAGGTGGCACATTTCAATGGAAGCAAGTCACATGAGCTAAGCTGATTGATCCAATTCCACATGGCAAATTCCCACCTTTACACAATTTCTTTTTGGGCATAAGAATGTGGGAGAAGATGTACAAAGCAGATTCCAAATGGAGGACAGGTACTGGTTCTCCAGGTTTCACCCTCACCCTTCCAAGCAGTTGATTATATAGTACCGCTTGCATTCAGGAATAGCTCATCTATACATCGCTTGGTGGGGAATGATGCGTAGAGACTTGAAGTGGGAAAGGAGTTCATTTGAAAAAAATAAAATAAAATCAGCTGGCTTTCACTTCGTTCACTGCTCCTCCAAAAAGGAATTACCAGAAACATGTTTCCTCTTCTGGGGAAGTATGTTATTACGCTAGAAGGTTCACAGAAAGTGGCAACCACAGACCACGTGGACACAACACATGACCATCTTGGCTCTGTCAATAAATCATTGCACAATTACAACTGACAACTACCAGTATCCAACTGTGTACAATACTCCATGCGGGATGAAAATTCAAATTCACACCTAGAAAAAGAGGAACTACTGTCATAACCTAACCAGGAAAAAAGGAAATAAACAGGATTGGCTAAATTGTAAAGATTTTTAGCTCAGAGGCAGAAGGTTTAGACTCCAAGGTCTGAGTACTTCAATACATTATTGAATGTTGCATCAAAGTTTCAACCCTTGGCGTAACACATTAAACCAAAGCACCATCTGTGGTATGGCATTCAAATGTTTAAAGGTCCCATGGCACTCTTCAAAGGCTCTTCAAGTGCCCTGGACAACATTCCAACTAATACCCTCAAATAACATTAACTGGTTATTCATCAGCTTGTCATTTGTTGGATTTTGCTGTTGCCAAATTCCACTTGCTCACATTACAAGAGTAACTGCCCAACATAATCACATTCTACCTGAAACGTTTCTCAAAGTCAGAAGGCACCACACAAATACGAATTATTCCATTTACTCCGACATGCCACATGCAAAAGAATACAGAATACACACGAATCAGCACAACCCTATCCTCAGCACTCCAAAGTACAGGAAAATCCCAAAAACATTACAAAACGCAAGTAACGCAAAACAAAATGAAAACTTAAAAAAGGATGAACACATTGAACTCTAACCACAAGTATGCTGTAATCAACAATAACTGATATTAAGTAGTAATCACAAGTCTGGTCAACTAATTCCACTATTGTACAAATAATTCTAACATCACAGCAACACATCTAATTAAAGCAAGGGTGGGCAATCGTTAAGGCATTGTTTTAAAATTATAAATCTACCAAGTTTTTTTTTAAGAAGTCAACATATTTTATGAGGCAGGCTGAGTGGCATGCTCACTTGTGCCTTCAGCAGCAGCTGTTAGACCAGGGACTTAACAGAACAGGGAGCGGGGAGGGTGAAAGGGGAAAAACTAATTCAAATGAAAGATAGTTCCAGTTATACACAATAGTCTCACCCGGGTTTCCAATGATTATTGAGACAGTCTGAGCCCCTCAGCCTGGTCTCTATTGATTACTGAGACAGTCTGAGCCCCTCAGCCTGGTCTCTATCGATTATTGGGACAGTCTGAGCCCCTCAGCCTGGTTGATATTGATTATTGGGACAGTCTGAGCCCCTCAGCCTGGTTGATATTGATTATTGGGACAGTCTGAGCCCCTCAGCCTGGTTGATATTGATTATTGAGAGAGTCTGAGCCCCTCAGCCTGGTTGATATTGATTATTGAGAGAGTCTGAGCCCCTCAGCCTGGTTGATATTGATTATTGGGACAGTCTGAGCCCCTCAGCCTGGTTGATATTGATTATTGGGACAGTCTGAGCCCCTCAGCCTGGTTGATATTGATTATTGGGACAGTCTGAGCCCCTCAGCCTGGTTGATATTGATTATTGAGAGAGTCTGAGCCCCTCAGCCTGGTTGTTACTGGTTATTGAGACAGTCTGAGCCCCTCAGCCTGGTTGATATTGGTTATTGAGACAGTCTGAGCCCCTCAGCCTGGTTGATATTGGTTATTGAGACAGTCTGAGCCCCTCACCTTGGTCACTGCTACCGTCGCCACCCGGAGATCGAGGAGACTGAAAGGAGTGACCCGCCGGAACCGGAAATATATACCTCACCTTCCGCCTGGACAACATAGTCCCTTCCCATCTCCCTCAACAACTCGCGCACACAATCCCATTTTAAAAACAAAAACAACTCTGATTTATCTTGAACGGAATAGTTTGAATAACAATCTGTCTTGAGTTGACCCTGGTGCCGTTCCGTATTAAACTTAACCTGGAAATCGGAAGAGGCGGAGCTGAGAAGCCGCTCGAGCTACGTGTTGTTCAGGCGCGGGGAGGGAGGGTAGGGGGGCGGGGCGTGACCGCTAAACCCGGAGGAGGCGGGGCGAGGGGAAACGGGACGGGACAACGGGCGGGGGGAGCTGATGGGGGGGCAGTGACGACACCTCTGAACCCAGCTGAGCGGGGAGAAATCGTGAGGGTCGTGACCTTTGCACCCCGCGGAGGGGGCGTGGCGAATGAAGGGACTTCCGGTTGAAAATGGCGCACTCCACACCGTTGTTGGCAGGTTGGAAATTTCAATCACTGCGGGTTTATTTTAAATGGAGAGACCCGGCCTCTGCTTTTTACAGATATATACTTAAACTGTTCGTACGCTGTTGATGCCGGAGGGATGGGTGAAAATGAAATCTCTGTTTCAATTAAGTATTTTTACAGACATTTTTCTACACATCAATATGGGGGATGGGGGGGAAGGTGCAGAGGGGCTGCAAGCACTGGGATTGAATCTTGACTGAGAGGCCCAGGGACTGCCTCTATCCATGATCACAGGCTTGTCACTGTTGCCAAGTGAGGGAACATCGTGCGGTGACTGAAACGTATAAAATTCTTATAGGGCTCGACAGGGTAGATGGAGGAAGGATGTTTCTCTTGGCTTGGGGGTGCCCAGACCCAGGGGACACAGTCTCAGAGTAACTGGTAGGCCATTCAGGACTGAGATGAGGAGCAATTTCTTCAATGAGGGTGGTGAATCTTTGGCACCCTCTACCCCAGAGGGCTTTTTGAAGGGCCAATGATTGAGTATGTTCAAGACAGAGATCGATAGATTTCTAGATGTTAAGTAAATCAAGGGTTATCGGGACAGTGCAGGAAAACGGCTTTGAAGTTGGAGATAAGTCATGATTTAATTGAATGGTGGAGCAGGCTCGAGGGCTCGAATGGCCTACTCCTGCTCCTATTTTCCTATGATTGACATTAGTGAGGATGGGGGACATCACATTTGGATGCCTAAAGTTTGGATGGAAGTTTGCTTTATTTCGAGAGATGGGGTGAGAAATAAGCTGCTGAGTTTGCCAAGTTGAAAGTAAAGCAGACAATCAGAAGGATTGTGAAATAATACAACAATGCGATGGACTCTTAAATGCCTTCTATACATGGGCAATTAGGGATGGGCAATAAATGCTGGTCTAGAAAGTGATGCCCACATCCCAAGAATGAATACATGAAAAAGAAAGGAAAAGAAATGCTGGAAATACTCACCAGATCATTCTGCATCTGTAGAGGGAGGTAGACAGTTATTGTTTCAAGTCATCAGCCTTTCATCTGAAAGAGGAATTGTGTCTTGGGTTCTTTTTTTTTCCTGTTTGTTTCTGATGAGAGTGAATTGCAATATTTTAATTCTTTCAGATCACCAGACAGAATAGTAGATAAATGAGGCTTTGGGTTCTTGTTTACATTTTAATAATTCCTGAGCAAGTCAATCCTAAATTGAATAAACGTTAATCCCAATTGATAGATGATCCCAGCAAAACTGTTTGTTCAGAATACGTTAAACTTTGAAAATTGGAATAAACTGCAGAGGGCGTACAGAGTACATGTACTGAGGCAAGATGCAGTGTAACCCAGAAATAAATAGATGTTCCTGATCTATATTTAGCACACAGATGACAATAGCAGGTCTACACTGACTGTGGTGAAAAGCATTTGGACCATCACAGTCTAACTCTGGAACTTAACTCTTGTCACCCTGCTACTTCTCTCCCACTTTTAAATACTGCTTAAAATGTGCCTTTATGCTTCGGATCATCTCTTGGAATTCCTCTAATACTTATCTACTCTTCCCATATGAGGTTCCTTGGGCTGTTTATGCTATGTAAGTGTGAGTTGTTACCTTTGTCAAAATAGCTTAGTGTAGGCTTCCTCGTTCTTTGGGACGTAGTTCTTTTTACCTTAGGCACATAGAGAAAAGGCTTCCTGACTCCCAAGCTAATAAATCACAATATTAATTACTTTTCAAAAATGAGTGTAAAACATTTAGAGTGGTGTGATTTACATCCAAAGTAGTTAAGCCATGAATGTTACAGATGTATTTGGAGGAAGTGACAATTGTAATTGTTTATAAGATAACATTTTGTGCATTACTTTCTTTAAAGTTAACAAAAGGTTTGTAGAAATGTGATTTGTCGTACATCTTAAGTTTCAAAATACTTTGCACGTAATGAATTATTTTCTGATGATTACATATCAAAAAAAGAAAAAAATTACACTATCAAAATAAAGGGATATTTTACATCTATTTTTAAGGAGGCAAATTATCCAGAAGTAGTTTACAATCATGTACAATTTATTCTGGTGAAGGGGCTGCATAGACATTAACTGCTTCTGTGGAACACTTGAACCCATAGTTAAACAGTAGCTGTGCTCAATCTTGGCAGAAGTTTCAAGCATTTGACCAGTCCAAGTTTCTTTGGCCCATTATAATTCTTTTGTAGGAGAAAGCCATATTTTGGGGGAAAAAAGCACATGTCCCCATGGTATATAGGAGGCAAAAATAATGCCCTCTGCAAAGATCTGCCTGTCCTAGATGCAACATGATTGATATTGAGCAACATTAGAGAGAATTCTTTATACTCTTGAGATAGGAAGCTCATAATACTGCTTCCTTTAAAACAGAAAATTAAGTTTAACAACTTTTTTGTTTGTCTCTGTTAACTTTTTATTCATTGGATGTTTGCAGATGACCTCATTAATAGAAACTGAGTGGTAGGAACTGCACGGTTAGACAGTTCAGTGACTCTCAGCGAATTACTTCATTGTTACTGAAAGTAATCCAGGTTCTGTTCACTATTGCACTTCGTGACTTCTTCAAGTTGGTTGTTCCAATGATGTACTGAATAAACAAAAATGAAACAGCAAAAGTAGATTTGACTATTCCAAAGCTCTCCTAGCCAACCTCTCATTTTTCACCCTCTGTGAATTTGAGCTTGTCCAAAATTCCGCTGCCCATATCCTAACTTGCACAAAGTCCCATTTATCCAATACCCCTTTAGGTACTCACCTATATTGGCTTTCGGTTTGGCAACAATTCTCATACTTGTTTCCGAATCTCTCCATGGCCTTGCCTCTCTTTCCTCTTTTAAGACACTCCTTAAAACCTATTTCTGTGACCAAACGTTTGGCCACTTTACCCAATTCAGTGTCAAATTTTGTTTAACAATCATTCCCGCGAAGCACCTTGGGACATTTTACTACAATATAGGCACAATATAAATACAAGTTGCTATTGAAAAGACGCTCAAGTTTCATCACAATTCTTTGTGATTTTTTTTAACAACGAAGATGTTATTTAAAACAAAGTAGTGGGTTTTGGAAATGCAGTGGATACAATGTACATTGAGTTTCAGAATGCCTTTATGAAGTTACCACACAAGACTTGAAGCGAATTAGGAATAGAGTAGCAAAGTGGATTAAAAACTGTTCCGAAGGGAAAAATGGCGGGTTGGAATTTAGGTCGATTTCTCAAAGTAGTTGGAAATGAGTAGCTGTGTCCTTGGTTGTGATTGCACTATAGTGTGTAACCAGCCATTCAGAGGTTTTATCATACACTGTATTCCTAAAGCATGAGAGGCTTACTCTACATTCATCTCAAACTTTTTTTCCCTAATCTGTACGGTTTCTGTTTCCAATTTTGCTTTTCTCCTTTCCAGAGGGCACGAACCCATTGTGGAGTATCTTTCCATGGATGTTGGTAGCCCTGAAATATTTAACCTAAGTTTCCAATAGTTATGCAATAGCCTAGAGATTGAACTTTAGGGAGCATTATAAATCATTAGGTTGTTTCCTGGAAGGAGTGGATTGTCCTATGAGGAACGATTGAGGAGAATGGGCCTATATTCTGTGGACTTCAGAAGAATGAGAGGTGACCTCATTGAAATGTATGACATTCTTAGAGGGCTGGACAATCAGAGGCTGCTTTCCCTGGCTGGACCATCTAGAAGTACAGGTTAGAGTCACAGGATAAAGGGGCAGCAATTTAAGATTGAGATGAGGAGAAATTTCTTCATTCACAGGGTTGTGAATCTTTGGAATTCACTATTCCAGAGGGTTGTGGATGCTCAGTGGTGAGTATGTTGAGATTGATAGATTCTTGGACACGAAGGAAATCAAAAGATTTGGGGATAAGCTGAAGTGTAGAGTTGAGGTAGATGACCAACCATGATCTTATTGATTGGTGGAGCAGGCTCGAGGGGCCGCATGGTCCACTCTTGCCCTTGTTTGGTTGTGAGATTAC
Source organism: Carcharodon carcharias (assembly GCF_017639515.1). NCBI lineage: Eukaryota > Metazoa > Chordata > Chondrichthyes > Lamniformes > Lamnidae > Carcharodon > Carcharodon carcharias. The sequence continues at coordinate 19,125,236 of NC_054468.1, read as the reverse complement.
TTTATTTGAAAAGGCCTCTTTTTACGGGTAAAAGCTCTCAGATGTCGTTGGAGAAATTCTCATTTTATCTCCTTTGCACATTTCCCTAGAGATCCAGCATTTTAGGTTGATGTTTGAGGAGAGCCACTTAGTCAGAGATTTCACTGAACAGATCTTGGAGCAGGGGGAAGAAGGAGGCAACATTCTTTGCATTTCTGAGTGCTGATGAAGCTCAGAAATCAGTGCTGATGCTTCCTGTACATGTTGCAGTGAGTGACAGCTTCAGAGCGGTATCCCAGAATTAAAAAGTGGACTGTGTCATCGGAACCCATAATGACTGAGCCACAACTGTAACAAGCTGAACAGCTTTACAGCGCTGTTCTACTCTGAAATGTTGGATTACCACTAGACTACGAGGAATCACCGAGGAGAGGAGAACGTTCAACAGGGGTCAAAGGATTTAAGAGTGAAACTTCTTTATAGTGAAGGGTATGGATTTGATATCTGGGCCACTAGATTGTATACATGTCTCTGAACAAACATTTCTCAGAATTAGCTTAGCAAAATACAAATGGTGAAAAGTAGGGATGGGGGAAAGGAGGTTAGTGAGGGTTGATTTACTCCTTTGAATATTATTCTGTTTGGTTTTTGATTGGTAGAGAGTGCCATTTTTTAAACGTACAACTCCACATTTATTTGAAGTGCTGTAACCTGCAAGGCCACGGACCAGATGCTGGAAAGTGGGATTAAAATGAGTGGCTAGTTTTTTTTCTTTTTATGGCCAGCACAGACATGATGGGCTGAATAGCCTCTTTCTGCACCATAACTTGTCTATGGTTCCATTTTTGCTTTGAAACCAGCTAACTTACCAGGAATTGCAGTATTCTGAAGAGGAAAAGTTGAAATAAATATGTTTCACAGCTGGAATGACCTAGTGCTGTCCTGAATCTCCCAATAAATGAATCTGATATTGATAAATGTTGTACAATCCTCAGCTTGCTAATGATCTTTTGACCAAACATACATTATCACTAGACTTGAATCCATATTGAATGCCAGTTTCACTTTTGCAATAGTTAAACTGTAATTTTACAAACTGAGTATGAAATAGTTTTACAATGGATTTTTTTGATTGTGTGTTACAGTTCGAGGCTCCGAAGGAATTTATATGCTCAATGGCCCTCCAACTTATACAGAAAATACCTCTTTCACAAGGTATTTTATATTGCATTTTTATCACAGTTGTGAATCTTTCATTGATTGTGGCACAATATCTTGATGAAAATTATAGCAAGAAAATTACTTTAGTGTCAGCTGTGGTTGAGTTGGTAGCAACCTCGCATCTGAGTCAGAAGATTGTGGGTTCAAGCCCCACTCCAAGGGCTTGAGCACAAACGCCAGAGCTGAGGGATGGCTGCACCATCTTTAAACTGAGCCCCCATCTGCCCTCTCGGTTCCCATGGCACTATTTTGGAGAAGAGCAGAGGAGTTCTCCCCAGTGTACTGCCCAATATTTACCTCTCAATCAACATCACAAAAACAGATTACCAGGTCGGGATTATCGCATTCTTTTTGTGGGAGCTTGCTGCCCACAAATTGGCTGCTCTATTTCCTACATTACGACAGTGATGACACTTTAAAGGTACTTCACTGGCTGTAAAACAGTTTGGGACATCCTGTGGGCATGAAAAGTATATGTAAATACAAAACAAAAACAAAAACTGCTGGAAAAACTCAATAGGTCTGACAGCATCTGTGGAGAGAAAGACAGAGTTAATGTTTCGAGTCTGTTTGACTCTTCTTCCCTAAGGACTCGAAACGTTAACTCTGTCTTTCTCGCCACAGATGCTGTCAGACCTGCTGAGTTTTCCCAGGAGTTTTTGTTTTTGCTTTGGATTTCCAGCATCTGCAGCATTTTGCTTTTATCTATATGTAAATGCAAGTCTGCCTGTCTATCTTTTGAAGTTGAAACTTTGCCCAGTGGTACAGCCAGCGAACATAGCATCATGCTTTAGCATGAATAACAGGATATGGGGAATTATAACTGCAGCCCCAAGGCACAAATTCCCAATATTGATGGGGACAGGGATCAGTGCCAAGAGCAGAAGCCTGGCGTTTCTGTCTAAGCAGGAAGATTCAGAGTTTGATTTGGTCTGCACCACTCTTTCTGATCTTTTTAGCCCAGTTATAGTATGGCAATGACAGAGGCCCACTGGTGAAAAGATAGAATGGCGAGACACTTAAAACGCAGCCAGATTGGAAAAGGTGACTGACAGGAGGAGGTGGAGAATGGTAATCAACCAGCGTTGTGGCTACCCCAAGTAAATGGGCAAAGCAAAAAAAAGAAAAATGACAGAGGTCCAGAAATAGACCATGTCTCTCTCTGCCCCTTCAGGCAGAAAATGATGGACTCTGTGGAAAGTCATCCTTCACAAAAAATGAATGCTTTTTAATCATGAGAGAGCCAGAATTAAATTAAGTTCAAAGAGCCAATTGTATTGATTGCTTATCAGTTTACCCACAGCATATCACACATCTGGATAATACTTCATTTGATTTCCTATTTTTTAAATATGTCTGAGTTGTTTCTCTGGAGGAGGAGCCTGGAAGAATATTTTCAATGCATCTCGTTTTGAATTCTCCTGGTAATTGTTTTCTTTCTTTTTTTGTATTTTGCAGAGATGACAGGAGAAATTGCAAAGGCTTCACTTTCAGCAAAGATGGTTCTTTGTTTGCTTGGTGCAATGGGGAAAAGTCAGTAGCGACCTTCAATTTCTAGCCACAGAGCCTTCTATTTGTAAAATCAATCTCGTACTTTAAGTTTCCTTCTTTAATCATGTTCCAGTCACACCAAAAAAATTCAGACTACTGTGGAGCCTTATGCTGCTTAAAAGTTTAAGTTTTTGAGGTAGCGTTTTAAAGGTGTTGTGGCGATGTATGAATGAACAGAAGAACATGAGAAGGCGAAGCCCTGACAGACAAGATAACACTAGATGAATAAGCATACTACTCCACCTGCATGTATCACTATTACATTTGTATGTTTCAACATGATGTAAACATCTACAATGTGTGGCACGGTGGCGCAGTGGTTAGCATTGCTGCCTCACAGCAACAGGGACCCGGGTTCAATTCTGACCTCGCGTGCGTGTCTGTGTGGAGTTTGCACGTTTTCCCTGTGCCTGCATGGGTTTCCGCTGGGTGCTCCAGTTTCCTTCCACCGTCCAAAGACATGCTGGTTAGGTAGATTGGCTACAGTTAAATTAGTGTGCACGCATGCGTGCTGTGATGGACTGGCGTCCTGTCCTGGGTGTACCCCGCCTAGCACCCATTGCCTGTTGGGATAGGCTCCGACTCCCTGCGACTCTGAATTGGATAAAGTGAGTGAGTAAACACCTACTAAACCAGTTAGCCAAGCCTTTTCCTTTTGCAATACCATGTTATATTGATCACTGTGTAACCAATCTTTGTTTGAATAGTTTCTTCTCTTTTTCTCCAGTGTAAATATCGTGGGCACCCTAGACGGTCGGTTATTGCACTCTCTTGACCTACCTAGAGTGGCTTTGCTGGCATTTTCTCCTCAAAGCCACATCTTGGCGACATGGCAACCTTATATGAGTGAGTAATTCGATTTACAGTAAGTCTGTGTTTGGTACTTTGTTGTAATTACACCAACTAGCTTTCGCGTGACTGCCTGAAGGGAGGTGGGGTGGGTTGGCATTTATCTTTTGGTTCAGGGAAAGTGTCAAAGCAGCAGTTTTTATTTTATTTCGATGCTGTCTTCCTTCATCAGAATGGTAGAATGTGACTGCCCCATGAGGTGAATGCCTGTTGGGGAGGAACTGCTGCCACCAAGTGAGAACAGGCAGCCAGAGAACAAGCACCCTTGGCCACGGTTATCCAAACTTTTTGTTGTCATTGGCCACAAGTGCAAACCATGGAGGCTTGAGAACCATATATAAAGTTTAAACCCATGTTCCAGTTAAAGTGCGCATGTCTCAAGTTGGTAGGAGTTCAGACTTAAGATTTATCCAGCAATGAGGCAACAGTGTTTAAAACAGCCCAGTCCAGCCATCAAAGCCCACAAAGCACAGAACAGGATTAGGCTCAGCTATGGTGATGCCTGCAATTGAAAAATCTGCCAGCACTCCCTCTCAAAGTTCACAAATGATTATAATGGCCAGTTGAGTAAGGTACTGTGGAGTATATGCTAGCTGAGGAACTATACTCAACCACAAGGAATCAGTTCCTTGAAGAGAGAGAGATCATTAGCAAGAAAATGTGTCTAAAGTAGCTGTTTTGGCTTTTCATAACATGAAGTATGAAAACATCACACCTGAATCAACATGTAACAAATATTTTTAAGTGCAAACCTTAAAAATTAATCAGTGATATTTTCGAAGTCTTGTCAAAATGAAATGTATATGGCAAAGTGGCAGCTTGTTTATTGCATGTACAGTACAGACTCTATCTGATTGTGAAAGCCTGTGTCCCTGAGCATTTCCAAGGTCATTTAATAGCAAAACAAACATTTATTGTAATTATTCACTTTGGAGCTGGTAAAGCTTACAGCTTTGATGTTTTATGCAAGTAGCAATGTTTGCAGCAAGGTGATTATTTCTTGTTATTTTAGATCTACTTTGTAGCCTGGTTGATTGTAGATTGTGCAATTTTATTCCTGTTATTTATTGCTTGTAGCTTTTGATAGAAATGTGATGAAAATGTAAATGGCATTAGGGCGCCCCTAAATCATTAATTATTCTTGAATGTGGAGATGGTTGCGTAGTGGTAATGTTACTGAACTAGTAATCCAGAACCCAGGCTAATGCCCTGGGGACAAGGGTTCACATTCCCTCATGGCAGCTGGTGAAATTTAATTTCAATTAGTAAATTGGGATATAAAGCTAGTCTCTGTAATGATGACCGTATCATCGATTGTTGTAAAAACCCATCAGATTTACTAACGTCCTTTAGGGAAGGAAATCTGCCATCCTTACCTGGTCTGGCCTGCATGTGATTCCAGACCCACAGCAATGTTGGTGACCCTGACCTGGCCTCTGAAATGGCTTAGCAAGCCACTCAGTTCAAGGACATTTAGGAATGATCAACAAATGCTGGCCTTGCCAATTCTGAGTCGGATAGTGGAGGCGATAACCTGGAATAAGTTAAAAATTGAGGGGAGTGGGAAATGGGGAAGCATAGATTGCACATTCTTTCTGGGTAGATGAACTTTGGAGGAATGACATGGCATTTCTTGACATCAAGGCCACGTTTGACCGAGTGTGGCATCGAGCCTTAGCAAAACTGGAGTCAATGAGAATCGGGGGGGGAAACTCTTTGCTGGTTGGAGTCATACTTAGCACAAAGGAAGGTGCTTGTGGTTGTTTAAGGTCAATCATCGCAGCTCCAGGTTTCTCAAGGTACTATCCTGGGCCCAACCATCTTCAGCTGCTTCATCAATGACCTTCCTTCCATCGTAAGGTCAGAAGTGGGGATGTTCGCTGATAATTGCACAATGTTCGGCACCATTCGCAACTCCTCATACTGAAGCAGTCCATGTCTGTATGCAGAAAGACCTGGAAAACACTCAGGCTTGGGCTGATAAGTGGCAAGTAACATTCGTGTTACACAAGTGCCAGGCAATGACCATCTCCAACGAGAGAAGCCAATCATCCTCCCTTAACATTCAATGGCATTATCATCACTGAATTCCACCACTATCAACATCCTAGGGCTTACCATTGACCAGAAACTGAACTGGACCAGCCCTATAAATACCATAGCTATAAAAGCAGGTCAGAGGTTGGAAAGCTTGTGGCAAGTACCTCATCACCTGACTCCCCAAAGCCTGTCCACCATCTACAAGGCACAAGTCAGGGGTGTGATGGAATACTTCCCATTTGTCTGGATGAGTGCACCTCCACCAACGCTCAAGAAGCTTGACACCATCCAGGACAAAGCAGCCCACTTGATTGGCACCCCACGTTGGCATCACCTTCAACATCCACTCCCTCCACCAGCAACACACAGAGGCAGCAATGTGTACCATCCACAAAATTCTCATCAGGGCTCCTTCGACAGCACCTTCCAAACCCACGATCACTACCATCTAGAAGGATATGGGCAGTCGATAGATGGGAACACAGCCACCTGGAAGTTCCCCTCCAAGTCACTCACCATCCTGACTGGGAAATATATCGCCGTTTCTTCAGTGTTGCCGGGTCAAAATCCTGGAACTTCCTCCCTAACAGCACTGTGGGTGTACCTATACCACATGGACTGCAGCGATTCAAGAAGGCAGCTCACCACCACTTTCTTAAGGGCAATTAGGGATGGGCAATAAAAATGCTGGCCTGACCAGTGAGGCCTACAGTCCCGTGAAAGGATTAAAAAAATCTCCCAAGCCTCTCTTGCCATATTGCATCCATTTGAACATGAAAAGACCCTAACAGCATCATGTACAGACAAAGAATATTAAAATATGATTTCCCACAAAAGGCTATTTGTACACAATTAATTAATTTGAGTGCCAGAATTTTAATCTGCAGTCCTGTTCCACTATCCTGCATAATTCTTTGGCCTAATGTAATTTCCATGTGTTTGCTGAATGTCTTTTCTGAATCTCCTTTCTCCCGCTTATCGCTATTTCTCATACCCCAATTCTGCTGCTATTATACCCTCACACTAGCCTGTTTCATTAAGCCTTTGCTCCTGATGAGTTGTTACAGAATGCTGTTAATGGAAGGCCTAAGGCAAGCTCTCTGGTGCTATGAAATTAGCCTTGCTTGTCTGGTCCAGCCTTCCACTTTCTGTAAACTTGGGGTCATCCAAAACTTTGCTGCCTGTGTCCTTACTCATGCCTACATTGGCTCCTGGTCAGACAATATTTCAATTATAAAATTCTCATACTTGTTTTCCAATCGCGCCTTGGCCTCGCCACTCCCTATTATTGTAAGCTCTCCAGCCCCATTACCCTCTGAGATATCTGTGCTCCCCTAACTCTGGCCTCTTGAACATCCCCGATTTTAATTGCTCTACCATTGGTGGCCATACCTTCAGCTGCCTGGGCTCTATGCTCTGAAATTCCCTCCCTAAACCTCTCTGCCTCTCTTTCCTCCTTTAAGATGCTCCTTAGACACCCCGCCCTCTTGACGAAGCTTTTGATCATCTGCTATAGCATTCCCTTACATGGCTTGGTGTCAGATTCTGTTTGATAATATCCTATGAAGCGTCTTGGGACATTTTACCATATTAAAGGTGCTATATAAATACAGGCTGTTGTGTGCAAGTATAATCATGGCAGGTAATTATTACTGATGCACCAGGTATAATCATGAATAATTTACTCTATTGCTCTGCCCAAGTTGGGCCTGCATTTGGCCTCATTACTGGCGTGAGGACCATCCACAGATGGGGTCAGTGCTTCTTAAAAAGTGAACATTGACTGGTACACAAACAGATTTATCCATCTCCGGTTTTGCTCTTACCCCTGTGCTTTTACCAGGAATCCTCAGTATAAAGGTTGAGGGATTTAAATTTTAGTCAGCCTATTGAAAGTCTAATGACTTAGCATTTGAGAACCCCACCTGTTCTTTAAGATGTGCTGTGAAACCATATTGATTCTCCAAACTTCTATAATTAATTCAATAATTTTTGTAAAACAGTGGAAATCTGCAGAGAACTTGGTGATATTGAGTACCATCTGAAGGCCAATTCTCCTGTGACTAATTTTCTCATCAGTAACATTTGAGTTTTATTCCCTTTTTCTCCTCATTATATCAATGCAAGTGGCTACTATACTGGCCTTGCAATTAAACTGAAAACAAGCATTTTATTCATCCATTCATGTGAAGTATATTGTGGCAGGCCATTCATGGGTTGATCAAAGTAGTGCTGGTGACTATTTCCATTACGCTAAACTGAAACCCTGAAAATGCCTTTTCCTTTTCTTGAGATAGAAAAATAAGACCATAAGATCGTAAGACATAGGAGCAGAAATTAGGCCATTCAGCCCATCGAGTCTGCTCTGCCATTCAGTCGTGGCTGAAAAGTTTCTCAACCCCATTCTCCCGCCTTCTGGATGAAAGGCCAAGAGCTCTATGTGTATGACATAACCATAGTTGTAAAGAGGCCCATTTATCTTATTTCACTTATTTATGTATGTATTAAATTTTAAGAACAGTGAAAAGCTATTTGGACCCAAATAAACCTGGAAGTGGGGAAGGGTGTTGACACCACCATCTTCCCATATATCCCCATTCTTTCTGTCTCGTGAACTACATCCAATTTACTGCTAGTAGTGGTAGACTCATCATTGTTCGAGTATGTCCAATCTGTAAGTGATTTCAAGGGTTGCACTTTTTATAGCTAAACCTCTGCTAAGAAAGTTGATTCTAGTGGAGGAAGGGTGTATTCTCCTGCTCCCCATTTTCTCAGCTGCTTTCACATGATCCTCGGAGTGAGGAGGTTCTGAGATGTCTGGATAGCTTAACAGCTGCAGTGGATGACTGGTATAGGTACAGGATGTTTCTCTGCTTTCGCCCTTTGCTGCAGTCCGCCGAGGGTTGCTAATCATGGCCTGTGCCATGAAATCACTATGGGCCAAGGCAAGGAGGAAGGCCCCAAGAACTACCTCGGTGAGTATGGGGATTGAACGTGTGGTGTTGGCATTTTTCAGCACCACATTCTTAGCCAAGTCCCGTGGAACATTGTCCATTTGAGAACTGAGAAAACAATACCTGGTGGGGAAGATGCTTTTCAACCATTTGGACAGTGTCCAGTCCATCAACATCGATTTTTGCAGGAGTTTTCCCTGATGCTTGTGGAGCTGGCTTCAGGAAGGATACTAGCATTTGTTCAAGGCCCTCCCATTGAATCTGGAGGATGCAGCAGAGGCATTTTGCTGATGGAATTTCTCTAGGGCTCTTATGTGCCACTGATATGCCAGGTCTCTCTGCTGTGTAGGAGTGTGCTGACGCCAGCTCCTCTGTACACTAGGTCTTTTGTTGACTTGCGGAGGTCTTTGTTGTCAAACACTGCTATAATTTGTAGAAGGCTGAGCTGGCGCAGTTGATCTGGTGTTGGATCTCCTCGTCAATGGTGGCCTTTTGAGAGAGACGGTTGTCAAGGTATGGGAAGTGCTCAACGTATTCCGGAAAACACAGAGAAAAAGCTTCAAGGACACTCCAACTCTTTGAAGCGTAGCAGCATTGACATTAATGACTGGGAGGAGATTGCTACCAATCACTCAAAATAGTAACAACTTGCCCATCAAATTGTATCACGCTTTGAGTTACAACGTCTTAATGTTGAAGCAGAGCAGCAGCAGCGAAGGAAATAAAAATAAATGAAGCAAGTCCTGCATTCCAGATCCCACCATCTTGTCTCATGTGCTCCAAGTTCTATGGTTCGAGAATTGGCCTGTTCATTCACTTGAAGACTCATGGCAGAAACTCACAACCCTGATTAGACATCATCCTCGAATCAAGGGACAGCCAACAATGACGTTGACTTGGCCAGCTGAGCTAACTAGCCTCCAAATTTATTAGACTGATACCAGAGATGAGGGAGTTCAGTTATTTGCAGGGACTGGAGATGGTTCTCCTCAGAGAAGAGGAGGTATGGGGAGATTAGATAAAGCTGTTCGAAACCATGAAGGGTTTCGATACAGTAAGTAAGGAGAAACTTTTCCAGTGGCAAAAAGTAACCAGAGGAGACAGATTTAACGTGTTTGGCAAGAGAACCAGAGGTGAGATGATGATTTTTTCTTTACACAGTGACTTACAATGACCTAGAATGCAGTTCCTGAAAAGGTGAGGCCGGGGGGGCGGCGAGCAAGAAATGGTGGAGAGTTATATTTGATCGTAACTTTACAAAGGGATTTGGATAAATACTTGAAGAGGAGTAAATCTGCAGGGATATGGGGAAAGAACAGGGGAGTGGGCTTAATTGGATAGCTTTTACAAGAGCTAGCAACCTCCTGTGTTGTAGCATTCTATGATTCTAATAGACGTAGAAAATAGGAGCAAGAATTGGTCATCCAGGCCTTTGAGCCTGCTCCGCCATTCAGTATGATCATGGCTGATCCTCTATCTCAACGCCATACTCCCGCTCTCCCCCCATACCCATTGCTGCCTTTAGAGTCTAAAAATCTATTTCCCTTCTTCAATATATTCAGTGATTTGGCCTCCACAGCCTTCTGTGGCAGAAACTTCCATAGGTTCACCACCCTCTGAGTGAAGAAGTTTCTCCCATCTCAGTCCTAAATGGCCTACCCCGTATCCTGAGACTGTGACTCTTTGTTTTAGACCAACCAACCCCCCCCCCCCCCCCCCCCCCCCCCCCCCCCGCCCAGCCACAGCCAGAGGAAACATTGTCCCTGCATCCTGTCTGTCAAGCCCTGTCAGAATTTTATACATTTCAATGAGATCCCCTCTCATTCTTCTAAACTCCAGTGAATACAGGCCTAGTTGTCCAATCTCTTCTCACATGACAATCCTGCTATCCCAGGAATCAGTCTCGTGAACCTTCGCTGCACTCCCTCTATGGTAAGTACATACTTTCTTAGATAGGGAGATCAAAACTGCACTCAATACTCCGGGTGTGGTCTCAGCAAGGCCCTGTACAGTTGCAGTAAGACGTCCTTGCTCCTGTACTCAAGTCCTCTCGCAATGAAGGTCAACATACCATTTGCCTTCTTAACTGCTTGCTGCACCTGCATGCTTGCTTTCAGTGATTGGTGTACAAGGACACCAGGTCCCTTTGTACATCAACATTTCCCAATATATCACCATTTAAATAATACTCTTGTCATTCTGTTTTTCCTACCAAAGTGGATAACTTCACACTTAACCACGTTATACTGCATCTGCCATATATTTGGCCACTCACTCAACTTGTCTAAATTACCTGGGAGCCTCTTAACATCCTCTTTGCTACTCGTATTCTCACCAAGTTTCATGGCGTCAGCAAACTTGGAAACATTACAATGAAAGCAAAATACAGTGGATGCTAGAAATCTGAAACAAAAACAGAAAATGCTGGAAAAACTCAGCAGGCCTGACAGCATCTGTGGCGAGAGAAGCAGAGTTGACGTTTTGAGCCCATATGACCCTTCTTCAGAGCTACAGATAAGTAGAAATATCCACTATTTTTATTTTTATTTTCATTCATTTATTCATTGTTTTATCCCCCTGTTTTATCCCCCCCATCTTATCCCATTTTCTATCCCTTTTTTCCCTCCCACCACTGCCATCTCCCCCCACTCCACTCCCACAAGGGCCATCTGTTGCTTGTTCATGTTGCTCTTTTCAGAGTGTGCACCCTTGCTCTGCTATTATCACATTCTGCTTTCTTATCTTTGCCACTATCAGCACCTTTTTTAGCCCTTACCACTACCATTAACACTCCATTTGTCCTTTTGTTCATGGCATTTTTGTCAATCTCTCTTTTGCCCCCACCTATCGCTGGCCTTTTATCCAGCTTCACCTGCTCCACCCCCTTTAACAGTATAAATTTCATCACATTTCTACCTCTCTGTAGCTCTGATGAGGGGTCATACGGACTCGAAACAACAACTCTGTTTCTCTCCACAGATGCTGTCAGACCTGAGTTTTTCCAGCATTTTCTGTTTTTGTTTGAAAACATTACATTTGGTTTCCTCATCCAAATCATTGATATATATTGTGAATAGCTGGGGCCCAAGCACTGATCCCTGCAGTGCCCCACGAGTCACTGCCTGCCACTCCAAAAAATAGGCCCATTTATTCCTGCTGTTTCCTGTCTACTAACCAATTCAGAATCCATACCAATATATTACCCCCAATCTCATGTGCTTTAATTTTGCACACTAACTTCTTTTATGTGGGACTTAATGAAAAGCTTTCTGAAAATCCAAATGCACTACATCCACAGGTTCTCCCTTATCTATTCTGCTAGTTACATCCTCAGAGAAACTTCAGTAGGTTTATCAAACATGATTTCCCTATCATAAACCCATGTTGACTTTGTCTAGTCCCATTGATGTTTTCTAAGTGTGCTGTTATCATATCCTTTATAATAGACTCTAGCATTTTCACTACTACTGATGTTAGTCTAACCTGTCTGTGATTCGCTGTTTTCTCCCTCCCTCCTTTTTTAAATAGTAGGGTTACATTTGCCACCCTCCAATCTGCTGGGACTGTTCCAGACTAAGTGAATTAGGAAGTAACAGGCAGGTGACACCAAACCTGGGGCAACGGGTAAGGCCATTTACTTTCTGGAGTCCCTGGGAAATAAAGAATTAAAGGAGGAGTTGCATAGATAAATAATGAGGTGGTAGTTTTCTATTGGTAAATTGCTGCTGTGTGACCATTTTAATCTTGCTGATAAACAGCGTGAAAAATAGCTAAACCATTAAGAAAATATTTTCCCCATTAGTGCAAAGATTTAAACGGATTTTGTGAAGATTTCTTAAGCGCAGAGCTTTGATTGAAACCGTGGGAATCCCACTTCAGTCATTTAAAACTCCATGACTGCAGATTTCCACCAATTTGTACTCATGTTTGGTTGTATTGTATTTCAAGTGTAGACAGGGTAAATAAATAACACCATAAGACATGAGAGCAGAAATTAGGCCATTCAGCCCATCGAGTCTGCTCCGCCATTCAATCATGGCTCATAAGTTTCTCAACCCCATTCTCCCACCTTCTCCCCATAACCTTTGATCCCTTTACCAATCAAGAACCTATCTATCTCGGTCTTAAATACTCTCAATGACCTGGCCTCCACAGCCTTCTGTGGCAATGAATTCCATAGATTCACCATTCTCTGGCTAAAGAAGTTTCTCCTCTTCTCTATTCTAAAAAGTCTTCCCTTTACTCTGAGGCTGTGCCCTCGGGTCCTAGTGTCTTCTACTAATGGAAACATCTTCCCCACGTCCACTCTATCCAGGGCTTTCAGTATTCTGTAAGTTTCAATCAGATGCCCCCTCATCCTTCTAAACTCCATCGAGTATAGACCCAGAGTCCTCAAACGTTCCTCCTTTGTTAAGCCTTTCATTCCTGGGATCGTTCTCATGAACCTCCTCTGGACCCTCTCCAGGGCCAGCACATCCTTCCTGAGATACGGGGCCCAAAATTGCTCACAATATTCTAAATGTGGTCTGACCAGAGCCTTATAAAGCCTCAGCAGCACATCCCTGCTTTTATATTCTAGTCCTCTCGAAATAAATGCCAACATTGCATTTGCCTTCCTAACTACCGACTCAACCTGCAAGTTAACCTTAAGAGAATCCTGGACTAGGACTCCCAAGTCCCTTTGCACTCCAGATTTCTGAATTCTCTCCCCATTTAGAAAATAGTCTATGCCTCTATTCTTCCTACCAAAGTGCATGACCTCACACTTACCCACGTTGTATTCCATCTGCCACTTCTTTCTTTAAAGTGTCATGATAGATTATTTATAGATTATTCCATTTATTCAGTGTTATTCTAAAAGGCTAAACAAAATCTGTGTATATGTATATTATTACTTGTTTAACAACTTAGTTCTTAAATATATTAACTTAATGTTTCTTTGTACAGTATTTTTTTGCCCCATCCTTAGGCAAAGTAGTAAATTTATCTCAAGGCACTTATAAGAATAAGTTATATTTTGGAGTGTAAGTATCACTCAGGAAAACAGTCAGTATGTTTTCCCAGCTATGCTGTTCCCCAGCAGCACAGTAAAATATCTACAATTTGCAAACAGTTCAATATTGGAATGTTTTCCAAGACTTTTACAACATAAGCATTGCTGTGTGTTTACTTGGGTCACATGATAGCTGTGCCAGCATTTTGTAAGAGAATATTCTACCTCAGCTCTGCAGAAGTGAAATTTAAAGCTTTTACGTTGCTATGAGATCTGTTATATAAGCTTTATGAATGTATAACTTGCTTCTTACTTTCTCAGTGGCAATAAAAGTGCAGTAAAGCTATACAAGGACAATACAAGAACTGGGAGATTATTCTGATCAGGTTAAACTATACAAGACAGAGTTCTTTTCTCTAGAAACAAGAAGGCTGAGGGGAGACCTAATTAAAATTTGATGAGATAATATGGAGAAGATGTTTTCGCTTTTGAGGGATACCAAAACTAGGGGGCCATAAGTATAAGATAGATAGTCACTAATAAACAGTACAAGCGAAACTACTTACCAAACAGTGGTAAGAATGCAGAACTCAACACTACAGGGAGTAGTTGAGTCAAATAGCACTGATGCATTTAAGGGACAGCTAGATAAACATATGGGAGAGGAAGGAATGGAAGAATCTGTTGAGAGGGCAAAATGAGCCAGTGTGGAGCACAAATGCTGGCATGGAGCAGTTGGGCCAAATGACCAATTTCTTCTCTCTAAACTCTATGTAATTCTTAAACCAAATCACTACAAATCACTATCGGCATACAACTTCTTACAGCTAAAGTATGTAAAAACACAAGAAGGTGTAATTTATAAATGTGCTTTTGCAGCTGTTTTTCATTGCAGTTACAATCAATTCAGACATCAGCGACTTTGTTTGTTTTCCTGACATGGCGTGTGTCAATTTGACTTTGCCATAAAAAGCTCAGGTCATCTCAGTTTACTAGCAATCGACGCATTGATCAAGAACTTCCTGCAGTGTTAAGTGAAGGGGAGTTCACAAGTATAAAAAATAACTTGTAAATTTCTGTTTGCATATAAACATGGTATGAATACAGCTTTCAAAGCACAGGGAGCGCCCAAGATCCACCCCCCCCCCCCCCTTTTCCATGACCAAGACCAGCTGAGTTGCACAGAGCAGGAAGATCCAAGCTTATTCTGTGTTTATAGAACACTTTAGTTGGCCTCAGTCAGCCTGTTTTAGGGAGGAAAAATTTGGCAGAGGTTCCTACCCTCTCTCATCACTATCTATGACACACTTCTGGAAGTGCATGAGTGCAAACATTGAGTAAGAACACTATCAGGCTCGGTCGTAATTTACAGTGTGCATTATGTTATCACAGCAGAAATTGTTTTCAATTTGCAAGATACTTAAATTATATCATGGGACTTTGAACTTGATTGCTTTCTTCAATTATGGTGTACAAATGAAAGATGGTTTATATAATCAAGAAAGGAGGTTATGTTGAATTTGTATAAGACACTTGCTTGGCCTCATTGGAGTATTGTGTCCAGTTCAGGGATGCACTTTAGGAAGGATGTGAAGGCATTGGTGAGACTGCAGAAAAAATTCACGAGCATGGTGAATGGGGAACTTCAGTCCTGAAGATAGATTGGAAAAGTTAGGACTGTTTCACTCATAGAAAAGAAGGCTGAGAAGGGATTTGTTGGAGGTTTTCAAAATCATGAGGGGCTTGGATGGAGTTGATAGGGAGAAACTGTTCCCATTCGTGAAAGAACGAGACAGCGCAAATTTAAAGTAATTGGCAAAAGAAGCAGGGTGATATAAGAAAAAGGCTTTTTCACGCAGCAAGTGGTTAAGGTCCGAAATGTACTGCCTGAGACTGTGGTGGAGGCAAATTCAATCAAACATTCGAAAGGAAATCAGACTGTTATCTGAAAAGGAAGAGTGTGCAGACTTACGGGGAGAAGGCGGGAGAATGGCACTAAGGGAATTGTTCATTCGGAGAGCCAATGTGGACATGATGGGCTGAATGGCCTTCTTCTGCACTAACAATTCTGTGATACTGTGATGTTCCTATATTCAGTCTTCCTACAAACACTCACTGCCAAGGCACGTACATGAATAATGGTCACAGCACCAGAGCTGCATCCAGGAAGGAATCAATATTTCCAAAATAGAATGGAAGGGTGGGAGGGGTAAAAATTGGCCAAAAAAAAAAATTGAAAGGGTGGCACTGCTTAAATTTTGACAACTTAAGTGAGTTGGTATCGGGAGAGAAATTGTGTACATGTGATAGAAATGTAGCTAACGGAAGCCATCAAAAATAACAATATGCCTTTGCACAGCAAGAAGTTTTAAAGTTCTAAAATGCTTTTCTTGTCGTTAGCAACCAAAAATAATCCACAAGGGGAACCAAACCTGCAGATTTGGGATCTTAAAACTGGAAAATGTCTCAAGTCATTCTTCCAAAAGAAAATGCAAGGCTGGTAAATATGAGAGATGTTATATAGTAATTTACAGTGTGCATGATATTATCACAGTAGAAACTGTTTTCAATGTGTTAGGTACTTAAATGGGATTTTGAACTTGATTGCTTCAATTATAGTGTACAAATGAAAGGTGGTTTATATCATCAAGACAGTAAGATATTCATTCGGCCTTAGCTGGAGTATTATGTCCAGTTCTGGGCACCGCACTTTAGGAAGGATGTGAAGGCTTTAGAGAGGGTGCAGAAAAGATTCACGAAAATGGTTCCAGGAATGAGGAACTTTAGTTCTGAAGATAGATTGGAGGTGTTAGGACTGTTTTACTTAGTGAAAAGGAGATTTGATAGAGGTATTCAAAATCTGGACAGAGTAGATAGGGAGAAACTGTTCCCACTCATGAAAGGATCGAGAGCGAGATTTAAAGTAATTGACAAAGAAAGCAAAAGCGATATGAGAAGAAACTTTTTCACGCAGTTAAGGCCTGGAATGCAATGCCTGAGAGTGTGGTGGAGACAGGTTCAATTGAGGCATTCAAAAGGACACAATACTGGTATCTGAAAAGGAAGAATGTGCAGGGTTACAGGGAAAAGGCGGGAGAATGGAACGAAGGGAATTATTCATTTGGAGAGTCAGTGCAAACACGATCGGCTGAATGGCCTTTACTGCACTGTAGCGATTCTGTGATTCCTTATATCAGATTTGCCTCCTAATGACAGCTGAACTGTTTGGGTCAAGAGTTCCAGTAAAGACGGCTATGTGTTCAGGAGCAGTCATATTCAGCTGAGATGCTTTAAAGAGCTGCATGCTGAGGAATTAAGTAGCTACTAGATGAAAAAAAGACCAAGGTCCCTTTAGTTTGTCTTCTACCAGCCTGGTAGTTACATGATTCAATGATAATGGAGTTGTTGACTAATGAAAAGCAGTCAGTTTCAATCACATTACTTGACAACAGACCCAGAAATGCCATTAGAGAAACCTCTAATTGTGTAGAGCTTTGGGAACCATAGGTCCAAAATCTAAGTTCCTTCTAAGTTTGCTAGACTTACCATATGTCATGGCTCAAATTACTCATGCACTATGTTCCAAAATGTTTACATGTCTAGGTAATTTTATATTGGTGGGGTGCTGTGCATGAAACTTTCTAATATCAATTAAGCAAACTTAACACCCCTGGCAGAGGCTGAGGCCCAATTTTTGATAGTCCCCTTTCCCATGCCCACATAGAGCCCAGGACAAGTGCAGAAGAACATAACTTGCTGTTTGTGGGTCCTCGCTTACGCACTGGACTCTTGGAACATCAGTAACA
The DNA here is from genome assembly GCF_017639515.1 of Carcharodon carcharias. NCBI lineage: Eukaryota > Metazoa > Chordata > Chondrichthyes > Lamniformes > Lamnidae > Carcharodon > Carcharodon carcharias. The sequence goes on along the minus strand of NC_054468.1, from coordinate 19,107,843 downwards.
ACAGCTGTCCTCACACAAGCTGCAGTGGATTTAGCTGCTGAAGTGGGAACTTCAAAGTAGTGAAAACTGTCAAAATGTACATTCTGTGGACAGTGCATCAAAAGATTCAGTCGCTATCAATGAGAGGGCAATAAAATGTCATTAGCAAAATTCAAATGAAAAATACATAAGAGATTGCCAGTTAATATACTCTAAAGCAACTTAAGTACTTAAGCAACTTAATTGATGCCCATACCTGCGGAGACTAGCTCACCTTAGTAATGTTTTCAGTGCACATAATAGGATTCACTTCTCTGGGCCTAAAGAGTTGCCCCTGCTGACAAATTTGAGCATCCATTCTGCCTTGCTCTAAGATTGCTTGATTTTTTCCCATGTACTGCAATAGGAAGCAAATTAAAAAGGATTTTGAAGAAATGGTGATTAGATAGCAGACAGTAATTATAGAAAAGTGTAAAAAATTTTTAACGATTCTTAGTACACAGTACTAGCTGAGCAATTTTGAAAACAAAATCTCTGCTGTTTTAGTCATTTGTATTGTGGATGTTAATAACTTCCTTCTTTTCTGTGTTTAGGTGCCCTTGTTGGTCAGACGATGAAAGTATTTGCGCTCGAAATGTAAACAATGAAGTGCAGTTTTTTGAGGGCAATGAATTTGGTATGTGATCTCATCCAAATCACTAAGAAGCCAGTTAAAATGTGCAGAACATTAATCAGTGAATATTATTGGTACCTTGTAGAAGCTCCAGGTTCAAGTCCCCACCAGGACTTGTTGGCCACGGAAGGTGCATTCATGACACAGTCTAATCAGCGACCTTTCCACCACTTGCCCACTACTCCCAAAGGGGGAAAGTGTGTGCTTGAAGATGCACTAAAAAAATTGGTGCATTTTGAAGTTCTTTTTAGGACTGTTCGTTGTTGAAGATTCACTTTAAATAATTGTTGGCTTTTAGATTTATTAAGAAACACACAGAAAAATTACATAATGAGGTTGATAAGCAGACCAGGTGACTGCAGATCCCAAGAACGTTCCCAGGCTTTGAATATTCTGGTACTGCTCGGCTGTTGGAATTATTTGTACCTGAATTGTAAACTGTGAGGAGGGCAGCATAGATCTTCAAAGGACATAGACAAGTCGGTGGAGTGGACAGAGAGGTGGCAGATGAAATTCAATGCAGAGAAGTGTGAGGTGATGCATTTTGGTAGGAAGAACATGGAGAGACAATATAAAATAAGGGATACAATTCTTACGGGAGTGCAGGAACAGAGGGACCTGGGTGTATATGTGCATAGATCATTAAAGGTGGCAGGACAGGTGGAGAGAGCAGTTAATAAAGCATATAGTATCCTGGGCTTTATCAACAGTGGCATGGAGTACAAGCACAAGGAGGCCTCTGCTGAGCTTATATAAGCCACTAATTAGACCTCAGCTGGAGTATTGTGTACAGTTCTGGTCACCAAACTATAGGAAGGATGTGCACGCATTGGAGAGAGTGCAGAAGAGGTTTACAAGAATGGTTCCAGGGATGAGAAGCTTCCGTCATGAAGATAGATTGGAGAGGTTGGGACTGTTATCCTTGGAGAGGAGAATGTTAAGAGGAGATTTAATAGAGGTGTTCAAAATCATGAGAGGGCTGGATAGAGCAGATAGGGAGAAACTATTACTGCTCGTAAAAGGACAGAGATCAAGAGGGCACAGATTTAAAGTGATTTGCAAAAGAAGCAAATGCAATATGAGAAAACTTTTTCACACAGCGAGTGGTTCGAGTCTGGAATGCACTGCCTAGAAGTGTAGTGGAGGCAGGTTCAATCGAGGCATTCAAGAGGGCATTGGATGATTATTTGAATAGAAACAATGCAAGGGTACGGGGAAAAGGCAGGAGAATGGCACTAGGGTCATGATGCTCATTTGGAGAGCCAGTGTGGACATGGGCCAAATGGCCTCCTGCACCATAACAATTCTGTGATTTTGTGATGTTATTTTGAGTATATGGGAAAAGGGTTTGTCACTATTTTCAAAAAAGCCTTTCCCCAATGATTACATGGTTTCACCATAAAAACGCTGATCAATTTAGTAGCTCAATGGCCGCAACTCATTGTCTAAAATAAGGTTGTTTTCCAAAATATGCGTTTTAAATTTCACCACTTAGTTCTCCACAAAAATAGCCTGAATAGCTTAAAAAAAAAACTAAATGAGCATAGCTCCCTAGATGTAAAGAAATATATCATGTGGTATAAAGCATACATAGCGGAAGAATCTTAATTCAATCCACAATCTGCACCGGGTTGGTTGATCTCGTTGTTGGAAAATCCTCAGGATACCAGGGTTAGAAGGAGGAAAGCAAAACATTAGCCAGGATTCCCACTCCTGGTTGCTATCCTGTTAATATTCGCTATCAGACATTAAGAATGGCCATTTGGGAGAGGACCTGGAGGACTGAGTACCTCCTCAAGAACTGGCAAATTTTAAGGCGAGGCTGGGAGAAAATTAAGATTTTGTTTTTAAATGGTCACTCTGAAATAATCTTTTTAATTCTAAAATTAACATAAATTTGTCTAGATAATGCATTTAGTGGAATCTGATGAGATGCACATTAAATTAAACTTGTAAAAAAAGACCCGTTAATTCCCATTTGTATGAAGTAACCCATAACTCACTGATTCCCATCATCCACTCTGTTCCACTTGTTCTATTGTGGAAAACTCCCTGTAGGGAATTTGAAATAATATGTATTATAGGAAAATTAGGCAAAATTCACTTAATAATACTGTATAGTCTTATATAAATATTGTAGAAGAATTTAGTAAAACAATGTTCAGTGCAGGATTTTAATTGATGTTGATTTGTCCCCACCTCAGGTAAAATAGCGAACAAACTCCATTTACAGAAGGTGACAGATTTTGCATTGTCGTCAGGACCTTGGCCCTGCAAGGTACTACATCATTCGCTTCTAGTTTTGTGTGTTGCTGTGTGTTTTGTACTGGTATGTTCATAAAGTGATTGTTGGGTAAAGACATTTCCAAACAAAATAGCAGTTAAAATTCTGATTGCTTTTAAATTTGGCTGATTATTTGAATCAATTTAGCTAGCACATTTGTATTGCATATCTTGTTTCTGTGGAAAATGAGGAAGGAGATTTAGCTCATCCCAGCTCAAAGTACCGACCACACCTCTCAATACCCTCTCACCAACCCAACCAGTTGCATCACAGCATCCAATTGTTTCTTAAGTTATTCTAGGATTCGCTCCAAGTGTTGGTCGCTCTTTGTGATGAACTTCCTAACGCCAGTCTTTTGTCTTTTGATGGTTTGGACCTTTGTACCCTTATGCTACTACCACAATTTAATGTGAAGTAGACTTTTGGATTCACCTTTCCCATACTGTTGACATTAACATACATAATATTTACAGGACAGAAATAGACCATTTGGCCCAAGATGTCTACTCTGTTGAGGTTCCCTCTTTGTTGCCTCCATTCAACAGTGGAAAATGTCAAATTTGCCACCTTTTCTTATAGTCGAGCATTATAAACGCCAACACTAGGGGCCTGCCTCACGGCTCTTCTTTGCACAACCGCCGGAACTTTAATGATTCCCTGTGTTTCAACAACCAGATCTTATGTGTGCTCACTTGGGAAGAGGCTAGGGTTTTAAATCAACAATTCAATGTGGAGGAAAGATTCTGTCAGTGATGTTAAACGTGATAAAACAATGCTTTATTTAAAAAAGAAATATGAGTTAGTGTTAAAAATATCCATCATTCTGGTCTCTTTCTCAAACTACCTGTCTTTTCTTTATCTTCTATTTATAGAATTTTCCACAGTGTCCGTCAATGACATTTCATATTGACTATTTGGAGCTCTGCCTTCCAGGGCATTATTTGTCCTTTGATGATTGACACACCCCATCTCCGCCCCAATACATCCACCCAACATGGCACATTTCACGTAGTGGGTTGCCAAAGAGCAGGAGGAACTTGTCCATAGAAGTTTGTGACATTTCAGGCAGACATGAAACTTTTGCAGACGTTATCAGAATTTAAGTGGAAGACAGAATTACATTGAGCTCAGCATACTACGTAACAACGCTAAGGAAGAAGGGTGATGATATCTGTACGTGAGCTGGTGACGTCTGACATCTGGACGTGACGTTAGGACGTCTGTAAATAGGACGGTCATGTCTATTAATGGGCTGATGATGTATTTACATAAAGTGGGGGGGTTTGTACATGAGGTAGTAGACGCCTGTGTAGACGATACTTTGAATTACAAATTCAAAATTGACCAGATCCAACTTTTTTCTTTATTGTAAAAGGTCGCAGTTTACGTGCCTGGATCAAAGGGTGCGCCGTCATTTGTTCGATTGTATCAATACCCAAACTTTGAAGGTCCTGCCTCTGCTTTGGCAAATAAAAGTTTTTTTAAGGCTGACAAAGTGACAATGCTTTGGAATAAGAGAGGTAAGGTTTACTTGAATTGAGACTAATACTTTTAAGTTGCCATCCTTGCAAAAAAAAGGCCATATTTCCAAAGTTAAGGCACTTATCATTAAGTTGAACGATTATATAGCTAGTTTGAGTGCTCAATGTCACAGCTTACAAAGTGGGGAAAAAAACTGTACTGTCACTTCACCCCGTGAAGAAGGACACATGAAGATAATAACTGAATGCCAGGGCCTGTTTGAATGACTGGGATGATCTCTGGTATAACTCTCAGAAAGGAGTAGTTGCAGATTTTGGAAAGTATTGCTAGAGTATGCTTCACTTCCACAATTCCCAAGTCTCATTCTGAATATTCCAGGTTTTTCTTTTCGCCACATTTCTTTTAGGCTGCTTCATGCCATACATCATACCATGAAAGACAAGGTGGGCAAACAAGCTGTTTGTAGGTTGAGCCAGCCAGTAGTAGATGTGCAGGTTTGTCTTGCCCTCTGATATGACCACCTTCATTTCCAATCATCGTCCTTCTCAAATTGCCATGTTGAGATTAGGGATTTTCCCTGTGGATGTGAACCCATTTCCCTTTGCTCTGCTGCCCAGTATATTGCCCTCTTGTGGTCTCTAATGTAAAGACATGTAAAATTTAGCTTTTGTCTATGTTAATATTTCAATATTATTAATAATTGGATTTCTTAAACTAATGTAAGTTGCAGAGAAATACAGCTCCAATTCCCAGCTTTATGGATAATTACTCCTGGGGACTGTCAACTTCAGAAATTGGGGTTTTTGGTTTAGAGGAAGAACCCAGTAAGTCATCACGAAAATGTAATGATGTAATAGGAACTTTATGGATGAAGTAATTTCCCCCATCTTGCTACTGAATCACACAAAGTTGCATGACCTGACAATAGGAGTGCTGCAATTGCCAGTCAATTAGGAAGAGAAAAATGAGGCAGAATTCTTGCTTCACATTACTATCCAGTGAATCTGCTCGAAAGTACATGCGTGTGGATGCTGGATGAGGGTAGGATCAGGGTTAGGAGTTACGACTGAATACTTTCATTCCCCTCCTATTGTTAAATAGCCTCATGGCACTGATTCAAACCAGAATGGCTCCTTTGGTCAAGTATCATAGGCCATATCTGTGTCCCAGATACCTGAGTATGAGTCAACATCCTTAGTGCAGGAGTAGCCAGAAATGGGGAGAGAGAAAGAGGGAGCAAAACAAAGTTTATTGTATGAAGTGTTTAAACAAATTATAAATATCCAAACATTCTCATAGTCTTGGGAAAATGTTGAGAAGACCCAAAACCATTGCCTTCGTTTCCCCTCAACAAACTCAGCTGTCTTGCCATTGACTCCATTCTTTGCCTTGGTAACTGGTTGAGGCTAACCTAGACCATAGTTGCTATCCTATTTGACCCTGAGGTGTGATTCTGCCCACATATCCATTCCATCACCAGGATTGCCTACTTCCGTTTCTGTAACATTGCCTATCTTTGTCACTGGCTCACATCCTCTGCTGCTGAAACCCTTGCCCTTTGTTATTGCCAGCCTTGACTATTTCAATGATCTCTCAGTTTTCATAAACTTGAACTCACCCAAAACTCTGCCACCTATATCCTAACCTGCAACAAGTTCCATTCACCCATCATGTCTGTGCTTTTTGGCCTACATTCATTTCTGGTCAGGCAACACCTCAATTTTAAAATTTTCATCCTTGTTTTCAAATCCTTCCACGGCTTCACCTTTTCCTGTCTCAGTCACCTTTTCCTGTCTCAGTCACCTTTTCCAGGCCTATAACCCTCTGAGATCCCTGTGCTCTTCCAATTCTGGCCTCTTGGGTATTCCCAATTTTAATTGTTCCACCATTGACGGCTGTACATTCAGCCACTGAGACCCTAAGCTTGGAATTTCCTCCCTAAACTTTTCTACCGCTCTCTCCTCCTTTTATGATACTCCTTAAAACCTACTTCTTTGACCAAGTTTAAGGCCACCAGTCTTAATATCTCCGATGTGTTCTGGTGTTTGACCAGGACTGTGTGAAGTTGGGACGTTTTACCATGTTAAGGGCACTATATTAATGCAAATTGTTGCAGTCTTGAGGTTTCTAATGGATATTGCCTTCCTGCAGGAACTGCTGTGTTGGTAATTGCCAGCACGGATGTAGATAAGTCTGGAGCATCGTATTACGGTGAACAAACCCTGCACTATATTGCATCCAATGGAGAAAGTGCATTAGTGCAGCTGCGTGAGTATTCTTTTCACACATTTGCTTTTTAAATAAGCCACAAAAGCTACTGATGCCTGCCAGTTGCTTGCTCAAGTAACTTCGGTTTCCCACAACTATGTCAAAGGTACTCACAGTAATTGACTGTAAATTTCTAGTATTCCCCTTAACAAATAAAACTTGCTTGTTATTAGTAGATAACGGTTGATTTACTGGAAAAATAGGATTGTGGAAATGACAACTTTTGAGTGCTAAGATATTTGTGTCCCCTGATGCACACATTTGGTCAAAGGAAAATTCTGAGAGATATTTGAGTTGAGACATTTGGCCTGTGCTGGATTATAATCCGATAATTTAAAAAGGTTAGTGATTGCTAATTGATTATTGTATATGTTCCAGCTACATTAACATCCCAGCATAAGAGTACAGTCTTTTGCCTGAATGTATTAACATCAAAGTAACTGCCCTGCAGCTTGTTTATTTAATATTTTAAACTGGGAGTTTCTCAGAATTAAAGTTTGACTTTCTGAGCACTATTGCTCACAACCTGGAAGAAAAGCACCTTGCATTTGTGGTTTGTCTCAGTCTCTTTGTGGTTAGTACTTGCAGTTCCCACCCCACAATCATTTCTGCCTGTCTTCTGGCTTGGGAATTGCCTGCCTGCTCTCCGAAAATTTCAACTTTGTCCACTGTTAACAGTAACTTTCACACATTGAGGTGACAGAAGTCAAATAAATCTTCTTGATATGTGTTTGTTTTGTTACCACTGCACAATTACTAATGTTGTGACCTTTTTGATTGACTAAGTTTAGTAATTTAAAGCTGCTAACATGGTTACATGATTTCTGACATCTCTGATTTATATTTTGTCAAATTTGTTTACTTTTTAATTGCACTTTTGGTTACAGCTGAAATAAAATGAGTTTTTTTACTGATCACCAGCAATCGTTATAATTCCCTAACAATGCAATAATCATTTAATGGAAATACCTGAGCTTAGTATCAACATTGCAGCTTCAATAAATTGGAGAGTGGGGTAAATGTGTTGGTGAGGGCATGGTGCTTAACCTTTATACCGTGAATGTAATAACATTTGCAAACTGCAATAAAATTATGTGATCAACTGTCATGCGATCAAACCCCACCCCAGGAAAGTGCCCAACCAGAGTTGGGAACCCCAATGCTTTGCTGGTTTCATGCAATGATTGGATTTGGATTAGTATCCATGATTTCCCACTTGGTTTTCAATTCACGGGATGTGGGCTTCACTGGCTGGGCCGACATTTAATGCCCATCCCTAATTGCCCTTGAGAAGATGGTGGTGAGCTGCCTTCTTGAACTGTTGTGGTCCATGTGGTGTAGGTACATCCACAGTGCTGTTAGGAAGGGAGTTCCAGGATTTTGACCCAGCGACAAGTGAAGGAATATATCCAAGTCAGGATGGTGAGCTCCTCACTGTGCTTATGCTGTCAGGGGAAGTATCAAACAAAATCTATGCACTCCCTTACAATAAGGAAAGTAAAATGGACGGAGGTCAACACCTAGAGGTTCGCTCAAGATTAACATTTTCAAGACTTACCAGGCCAGTTCATTTGGACTTTAACGTTAGGGGAAAGGGGGGATTTCCCACTATTGTATTAGTTATTTAATTCAAATATCCTGTGCTGAGGAGAGGAGCCATGCATTAGATTGCTTTGTTTTGTGCTGTGATAGAATGGATGTTCCTTGAACAGCAAAAAAGTTCCTGATTCTGCACCTGTATACAAATCACAGACCAGGCTATTTCGGACTGATGTAAATATTGTGCAGTTTCTAGAATTGACAGAGTGACCTTGGGTATGGAGCAGTCTAGCAAAACTGTACAGGAAACGTAAATATAGAACATTACTTCCAAATGAAGTGTGAGAGAAGGCCAAAGACACGTGCTCAAATGAGCAACAGCCTTGGTTGGAAGCAAGGAACAGCTGGATGCTGTAATGAAGTTGGTCTATAGATGGATGAGCAAGGATAGGCTGAATGACCTTCCTCATCTGTATCTACCTTCTGAAATATAAATTACTTTACAGAAAGAGCTCCACCAGGACCCTTTCAGTGCAATATGTTCTATTAACCAGAGCAAAAAAAAAAGGAAAAATTGCCGTGTTGTTGCTTGTGATTTTCTTTGCCCTATGCCGGTGAGACAAATTGAGGTCACCAGGAATTTATTGTTCGAGTCACCCTGCCTGCTGTGCTCCTCCAATGGATGATGAGCCACTCCCTTTTCTTTGCCTTACTTTCTCTCTGGCTGTGTGGCCACCATGTTGTGTATTGTGTCATTAGCTTTGCGTTGCTCTTTAGCAAAGAACCTGGGTAGATGCAATAGACCAAACTGGCCTGCTTGGGTGCTGTAAACCTCTAAAACTCCATATGCTTGTTTAGCCTGTAATGCATGTTTTTGCTCCTCAAGCCGACAACGAATTGCGTTTGCGCCTTGAACTTAATAAAAATGTCCCAAGATGCCTCACAGCATTGTTATCGAACAGAATTTGGCACTGAGACACATAGGAGGTATTAGGATAGATGACCAAAAACTTGGTCAAAGACATAGGATTTAAGAAATTTCTTAAAGGGGGAGCGGGAGGTTTAGGGAGAGAATTCCAGAGCTTAAGGTCCAGGCAGCTGAAAGCACGGCCACCCAATGGTGGAGCAGTTACATTCAGGGATTTCAAGAGGCCTGAATTGGAGGAGCACAGAAATCTCAGAGGGTTGTAATGGTGAAGGGGGTTACAGAGATAGGGAGGGGCGAGACCATGGAGGAAATGAAAATGAGGATGTGAATTCTAAAAGCAAGATGTTTACGGACTGAGAGCCAGTGTAGGTCAGCAAGCACAGGCATGATGGGTGAACTGAACTTGGTGCAAATTAGGACATGAGCAGCGTAGTTTTGGGTGAAGTCAAGTTTATGAAGGGTGCAAGATGAGAGACAATTCAGGAAAGCATTGGAATAGTCATACCCAATAGGGAGTAGAGCTATATAGATTGAATGAACTTGCATTTATTTTGTGCCTTCTCATGCCTTGTAATGTCCTAAGGTGCTGAAGTGTAGTTACTGATATTGTTTACAAACATGGTAACCAGTTAGCGCAAAACAGGGCCCCACTAACAGCAAATGAATCGATGATCAGATAGGTTGGTTGATCAACTTATGTTGGTTGAAGGGGTGAATGATGGTCGGAGCATTGGGAGAACTTCTTCGCTCCAGATAGTTGTCAGTGGATCCTTTTCACATAATTGAGTAGGCAGGACCTTTGTTTAATGTCTAATCCAAATCTGGCATTCCCTCATAAGGTTTTGAGGGTATTTTAACCTCCATATCCATAAGGCTGCTCTCACTTAATATTAATTTGTTCTTTTGAGACTTAAATCATTCAGACAATAGGAGACAATTTAGTGATGTAACTCAACAAGAGGTAATACTTAACAAATTTAGGCAGCAACTTTACTGGCTTAACGTGGTTCTTGCTTCCCAATTCAGCCTAGACGCACTGACAATTATCTGGAGTGAAGGAGTTCTCCCAATGCTCCGACCACCATTCACTCCTTCAACCAACATAAGTTGATCAACCAACCTATCTGATCATCGATTCATTTGCTGTTAGTGGGGCCCTGTTTTGCGCTAATTGGTTACCATGTTTGTAAACAATATCAGTGACTACACTTCAGCACCTAAGGACGTTACAAGGCATGAGAAGGCACAAAATAAATGCAAGTTCATTCAATCTATATAGCTCTACTCCCTGTACAGCGTGACACATTTGATTGAATATGAGTCAGAAGGACTACATAGCTATAAAAACTGATTACAGAACTTAATCCTAAGCAAAAGATACATAGACAAAAGATAAATACACAAATATTTACTGCTTTAAGGCATTATAAGTTTAAAAACTGCACTAATTTATGATATAAGGCTGAATGTTCAACACTTTACAACTGTTTCCTTTACACAGTAGACCTTTCTAACTCCCCTCTGAGTCATAGGTATCAAGTACCACTGATAAGTTTTAATTACCAGGGAGTATGATGGTCCTAGACTGGGACTGCTCAACCTTGATGGCTTTGCAGCATTTACTCTGTAATTTAACCATAAAAAGGTGGCTTGCACTTGCATCAGGCCACGTGGTTTGTCTGAGTTGTCAACTACAAAGAGCCAGTCAAATGATGTACTAGTATCCTGCATTGATTACAATTAAGCGGAATATAGTTTAAGGTTAATTGATTAATATACTTCTATTACTTGATCATGACACAAATCTAAACAAAGACTAATTGTTAAACGTGGACTTCCTTACACCCAGCACTGCAGAAATGTCAACCTAAATTATATGTTGAAGTATATTAGGAGGTTTGAACTCTCAATCCTCTGATTCAAGCAAGAATACTACCAATTCATCAAGCTCCTGATACCTTCTTTAGCTTGGCATCATTTTTGTCAGATTACCCCTTGTGAGGTTATTCGCAACATTTTTCCTCAGTTAAAGATGCTGTGTAAATGGAAGCCATTTTTATTGTCATTATGCACTGAAGTAGAGTACCAGCATCTTATTGTTGAAACAATTCTTTTTTTTTTTCCAGCAAAAAATGGCCCAATCTATGATGTGGTCTGGAATCCAAACTCACTTGAATTTTGCGCTGTATATGGTTTCATGCCTGCCAAAGCTACTGTCTTCAACCATAAGTGTGACCCAGTCTTTGACTTTGGCACTGGCCCTCGGAATGCGGCATTCTACAGCCCTCAGGGACACATCCTCGTGCTAGCGGGCTTTGGAAACCTCAGAGGACAGATGGAAGTCTGGGACGTAAAAAAATACAAGCAGATTTCTAAGCCCCAAGCCGCTGATACAACCTTCTTTTCCTGGTGCCCGGATGGAGAGCACATTGTCACAGCAACCTGCTCACCAAGACTACGGGTTAGCAACGGCTACAAGATCTGGCACTACAGTGGCGCAGTCCGTCACAAAATTGAGGTGCCATCAAACTCTGAACTCTGGGAAGTGCAGTGGCAGCCGTTTGTAGAAGGGGCTTTCCCAGAAAAGGCCATCAAATATCAGACTGTTCCCAATGATGTTCCTAGTATTGACGTCAAACCTGCACAGGCTTACAGACCCCCAGCATTGAGAAACAAGCCAATAACTAGCTCAAAATTGGTGAGTGTGATTCAGTACATTTGCTTATTTGAGTTTGGATTCCCTTTTTAAAATTTGTACAACTTCTAGTAATTTATTTGCTATTGCTATAAATTTCCCATCATCAGAAGCCTGCTATGAATTTTTTTTCTTTATTCTTTCATGGGATGTGGGCATCGCTGGCAAGGCCAGCATTTGTTGCCCATCCCTAATTGCCTTTAAACTGAGTGGCTTGCGAGGCCATTTCAGAGGGCAGTTAAGAGTCAACTACATCACTGTGGGTCTGGAGTCACGTGTAGGACGGACTGGGTAAGGATGGCAGAATTCCTTCCCCAAAGAATATTTGTCACCTTTACTGAGACCAGCTTTTCAATTCCAGGTTTATTTACTCAGTTTAAATTCAACCAGCTGCCATAGTGGGATTTGAACCCATGTCCCCAGAGCATGTATGTCTCCATTAGTTTGGGCCTCTGGGCTGCTAGTTCAGTGACTTTACCACTACGCTACATTCTCCCATGTGTATTGAAGCCAGATTAACATTTCAGAACTTAGGGTGAGAGACTCCTAAAAAAAATGCACTATATTCCTGGCCCACCTGAATGTTTAAGGGAAAGGAATGAATGTAACAGGAAATGATAAATTGAAAAATTAGATGTTAATGCATCAGCACCCTTTAGTTCACTCTCACCTCTGGGTCCAAAAGTTATGGATTCAAGTACTGCAGTTCAGATACTGCAAGATTTGAGCACTGACACTCCAGTGCATTTATAAAGCACTTCATCAGATCAGAAACTGAACTGGAACAGCCATATAAATACTGTGGCTACAAGAGCAGGTCAGAGGGTGGGAATTCGGCTGAGAGTAACTGACCTCTTGACACTCCAAATCCTGTCCACCATCTATAAGGCACAAGTCAGGAGTGTGATGGAATACTCTCCACTTGCCTGGATGCGTGCAGCTCCCACAACACTCAAGAAGCTCAACACCATTCAGGACAAAGCAACCTGCTTAGTTGGTACCCCATCCACTCCCTTAATTATTTACTCTCTCCACCACTGATAAACAGTGGCAGCAGTGTGTAGAGCAACTTGCCAAGGTGCCTTCTACAGCACCTTCCAAACCCACGACCTCTACCGCCTAGAGGGACAAGGGCTGCAGATTCCCCTCCAAGCACACACCATCCTGACTTGGAATTATATTGCCTTTCCTTCACTATCATTGGGTCAAAATTCTGGAACTCCCTAACAGCACTGTGGGTGTACCTACACCACATGGACCAGAGCTGTTCAAGAAGGTGGTTCATCACCACCTTCTCAAGGGCAATTAGGGATGGACAATGAATGCTGACCTAGGCATCAATGATCAATGCCCAAATCCAGTGAATGAATTTTTTTAAAAATCCTCATTGCTGTTGTTATGCAATTGTTTTTCACAGAAAATCCTAATAACTAACAAATGAATGAATGACCAGATAATTTGATTAAAGTGGTGTTGGTCAAGGCAGCCATGTTGATCAGAACATCAAGGTAACTCCCTGCCCTTCTTTAAATAGGGTCATGGAATCTTATACATCATCAGAGAAGGCAGATGGAGTTAGAGCTTTATTTAAAAGATGGCACCTCTGTATCACTCCCTCAGCTCTGCATAATTGTCAACCTGGATTATGTACTGGAGTCCATACTGGGATTTGAACTTTCAATCTTCCACCAGTTGTGTGCAGTTGGCAGTATTGAGAGAGTGTTACATTGCCCCTTTGCATGGGACATGACGCTGTGGCCTATTTGTCTGTCTTCGGGGTTCATGTGAACACATAAAAATAGCAGGGCATGTTCAAGTGGGTGGAGGTCTTATGGCAAGGTAGTAGCATCCATACCTCTGGATCAGGAATTCCAGCTTCAAGTCCCACTCCAGGACTTGATGGCTGTGGAAGGTGCATGCATTACATGGCCAAGCAGGTTGATTATCAGCCTGCAAATCCTTCCAATATGCCCAATAGCAGGCGGTAAAGAGCGGGAGAGTTTCCTGGTCGGCCATACTGCAGAAGGCAACAGCAAACCACTGCAGTCCTTTGCCAATCATGGACCAATCCAATGGAAATCCCCGGTCGCCAGTACCCTCTCAGTGCTTGGTACCTGCAGGAGGAGGAGGAGCTCAAGTGGACTGAGGAGCTACCTTCTCCCAAACCTGTCTTGTTACATCCACTACAGGGAATTATTTGTGCAATATGTTAAAGATGCTAGCAATGAGCTAAATCAGTGCATGGGAAGAACTTGCTGCAAACTGCCATGTGACAGCACCTCATCCAACAAACCACAACACAATTGGAAACTAACCCCATAAACTCTACTGCGGAGAAGTGCTAAAAGTGGAAGGAGAGAGTGTTGGCTCCAGAACCCCCCCATTCCTCCGACAATGAATGAGCTAAATTTAACTCTGAGTGGGTTAAATTCACAGGACAGTGGGATGGAGATAAATATATATATTCCCATTCATTCAGGGCATCTGAACCACCATGCTGGAGACAGAGCAGTTTAGCATTCTTGTGTTTGTTCACACATTTTACAGTGGCAACAGTTTTGTTCACTTGTCCAAAAGCATTTCACAAGCAATCAAAGTCACTGCTGTAGAGTAATGTAGGAAACATGGCAGCCTTTTTTGCACTCAACAAGGCACCACAAAAGGCAATGGGATAATAGGGGATTATAGTATCGTCATCTTCCTGGAGTGGTCAGCCTAGATGAATGATCCAGAGATATGAGTTCAATCCCATCTTGGCAGCTGGAGAATTTAAATTCAGTTAATTAAATAAATCTGGAGTTAAAAACTCCAGCCTCATTAATGGTGATCGTGAAGATACCAGGTTGTCATTAAAAACCCATCTGGTTCACTAATGTCTCTTTGGGAAGAAGATCTGCCATTTGAATTTGGTGTCACCAATATGCAACACCAGACTCTCAGCAATGTAGTTGACTCTTAACTACCTCTGAAGTGGCTCAGCAAGCCTCTCAATTATAACAAACTGCTACAGAAAAGTCAAATAAGAATAAAGCAGGATGGACAACCTGGCATCGACCTAGGCACCGGAAACAACAAAAGCAAACCTGCTCAACCTGCCCCACAAAGTCGTCCTCATGAACATCTTGGGACTTGTCCCAAAACTGGGAGAGCTGTCCCATAGACTAGTCAAGCAACAGACGGACATAGATATACTCACCGAAACATACCTTACAGCAAAGTCCCTGATTTCTCCATCACCATCACTGTGTATGTCCTGTCCCACTGACAGGAGAGACCCACCAAAGGTGGCAACAGAGTGTATATAATGGGGTAGAGATCTCATCATTTGACTCTGGACCTCATGAAGTTTCATGGCATCCAGTCAAACAATGGGCAATGACATCTTTTGCCGATTTTTTTTTTTTTTGTTGTTTTAATCTTTGCTGGGATGTGAGTATCACTGAAAAGGCTAGCATTTGTTGCTCATCCCTAACTGCCCCTCAGAAGGTGGTGGTGAGCCACCTTCTTGAACCGGTGTGGTGTACAGTGCTCTTAGGAAGAGAGTACCAGGTTTTGACCCAGTGACAGTGCAGGAATGGCAATATATTTCCAAGTCAGGATGCCATGTCACTTGGAAGGAAACTTGCAGGTGATGGGGTTCTCGTGCATCTGCTGTCCTTGCCCTTCTAGGTGGGAGAGGTCATGGGTTTGGAAGGTGCTGTCAAAGGAGCCTTGGTGATTACTCTGCCTCCCCCTCAGCTAATCAGTACCTCTCTATGTTGAACACCACTTTGAAGAAACACTGAGGGAGAGCACAGAACTTACTCCTGGGTGGGGAACTTCAATGTCCATCATAGAGGATACACCACTACTGATCAAGCTGGCCAAGTCCTGAAGGACATAACTGCCAGATTGAGCCTACTTTACTATGTACTCACCAATCTACCTGTCGCAGATGTATCTATCCATGATGGTGTCGGTAGGAGTGACCACCGCACAGCCTTTGTGAAGATGAAGTCGCATCTTCACATGGAGGACACCCTCACTTGTGTTGGGTGGCCATGCTGAATGGATAGATTCAGAACAGATCCGGCAGCTCAAAACTGGGCATCCATGAGGTGTTGTTAGCCTCGTCATCATCATCAACAGCAGACATATCCCTCACTCTACCATTACCATCAAGCCAGAGGATCAACTTTGGTTCAATGTGGAGTGTAGAAGAGCATGCCAGGACCAGCACCAGGTATACAAAAAAATGAGATGCCTACATGGTGAACACAGGACTACATGCTTGTTAAACAGCGGAAGCAGCATGCTATATTGAGAGCTAAGTGATCCCACAGCAGTGGAGCAGATCAAAGCTCTGTAATCCTGCCACATTCAGTTGCAAATGCTGGTGGACAATTAAACAACAAACAGAGAAGGAGATTCCATGAACATCCCCATCCTCAATGCTGCCTGAGTCCAGCACACTAGTGCAAAAGACAAGATAAGGCAACCACCTTCAGCCAGAAGTACTGATTGAATGATCCATCTTGGCCTCCTCCTGAGAACCCTGTTATCATAGATGCCAGTCTTCCGTCAATTTGATTTTCTCAACGTGACGTCAAAAAATGGCTGAGCGCACTATGGCAAAGGTTATGAGCCCTAACAACATCCTGGCTGTAGTGCTGAACACTTGTGTTCCAGAACTAGCCACACCTAGCCAAGCTGTTCCAGTACAGTTACAACACTGGAATCTATCCAACAAAGTGGAAAATTGCCCATTTTTTTTCCGTCCACAAAGCAAAACAAATTCAATCCTGCCTTTTACAGTCCCATTGATCTACACTTGGTCATCAGCAAAGTGACGGAAGTGTCGGCAACACTGCTGCGAAGTGACACTTACTCACCAGTAACCTGCTCAACAGATGCCCAGTTCTGCCAGGAGCACTCGGCTTCAGTCCTCATTACCGGCTTGGTCCAAACGTGGACAAAAGGGCTGAATTCCGGTGGCGAAGTTTGAGTGACTGCCCTTGACATCAAGGTAGCATTTGACTGAGTATGGTACCGAGGAACACTAGCAAAATTGAAGTCAATGAATGAGCCAAATAGCCTCCTTGTGCTCTGTAACGATTCTGTGACGGGAATCTGGGGAAAGCTCTCCACCAGCTAGAGTCATACCTAGCGCAAAGGAAGATGTTTGTGGTTGTTGAAGATCAATCATCTTAGCCCCAGGACATCATTTCTGGAGTTCCACAGGATAGTGTCCTAGGCCCAAGCATTTTCAGCTGCTTCGACAATTACCTTCCTAACGACATAAGGTCAGAAGTAGGGATGTTTGCTGATTATTGCACAGTGTTCAGTAACATTTGCAGGATCTCAGATACTGAAGTAGTCTGTGCCAGCATGCAGCAAGAACTGGACAACATTCAGGCTTGGGTTGACAAATGGTGATAAATATACATGTTGCACAAGTAGCAGGCTATTACCATTTCCAACAATGTAGCCATCTCCCCATGACATTCAGGTGACAGGGAGATGAGGTTCCACCCTAACCTGGAAGCTCGAATACAGAAGTGTCATTCTGATTAAGTAAGATTACCCACTAATGTGGGGTAGCCTCGCCCTGTACATGCATGAAGATGTAACAAATTTTAAAGCTATATTTTATAAAGTGCACATTAAAAGCAGTATTCAACTCCAGACAGTCCTAAAACTCAAGCAAACACCTAATTTAAAAAATGACGCATCAGAGCCATTGTGAAATTCATGCATCTCTTTAGTAAGGGTGCACCGTCAACAGAAAAGATTGACGGACCAGCCAACTCATCTTTGAAATGCACATCTGAAATGCCCTTATATTGTTGAGTATTTCAAAGTAATTTTTTTCCCTTCACTTTTGAATTGAAGTAGACTGCAGAAATGTTTTCCTTTATTACAGTGTACTGCATTTTCTTTATAATATGAAGATTACTGTAGCAGGCAGCTATTAAGCAAAGTCACGTGATCACTTAATGATAGGGAAGTAAAATCTATTGATTGGAAACAGCTTGCGGAGTCAGGTGATGTGATGCTTTTAGCTCTTGGTTCCTGGATTCATATCCCAACTCAGACTAATGAGAATGATCAGGGCAGTCTTAAAGATTCTATACGACAGAGATACTTGACCTGCAGCACCTGGACCACATGGCAACTCAGTCCTATTTGCACTTGTATTTCTTACTCACTGGCTTGACCTGTTTGAATTTGGTATTTGTGGAGTAGTCTTTTTAGGCTTGTTACTTCTTAGGTGGTTAAATCCTAAATCAGAGCACCCAAGGATTGTTAATATCCCTAAAATGAGTTGTGTAAAAATTAATTTGAACACATTCATATGTGAACCACAGAGCTCAATGAAGCATACCCATATGGCCTACAAAAACTTACAAATCATTCCTATGAAAGAATGAGTTTGCTAAATGAGGTACTAAACTGTTGATTTCATTCAGAGACTGTCAGATAGATCAGCGGTAAATGGAAAATGCGCCAACTCAGGCAAAGGCTCTATCTTGCTGGCTCCCAGTTCGTAATGGTAATATTTTATGTAATTAATATGACTTGTGACTCACCCTCTAATTTTAGCCCTCTCTCAGGAAAATGTCTGGCCTGTGCTCACCCTGTCAAATATATTCAAGAGATCAGTATAAACATAAAAAAATAGGTGCAGGAATAGGTCATTCGGCCCCTCGATTCATGCTCTGCTGTTCAATAAGATCATGGCTGATCTTTATCCTCACCTCCACTTCCCACCTAATATCCATATCCCTTGATCCCCTTAAAATCCAAAAATCCATCAATCTCAGCCTTGGGTATACTCAACAACTAAGTATGCCCTGCTTGCTGAAGTAGGGGATTCCAAAGATTCACAATACTCAGTGAATAAGTCCTAAATGGCTGATCCCTTATTCTGACACTTCTCGTTCTAGATTTTTGAGCTGAGGAAATAGCCTCTCAGTATCTAGTTTGTCAAGCTCAGTGATTCACATATGTATTTGATAAAAATTGATTTGAATACATCTGTCAAGCACTATCAGCATCTTGGATGTTTCAATAAGATGGCCCCTCATTCTTCAAAAGCCCAAAGAGCATGGGCCTATTCTACTCAATCTCTCCCTCCAGTAATAATGAGCAAGGAAAAACGATGGTTACCACTGTTCCTTCAAAATGCTTGGCTTTCAAAATTAAGAAATGCATATACATTTAAATTTAATAAGAATTAGCTTCTTTGTTGACACTGCTAATACTAGTATTGTCCAGTATGCTACACAGGTAAAGAAAATCCCTGGTTTTCTATGTTTGCTGATCTCAACTGGGATAATTTACCTTTTTATTCATTCATGGGATGTGGGCGTCGTTGGCTGGGCCAGCATTTATTGCCCATCCCTAATTGCCCTTGAGAAGGTGGTGGTGAGCTGCCTTCTTGAACCACTGCAGTCCATGCGGTGTAGGTACACCCACTGTGCTATTAGAGAGGGAAAACCTGAATGTATTCGTGCCAGAAATAGAAAAATCAGTCAGGTTTTTTGTCAGGTGAGGACAGGCTCTGGCTTAGCAATAATACGGCCAAAGGCCAAATAACCTGCAAACATTCAGTGTCAAACTCTCACATATCCGCTTAAGTGAGGTACTGGAGGACCACCTGGTATAGCACCCAGCAAGAATTATCAAGAGGGGAAGGAAAGATGTTGGGTGGATTTAAAATAAATTTGGTAAGAAATGTTGCATAACCTACTTGAGGTTGAGAAATGGCTCTGCGCTGGGCAACTTTGAATTTTCTCATGGCAAAATGAACATATGTACGTCTGAACCAAAAACTGTTGATGACAGATCTTAATAAAGAACAAAAACAAACACACCATGTACACCTGCAGCTAACACAATGCTTCATGAGGCAGATGGACCGAGATTTGATCTGGTGCATAACTTATTTTCTTTCCCACTAGCACGAAGAGGAGCCACCTCAGAACATGAAACCACAATCTACAGACAAGCAACTTTCAAAAGCCGCTCTAAAAAATCAAAAGAAGCGGGAGGCCCGAAAGGCAGCAAAGCAGGTATTTTTGCATCCTAGCTGAGCATCTATAAAACACCATCGCAATCACCATTATTTCGACAACTTCTCTTCACATAGTTGCTCCCTGTGGGTGCAAGTTGTTAGGCAAGCAGATAACAACATTGATTTACAAGGGAGGAAAGTGTATGGGACAACTCCATTGATCTGCTAACAGGGATTCTTGATGTTAATAACCCTCTTTCCCTGTTCCCCCCCACCTGCAGGAGAGCAAGTCAGAGGTTACACAAGAAGCACCATCTGACCAAGAACCTAGAGCTGTGCAATATTCCGAGGGCCACGGTGACCCAGAAGTCGATAAGAAAATTAAGAACATCAAAAAAGTAAGTTCTTGGGAAGAAATGGGGAAAGAGGAACAGCAGCACAAGCTGATGTACATTTGTCGGCATGTTTCTATTTTGATTAGAGAGTTTTCCGCAGAGGGAAGTGCCTGTTTTGCAATTCATTTATCACAGAAATGGGTTTCTGAGGTTTGTTGGTTACATCTCAAAACCTGTGACTGTTCACTACTTAACTAAAGGACTCCTTTTGTTGCAGAAACTTAAAGCAATTGAACAATTAAAAGAGCAAGAAGCATCTGGAAAGCAACTAGAAAAAAATCAGGTACTAAAAGAAGTTAAAGTTTTACATCTAGGGGCTTGTACACTGCTTGCAGATAACCAAGGACTGAACGATTCTCAGTTTGGTTTCTGTCTTCATTAGGATGTCTCCTAAAGGCCCCTGTTCTCCACCCCAACAAAGTGTCTTAACAGTTTGAGGCACTGGAACAGAAAACCCCAAAATCAAAAGCAGGTTTGTCAGCGTCTGACAGAGAAAACAGAGGTTGGAGTTACCCTTTCTCTATCTCTTCTTAGGCAGCCCCCCGAGATCGAGGATAACTTGCTTCAACTCTGGTTCGATGGGTTCTGAAATGCCTGACAAGTCCAAAGCGCGATCTGAAGACTCTGCTACATGTGGGCAGGTGGCGCTTGAAGGGTTGGGTGGTTGGTTCCTTGCAGGTTTCTGTGGTGCCTCAATTTCACCTCTCCATGTTACCAAAGAAGTCTCTCAATGTGTTTGGTGCTTTCCCGAATAAACCTTCTCCATTTTGGTCAGCCACAAATCAAGGTCTCCTATGACTTGACGAGTATGTTTTACTCTTTAGGGATGCTTTGAGGACATCTCTAAAGTGTTTCCACTGACCTCCTGGGAGTCTCCTGCCATAACCTAGTTCCAAGTAGAGTAGTTGCTTCAAGAGCCTGGTGTCAGCTATTTGAACAACATGTCCTGCCCAGCATCACTGGTTTTGAGTGACAGTGGCATGCTAATTCCTCATTAGGGTGAGTCAGGCAGGCATGAAGCACTAGTTTCTCTCACAGTGGGAGTTGCTGAGGTGCCAGTCAAGCTCATTTTTGATGGCGAAGTCCAGCCCATGGCAGTATTGTCCCTTTTCTGGAAGGCCTTCCAGAGAAGGTATATCTGCCACCTTATCCCTTCAGTTGGCCCTCTCCTGCACATTGTGTCTCACTTGGGGCAGCAATGTCAATGTGGAGGCGCGTGAGTTCCAGAGCTTTGATGGTGGTGCGGCGCTCAGGTCTGTCACTGTTCAGGTTGTTCATGAGGGTCCTGATATTCCAGGTCCCGAACTTCATTTTGATGATTGGAACATGGCTGTGCAAGATTTTTGTTAACGTGGGATGGTCATTGCACACCGACTGCCATGCAATCTTGGCAATCCAATGGCAAGAACATTCCAAGATGATTGGAGGCTAGACTTTGCCATGAGACACCAGCACATACTGTGCATAATCATACACAGATGCATATGTAACTTGTTGACAGGAACAGACAGAAGCTGCAAATATCAAGTCTCCACACTGAAAATAGGAACCCATCTTTTCAGATGCTGCCCAGGCCGACTACGTATTTTCTGATTTTTTTTGCTGACTTTCCAGCATTTGCAAATTTTTCTTTCCATTTTTAAAATATTTTGCTGTATTGAAATACTGTTTATAACCAGTATTCTGATCATTTTCATGCAAAATGCAGGGAATTGGATAAAAAGGAGAAATTTGCACGTTGATTGAATAGAAAGCCACAAATCCAAATTTGCCAGTGACAGTGATAGATGACATTGTAAGTGTGGTTGGAAGCATTAAATTACAAAGGCATGTTTGTAGATTAAATGAATGGGAAAATCCTTGGAAAATGAATTAGCGTGTGGAAAAGTACACGGTCATCCGCTTTGGATGTAAAAAGGATTGAACCGCATGTTTTCCAAATGGTGAAAAACTAGAAACAGTAGAGGTTCAAAGAGACTTGAGGAGGTCCAGGCATGTAGAACATAAGAAGTAGGAGCAAGGGTAGGCCATTTGGCCCCTCAAGTTTGCTCCACCATTCAATAAGTTTGTGGCTGATTTGATTGTGGCCTTGACTCCCTTGTAGATGAAATTAGATCATAAGTCACAACTTATCATGTGTGGTCCTAGGGGCAGAGCTTCCATTTTGGGCACCATTGAGAAATGGTGCCCAAAATCCGCTTCAAGTTGCACCGGTTAGGTTGCAGTTTGAGTTGCCACAGAAATTGATTTGCATAATCGCAAAAGTAAAATTTTCCGTGAACCAGCTCAATCAAGCAGTGTAATAGAAAGCAATTTTTCATTCTTCAAGTATATGGTTAACATGTAACTATTGTTGGCCCTCCAATTTCCTCCATTGGTAGACATTTATTTTATTTGTGACCTTAAACCAGTCAAGCTTTAATTTGGAGTTGACATTGGCTTTGGATTTCCAGCATCCGCAGTTTTTTATTTTTATTTCTGAACGCAATCTTGTTTTTGCCTAGCATCCACAAACAAACACTTTGCAACAGGCGTCACTGCTTAGTAACCACAAACATAAACTCTGGTTTATTTTTTCCATCTGATCCTGGGATATCAAGATAAAATGAACATGCTATGCCAGCTTGGCCAAGACCAGCTTGTTCTGGGAAGAATAAAGATCAAATCTCAGACCTTTCTGGTGTTTAGTTTCAATTCCATGTCAGTTAATTTACCAATTGAGCTTCTGGGGAAGCCAAATTTGATTTTTCTTGATAGGAGCTTTTCTGGCTACCTAGTTATAACTGTATCATTATTATTATCTGTGATTTCTTTTTAACTTCAACTCTGTCTATTTACAGATGGAGAAAATGCAGAAAGAAGATGCTCTTTTGAAGGAGCTAGAAGACCTGGAACTGGGTCTGTAAATATACCCAAAAGGCACTGGTTTCACGTGCATTGGAAAATTATTTTCATTGTGAAATTTGTGTGATAAAAATCTAAATTCTATGCAATGTAAAAGATTTGGACAGTGTTAAAATAAATTAGTATAAGAGAATAAAAGAAACTGTGTTCTGCCAGTAAAATGTACTTCTTTGGTCTTGTAGTCAAAGATTAACATTTAGCTATTCAATATAAAAGGAAATTGTATTTATATCATGCTTATTGCAAACTCAGCACATTGCAGTGTTTATACAGCCAATAAAATGTAGTCATTATGTCATGTCAGGGAATGAGGCAATCAATTTGTACACAGTAAGGTCCCACAAACAGTATTGAAATAATGATCAGATAATCTGTTTTGGTTAAGATTTGAATGTTGGTCAAGACATCATGAAGAACGCTCCAACTCTTCTTCGAATAGTGCCATGGGCTCTTTTATAGCCACCAGAGAGGACAACTGGCACCGAGGATTAGTACTCTCTTGAAAAGTGGCACTCCCTCAGTACTGCATTATAGTGTCAGCTTAGATGATGTGCTGAGATCTCTGTAGTAGTTATTGAACCCTCAACCTTCTGACTCCGAGGCAGGAGTGCTACCACTGAGCCAGGATTGATTCCGTGGCACAAGTTAAGAAAGTTCAGATCTCAACTCAGTGAAAAATTATTTCCAAATATTATGTACAATTTTTGGTTTTTCAAAGTTTTTTTTAAGTATTTGATTTATAGACTTTTTTAAACAAGAATATACCACCTTACATTTACTGGCATCTGCCACTTTATTTTTCCATTCCACTACCTTGTCAATTTCATCTTGCATTTTTGTTTGGCCCTCAGAATTATTTAGTGTGCCTCTATTTTAGTTTCTTCCAAAGGCTTTGCCAAACCTCTCTCAATCCCTGCATACCAAATTTGTTGATATAGACAGTGAACATTAAATATTTTTCAGTCAGAGGTAGATTCTTAACTACCAAGGGAGCCAAAGGTTATTGGAGGTGAGCGTGAATATGGAGTTGAGGCCGCAATCAGATCAGCCATGATCTTATTGAATGGTAAAGCAGATGTAAGAGGCCAAATGGTTTACTCATGCTATTTAATATGTTCGTGTAAATGAAAACAGTCCCAGAACAAAATACAGTGAAATACTGTTATCCACTTCCACCCACCCTTCTACTCTTTGTTTTACCTCTCTATAAACCAGTTCTCCCCTCTTCCCATTATTCTACACCCCATTGATTTTCTCCCACAGTCTCTTTTTCGTGGTACTTTGTCAAAACCTTTCTGAAAGTCCACATACACCAAATGCACTGTATTTTTCCCATCTATCATGTGTCACCACCTCAAAGAACTCTATCAAGCTTGTCAAGTATAATTTTATTTGAAAATTAATGAAAGCTGTATTAGCTGCTTCTAGTTATTTTCTGATCATTTCGATATTTAGTGATTGCATCTGTAATTAATAATTCCAAAATGTTCCTACCAGAGATGTTGAAATGACTTAACCTGTGGTTACCCAGGCTAGGTCCATCTGACAAATGTAATATTCCTTCGAGTAAATGACCGAAGCTGCATATGTGAATTTTCAAAAGGTTTTTGATGAGTTGCCAGATAGGAGACTTATAACTAAAGTGGAGAAATAAAGTCAATATGACAGCATGGGTAGGAAATCAGTTAAAGGATAGAACACACTAGTTGCTAGCAGGAGCTTTTCTGCCCAGAGGGACGTAAAATTTAAATCTGAGAAATGGAAAGTGATACATTTTAGGAAAGTTAACAAGAGAAAATTCACAGAATCTCACAGTGCATAAGAGGCCCTTCGGCCCATCGAGTCTTCACCGACACGTGAGAGGTTCTATACATCTCCAACATGACATCCCTACTTTTGTAAGCTATGCCTCGATTGATAAAAGCAAGTGTCCCATATGCCTTTTTCACCACCCCACCAACATGCCCCTCCACCTTCAGAGATCCAAGGACACACATGCCAAGGAACCCTTGTTCCTCAGAACTTCCTTGTGTTATGCCGTTCATTGAATACTTCCTTGTCAAATTACTCCTTCCAAAGTGTATCATCTCATACTTTTCAGGGTTAAATTCCATCTGCCACTTATCTATCCATTTGACCATCCTGTCTATATCTTCCAGTAGCCCAAGACCCTAACCTCACTGTTAACCACCCAGCCAATCTTTGTGTCATCCGCAAACTTACTAATCCTACCCCCCACATAGTCATCTATGTCATTTATGTAAATGACAAATAATAGGGGACCATAGATCCCTGTGATTTGCCACTGGACATTGGCTTCCAGTCACTAAAGCATCCTTCTGTCATCACCCTCTGTCATCTACAACTAAGCCAATTTTGAATCCATCTTATTAAATTACCCTGTATCCCATGTGCATTTGCCTTCTTTATAAGTCTCCCATGTGGAACCTTGTCAAAGGCTTTGCTGAAATCCATATAAACTACATCAACTGCACTACCCTCCTCAAAAAATTCAATCAAATTTGTTAGGCATGACGCCCCTCTGACAAAGCTATGCTGACTATTCTTGATCAAACCTTGGCTGTCCAAGTGGAAATAGATTCTCTCCTTCAGAATTTTCTCCAATAGTTTCCCTACCACTGATGTGAGACTCACTGGCCTGTAGTTCCCTGGCTTATCTCTACAACATTTCTTAAATAGTGGAACCACATTAGCTGTCCTCCAGTCCTCTGGTACCTCTCCCGTGGTCAGAGAGGAATTAAAAATTTGGGTCAGAGCCTCTGCGATCTCCTCCCTTGCCTCCCTCAGCAGTCTGGGACACAAATCATCCGGACTTGGAGATTTGTCCATTTTAAGCCTGCCAACAACTCCAATACCTTGTCAATTTGCTCAAGAACCTCGCAGTCTCTCTCCCTGAGTTCCATACCTTCATCCTCATTCTCTTGGGTGAAGATGGATGTGAAGTATTTGTTCAACACTCTACTCATGTCCTCTGGCTCCACCCATAGATTGTCCATTGGTCCCTAATGGGCCCTACTCTTTCCCTGGTTATCCTCTTCCCATTGATATACTTACAGAATATCTTGGGATTTTCCCTACTTTTACCAGCCAGAGCTTTCTCATAACTCCTCTTTGCTCTCCTAATTGCTTTCTTAAGCTCCACCCTGCACTGTCTTTGCTCCACTACTGCTTCCACTGATTTGCTCCCCTTGTGCCTGCTAAAAGCCCCTCTTTCTTCTAATCATATCCTGAATATCCCTGGTCATCCATGGTTCTCTGGGCTTGATACTTCTTCTTATCACCCCAGATGGAACATGTTGAGCCTGTACCCTCCCCATTTCCTTTTTGAACACCACCCACTGTTCCTCTGTAGATTTCCCCATAAGTAGTTGTTCCCAGTCTACCTTGGCCAGATCCTGCCTTATTTTACTAAAATCCACTCTCCCCCAATCCAAAACATTTTTATGCAACTTGTCGATTTCTTTGTCCAATACAAACTTAAACTGTACTATGTTGTGGTCGCTATCGCTAAAATGCTCGCCCACTACCACGCCAGCCACCTGTCCGGCTTCATTCCCCAGAATTAGGTCCAGCAATGCAGCGTCCCTTGGTGGACCCTCTACATATTGGCCTAAAAAGTTCTCCTGTACTCATTTCAAGAACTCCACTCCATCCAAGCCCTTGACACCATGTCTATCCCAATTAATGTTGGGAAAGTTGAAATCACCTAATATAATTACCCTATTATTGTTTTTGCACACCTCCGCAAATTGTGCACATATTTGCTCCTCAATTTCCCGCTGACTATCTGGAGGCCTATAATAAAGACCTAACAATGTAGCTGCCCCTTTTTTATTCCTAAGCTCTGCCCACAAAGCTTCATTCGATGCCGCTTCCAAGGTATCTATCCTTACTGCAGTAACTGACTCCTTAACTAATAATGCAATGCCTCCTCCTCTTTTATCCCCTCCCCTGTCTCGCCTGAAGATTCTATATCCTGGAATGTTGAGCTGCCAATCCTGCCCTTCCCTCAACCACATCTCAGTGATGGCTTCTAGATCACAATTCCTTGTGTCAATCCTCAGTCTTAACTCATCCGTTTTGCCTGTAATACTCCTGGCATTAAAGTAGAGGCCATTCAGCCTTGCCTTAATCCCTTGAAACTTAATGCAGCTGTACTCCCTCTGATGACGTGTCCCTATTCTGCTAACATTCTGTGTCCCCTCCCCTGCTGAATTAGCTTAAACTCCTCCCAACAGCACTAGTAAACCCACCTGCAAGGATGTTAGTCCCGCCCTGGTTCAGATGTAGACTGTCCCACTTCTTCAGGTCCCACCTTTCCCAGAAATGGCTCCAGTGATCCAGGAATCTAAAACCCTCCCTCCTGCACCAACCCTTAAGCTACATATTCATCTGTGCTATTCTCCTATTTCTAGCTCGCTAGCACGTGGCACTAGGAGTAATCCAGAGATTACAACCTGAGAGGTCTTGCTTTTCAGTCTAATGCCTAACTCCTTGAATTCTTGATGCAAAACCTCATCCCTCTTTCTACCTATGTCATTGGTACCAACATGCACCATGACCTCTGCCTTATCACCCTCCTCCTTCAGGATGCCCTGCAGCCGTTCAGTGACATCCTGGACCCTGGCACCAGGGAGGCAACACACTATCCTGGAGTCACATTGACGGCCACAGCAGTGCCTATCTGTTCCCCTGACTATAGAATCCCCTATTACTATTGCTCTTCCTCTCCTCCTGTACAGACAGGCTGCTTATGGTGCCAGAAGCTTGGCTCTGTCTACACCCCCTGGAGGAACCAGCACCCTCATCAGCCTCCAAAATGGAATACCGATTTGCGAGCGGGACCCCAGGGGACTCCTGAACTACCTGCCTATTTCTCTTGGAATGTCTGGTGGGCACCCATTCCCTTCCTCAAGTCCCTTCAGCTGCAGTGTTGACCACCTCTCTAAACGTGCTATCCACGGTGCTCTCAGACTCACGGATGCTCCACAGTGTCCCCAGTTGCCTTTCCAGCTCTGAAACTCAAGCTTCCAGGAGCTGCAGCTGGACATACTTCCTGCATACATGCTGATCCCAGGCAGTGGAAATGTTCCCAGCTTCCCACATGGAGGACAAGGAGCATGCCACGGCTTTGAACTCTTCTGCCATCACTTATCCCTTTAAATTAAATCTTTTAAATCAATTATTCTAGGGCCCTTCTTTCCTGATCCTCGTTACTACAGAATATACAAACTATAAACCACAAAAAGACCTGAAACTATAAGCAATTAAAGTAGTAAATACTTATCCAACCTTGCCCAATACTTAGCAATGATTCCTTTCCCTTGTAGTCTCTTCTGCTGCAGCAGGGAAAGACCACTCTCTGAAGATTTAAGAAGTTGGACAGCAAAGAAAAAATGCAAAGAGCACCTCTTCCCCTCTGCACTGAATTCCCACAGTGCACCAAATTGCCAATCCACTCACTCACTCACTCACTCACTCACTCACTCACTCACTCACTCACTCACTCACTCACTCACTCCACTCACTCCACTCACTCCACTCACTCCACTCACTCACTCACTATGAGGTCTCTCCCCTGCTCAAGTGCAAGCACAATAGCATGCTTCTAAATAGTCCCTTTCTTAAATAGAGCTGAGGTGACTCACACTGATTAAGCTTCAAATAGTAATCAACACCTATTCAAGCCCTAATCAGGCTTCAAAATAAAAATAAAAAAACTGCGGATGCTGGAAATCCAAAACAAAAACAGAATTACCTGGAAAAACTCAGCAGGTCTGGCAGCATCGGCGGAGAAGAAAAGAGTTGACGTTTCGAGTCCTCATGACCCTTCGACAGAACTGGAAGTTCTGTCGAAGGGTCATGAGGACTCGAAACGTCAACTCTTTTCTTCTCCGCCGATGCTGCCAGACCTGCTGAGTTTTTCCAGGTAATTCTGTTCTAATCAGGCTTCAGGTGATTGACAGTTAACAGTCAGCTGAGTCAACTACCTTACCAACCTTTTAACTAGACTACTGAACTTACAAAAATTAAAGAGGAAGAAATACCAGTTCAAGTCCCACTGTGCACCAAATTGCCAATACCCACACTCACTCTGGCTGTGTCTCACTCAGGATAAGGTCTCTCCTCTGCTTGAGTGCAAGCATTCCAGTCGATGATAAGGTTTTAGGAGGAACAGAGAGGCTTGGGAGCTGGTATATGCAAATCTATAAAAGTGACAGGAATGTGTTTTTTTTGAATAAATGGATCCTATGTATTATAAGTATAGGAAAGAATATAAAGCAAAAGGGTAATGCTAAAGCTATACAAATGGAACAGCTAGACTACTGTATCCAGTTTTTAGGGCACCCTAGTTTAGGAAGGCTATCAAGACCACAGTTAGGGTATAGAAGGGATTGATTAAGATTAAAGGATATTGTCAGCCTAGATGTGAAACTGGCCCCATACTTACAAATTATGTTGCTAAGATGCAGCATGTGGATGAGGAACAAAGGGAGACAAGGACACATTCAACGGGACAGGTAAGATTGGAACCCAGCCTCAGGCCACAAAGTACATACTATAATGTGTATGTATAATGGAGCAAGTCCATTGGGTTGAATGGCGTATACAAGTTCTTGTATAACACATGCAGGCTACAATTTCATGTTAAATGAGGAAAATCGGTTGCATTCTTTTACAGACGTGCCCATTTTTCTGATTATTGCTGAGTTCAAATGATCCTGGGCACAGACACAGGAAACGCTCCCCTGTTTGCGTTCAAGTCCTGGAGTGAAGATTGAACTTGCAACCTTCTGACAGACAAGAGTACTACCCACAGAGCCAAATAGAGGGTTGTTACATATCCATGTATTTTTTGACATGGTTTTTAAACCACTAGGTGATGCCATAATTCAAGATTCGCACAACCTTAACTAAGTTACAGTAGTCTAGCATATGAGTGAAATCATATTGAATAACTAACATGCAGCATCAGCTTCGTTTAAATGGTAGCCGTCTTGCTTAAAGCAGGTTTAGTGTTCAAACTCTGAGGTTAACACTGGTGCAGTACTGTGGGTGTGTTGGGCTATTGGATGTCCCCATCTATCATGGTGGTTAAAGCAGATATTGAAGATCCCATGCCACTACAAAGAAGTCCTCTGCTGTACTGGCTAACATTCCTTCATAGTGATGCTTATGAATTCTCTCCTCTATCCCCACCCGCTTTTTCCAATAATTTATATATATTTTTCTTTTCCCACCTATTTCCATTATTTTTAAATGTATTTCTATCCATTGTTTTATCTCTACCTTTTAGTCTATTTCAATCCCTTCTCCCCACCCCACTCCCACTAGGGCTGTCTGTACCTTGCTCGTTCTGCTTTCTACCCTTAATATCACCATTTCTTAGCTAATATCACCACCATCAACACCCCTTTGTCGTTTTGTCTATGACATCTTATGGCTATCTCCACCTATCACTGGTTCTCTATCCAGCTCTACCTGTCCCACCACCACCTCCCCCCCACCCCCCCAATTCAACCAGCTTATATTTCACCTCTTCTTTTATTCCTTAGTTCTACTTATGAGTCATATGGACTTGAAACATTAACTGTGTTCCTCTCCGCAGATGCTGTCAGACCTGCTGAGTTTCTCCAGGTATTTTTGTTTTTGTTTCAGATTTCCAGCATCTGCAGTTTTTTTGCTTTTATCCTTCTTAGTGATTCTACTCAAGTGCATGTTCATTTTTTTTCCCCCAGTAACTACATAAATACATAAAAAAGAATCACTGGTCATTCACCTCTTTGCTGCTTAAGGGAGGGATAGTGTTTCAGCCTTAGAGTGGACAGTCCCTTTATCCACTGTTTCATCAGTGGAACCGAGCCGCTCCCTCTTTGTGCAATATACCTTCCTCATTGGCTTTCCTGAACCATGCACAATTCCTAGCCATGAATGACCCCTGATTCCAGGCTCTTGTCACTATCATAGTCAAACCAGCTGCATGAGTGGATCCCTGCCTGAACTGGTTGTCTCACCCAGTAACTTTCCCATCACTTCAATAAGTATCTTCCTTTCATTCTGCCACTGTTGAGGGAAAGCTAAATAAAGAAATGAGATAGAAAGGAATTGAAAGATATGTTGGTGCAGTGAGATGAAGTAAGGCATGTGGAGCATAAACTCTGGCATAGATCTGCCCAGCTGAATAGCCTGTTTTTGTGTTGTAAGTTCTATGCAAGTCTTTACAGCATTGTAGCTTAGTTTGGTAATTCAGAATGTTGAGGGTTGCAATCTACATCCCACCATTGCATGGTTTCTGCAGATTTTTAGATTGGAAAATGCAGAGTCGCAGAATGCTCATTGACTAATGCAGTATTTTGGAAAAATAAAATCACTCAACTAATGATTCATTAATAAAAATAAGTCTGAGGGAAACATGATTCCTGCTGAAGGACTTCTCCTGTGAAATGCATGTTGAATGAGAACGGGGTTGGACTTTTCTGTGCCCTCATAGTCCAGTTACCTCCTGACCTACACTCTAGGCAGACTTGAGAAATGCTGACATGTGAAGTGAAGCCACTTAGCTGAGGTACTGGATGGAAGTTGGCCACTGGCCACATTGAGTCAGCAATGTTAGGAGAGAAGCAGGGGGAAATGTATGAAGGAACCATGGTTATAGGTTATTCCCCAGAGTTAAAATTGATGTGATAAAAGTTTAGGGCATTCTGGAATTGAGAATCTCAGTTTTAGCAATCCAAATACTACCAGCAGAATTTCAACACATCATTTCCAAACAAAGGTCCTGTATATACCAGGAAGAGAGTGTTTTTGGTTTATAAAAATTGAATCAAAATTCAGTGTAATATCTTAGTGAATACATCCATCTCATTCAATTCATGCTTTAGACATTAACAGAATGAGCACACATATGCTGTGTTCATTCTATGAATAAAGGTTCAAAACTGCTTGTCATAAATTTACGCTCTGTGCTTTATTACACTCAGTTTTACTTCTCTTTTGCTTTACTAAACAAAAAAATAAAGTCCTGATCCATAAACTATGGATTTGGTGCAACCAAGAGAAAAGGCAACTAGAGCTTTGAAAATCACAAAGTCAAATCACTCCAAACTCTAGAGACATATTTGCATATTCAAAATACCTGAAGGAAAGTGTAACAGTGCCATTTTTAATTGTGCAACAAATGTGAAGAAGCTGTTCCCATCAATGAGACTGGTCAGGCAAGTCTTTGATTGTTGCTGACAGGTTTGCAAGTTTGAAGTAGAGTTTTATTCCCATGATGTTGGTTGACTTCCATAAGCTGGTCTTCTGAAAACCAATGATGAACTCAGTCCACAACTGTTGATTGCAGAATTACCAGAATCCTTCAAAGAAACAAGTGCTACCAGACAAGAGAAGTTTTTATTTATTTATTTATTCACAAGACATGGGCTTCACTAACAAGGCTATCATCTATTGCCCATCACTAATTGCCCTTGAGAAGGTGGTGGTGAGCCTGCAAGTTCCTCTCCAAGCCACACAGCACCCTGACTTGGAAATGTAACACTGTTTCTTCACTATTGCTGGGACAGAGACTTAGAACTCCATTCCTAACAGCACTGTAGGTGTGCCTACATCACATGGACTGAGGTGGTTGTTACAGACCATGATAGGAGGAGTGCACAGTTAATTCTAGCCCCACTTCTCCACAGATTGCAACAATAATTTAAATGTTTAGTTCACCCACAAAACTGGCCAATTGTTACCCTTCGATACTATTGTTCCCAGCGTAAAAAAGGCTCCAACCAGGCTCCTTTCAGTAAACACAAAAACAGTTTTATTATAAAACAAGCTACATTTCTAAAGCAAGTTTAATAAACTGGTTAACATACAAGTTGTAGTTTTGATGTGTAACGATTTTCCCCTGTTTAAAAACAGATATTTGAACCTCCGTACAGACACACAAACACAAACAGGACAAAACAAAAAGTCCCATGCAGAGGCTGGAGTACAGGGAAGTTTCTTTTAAAAGGATAAAATTTGAAGAGATCTCAACACTGTTGATCTCACACAATCCTGGTCATAGTAGGTCTGGAAGTTCCTTCAGATGGATTTTTTGGTGAAGCTGTCCTTGATGACTTATTTATCATAACTTTGCAAACTCTCAAAAAAACATATGAGTTATCCTGATGAGACATTTCTGAGGAAAGTTTAACACAAAGGTGGGGCAGAGAGAGGGAAAGAGAGAGTCTTTTTCTGGCAACTTGCTTCTACGGCATCCACACACTCACTCTCTGACTGACAGTCTTTTAGACTAAGATGTTCAAAGAATACTTCTCTTTGGCCAGGTGTTTTTAACCAAGCAGCAAGTGTCTTTAGCCTGGCAACAGCATTTCTTTAGTAACTTAGATGTACAAAGTATCTCTTCTCTCTTCATGTGTTCCCTGCCAGATATCTAACATCTTAATAATAGCATACTCACAGCCCCAAAATAACATTGCAAAGTTTTAAAAATAACTCAGGAGAAAGAATGTCCAAAATTCAATGTCCTTCAAATTTTCCAAAAAACCAGGTTCCTCACATGCCCCCACCCGCAAGAAATGAAACGCCATTTTCAAATGTGTTTCATTACAAAACATATACAATATGTTTTACAAATACAATATATATGTAAAAATTGTAAACATGCATTCACCCGTTCCCACTCACTCCTTATACGGAATCTCTGTATAAGTTCTGATCTTTTGATTTCTATATTAAAGTAACAAAAATTACACCCTGGATAACACATCAGCAATTATGTTACCTTTTCCAGCAATATGGACAACCTTCAAGTTATAAGGCTGTCACAGCAAACTCCATTGAAACAGTCTGGCATTCTGAGTCTTAAACTTTTCTATAAAGGCCAGGGAATTATGGTCAGCATATATTAGGGTTTCTTTGCAGCCATGACAGACATATATCTCAAAATGTTTTAGAGCCAGTAATAATCCCAGGGTTTCCTTTTCTATGGTAGAATATCTTTTTCATGCTGATTTAACATATTAGAAAAGTATCACACTGGCTTTTCTATGTGTGATTCATCTTCTTGTAATAAGTCTGCACCATCCCCAAGCCATTGGCATCAATTGCCACCTTGAAGGGTTTAGTGAAGTTAGGGACAGTCAATACAAGTTCAGTTAAGTGATTTTTCAACATGTTGGATTTTTCTTCTACCTGAGCCTGTTTCTCGGGCTTAAACAATGAGGGTGTTGTTTTATAGGAGAGGACCTCCCCATATCCACATCATGCGTGGCTAAAGTTGTACACCCTGGTTCATCCCTGCAGATTATTTTGAATTTTGTAAGTAGCCTCTCTAGATCTTCTACCTCTAACGATAAGAACATGGTGTCTAACTGTCCTAATATTTCAGAATTAGCTAATCGAATAGAAACAGGTTCAATTGTCTAAATCTCCTGCCTCATTCTCTTGTATCCTTCATCCTCCACTCTCCTTACTACCTGACATACCTGCTCCTTCCTATCCTCCTTTCTATGATGGCATGGTTTTATCATGTTGATGTGACATAGCCGATTCTTTTCCCTGCAATCTGGGGTGTCTATCAAATAATTTACTTTTCTAACCTTCTTAACTACCTGGTATGGACCAGTGAACTGTGCTTTCAGAGGATCCTTCTGCAAAGGCAATAACACTATCACTTCATCCCCTGGTTGAAATGTTTGGGTCTCAGTTGTTTTTATCCGCCCATTCCTTCATCTTTGTTTGAGAAGCTTTAATGGTGTTCTTGAGCCACTTTGCAGGCTCCTGTGAGCCATTCCTGGAACACGGACACATCATCTAACATTGAAGATTCGTCCCTCTGTCCTAAAAACTTTTCTTTGATTAATTTCAGAGCACTTCTTATTTCATGTCCATAGATTAATTCAAAAGGACTAAAACTGGTAAATTCATTCAGTGAATCATGGGTGGCAAATAAAAGAAAGTCCAGTCCTTTGTCCAATCATGGGGATATTCATGACAATATGCTTTAATCATTGTTTTGAGAGCTTGATGGTACCTCTCTGAAGCTCCCTGTATCTGTGGATGGTACGCCGTGGACTTTAACTGTTTTATACCTAAACTACTCATTGTGTTTTGAAAAATTTTAGACATAAAATTGGAAGCTTGATCTGACTGATTCTCCATCAATAATCCATATCCAGTAAATAAGTTAGGTTAACTTCTCTACCATGACCTTTGCTGTAATTGTTCTCAAAGGGATAGCCTCTGGGAATCGAGTTGCCATATTGATAATATTAAGGATATATTGGCGTCCCACTTTCGTGCACGGTAACGGTCCCACACCATCTACTAACACCCTAGTAAGCGGTTCTCCTAAAGCTGATATGGGGATTAAGTTTTGATTGTAAGTTTTGATTTTCTCACATTTGGCATGTTTTACAAAACTGCACCACATCCCTGTAAAGATCTGGCCAGTAAAAATGTTGCACATGCATGGGTCT
Organism: Carcharodon carcharias; assembly: GCF_017639515.1. NCBI lineage: Eukaryota > Metazoa > Chordata > Chondrichthyes > Lamniformes > Lamnidae > Carcharodon > Carcharodon carcharias. The sequence goes on along the minus strand of NC_054468.1, from coordinate 19,072,203 downwards.
TTCGGATCCCTAAATGTCCTGCCATAGGAATCTCATGAGTTACCCTTAATATTTCCTGACGATATTTGGGCGGTACCATTACCTGATGAACAACGGTGTATTCTTCATCCGCAGGTCTGTGAGGTCTCCACTTCCTCATCAGAATCCCACTTTTAATATAATAGCATTCCAGAACCCCTACTGCTTCAGCTTCAGTTTGAGCTGATTATGCCACTTTACTTAACTCTGAATTGGCTTGCTGAGCCACAATCAGAGACAACTTACCGAACGTTTCCTTTGGATTGTCCAAATCCACAAAGAAAGCCAAGTACTTGTTTGTGGTGCCAATTTTACCTCTGATGATGCAACTTGTTTAGCCATTGCTCGGGTTACTACACAAGTAAAAATTCCTGAAACGTTTTCCTGCAACTGCTCTGTCTCCTTGACTTTACTTGGTCTTTCCATAACTACTGGAGAAGCTATTACTTTCGCCCCAGCTAAATCATTTCCGAGGAGTAAGTCAACTCCGTCTACAGTCAAACAATGAGTTCCTACTGTTACCACTCCAGATATCAGGTCACACTCCAGGTGCACTAATTCCAGATTTACTTAATTAACTGAATTTAAATTCCACAACTGTTGTGGTGGGGGTGAGCTCAAATCTTTGGATTATTAGTCCAAGCCTACTGGATTACTAAAACAAAAACAAAAACAGAATTACCTGGAAAAACTCAGCAGGTCTGGCAGCATCGGCGGAGAAGAAAAGAGTTGACGTTTCGAGTCCTCATGACCCTTCGACAGAACTTGAGTTCGAGTCCAAGAAAGAGTTGAAATATAAGCTGGTTTAAGGTGTGTGTGTGGGGGGCGGAGAGATAGAGAGAGAGAGAGGTGGAGTGGGGGTGTGGTTGTGGGGACAAACAAGCAGTGATAGAAGCAGATCATCAAAAGATGTCAACAACAATAGTACAAAAGAACACATAGGTGTTAAAGTTAAAGTTGGTGATATTATCTAAACGAATGTGCTAATTAAGAATGGATGGTAGGGCACTCAAGGTATAGCTCTAGTGGGGGTGGGGAGAGCATAAAAGATGTAAAAAAAAAAATTTTTTTTTTATGTAATGGAAATAGGTGGGAAAAGGAAAATCTATATAAGTTATTGGAAAAAAAAGAAAAGGAAGGGGGAAACAGAAAGGGGGTGGGGATGGGGGAGGGAGCTCACAACCTAAAGTTATTGAATTCAATATTCAGTCTGGATGGTTGTAAAGTGTCTAGTCGGAAGATGAGGTGTTGTTCCTCCAGTTTGCGTTGGGCTTCACTGGAACAATGCAGCAAGCCAAGGACAGACATGTGGGCAAGAGAGCAGGGTGGAGTGTTAAAATGGCAAGCAACAGGGAGGTTTGGGTCATTCTTGCGGACAGACCGCAGGTGTTCTGCAAAGCGGTCGCCCAGTTTACGTTTGGTCTCTCCAATGTAGAAGAGACCACATTGGGAGCAATGAATGCAGTAGACTAAGTTGGGGGAAATGCAAGTGAAATGCTGCTTCACTTGAAAGGAGTGTTTGGGTCCTTGGATGGTGAGGAGGGAGGAAGTGAAGGGGCAGGTGTTGCATCTTTTGCGTGGGCATGGGGTGGTGCCATAGGAGGGGGTTGAGGAGTAGGGGGTGATGGAGGAGTGGACCAGGGTGTCCCGGAGGGAGCGATCCCTACGGAATGCCGATAGGGGGGGTGAAGGGAAGATGTGTTTGGTGGTGGCATCATGCTGGAGTTGGCGGAAATGGCGGAGGATGATCCTTTGAATGCGGAGGCTGATGGGGTGATAAGTGAGGACAAGGGGGACCCTATCATGTTTCTGGGACGGAGGAGAAGGCGTGAGGGCGGATGCGCGAGAGATGGGCCGGACACGGTTGAGGGCCCTGTCAACAACCGTGGGTGGAAAACCTCGGTTAAGGAAGAAGGAGGACATGTCAGAGGAATTGTTTTTGAAGGTAGCATCATCGGAACAGATGCGACGGAGGCAAAGGAACTGAGAGAATGGGATGGAGTCCTTACAGGAAGCGGGGTGTGAGGAGCTGTAGTCGAGATAGCTGTGGGAGTCGGTGGGTTTGTAATGGATATTGGTAGACAGTCTATCACCAGAGATTGAGACAGAGATGTCAAGGAAGGGAAGGGAAGTGTCAGAGATGGACCACGTGAAAATGATGGAGGGCTGGAGATTGGAAGCAAAATTAATAAATTTTTCCAAGTCCCGACGAGAGCATGAAGCGGCACCGAAGTAATCATCGATGTACCGGAGAAAGAGTTGTGGAAGGGGGCCGGAGTAGGACTGGAACAAGGAATGTTCCACATGCCCCATAAAGAGACAGGCATAGCTGGGGCCCATGCGGGTACCCATAGCCACACCTTTTATTTGGAGGATGTGAGAGGAGTTGAAGGAGAAATTGTTCAGCGTGAGAACAAGTTCAGCCAGACGGAGGAGAGTAGTGGTGGATGGGGATTGTTCGGGCCTCTGTTCGAGGAAGAAGCTAAGGGCCCTCAGACCATCCTGGTGGGGGATGGAGGTGTAGAGGGATTGGACGTCCATGGTGAAATTACTGGATTACTAGTCCATTTACATTATCACAACGGTACCATACCCTATACCTTTACCATACATTTGCTTGGCCTTCATAAAAGGGTATTTCACATTTTGGAATGGTTACAGGTTGACCATTACTCAGCCACAATTTGATAATCAAAAAGGCAAATGGAATAAGCCTTTATAACTGGAGGGATAGAATATAAAAGGCATTACATTTTCTACAGCTATGCAAATTCCTGGTTTGACCACATCTGGAGTATCGTGTACAGTTCTGAGCACAGCCCCTCAGGAATGATATAATGGCCATGAAATGAATGCAGTGCAGATTCACCTGAATGATATCAGGTCTCTAAGTGTTAGATGACAAAGAAGAATTACATAGCCTAGATTTGCTTTCCCTGGAATATAGATGGTTCCTATTCAAATTATTTCATGGCTTCAGTTCACTATTTCTGCATCCTCTTGTAGCCTTACGTCCCTCCCCAGTCCTCTGACTCTAGTCTTCTGTGCATCCTTCCTCTTCACCTCACCATTGGTGGCCAGTCCTTAAATCACCTTCAATAAAAACAAAAAAATCCTGGAAAAACTCAGCAGGTCAGGCAGCATCTGTGAAGAGAAGCAGAGTTAACATTTCAAGTCGAAGACCTGTCATCAGAACTGTTCTGTATGTGGATAAATTGGTGAAGTTGGTGCTGTTCTCCTTGGAGAAGAGAAGCTTGAGAGAAGAGCTGATGGAGGCATTCAAAGGCATGAGAGGTCTGGACAGAGTAAATTTGGAGAAGCTATCCCCTTGGTGTAAGGGTCAAGAAATAGAAAACACCGATTTATGATGATTAGTAAAAGAGCCGGAGGTGGCAGGAGGAAAGATTTTTTGATGCAGCAAGTGGTTAAGATCTGGAATGTAGTGCCTGAGCGTGTGGTCAAGGCAGATACAAATGTGGCTTTCAAAAGGACATTGGATAAGCACCGGAACAGAGAATGCTTGCCGGACTATGGGGAAAGGGCGGGAAGCGGGATTAGCTGAGTTGCTCTTGCGGAGAACTGCACAGACACAATGGGCCGAATGATTTATGATATCAATGTCACCCTTGAGTGTCCTAAGGCGAGCTCAGGGAGGACAGAAACCTCCCGTAGAGCAGAAGGGCATTGAGTCATCTACTCAAAATTTGGTATTTTTGTTGTGCCTTAATACATCCCAAACTTGATGCATTTAATTGGATTATTTAATTTCAGGCATTTTATAACATCCCAGTTGTAAGGTTAATCCATTAATTGCATGGTGGGAAGCAGCATGCATTGTCTATCATTCCCTTTTGACCACCAACTATTTTTATGATATCTGTATCTACATACAAGTCTTCATTTTCTATCAGACAAAGCTTTTGTAGACATTGGAATGTGTTTAAAGGGAATGCTCTCAAGTATTTTTTAGCACCAGCAGCTCTGATATTTATGTAGCTCCATAGGGAATCATGGATACGAAGGAATGTTTACAGATAGTAACCTGACCAAAGATATCATGTGACATAATTAAACACTAAAGGAAAGCCTGAGACATTTATAATGTTCATTGGTGCTCAGATCATTTGAACTCAGATTAGTTTACAGTCCAACCCAGATATTCACTCATAAGTAGCAAATAATGCATGTGTGATAGGTTATACATTTTATTGAACCCTTCGTAAAGCACACTGCAGTGTAAAAAAAAAGAGAAAACATCTGAACTAGAATCAAATCATCGAATGGTTACAGCTCAGAAGGAGGTTATCCAGCCTGTTGAATCCACGCTGATTCTTTGTATGAGCATTGAGCGAGTCCCTCTCCCCTGCCCTTTCTCTGTAATCCTGCACTTTTATATATGTTCAGGTGCTTAGACAAACCCCTTTTGAAAGCCACAATTCAATCTGCCTCCACCACATTCAACCATTCCAAATCCCAAACACTGGCTGTGTAAAAAAATGTTTCATGCTGTTTTTGGTTCTTTTGCCATTCACCTTAAACCTGTCCACTCTAGTTCTTGACTCCGCTGCCAAAGAGAACCATTTCTCTCTGTACTCTGTCTAGATCTCTCACAATTTTGAACTTCTATCAAATCTCCTCTCGACCATCTTTAAGGAGAATAATCTTGGAGAAGATCTCCATGTGTTATTTGTAGTAAAATGACCGAACACAAATATAGAAAAAACCACCAAACTTGCTGTAAAGTCAAGGACTGCTTTAGGCTCCCAGATCTCATGAGTTTCCAAAACACTTAATAAATTCTGTTTGATTAAAATATATCAGTGAAATAAGTAATGACTGAAGTTGCAATTCCAGCGGAAGCTCTGTACCCTAAACTTCATTTGGCCTTTCCGTAACTACTGGTGAAGTTATTTACTCTGTACCTTAAATGCTTTTTTTGGATACTTACTTGCAACACTCATAATCGAATCATAGAAAGTTACAGCACAGATGGAGACCATTTGACCCATTGCGCCTGTGCTTGTCAAAAAAGCTATCCAGCCTTTTCCCATTTCCAGTCCTTGGTCCATAGCCTTACAGGTGATGGCACTTAAAATGCATATTCAAGTATTTTTAAATGCTTTAAGGGTTTCTGCCTCCAGCACTATTTCAGGAAGTGAGATACAGACTCCCACCACATTCTGGGTGAAAATAAATTCTTACTTCCCCCCTGATCCTTCTATCTATTATTTTAAATCTATGCCCTTTGGTTATTGCCAACTCTGCTTAGGGAAACAGGTCTTTCCTATCCAAAACAAAAACAGAATTACCTGGAAAAACTCAGCAGGTCTGGCAGCATCGGTGGAGAAGAAAAAAGTTGACGTTTCGAGTCCTCATGACCCTTCAACCTATCCATACTATTTAGGCCCCACATAATTGTATATACCTATATTAAAACTCCCTCAGCTTCCTATTTTTTTAAAAAAGACTTGCATTTATATACCACCTTTCACAACCAAAGCATATACCAAAGTGCTTTACAACCAATCAAGTACTTTTGAACTATAGTCAATGTAGGAAACATAGCAGACAATTTGCACACAGCGAATTCTCATAAACAGTAATGTGATAATGACCAGATAATCTGTTTTTGTGACATTAATTGACAGATAAATATTGACTAAAGCACTGGGGATAACTCCACTGCTCTTCTTCGAAATAGCGCCATTGGATCTTTTACACCCAATTGAGAGGGAGGACAAGACTTCAGTTTGACATTTCATCTGAAAGATGTCACCTCTAGCAGTGCGGCACCACTTCAGAACTGCGTCAGAGCATCAGCTTTGATTTTTTTATGCTCAAGTCCTTGAGTGGGATTTGAATCTAGCAGGCTTATAAGACTTTCATGTTTTTCTTCTTATATGTACTGGGATGTGATAGTGTATATATATGTGTGTGTGTTTATGCACATATAATCATGGAACAAAGCAACTCAGAAAGAATAAAAACTGAAAGTCCTGGAAATACTCAGCAGCTCTGGTAGCAGCTGTGGAGAGAGAAACAGAGTTAACATTTCGAGCCGAGGTTGAATATGAATTTTCCATCCACGGTGGTTGACAGGGCCCTCAACCATGTCCGGCCCATCTCCCCCGCATCCGCCCTCACTCCTTCCTCTACCTCCCAGAACCATAATAGGGTCCCCCTTGTCCTCACTTATCACCCCACCATCCACCGCATTCAAAGGATCATCCTAAGACCATAAGACATAGTAGCAGAAGTTAGGCCATTCGGCCCATCGAGTCTGCTCCGCCATTCAATCATGGCTCATAAGTTTCTCAACCCCATTCTCCCGCCTTCACCCGTAACCTTTGATCCCCTTACCAATCAAGAACCTATCTATCTCGGTCTTAAATACACTCAATGACCTGGCCTCCACAGCCTTCTGTGGAATTCCATAGACTCACCACTCTCTGGCTAAAGAAGTTTCTCCTCATCTCTGTTCTAAAAGGTCTTCCCTTTACTCTGAGGCTCTGCCCTCGGGTCCTAGTCTCTCCTTCTAATGGAAACATCTTCCCCACATGCACTCTATCCAGGCCTTTCAGTATTCTGTAAGTTTCAATCAGATCCCCCCTCATCCTTCTAAACTCCATCGAGTATAAACACAGAGTCCTCAGACATTCCACATATGTTAAGACTTTCATTCCTGAGATCATTCTCGTGAACATCCTCTGGACCCTCTCCAGGGCCAGCACATCCTTCCTGAGATACGGGGCCCAACTATTGCTCACAATATTCTAAATGTGGTCTGACCAGAGCCTTATGAAGCCTCAGCAGCACATCCCTGCTTTTATAATCTAGTCCTCTCAAAATAAATGCCAACATTGCATTTGCCTTCCTAACTACCACGTCAACCTGCAAGTTAACCTTAAGAGAACCCTAGACTAGGACTCCCAAGTCCCTTTGCACTCCAGATTTCTGAATTCTCTCCCCATTTAGAAAATAGTCTATGCCTCTATTCTTCCTACCAAAGTGCATGACCTCACACTTCCCCACGTTGTATTCCATCTGCCACTTATTTGCCCATTCTCCTAACCTGTCCAAATCCTTCTACAGCCTCCCCGCCTCCTCAATACTACCTTTCCCTCCACCTATCTTTGTATCATCTGCAAACTTAACCAGGATGCCCTCAGTTCCTTCATCGAGATTATTAATGTATAAAGTGAAAAGTTGTGGTCCCAACACTGACCCCTGTGGAACTGCACTAGTCACCAGCCGCCATCCTGAGAAGGACCCCCTTATCCCCACTCTCTGCCTCCTGCCAGATAGCCAATTTTCTGTCCATGCTAGTACCTTGCCTCTAACACCATGGGCTCTTATCTTACTGAGCAGCCTCCTGTGCGGCACCTTGTCAAAGGCCTTCTGGAAGTCCAAGTAGGTAACATCCATTGGCTCTCCTTTGTCTAACCTACTCATTACCTCCTCAAAGAATTCTAACAGATTTGTCAGGCATGACTTCCCCTTGATGAAACCATGCTGACTTTGCCCGATTTTACCATGCACTTCCAAGTATTCTGAAATCTCATCCTTAATAATGGACTCTAAAATCTTACCAACAACCGAGGTCAGGCTAATCAGCCTGTAATTTCTCGTCTTTTGCCTCACTCCCTTCTTAAATAAGGGAGGGTTACATTAGCGATTTTCCAGGCCTCTGAGACCCTGCCTGACTCCAGTGATTCCTGAAAGATCACCATTAACGCCTCCACTATCTCTTCATCTATCTCCTTCAGAACTCTGGAGTGTAATCCATCTGGTCCAGGTGATTTATCCACCTTCAGACCGTTCAGTTTTCCTAGCACCTTCTCCTTGGTAATGGCCACCATACTCACCTCTGCCCCCCGACTCTCTTGAACTTTGGGGATGTCACTCGTGTCTTCCACTGTGAAGGCTGATGCAAAGTACCTATTCAGTTCCTCCAGCACTTCTTGGTTCCCCACTACTACTTCTCCAGCGTCATTTTCCAGCAGCCCAATGTCCACTTTTGCTTCTCTCTTACCCTTTATATATCTAAAAAAACTCTTGCAATCTTCTTTTATATTACTGGCTAGTTTACCCTCATATTTAATCTTCTCTCTCCTTATTTCTTTTTTAGTTGTCCCCTGTTGGTCTTTGTAGGCTTCCCAATCCCCTGGTTTCCCACTGTTCTTTGCCGCATTGTATGCTTTCTCTTTAGCTTTTATGCTGTCCCTGACTTCCCTTGTCAGCCATGGTTGCCTCATCCTCCCTTTAGTATGCTTCTTCTTCCTAGGGATGAATTTTTGCTGTGTCTCCCAAATTACTCCCAGAAACTCCTGCCATTGCTGTTCCACTGTCTTTGCTGCTAGGCTCATCTCCCAGTCAATTCTGGCCAGCTCCTCCCTCATGCCTCTGTAGTTGCCTTTATTCAACTGTAATACCGTTACATCTGATTCCAGCTTTTTCCTCTCAAATTGCAGGGTAATTTCTATCATATTATGGTCACTTCCTCCTAAGGGTTCCTTCACCTTAAGCTCCCTTATCAAATTTGCCTCATTATACATCACTAAATCTAGAATTGCCTGTTCCCTAGTGGGCTCCACCACAAGCTGCTCCAAAAAGCCATCTCGTAGACATTCCAAAAATTCCTTTTCTTGGGATCCACTACCAACCTGATTTTCCGAGTCTACCTGCATATTGAAATCCCCCATGATCACTGTAACCTTGCCTTTCTTACACACCTTTTCTATCTCCTGGTGTATCTTGTGCCCCACATCCTGACTACTGTTCGGAGGCCTGTACATAACTCCCATTATGGTTTTTTTAACTTTGCGGTTCCTCAACTCTACCCTCACAGATTCTACATCATCTGACCCTACATCATTTCTTGCTATTGATTTAATTTCATTTCTTACTAACAAAGCAACCCCACCCCCTTTGTCAACCTGCCCATCTTTTCGATAGGATGTATATCCTTGGATATTTAGCTCCCAGTCCTGATCCCCTTGCAGCCATGTCTCCGTAATGCTCACCACATCATATCTGCCAATTTCAATCTGCGCTACAAGCTCATTTACCTTATCTCATATACTGCGTGCATTCAGATACAACACCTTCAGTCCTGTATTTCCTGTCCCCTTTCTCATTGTTGTCCCTTTATCTGATGTGCTTGAAGTTAGATTCCTAGCCTTTTCCAAACACTCTGTCCGATATTTGTGTTCTAGAGACTTTAATAGCCTCTCCTGGGCTCTCCTTTCTTTTCAGTTTTTTTCATAATTTTCCATGAAGTTGAATCCATCCCCCTCCCCCCACACACACACGCTAACCTGCTGCTTTGTTTCCCATTAGTCTTATTTTTGGAGTTTTACCCTCCCCCCCCCCCCCACTTTCTAGTTTAAAGTCCTGTTGACCACCCTATTTACCCTTTTTGCTAGAACTCCGCCATTTCTGCCAAATCCAGCATGATGCCACCACCAAACACATCTTCCCATCTTCTCTTCAACCCCCCCCCCCCCCCCCCCCCCCCCCCCCACCCCCGGCGACATTCCACAGGGATCATTCCCTCCGGGACACCCTGGTCCACTCCTCCATCAGCCCCTACACCTCAACCCCCTCCCACGGCACCTTCCCATGCAACCGCATAAGCTGTTACACCTGCCCCTTTACTTCCCCCCTCCTTATCGTCCAAGGGCCCAAACACTCCTTTCAAGTGAAGCAGCTCTTCACTTGCACTTCCCTCAATTTAGTCTACTGCATTCGCTGCTCCTAATGCGGTCTCCTCTACATTGGAGAGACCAAACGCAGACTGGGTGATCACTTTGTGGAACACCTTCAGTCTATTTGCAAACATGACCCAGACCTCCCTGTTGCTTACCATTTCAACACTCCACCCTGCTCTCAAGCCCACATGTCCGTCCTTGGCCTGCTGCAATGTTTCAGTGAAGCTCAACGCAAACTGGAGGAACAGCACCTCATCTTCCAACCAGGCATTTTACAGCCTTCTGGGCTTAACATTGAGTTCAACAACTTCAGATCATGTACTCTCTCCTCCATCTCCACTCCCTTTCCGATCCAACTTTTTCCAATAATTTATATTTTTAAAATATATTTTCTTTTCCCACCTATTTTTAAATCTATCGTTTTATCTCCACCTTTTAGCCCATTTCGATCCCTTCCCCCCACTAGGGCCATCTGCCACTTGTTTGTCCTGCCTTCTACCCTTAATGTCACCAGTAGCACATTCCTTAGATAATATCACCACTGTCAACACCCCTTTGTCCTTTTGTCTACGACATCTTTGGCAATCTCTTCTTTGTCTCCAATTCTTCTTTGGCCCTCTATCCAGCTCTACCTGTCCCACCCGCCTCTACCAGCTTATATTTCACCACATTTCTATATTTCTTTAGTTCTGATGAAGAGTCACATGGACTCGAAACGTTAACTGTGTTCCTCTCTGCAGAAGCCGTCAAATCTGCTGAGTTTTTCCAGCTATTTTTGTTTTTGTTGTTGAATATGACTCTTTCAGGTTTGGCAGCATCTGTGTAAAGACCATAAGACAGAGGAGCAGAAATTAGGCCATTCGGCCCATCGAGTCTGCTCCACCATTCAATCATGGCTCATAAGTTTCTCAACTCCATTCTCCCGCCTTCTCCCCGTAACCTTTGATCCCCTTACCAATCAAGAACCTATCTTATCTCGGTCTTAAATACACTCAATGACCTGGCCTCCACAGCCTTCTGTGGCAATGAATTCCATAGATTCACCACTCTCTGGCTAAAGAAGTTTCTCCTCATCTCTGTTCTAAAAGGTCTTCCCTTTACTCTGAGGCTCTGCCCTCGGGTCCTAGTCTCTCCTACTAATGGAAACATCTGCCCCACGTCCAATCCATCCAGGCCTTTCTGTATTCTGTAAGTTTCAATCAGATCCCCCCCTCATCCTTCTAAACTCCATCGAGTATAGACCCAGAGTCCTCAAACGTTCCTCATATGTTAAGCCTTTCATTCCTGGGATCATTCTCGTGAACATCCTCTGGACCCTCTCCAGGGCCAGCACATCCTTCCTGAGATACGGGGCCCAACTATTGCTCACAATATTCTAAATGTGGTCTGACTAGAGCCTTATAAAGCCTCAGCAGCACATCTCTGCTTTTATATTCTAGTCCTCTCAAAATAAGTGCCAGCATTGCATTTGCCTTCCTAACTACCACGTCAACCTGCAAGTTAACCTTAAGAGAATCTTGGACTAGGACTCCCAAGTCCCTTTGCACTCCAGATTTCTGAATTCTCTCCCCATTTAGAAAATAGTCTATGCCTCTATTCTTCCTACCAAAGTGCATGACCTCACACTTCCCCACGTTGTATTCCATCTGCCACTTCTTTGCCCGTTCTCCTGTCCAAATCTTTCTGCAGCTTCCCCGCCTCCTCAATACTACCTTTCCCTCCACCTATCTTTGTATCATCTGCAAACTTAACCAGGATGCCCTCAGTTCCTTCATCTAGATCTTTAATGTATAAAGTGAAAAGTTGTGGTCCCAACACTGACCCCTGTGGAACTGCACTAGTCACCGGCTGCCATCCTGAGAAGGACCCCCTTATCCCCACTCTCTGCCTCCTGCCAGAGAGCCAATTTTCTATCCATGCTAGTACCTTGCCTCTAACACCATGGGCTCTTATCTTACTGAGCAGCCTCCTGTGCGGCACCTTGTCAAAGGCCTTCTGGAAGTCCAAGTAGATAACATCCATTGGCTCTCCTTTGTCTAACCTACTCATTACCTCCTCAAAGAATTCTAACAGATTTGTCAGGCATGACTTCCCCTTGATGAAACCATGCTGACTTTGCCCGATTTTACCATGCACTTCCAAGTATTCTGAAATCTCATCCTTAATAATGGACTCTAAAATCTTACCAACGACCGACGTCAGTCTAATCGGCCTGTAATTTCCCGAGTTTTGCCTCACTCTCTTCTTAAACAGGGAGGGTTACATTAGCGATTTTCCAGTCCTCTGGGACCCTCTCTGACTCCAGTGATTCCTGAAAGATCGCCACTAATGCCTCCACTATCTCTTCAGCTATCTCCTTCAGAACTCTGGGGTGTAATCCATCTGGTCCAGGTGATTTATCCACCTTCAGACCGTTCAGTTTTCCTATCACCTTCTCCTTGGTAGTGGCCACCATACTCACTTCTGCCCTCCGACTCTCTTGAACTTTGGGGATGTCACTCGTGTCTTCCACTGTGAAGACTGACGCAAAGTACCTATTCAGTTCCTCCGCCATTTCTTTGTTCCCCACTACTACTTCTCCAGCGTCATTTTCCAGCAGCCCAATGTCCACTTTTGCTTCTCTCTTACCCTTTTTATATCTAAAAACCTCTTGCAATCTTCTTTTATATTACTGGCTAGTTTACCCTCATATTTAATCTTCGCCCTCCTTTTTTTTTAAGTTGTCCTCTGTTGGTCTTTGTAGGCTTCCCAATCCCCTGGTTTCCCACTGCTCTTCGCCGCATTGTATGCTTTCTCTTTAGCTTTTATGCTGTCCCTGACTTCCCTTGTCAGCCATGGTTGCCTCGTCCTCCCTTTAGTATGCTTCTTCTTCCTAGGGATGAATTTTTGCTGTGTCTCCCAAATTACCTTCCAGAAACTCCTGCCATTGCTGTTCCACTGTCTTTGCTGCTAGGCTCATCTCCCAGTCAATTCTGGCCAGCTCCTCCCTCATGCCTCTGAAGTTGCTTTTATTCAACTGTAATACCGTTACATCTGATTTCAGCTTTTTTCCTCTCAAATTGCAGGGTAATTTCTATCATATCTGAAAGAGGCACATAAAAGTTGGTAAAATGGTATAGAAATCATTTCAAACTAGATTTCAAGAAAAGAACAGGGCACAGTCTACAAACCAATAAAAAGCACGTTTAGATCTGTTGCCAGGAAGTAACTCTTTGTACCAAAAAAACCCAAATGGAATAGACTTACACAGAAATTGCTGGACAAATAATGACCAATGAACATCCGGTCCACCTTCTACCATTCTGGTAACTGTATTACAACAACTCTATTATTGCTGTTGTCAAGTAGTGGAGGTGAAAACCCTGGAATTATTTAAAAACAACTAGATACTGCAATGGACGGGTGAGGGAGGAAGCAAGTATAGGCCTTCCTGGGTAGATGAAGTAAGAGGAAACTCAATTCATTTTTAACTTAAGGTATGATTAGAGGCCATATAAACAGAAGTAGTACTGACACCGAACAGAAGTTGAAAGAGGAAAATATCTTCTGTTTTTGGTCCCCATTTATTTGGTGCTTGCTGACAGCAGATTTCTACAATAAAAGACCTGTGTACAGCATTCAACCCTGTTTGCTCCATTATGCATATATACACACCAAATATGTGTACAGATACACCATTTTGCCAACTTTCATATGCCTTTTTCAGGTGAGTGCTTAAGTCACTTTCAAAGTTTCTCCAGCCTTTCCACATAGCTCTCAAAATCAGCCTCACAGATCGCTCCTGGTGTTTGCCACCATAAGTGCTCACATGTATAACATAAGACGGACAGAAAAATCAAAAATTACTAGATAAAAACATAAAACATTCTGAAGAGGCGTGACAGGTTAAGTGCTAAGAGGCTGTTTCCCCAAGCGGGTAAATCAAGAACTGGAGGCACAGTTTAAAATAAGGGGTTCCCATTTAAGGAAGAGGTGAGGAGAAATTTCTCTCAGAGAGTCATTAGCCTTTGGAATTCAATCCTCTAGTGAGCAATGGAGACTGGGTCATTGAATACATTCAGTGCCAAGTTAGACAGATTTTTGATCAACAAGGGAGCTTAAGGGTAATTCGGGGGAGGGGAGGGGAGGGGGGTGGCTCCAGGAAAATGGAGTTAAGGCCACAAATCAGATCAGCCATGATCTTATTGAATGGCAGAGCAGGGTTGATGGGCCAAATGGCCTATACCTACACCTATTTATCTTCTTATTTTTAAGCCTGCAAATGTTATAAAACACTTGCGTATTATAGTGTATTACGTATCGGACATTTCCAAACGATTAAGTTTCTCCAACCTCTCCCCACAGCTCTCAAGTGAAGAATCAGCCTTGTTAAGATCTTCCCTGGTGGTTCCCACCGTGCCATAAATGTTCACGTCCACGACAATTTGATTGAAAAATCAAAACTTACTGCACAAATAACTAATCTTAGCCTGAAAACATTTTAAGTTTTTTTAAAAAAACAACACATAGGTGTGTCCTATCAGGCTTCTCCAAAACACAAATCGGTGAACAAAATATAACAGAGAGAGAGAGAGTCAACAGGTCAAAATCTAAAAAATTATAGTAAAAATATAAATTAAAATTATAGTCAACAAGTCAAAATAGAGAATTCCCACACGTAATTCCGAGAGTTTAATTTTTTTTTGCAAACCCCCCCAAAAAAAAATGCTGTTAGCATCTTATGCAACCTCCTCCACCCTCCCCAAGATTTCAGTGTCATATGGACGACATGCAGAGCCACTTCCTACTGGGACTTGGGCCTAGCGCCTCTCGAAGCTGAGCCCTCGCCTCTGGGTGAGTGAGTGATTGAGTGCAGGGCAAAAGACACCCTCCCCTCCCCTCCCGCGGGCTCCATCGAGTTTCATGGAGCTACTCTTATCCAGGCAAGTGTGGAGTATTCCATCACACTCCTGACTTGTGCCTTGTAGATGGTGGACAGGCTTCGGGGAGTCAGGAGGTGAGTTACTCGCCGCAGGATTCCCAGCCTCTGACCTGCTCTTGTACTTCACTCTGCCCATTGGTGTCTATACTGGTTCTATAAAAGAGCCCTCCAGTTGGTGCCTCAATTCCTAACTCTGCAATTTGTCTTTCCTTTTCCAAGTATTTATCCTATTCCCATACAAAACACACCCAGAGAAATGTTGTTGAACAGAGACTTGAGGGAGGCCAGTTCAAAGTAAGTTGCCGCGTCTAGATTGGGCCACGTGCTAGGACGGTCACGTGTCGCTCAGCCAGGCAGCAGTGGGCCCTCCCCCTCTCGCCCGCCCGCCCCGCCCCCTCCCTCCCCTACCCCTCTCGCCCGCCCCCTCCCTCCCCTAGCCCTCTCGCCCGCCCCGCCCCCTCCCCCTCACGCCCGCCTCGCCCCCTCCCTCCCCGTCTCGCCCGCCCTGCCCCTTCCCTCCCTCTCCCTCGTCGGCCCCGCCCCCTCCCTCCCACCCCCTCGTCGGCCCCGCCCCCTCCCTCCCTCCCCCTCTCGCCCGCCCCGCCCTTTCCCGCCCCCTCTCGCCCGCCCCGCCCCCTCTCCCCTCCCACACCCTCCCTCCTCCTCCTCCTGCTACTCCTCCCTCCCCCAGCCGGCTCGGTCTCCGCGGTGACGGCATTGGATCCGCAGCGAGAATGGCGTTCGGTTCTGTCGCGCTCTCTTTCCTGCTGGTCGCCTTCACCTGCCTCGGCAACCTGGGCCAAGGGCTGGCCGACAAGCGGCTGAAGATGCAGTATGTTACCGGGCCGGTGCTGCGCTTCCAGATCTGGTGAGTCCGGGGTGAGGGCGGGGGCTTGGAGCCCGCGGGAGGGTGTCTTTAGCCCGGCACTCACTCACTCACTCACTCACTCACCCACCCAGAGGCGAGGGCTCAGCTTCGAGAGGCGCTAGGCCCGAGTCCCAGTAGGAAGTGGCTCTGCATGTCGTCCACATGACACTGAAATCTTGGGGAGGGCGGAGGAGGTTGCATAAGATGCTAACAGCATATTTATTTTTTTTTGGGGGGGGGGGGGGTTTGCAAAAAAAAAATTAAACTCTAGGAATTGCGTATGGAAATTCTCTATTTTGACCCGTTGACTATAATTTTAATTTATATTTTTACTATAATTTTTTTTTTTAGATTTTGACCTGTTGACTTCTATTTTCTTCACCGATTTGTGTTTTGGAGAAGCCTGATAGGACACACCTAGTGTAAAAAAAAAACACAAAGTTAAAACGTTTTCAGGCTAAGATTAGTTATTTGTGCAGTAAGTTTTTGATTTTTCAATCAAATTGTCGTCCACGTGAACATTTATGGCACGGTGGGAAGATCTTGACGAGGCTGATTCTTCACTGGAGAGCGGTGGGGAGGGGAGGGGGGGGGGGAGAAACTTAATCGTTTGGAAATGTCCGATACGTAATACACTATCATACTCAAGTGTTTTATAACATTTGCAGGCTTAGAAATAAGAAGATAAATAGGAGTAGGATACCCATCGGTCATTTGGCTCGTCAACCCTGCTCTGCCATTCAATAAGATCATGGCTGATCTGATTTGTGGCCTTAACGCCATTTTCCTGGAGCCACCCCCCTCCCCCGAATTACCCTTAGCTCCCTTGTTGATCAAAAATCTGTCTAACTTGGCCTTGAATATGTTCAATGACCCAGTCTCCATTGCTCACTGGAGGATAGAATTCCAAAGACTAATGACTCTCTGAGAGAAGAAATTTCTCCTCATCTCTTCCTTAAATTTTAAACTGTGCCTCCGCTTCTTGATTTCCCCGCTCGGGAAACAGCCTCTTAGCACCTAACCTGTCAAGCCTCTTCAGAATGTTTTAAGTTTTTATCTAGTAAGTTTTGATTTTTCTGTCTGTCTTATGTTATACATGTGAGCACTTATGGTGGCAAACACCAGGAGTGATCTGTGAGGCTGATTTTGAGAGCTATGTGGAAAGGCTGGAGAAACTTTGAAAGTGACTAAGCACTAAGCTGAAAAAGGCATATAAAAGTTGGCAAAATGGTGTATCTGTATACATATTTGGTGTGTATATATGCATAATGGAGCAGACAGGGTTGAATGCTGTACACAGGTCTTTTATTGTAGAAATCTGCTGTCAGCAAGCACCAAATAAATGGGGACCAAAAACAGAAGATATTTTCCTCTTTCAACTTCTGTTCGGTGTCAGTACTACTTCTGTTTATATGGCCTCTAATCATATCTTAAGTTAAAAATGAATTGAGTTTCCTCTTACTTCATCTACTCAGGAAGGCCTATACTTGCTTCCCCACCCGCCCCTCCATTGCAGTATCTAGTTGCTTTTAAATAATTCCAGGGTTTTCACCTCCACTACTTGACAACAGCAATAATAGAGTTGTTGTAATACAGTTACCAGAATGGTAGAAGGTGGACCATTGGTCATTATTTGTCCAGCAATTTCTGTGTAAGTCTATTCCATTTGGGTTTTTTTGGTACAAAGAGTTACTTCCTGGCAACAGATCTAAACGTGCTTTTTATTGGATTGAAGACTGTGCCCTGTTCTTTTCTTGAAATCTAGTTTGAAATGGTTTCTATACCATTTTACCAACTTTTATGTGCCTCTTTCAGATATAGAGTGGATGTGGGGAAGATGTTTCCATTAGTAGGAGAGACTAGGACCCGAGGGCACAGCCTCAGAATAAAGGGAAGACCTTTTAGAACAGAGATGAGGAGAAACTTCTTTAGCCAGAGTGGTGAATCTATGGAATTCATTGCCACAGAAGGCTGTGGAGGCCAGGTCATTGAGTGTATTGAAGACCGAGATAGATAGGTTCTTGATTGGTAAGGGGATCAAAGGTTACGGGGAGAAGGCGGGAGAATGGGGTTGAGAAACTTATGAGCCATGATTGAATGGCGGAGCAGACTCAATGAGCTGAATGGCCTAGTTTCTGCTCCTATGTCTTATGGTCATATGGTTAGTTCTTCGTCAGTTCCTTTCAAGTACCTTCCCCTAGACTTTCCTCGCATTAATTATGCTAGCTATCAGCCTTATGGATCTTCTGTAGTCTGCTATCGTATCTTGAATATCACTTTTGTGCTAAGTGCCCAGACAAGTCCTCAGTATGGAAGGTGTGGTCTGACCAAAACCATACATGGTTTGTCTGTGATTTCCTGTGATTGTACTTCATAGAGTTGAGTAGTCTCGTTTCTATGCTGCACAGTGCCTAGCTGTATCTGTTAAAACCCAAAATCTCTTAACTTGATCTTTTGCTTTTTTGACACCATTTTAATGCAGCATTTGTGTGCAGCACTTTATATGTTACGTGTCACCTGTTCTACTAATTCACACATTTTGTATTTACTGAATTGTGTTGCTAATTGATTATCATCTGCAAATTTGCCCAGCCTTTATTGGGTTGATAAAAGTTTGCAGCTCACAAACCAAGGTGTGATGATGTTACTTGGGCAAATGCAGCAAACATCCTTCATCAGAGATGACCAGTTTAATACTTTTTTTTAAGGTTATATTGGTAGAGTGAGGAACATTGGTCAGGGTACTGGAGGAGGCTTTGACTCCTTTTTGAATAATGCATTGTGACCATTAACATTCATCAGATCTTGCATGGTCTTGGTTGAATATTTTGTCTTCATTGTTGTACCTTCAACGTTGCAACCACACTGCCATATTGAACTGGAATGTCAGCCTAGGTATGGGCTCAAATCCATAATATTTTCAAGCAGTAGCAAGAGAAGCAACCAAGATAGCACATTCATAACATTGGCACACAGTGTGGTAAATTACCCCGATTCAGTCCCTAATTTGCGCTTAATTAGTTGATCCCAGTTATGCCCAAAAATGGCCAGGGAATTCCTTGGATAGTGTGTGGAAAGTTCATCCAGGGTTTCTGTTCCTAATGCTCAGTGAACTCTGTTGGACGCTATTGCTTTGCATACTTTGGGTGTGAGTAGAGTTGGGCTCTGTTTTGATGCTGTACATTTTTAGTAGGCTGTTGATTTTGTGTGCAGCCTAGTGAAGAATGGCATGCTAGGTGTGGTACTGATGGCTTCTTTATTAATAAATTCACAGCATCTGGGTGTCACTGGCATGGTTAGCTTTAATTGCCCTTGAAAAGGTGGTGATATGCTTTTTTTGAACCACTGCAGTCTGTGGTGAAAGTGCTCCCGAAGTGCTGTTAGGTAGAGTATTCCAGTATTTTGACCCAATGCCAATGAAGGAAAAGCATTATATTTCCAAGTCAGGATGTTGTGTGATTTGGAGGGTCTTAGAGGAGTCGTGTTCCCATGCACTTTCTACCTTTTTTTCTTCTAGGTGGTGGACATCATGAGTTTGGGAAGTGCTGTTTCAAAAGCCTTGATAAGTTGCTGCAGTACATCATGTAGGTTGTGCACACTGCAACCATGTTACCACAGCGGTTGTTGGGGTTTCTGATGGGGAGCCTATCAAGTGGGCTGCTCTGTCCTGGATGGTGTCGGAGCTACACTCATCCAGGTGTTCTGGGGCCTGTGGAATCTGTTTGGTGGTATGAGTTAGCTGTGAAGGGATGAAGGTTCACTAATCACTTGGTGGTACGTGAAACACACTTCAGAGTACTATGTTATGTAGTGAATAAAGGGATGTTTATAGTCTGGATGGAGCTTGAACAGTTTGTTTGAGCCCTGAGATTCAATTGTTGAAATACAATGGTATCAGTAACATTGTCACCAGTAGTTTTAAGCTTAGTGATGGATGTACTTCTGAATTTTTAAAATATCTAGAATTCACACAAGCTTACTGAGATTGGATTTGTTATATGACAACAGCTTGCACTTATGTAGTGTCTTTAACATAGAAAAACATCCTAAGGTGCTTAATGGGAGTTACATAAATTGCTACTGAGCCCAAGGTACAATGGCTGTGGTGAGTGAAGAGGTAAGTATTAAAGAGGAGGAGAGAGAAAGGGAATTCCAGAGCTTGGGCAGCTAGAGAGATGAAGGCATGGGTGTAGGTGAGAGGATGAAGAATGAACAAGAGATTAGAGTTGGAGGAATGAGGAGTTCTTGAAGGGTTGCTGAGCTCAGAGGCTAGAAATAGGGAGGGGTGAGGCTATGGAGGAATCTGATTGTGATGAAAACAAGTTTAAATTTAAGGTTTTTCTTTTCCCACCTATTTCCATTATTTTTAAATCTTTTATGCCCCCCCCACCCCCACTAGAGCTATACCTTGAGTGCCCTACCATCCATTCTTAATTAGCACATTCGTTTAGATAATATCACCAACTTCAACACCTCTGTGTTCTTTTGTCTGTGACATCTTTTGATTATCTGCTCCTATCACTGCTTGCTTGTCCATAAAACACCCCCCCCCCCCCCCCCCGCACTGCCACCACCTTAAACCAGCTTATATTTCACCCCTCTCCTTGGATTCACCTAGTTCTGTTGAAGGGTCATGAGGACTCGAAACGTCAACTCTTTTCTTCTCCGCCGATGCTGCCAGACCTGCTGAGTTTTTCCAGGTAATTCTGTTTTTGTTTTAAATTTGAGGTATTGGCTTTGGAGCTTTTATAGGTCAGTGAACAGTGATGGGTAAGCAGGTTAAGATATGGGCAGCAGAGTTGCGTGCTGAGGTAGGGGTAGAGATGAAAATGGAGGTCTTTGTGATGCAGAGTATGTGGGGTGGGTCAGTTAGGATGTTGAGGTTGAAAACAGTATTAGCCCAAGACAATGTCCAGGAAAAGGAATAACATTGGTAGCAAGGAATCAGAATTTATGATGGGAGTCAAGGACTGTGACTTTATTTTGCCACTTGAAGGAAATTGAGGCTTCTTAAGATAGACAGTCAGGCTGACAACACAGCCAGTGGAAGAATCCAAAGAAATTGAGAGTTAGAGCTGGGTGTCGTCGGCATACATATGGAACCTGATGTTATGACTTTGGACAATTATTTTTAATTTTAATTTTTAATTGATTGTGATCATTGCTGTTACGGCCAACATTTGTTGCCGAAGTTGTGTGGGGGACAGTAGATAAGAAATGAGGCAACCAAAGAGATCCTTGGAAGACTCCAGAAATAATGGCATGGGGTCTGGAAAAGAAGTCATTGCAGGAGATTCTGTGGCTACAACTAGCTGGATAAACTTGGGACTGGGGGGAAACTCAGCTGGACAATGGACGATAAGCATTGGAGGAGGATGGGGTGTGCTTGATTATGTCGAAGGATGAATGTATCTCAGTTACATTCACAGTGAACTTTGATTAGAGTCATTTCAATGTCCCAAATCAAAGCTGATTCATGAGTTTGAAACATGCGGTTGCATGACAGATGGGCATGGATTTGAGACCTACAAACGCGTTGAAGGACTTTGACGTGGAAAGAGAGGTTACAAATGGTGTGGTAGTTTGCAAATGATGACAGATTTAAAAGAGAATGAGAGAGTACCTGCGAAGAAGGAAATATTTATAATGTTGGCTAGCAATTCCTGTTTTTTCCACCATTTTTCTTTTAAAAAAAAAACAGCCTACCAAATTATACAACACAGCAAATTATATAATGCCAAGTTATATTATGGTTTTTGGTTAACAATATAGGCATTGTGGCTAGAACATATTGCTGTCTTTCATGATAACACGGATGGAGTTTAATTCCACCGGGTACAATTATCAATGAATAAGTAGCTGCTTTGAGGTTTTCAGTTGCAGGTGCTTTTGTAGGCCTTGATATGTTTTGGTCAGGTATGATGCAGCAGTATTGTGCCATTGCTTGCTTATTTGTTCACTGCATTTATCTCTCTCAGTAAGATGAGGGAGCAGAAGGATTGTCCAGAGGTTAACTGAACTGATTAATCATTCTATAGGTTTATGAAATAAACCTTGCTTCCAGCCCTGTAAATATTCTGAGATTTTTTATTTTCTTAAATGTGCACTGGAGTTTGCAAACTAAAATAAATATAATGTGCTACCAGAAAGTTTTAATCTCTTTCTTGCCATCGTTACTCATTTCAAGAGGCTTTTACAAAAGGTTTCTCTCCCCACCCTCCACCTGGCAAAAAAAAATGCTGATAGCAAAACATGACCAATGATGTGGAATGAAGTTCAAATAACAGCCAAAACTCTGGCCTTCCATGCTGCTCAGTAACCAGATTGTTCCAATTATATTTGATGTCAGGTCTACTTTGATCAGCCCATGAGGTGCCGCCATCATGCAGGATATTTACAAATTCTTTCCGTCCTTTGTATAAGCAGAGCAAAATGTGCTGAATGGTTAGACTCTGGTAACACACTTCCCTCTGTGCGCTACAGAACAGTAAACGGTCCCTTTGCAGTTGCACTGCAATCTCTGAACAGGAGCCTCAACATTTCAACCTATTAAATATGGTAAAACTTGTAGTTGTAAATTCAGGACCAGTAATAGTTTTGCTTATTGAAATGGCAGCTTGTTGTTTGTCATTTTGTCTGTACTTGGCATATCACCTGAATTGGCCTTTTATTAATCTTGCAACATTTCTGAGCTTTAATCTTGTTATTTCTGATTAACTTTCAACAGTTTCTCAAGCAGAGTCAATTTGGCACAATGCATCGCACTACTTTTCCAATAAGATGGCTGATTTAGGTCCATTTGCTGCACAGCTATTTTTCCAGAAAGTTTTAAAAAAAAAAATAATTTTGAAGACATCTGAATTGTTCAGCAGTTGGATCTGACCAATTTGGTTGTGTCGACCTCTTGATCAATGTGTATGATGTAGATTTTGTTGCATCATGTGTCAGGTTGATTCTGCTTCAGCTTGGACTGAGGAGTGTTGTTTTTCTAGGAGTGTTTTGCTTTTTAGCCTCTCCCAAGGGATTTGATGGGTTAAGGAGTGGAAAAATGGTACATTGGGTTGTTGCACCATATGTGATGGGGCCAGGTTTATATTACCCATCCTTTTTATATGTTTGTACCATGCAAGGTGGTGTTTTTAAACATTAAAAAAGGCCAAGAAAGACTTTAAAGAACTTGCATTTATATAGTGCCTGTTACAACCTTGAACATCCCAAATGTGTTTAATTAGTTTTTTGAGGTTATAACTAGCAGGGCGGATAAGGGGGAACCAGTGGATGTAGCATGTTTGAATGTTCAAAAAGCATTATAGAAGGTGCCACAAAACAGATTATTACTACAAAAATAGGCCTCATGGAATTGAGTATAATATATTAGCATGGATTTAGAATTGGGTAATAGATAGAAAATTGTAGGAACAAATAGGTCATTTCCCGACTGTTCATGTTGCAACAAGTGGTATACTGGAAGGATCAGTACTTGAACCTTTCCTATTTACAAGTTAGATGAGGGGACTGAATGCATAGTTAGAAAACTTGGATACATTACAAAGTTAAGTTGCATAAATAAACTGTGAGGAGAATGCATAGAGCCATTATGACAAAGGAGGAGGCCATTCACCCCATTGAGGCTGCAAAGGCATGTAATTAGATCATGTGAATGGGCAAGTACATGGCAGATGGTATATATTGTGAAATTATCCACTTTGCAAGCAAAAATGGAAAAGCAGAACATTCTTTGAGTGGTGAGAGACTAGGAAATGGTGGCAAATATAAAAACAAAAAACTGCGGATGCTAGAAATCCAAAACAAAAACAGAATTACCTGGAAAAACTCAGCAGGTCTGGCAGCATCGGCGGAGAAGAAAAGAGTTGACGTTTTGAGTCCTCATGACACTTCAACAGAACTAGGTGAATCCAAGGAAGGGGTGAAATATAAGCTGGTTTAAGGTGGGGGGGTGGGGAGAAGTGGAGGGGGATGGTGTGGTTGTAGGGACAAGCAAGCAGTGATAGAAGCAGATCATCAAAAGATGTCACAGACAAAAGAACACATAGGTGTTGAAGTTGGTGATATTATCTAAACGAATGTGCTAATTAAGAATGGATGGTAGGGCGCTCAAGGTATAGCTCTAGTGGGGGTGGGGGGAGCGTCAAAGATTTAAAAATATTTAAAAATAATGGAAATAGGTGGGAAAAGAAAAATCTATATAATTTATTGGAAAAAAACAAAAGGAAGGGGGAAGAAACAGGGGGTGGGGATGGAGGAGGGAGTTCAAGACCTAAAGTTGTTGAATTCAATATTCAGTCCGGAAGGCTGTAAAGTGCCGAGTCGGAAGATGAGGTGTTGTTCTTAATTAGCACATTCGTTTAGATAATATCACCAACTTCAACACCTATGTGTTCTTTTGTCTGTGACATCTTTTGATGATCTGCTTCTATCACTGCTTGCTTGTCCCTACAACCACACCACCCCCCTCCACTTCTCTCCCCACCATCCAACCTCCCCCCCCAACACACACATACACACACCTTAAACCAGCTTATATCTCACCCCTTCCTTGGATTCACCTAGTTCTGTTGAAGGGTCATGAGGACTCGAAACGTCAACTCTTTTCTTCTCTGCCGATGCTGCCAGACCTGCTGAGTTTTTCCAGGTAATTCTGTTTAGGAAATGGTGGCATTCAGAGGGATCTGGGTGTACTTTTACAAGAATCACAATGTACAGGATCAGCAAGCAATTAGAAAAACAAGTGGTATGTTATTATTACAAAGGGATTGGAGTATAAGAGTGAAGGAGTCTTTCTGCAAATGTGTAGGATCTTACTGAGACCGCACGAGTACTGTGAACTGTTTGTCGTCATACCCAAAAAAGGATATGCTTGACTTCGAAAGATCCCTGAGATGAGGGGATTGTCCTTGGAAGAGAGATTGAGTAGACTAGGCCTCTATTCCATAGAAGTATGAGAGATGATCTCATTGAAACATAAAATTCTTAAGGGGCTTGATATGATAGATGCTGGAGGGATGTTTCTCCTGGCCAGGGAGTCTAGAAGCAGGGGTCACAGTCTCCGAAAAAGGGGTATGCCATTTTATACTAAAATTAGCAATTTCTTCACTCAAAAGTTTGTGAATTTTTGTGATTCTTTAGCCAGAAGACTGTTGAAGTGCGGTTATTGAATATATTCCCGAAAGAAGCCGATAAGTGTTTTGGATTTTAAGGGATATGGGGATAATGCAGGAAAGCGGAGATGTGGCAGATGATTAGCCATAATTGTATTGCATAGCAAAGCAGGCTCGAAGAGCCGAATGGCCAATTTCTATTTCTTCTGTTCTTTACAGCCAATGAAGTACTCTAAAGTGTAGTTACTATTGTAATATTGGAAGTGGTAATGTGTTAAAGATTCAGGGCTCCTTTATCGAAAAGAAATCTCATTTTAAGCTGAAGCCTGGGGGAAAAACAGCAAAATGTTGATCTGTAATAATTTGTGTTGCTGTGTGCTCAGTCCAAATTCAAAGTATACTTTGCTGATCCTTGATGCTGTACCACCAGCCTGGAATGTGCTGGCAGTGTAAGACACGGGTTACATTTAGGTATGCAGAAAAAATATAAAGCTCAGCAAAAGAAGTGATGGAAAGATTGTTTTTTCTCTGGTGCCATTTGAAAAGCAGATAATTTGTGTGTTCCAGCTGAAGGCAGTCAGGGAAGAAACACTTATAAAACAAAAATACCTGGAAAAACTCAAGTCTGGCAGCATCTGCGGAGAGGAACACAGTTAACGTTTCAAGTCCAAATGACCCTTCCATAGAACTAAGTAAAAATAGAAGAGAGGTGAAATATAAGCTGGTTTAAGGGGTGGTGGGACAAGTAGAGCCAGTGATAGGTGGAGATAACCAAAAGATGTCACAGACAAAAGGACAAAGAGGTGTTGAAAGTGGTGATATTATCTAAGGAATGTGCTAATTAAGGGTAGAAAGCAGGACAAGCAAGATACAGATAGCCCTGGTGGGAGTGGGGTGGAGGAATCGAAAAAGGCTAAAAGGTAGAGATAAAACAACGGATGGAAATACATTTAAAAATAATGGAAATAGGTGGGAAAAGAAAAATCTATATAAATTATTGGGAAAAAAGGGGGGAATCGGAAAGGGAGTGGGGATGGAGGAGAGAGTTCATGATCTAAAATTGTTGAACTCAATATTCAATCCAGAAGGCTGTAAAGTGCCTAGTCGGAAGATGAGGTGCTGCTCCGGTTTGCGTTGAGCTTCACTGGAACAGTGCAGCAGGCCAAGGACGGACATGTGGGCATAAGTAAATGTCTAAATACTTCACACTTTATGGGCCAGAGGAAAGAAAAGGTGGATGCCAAGGAAGAAAGAAAATTAATAGGAACAGAAGAATCCAGGAAGGAGAGGGCAAGAGCATAGTTAAAGAAAAGGGTTGTAAAGGGAATTTCTAAAAACAGAGGTGGAAGTTGCAATGTAGAGGGGTTTAGCAGAAGAGTATCTGTTCCATGATTAAGAGCATTTAGATGTTGCTAGAGATATTTTATTAACCAGATCTCTCTCTCGACTGCGGATTTGTATTTTTGGCACCCTTGCATTGAGTGTGTGCTAACATATCACTTCTGCCAAATCTGTTACTCTTAATATGAAGGATCCAAACTCCTGACTGATTACAAGCATTCTAATCAAGTGGTGAAATGGTGTATGGAAGCAGCTCACAAGTTTTCATGCCTGCCTAGAATTCACTAGGAATGGAGATATATTTCCAAGTCAGGATGGTGTGTGGCTTGGAGGGGAACTTCCAGGTGGTGGTGTTCCCATGTAACTACTGCCCTTCTAGATGGCAGTGCTCGTGGGTTTGAAATGTTGTCTAAGGAGGCTTGGTGAGTTCCAACAGTGCATCTTGTAGATGGCACACACTGCTGCCAAGGTGTATCAATGGTGGAGGGAGTGAATGTTTGTGGATGGGACGCCAGTTAAGCAGGCTGTTTTGTCCTGGATGGTGTCAAGCATCTTGAGCATTATTGGAGCTGCATTCATCCAGGCAATGGAGAATATGTCATCACACTCCTTACTTGTGCTTTGTAGATGGCGGACAAGCTTTGGGAAGTCAGGAGATGAGTTACTTGCCGCAGGATTCCTCGCCTCTGACCTGTTCTTGTAGCCACAGTAGTTACATGGCTATTCCAGTTCAGTTTTTGGTCAATGGTAACTCCCAGAATGTTGAATCCCCCACGATCAGCAATGGTAATGCCATTGAATGTCATGGGCGATGGTTAGCTTCCCTCTTGTTGGAGATGGTCACTGCCTGGCACTTGTGTGGCACGAATGTTACTTGTCACTTGTCAGCCCAGGCCTGGATGTTGTCCAGGGCTTGCTGTATTTGGACATGGATTGCTTCAGTATCTAAGGAGTCACGAATAGTGCTGAACATTGTGGAATCATCAGCGAGCATCCCCACTTCTGACTTTATGATGGAAGGTCATTGAGGAAGCAGCTGAAGAAGTTTGGACTGAGGACACTACCCTGAGGAACTCCTGCAGTGATGTCCTGGAACTGAGATGATTGACCTCCAACAGCCACAGTCAACTTCCTTTGCGCTTGGTATGACTCCAACCAGCGGCGAGTTTTCCTCTTGACTTTCATTGACTCCAGTTTTGCTAGCATTCCTTGATGCCACACTCATTCGGATGTTGCCTTGATGTCAAGGACAGTCACTCTCACTTCACCTCTGCAGTTCAGCTCTTTTGTCAATGTTTGATCCAAGACTGTAATGAGGTCTAAAGCTGAGTGACCGTGGCAGAATTCAAACTGAGCATCAGTGAGCATGTTTTAGCAATTTCAAATTTAGCAACTTGTATTCTGGCTTTCTCAAAATTTTAACCTGACCAAAAAAGGGCCTACAGAGACAACTTTGTGAATTTGGAAAATGGTGAGCAGAAGCTACCAGTCTCCATTTGAGTCCTCTTTGCTCATCACCTGAAACACTAAGGCATCACTTTGAAAATTTGTTTTCAGGATAAGTAATGCAACTGTGCAACCGTCTAGGACAATTAATATTTGCTCCACGGTGATTGGCTTTCTCAGTAAATGATAAACATCACTTGGTTGCTCATTCTCCTCTATAGATCAAATGTAAGTGTTAGGAACTAGGTACAGGTTCAGTGTTCTGCACATTAAATAGTTATTTGGAGCTTAGGTTTTTTCCACTTCCGGCATCTGTTGTGCTTCCATGCTGGGTATTAGTCTTTCATGTGTGATGTGGATGGCTGTCTGCTATTTCTGCCACAATGGCAATCAGAACCAAAGTGCTTTGTTGTGCGTATGTAATGTACTGGCAGAGCTAATAAGTTTCAACTATATTTTATCTATTTTTAACTTATGTTATTTGAACATTTTTGTGGTTACATGATTTATGGAATCAAAAAACCTCTTCAGTCTTGCTGCTTTGTCTATTTTATCATGTTAGGTGTACATGATGTAAAATATGTAGCTCCCTCCTTTAGATTGCACTGCATTATGTCAGAAATCATAGCATATGACCTATTTATAATTTCCTCCCATTCCCCATTTACTGCAGATGCTTGACTCTTGCTGGGAGTGCTGGCAGCTTTCTGGTACTTCGGTGTGGTAGTCAGTCCTCTTGATTATGTAGAATTTGCAAATGTGGAAAGCAGTGAAGCTGAATTTGTCTGGCTCACTGTCCATTTACCAGTATCAGTAATGGGATAACTGTCAGGATAGGAAACCCTGCCTAATTTTTAAATCCCAGGCACTCTGATCTGTAGACAGATTAAATCTGGTGCCTTCTGCTCTGGTATTGAATGAGCAGTGTCATTATCCACAAGCCTATCAGGGGAGCTGCCAATTATAAAACTATTGGTGTAAAACTGTTTTGATAGCTTAAAATCTTAAGTTTTACATTGATGTCCAAAGAAAACAGCATATGAAGAAGACATCTTGCTGATACAGATAATTTAGTCCTTTCAACTAATTTTTCTTCTTTTCTCACTAGTATCTCCTGAGGATACAGGAAGGTGTTTGAGGAGTATACGCGGGTTATTAGCCAGCGGTATCCCGACATCCGTATTGAAGGAGAAAATTACCTTCCACAACCTATCTACAGGTATTTTCTGTTTTATAGTTGTTTTAAAATGTGGATTAAGTTTTCGTTTTAAAAAGTGACTTGCCTTTCTCCAATATCCCACTGTGGCAACCTTCTCCCTGGATGGCGATTAGCAAGTGTTGTTTGAGTATATCCTGGCAGCACTGAACATGTATTTAGTGTTTTTTTGACATGAACACATGCATTTGTCTTTGAGACATTAATTTAGAGACTTCTGTTAGAGTTTGATTTATAATTTTACTATCCGTCAGAAATGAAAGGTAATTTCCTCAGAAAATAAGTTTTTCCATTTAGTGATACTTTAAAAAAAAAATGGGCTCTATAACAAAACCAAGGGTGACTGAGGATACAGATTTGGAGAAGGATTTTGACTGGCTGTGTCACTTGCTAAATGCCTGACTTCTTTGATCATTGTTAAATTAAAGTTTTGAGAGTTGGTTTGAATCAAATTGACAACAGGAACTTTAGGAAGGGTCATAGAACTGATGACAAACTTTGAGTTCTTGGAACAATATGGTGAAAACTTTATTTTACAAAGCAAACTGTTTAGTAGAAGGATAGGATATAGTGTCAAAACACTGGAAGTTCCTGAGGTTATGTTTCAGCTTTACAATTCACAGCTCAGACCCAGAACAATGTGTTCGTTTATGATCACTGTCATGATAATTGTGCAGGGAAAAGCAAGCAGAGAGATTCCAGGCGTGAAGCTACAATCTTAATAAATGGCTCATTGAAGTTTACAAAAATATTAAATGAGATAAATGTCAAATAATACTTTAAAGTAAGCCAGGAGTGTAAAACCTGGGGACGTAGAAACTTAAATTAGCGGAGAGGAAATTTAAAATCGGTATGAAGAACATCTTTATTCAAAGATGGATAAATGCTTGAAATATAGCTTGCAGGGTGGTAGAAGCAGAAACATTGGAGATGTCCAAAACACAGCCGGATTCTCTGTTGACAAAGTTATGATAGCTAAAAAGAGGCCTTGGGATGTTGCAAGGTATTTGATAACCAATTTATTTGAAAGGGTAGTTACTCTTATCATGTAAGCAACCATCATACCCAAATTCACACAGTAAGGCCCCACAAATAGCAAAATTAAATCAATCATCAATAAATCTCTTGTTTGGTATTATTGCCATGGGATAATGTTGGCCAAGATACTGAACTCCACCTGCTTCTTTGAATAGTGTCATGGGATCTTCTATGTCTAACTAAACAAGCAGATGGGATCTCTATTCCACCTCTTGCCCAAAAGACGGCACCTTTGATAATCCAGTGCGCATTCAGTACAAGCTATGGTGTTCGGCTTGGATAGTATGCGCTAGCCCTAAAGAATAGCTTAAGCCCACAACTTCGACTCCAAAGTGAGGGTACTGTCGCTGAGCCAAGATGATGTGGTTTTTGAGGATGATGAGCCCAACTGATGATGTTGTTGTTGTTTGCTTTTCTTGGGTTGTCTTGTTAATCCAGTAGTTCAATGAACTGACTGGTGAGGAGCATTGACTGTATTCCAGCAGTCATATGTAGCGTATGTTTTTCTGTTCTGATCAAAGGGTTTAGTATTGAAGTGGAAGAGCACAGCATAGAAAGCAGGACCATATAAATAATATATAGCAAAGGACTTAACTTCAACTTTTTTGTATTTTCTTATTTACAGACACGTAGCATCCTTTCTATCAGTCTTCAAGCTGGTCTTAATAGGACTAATCATAGTTGGTAAAGACCCCTTTCCTAGTTTGGGCATGGAAACACCTGGCATCTGGCAATGGAGTCAGCAGAACAAGGTAAAAGTAGCAGAAAAAACTGCTACAGCTATAGAAAAGTTCTCCTCAAAAGTAATGTTTAAAAACAATTCGGGCAACCAAATGTAAGTTGTGTTTATATTGTAAAGTTCTCTACTTGTGCAACATGACTAGCCTTGATTGTTTAAGAATACTTGGGTTTTTTTTAAACTCCCAAGTCATTCTTTTCCCTTGAATTGTCATGCCAGGGACAAACTGACGGTAGAGGTGCCCCTTGAGCCAGTTGGTTGGAGGTGCATGCGAGCTGTCCATAGAAGCATACCTTAGATTGGCAACTCAGCACTAAACAAGATCGTGGATTATACATATTGTGCAAAACTTTGCTGTCATTTTTAGAATTGGAGAAGAAACTTTTGGCTATTCTTGCTCAGTTCTGCAAATTGCCCCACAACAGCATGTGTGTTCTTCTGTTAACAAATCATTTACAAGATAAATTTCTGAAAATGTTAAACTTCCTGCTATGAATTATTGGCTGGAAGTTTGTTAAATTTCTACCCAAAGGCACTAATAAGTGATCAGGATTCATTGATATGCAACTGAAGCTGCCAGCATGTGTCTTTCACTGTGGTTGCAATTGGTGTTATACAGCAAGTTTATATATGTAAGTGCTTATCTTACTGTTTAAAATCCACATAACATTGTTTTAGACACATTTGCTGCTGATGTTTTGACAGGCAGTTAGATATAAAAGCTCACGATGGAGTTGTACACAGAACTACTTGGCAGTTTAGCAATGGTGCAGGACTTGGAACATTAGTAAACAGTGAACTAGACTACCAACTTCATGAAGTGACCTAAAATAGTTGGCTGAAAATGATTATCTTTAACACAGTGACTGTTGCAGTATTGAGGTAGAAACTTTGAAAATTTACAGCACATAAGGAGGCCATTTTGCCCACCACCTCTG
This sequence comes from Carcharodon carcharias, assembly GCF_017639515.1. NCBI lineage: Eukaryota > Metazoa > Chordata > Chondrichthyes > Lamniformes > Lamnidae > Carcharodon > Carcharodon carcharias. The sequence goes on along the minus strand of NC_054468.1, from coordinate 19,040,849 downwards.
TGTCAGCCAAAAATGAGCTACCCAGCCTAATCCCACTTTCCAATTCTTGTTCCATAGTCCTTGGGTTACAGCACCTGAATTGCATATTTAAGTACTTTTTAAATGTGATGAGGGATTCCACCCTGACCACCCTTTCAGGTTATGATTCAGGAGTATGATCAAATGCCCTCCACTTGCCTGGCTGAGTGCAGCTCCAACAACACTCAAGAAGTTTGACACCATCCAGGACAAAGCAGCCCACTTAATTGGCACCTCATCCACAAACATTCACTCACTCACCACTGATGCACAGTGGCAACAGTCTGTGCCATCTTCAAGATGCACTGCAGGAACTCACCAAGGCTCCTCAGACAGCACCTTCCAAACCCACAACTCTACCATCTAGGAGGACAAGGGCAGCAGATAGTTGGGAACACCACCACCTGGAAGTTCTTCTCCAAGCCACTCGCCATCCTTACTTGCAAATATATCGCCGTTCCTTCACTGTTTCTGGGTCAAAATCCTGGAACTCTCTCCCGAACAGCACTGTGGATGTACCTACAGCACATGGGCTGCAGCGGTTCAAGAAGGCAGCTCACCACCACCTTCTCAAGGGCAATTAGGGATGGGCAATAAATGTTGCCCTAGCCAGGGACGTCCACATCTCATGAATGAATTAAAAAAAAAACTCACTTGCAGTACAATTAATGGATAATGGTAGCGCCACCTGCATGGACGTTCCGCCTTAAAAACTGGAGAAGACTGGTTTATTTTTATGGAAGCAGAACAATGAACTAAACAGTTTCTATAAGTTAAAAACAAAAACAGAATTACCTGGAAAAACTCAGCAGGTCTGGCAGCATCGGCGGTGAAGAAAAGAGTTGACGTTTCGAGTCCTCATGACCCTTCGACAGAACTTGAGTTCGAGTTTCTATAAGTTTATTACTGTAACCTACCACCAGATGGTGCCTGCTTTCCATGCTTGAGCAAAATGGACCACTTCAGAAGAGGCTGGATGCAATTATTTATGTGAAGAAGTATTTTTGATAGAATCTAAATATTATTTTATGGAAAAATAGACATTTGGGTCTGCACCTCTTGATAGAACAAATAGAAATTTCCTGTAAGATATAAAATCTTGTAGTGCTGGACAGTTTTGTTTGTGGGAGCTCCTGTGTCAAGATTTGTCTTTAATGCATTTACATTGTCAAAATATTACGCTGTATACTTTGAGTTTCTTTCCAATATTTTTCTTTCTAACCCTTTCCTTCACCCCACTCACTATTTCTGAAGGTGCTTGCTAATGTGTAAGACACAGTTACAGCAGAAACGCATTATTCTTTTAGTTCCCAAGTGGCCACCCTTTATGTGTGAGGCCAAACAGCAAATGGCAGCAGGCTCTGATTATTGAGGAATGGCATCATGGCTGAGCGTGATGCCGTGCCGACAACTGAATCCTTTCTCGCAGGAGTTACTGGAGTGTAGTTAGCTGGTTCCAGGGCTGATTTTCTTTGTCAGCCCTGAAATATTGACACCGATTGCTGCATCACTAACTGGGATGATACACCACAAACTTAGATTCAAACCTGTAATCTACTGTTAAGCCTGTTTTGGATTTCCCCATGCCCTCCTTTTCCTTATTGTTGGTGTCATTAATTTGCCTTGTGTAGAATCTACAATCTCAAGAAGTATTGGAGTCTCTGTTTCAGTGCATTTTTTGTCATCTATTTTTAACCTGACTTCAGACAATGACAGAAGAAACATGTAGTTGGGAAATATTTCAAGTAAAACAATTGCATTAAAACTGACAGTATTTATTTTATTTTTTATTTAGATCTATGCATGTATGATGGTGTTCTTCCTTAGTAACATGATTGAAAATCAGTGTATGTCTACTGGTGCATTTGAGATTACATTAAATGGTAAGTAATAAGACTCCATTTGTGCTTCTATTTAAATATGGCAGTCCAGCAAATGTGAAAAAAATCCTGAAACTGAACTAAATTGTATATCAGTGAGAGGCTACAAGATCTTTTGTGTCATCAGTTAATGTTAAATCATTTTGATGCCATTTTAAAAAATTCCAGGAATGCAAAGGAACAAAAAGTGATTGCAGTTTGAATCATAATTTCATCCTGTTCTGATGGTGTATTAATGTTTCTTTGTTTCCTTTTGTCTCCTTCAATGACATCAACAGAATAAGGATAATTCTTGATCACAGCTTTTGAACTATTAACCCTTCAGTATCTATCTGTTCAGCGTATGCTCCTGTTCCTTAATCCCATTCCTTGCTTTTCCTTCAAAAAAGGCATTATCTGACACTTCTGTGTTAAATTTGCAACTTCTGCCCATTAATCTGTTTATATTCTGTTGAATTGTTTTACACCCTTGCTGGCTCCCTTCCTTTGTGTTAGCAAATTTCACTCTCATGCTCCATATTGCGTAAGTCCATAAAAGTAGTCGCAACCTATGGAGTGCACCTCTTCCAACCCGTCCACAATCTGAGCAGCTCTCATTAACCATAACCCTTTCTTCTTCTGTCTGTTAAAGTCTTTCAGGAGTGAAATTAGGAAATACATGGTGGAAGTTTGGAACTCTCTTCACTAAATGGCAGTTGATAAGTCAATTGTTAATTTTAAATCTGAGATTGATAGCTTTTTGATAATCAAAGGTGTTATGGAGTTGTCAAACATGACTTGCCTTAACAAATTATCAGGTTGATCAATCTAAATACTCCATTTTAGCTTGTGAATTCTAAAGTTTTCCTCAATTTGGGCGTAAATAATGTGGGAAAATGTGAGGGTGTCCTTGTACACGAATCACACAATGTTAGCAGGTATGGCAGGTAATTGAGAAGACAAATGGAAGTGTTGGCCTTTATTGCAAGGGGGTTAGAGTATACAAGTCTTGCTCCAACTATACAGGGCATTGGTGAGACTGAACCTGGAGTGCAGTGTACAGTTTTGGTCACCTTAAGTGGGGACAGACTTGTTGGAAGCAGTTCAGAGAAGATTCACTCTGCTGATTCCTGGGATGAGGGGTTTATCTAATGAGGAAAGGTTGAGCAAGTTAGGCCTTTACTCATTGAGTTTAGAAGAATAGGAGATGATCTTATTGGAACTTATAAGACCCTGAGAGGATGTTTCCCCTCATGGGGAAGCTAGAAGCAGGGGACACAGTTTAAAAATAAGGCATTTAAGACAGATGAGAAATTTCTTCTCTCGGTGGGTCTTTAGTGCTTGGAATTCTCTTCCCCACTAGGCCATGCAGGTTGGGGCATCATCTATTTCAATCTTGAATATATTCGGATTTTTGGCTGACAAGGGAGTTGAGGGTTATGGCAGGAAAGTGAAATGAAGGCCAAAATCAGATCAGCCATGATCTTACTGAATGGCGAAGCAGGCTCGAGGGGCTGAACGGCCTACTCCTATTTCTTATGTTCCTAATTGATAAAACTAACTGATCTTTATTTACCCAGTTTATCATTGTCTCTGTGTTTGAGCAAAGCTGTTAAATTGGTTACATTTGAGCCCTTTAAAACAATTTGCATAGCTAGTGATGATTAAAAGATTGTAAGAAGAGCTTTTCCATTTCATCTTTGATTCCCTTCAGTGGTTTAGAGTGCATCTCATCAGGACACATTGACTTTCACAGTATTGCTAAAAGAATAGGCTTAGTGTAATAAGCTGTCTACCGAGTAATTAAGCAAACTTCTTTGATATTCAAGGTCTCTAAGTTGAGACCTTTCTGCCGTAGATCCCATTTGGTTAAGAATTAGTTTTGTACAATTGATGCTTTCTCTATTGCGCTACTAGTCTGCAACATTCATTGTCAACTCTTGTTGCTTGCTGTGTTTATCTTAAACATTGTAAAAAAAAAATGTAATCCTTGAGTCATGATCGCACAGAAATACTCCTATTTTGCTACACCTATTAATGTAGAAGGAGCAGCCTAATTACCAGCAAGTGATGGATGGATGGATGCTCTGTAAGTTGGTAGGTAGCGGGAGCAAGCATCACTTTCTCAAAAAGTGACATTTATTTCTTTTACGAGCTCGAGATAAATCTCATTACAGAAATCTTGCAGCTCTGTTTACCTGATTGACCATTGCAATTTTAATGCCATTATAGGAAAGCTGCCGGCCGCTCTCTTTAGATCCTGTCTTTCTGTTGCCATGCTGATGAGTGCAATACTGTGAGGGCATGATAGGTTAAGGCTATCTGTTTTTTGGAAATGACATTTTTAACCCAGCTTGTTGGAATTGTCTGAAGGCACCAATGGGAAACTCCGTTTACTTGACCCCCTGCCCCCATCTCGACTGCTAAATGATTTCTGCATATATCTTGAGAACCACCATTTTTCGTTGTTCCACCCTTAAGATGCAGCTTAAATTGAAAAATTGCCAATTCTGTATAATGATATGAGTGAATTTGTAACACTCAATAGGATAACACACCATCAATGCACAGGTGCCACCAAAGGTGTCAGTTGCAGAACAATATTCAAACCTATTTTCTGATTAACCATTATTTATACAAATTTTACCTGCACCGATGCAGGTAACCAGTGATGGATAGCAACATAATTTCTCAGACACGACTTCATGAATAAGTTATGTTCAGGTATGTGATAAACGTGTATTCCATCATGTATAGATTTTCAAAAACATGCTCCACTGCATTAGCAGAAACTAGCAAGCAGAGTTTCCTAAACACACCCTATCCACATGATCAGATAGAATCATAGCCCTCAGCAGCAGTTTCCCTTGTGAATTGGACTTCTTGTTCCAACTTTTTCTTGGTGTAGCATAATGTTTGATTCACGCAGCTAAGTTAGACCTTAAACTCAACCAAGAACAAAAACTTCACATATCTTTCATCCATTATGGTATTGTGTTTATATTAAAAGCTTGTTTTGGGGTAGGATTTACACATTTTGTTTTGTGTGGATTTGAACTAGTTGTCCTACCAGATCTGAAGTTCTCCCTCCGGTCATATCCAAAGTGATAATAATTTGTGGTTAAGAGCTTTTTATTCTATTCTTCTTTAGATGTCCCAGTGTGGTCCAAACTCGAGTCTGGTCATCTTCCATCCATGCAACAACTTGTGCAGATTCTGGACAATGAAATGAAACTCAATGTACACATGGATTCAATCCCACTTCATCGATCTTAGCTAGACCTTAAGGCATTGGAAAGCCTTTTCTGTGAGTAATCCTTCCAAACGTAAAATTTTATTTAATGTGTGAAATATATTTGGAGAAATGTCTTTTGTTAAATACAGCATCCATTTCAGCCTAATTACCATTGATTTCTTGGGATATTTACTGACATTACTTTTTATCATCAACTTTCTTAGGTATTAATGAAACTAAACCAACTGCTTGAAAAGGTTACATATTTCTATAGCTTTCTTCAGTTACAGGAGCATTCTTCTGTTTACAAGGAAGGAAAATTTGGATTTTGAGCAGGAAGAATAATTGAGAGGAATAGGGCAAATGTTTGAAGGCGTGGTTGAACATGGGATTGTTGAATGCGGGGAGTGTGGCGTTGAGATAGCATCTATGGGGATCTACTGAATGGCCATGAATGGCATAGCGGAGGGGGGCAATGAATAAATGAATCGACAAAACAGGTTGAATAGGCATGACCACGGAGAGGCTTGGAAGCAAGAATGAGAATCTTGAAATTAATTTACAGGGACTTAGAAACCAAGTCAGGTTAGAGAGGATACAGTCATGGGATGGTTTGCCTTTGCGTGGGTGAGAACACAGGCTGCTCCATAGGAATGAATTATAATTTGTGACCAGTTGAGGATCCCATCTAGCAGAGTCGAGTAATACACAGTTGAATGACCAGTTAATCTAATTTTACTTGTCTTATTTGGGAAGAATGTTGGCTGGGACCCAAGAACAGCTTCTGATTTTCAAATAGTGCCATGAATCTTTTATGGTTCGCGCAGTTGTCAAGAAAAGTATAATAATTCTCATAATGTTATTGGAATTTATTGTAAAATAGAATAATAGTGGGATGTGTCTGTGTGTGACTTATTGAATTAGTCTGGGTGCTTTGATCTAAGAAGAGAGATTAGGTTTGAAATGTTAATTAGGTAAACATGGAGAAGTTTAAAAACATAGATGGGGACATTTACAATTTTAAATAAACCAGGCTAGGATTGTTTTCAGAGGTGTGAAATGTGTCACCTAGCCAGGTGAAGTTTAGAAAGTGTATTTATTTTTCCCAAAGATTACTGGTAAAACTTAGTGCTATGAAAGGGTTTTATTATCAGGGAAATTAAGTTCAAAGACATAGTGAAACAATGGGTATTTGCATTCAAAGAGGAACATATGTATAAAACAAAGAAGACTGTTTGTAAGTGTACACAGTTTTAAGATCTTACAAGTGTCTGAAAAGCTTTCAGCATCTATGCCTCAAGTTGCTGTCCTCAAAGGACTAAAATTAAGAAAACCCTCTTGGAATTCGACTTGTTCAGGGTTACACGTTTCTTTGCCTGGGTCATTTAAAATCTGTGTATCTTATGTTGCCTTAACGAAAGTGTAAGTGGGAGTTAGATTGAATAGGGGATTTAGAAATTATCATAGTAATTTTTAGACCTATGTATTTAAAATCATTTCTCATTAATAAATATTTAATCTAGTTTTATAAAAAAGCCTATAAGATCTTGGTCTCATTACTACTGAATTCAAGGCATGCATCTCGAAATTTATACAAATTGAAAATTATTTGTGACAGTTGTTTCAAGTTTCCCTCTGAGGAACAGCATTTACCATCGGCTTTGTCATAGCAAAAATTGGGGGCTCTTTGCAGGATATATTTGAAATTCCTTGATTTTTTTTGGAGTTGGTGAATCTTAAGGTTACGAGTACGAGAAGCACTTTGAATTCAGGAGCTGGGGTGAGGTTTTTTGTCGTGGTGAGACCACAATATGGCTTTGGCAGTTGCTCAGACTTGTTTGGGAGTTGAAGTTATAATTTTGGCTGGTTTACAAAAGGTAACTAAAGATAAGCTACTGGAATTGGTGGAAAAATTACAATTGGGGTTACCTGCAGGGGCTAAGAAATCAGATGGAATTGAAAGTATAGCACAGCATTTAAATTTGGAACTGAAACCTGACACTAGTGAGTCACGGCTGGAGGTAGTGAGGCTTCAGTTAGAAATGAAGAGGCTTGAATTTGAACAAGCAAAGGAACTGAGAAATTGGAGACAAACGAAAAGGAAAAAGAATTGGAAATGAAAAAGCTGGAATTAGAGGCAGCAGAAAGTGAGGGAAAAGAGATTATTTCAAAAAGAAATGGAAATGTGAAAATTTGATCTCCAGAGGGAAAAGTTAGCAATGGGAGAGAAATTTAAGGAAAGAGATAGAATATCAGCTTAAAAAGCTGGAAGTTAAAAAATGAAACCAAAGATTCTGAGGAAAATTCTGATGATGAAAAAAACCTTTAACTTAAAACTTAGTGGGAAGATGTTTAAATTTGTACAAGCTCTTCCAAAGTTTGAGGAAAGAAATGCTGAAGCATTCTTTATTTCATTTGAGAAGATAGCTAAGCAGATGAAATGGCCACAGGAAAACTGGAGGCGGCTGTTACAATCTAGGTTGGTGGGTAGAGCACGTGGTTTATGCTTCGCTGTCAGAAAAAATGTCGGTGAATTATGATGTGGTAAAAAAGGTTATTTGAGTGCATGAGAGTTGGTTCCTGAGGCATACAGGCAGAAATTTAAGAATATGAAAAAACAGCCTGGGCAACTTATATTGAGCTTGATAGAGTAAAACAAAGTAATTCTGACTGGTGGATATGGGCAATAAAAATAGAGACCATATTTGCAGCTCTTAGAGAAGTAATTCTTTTGGAAGAATTTTAAGATTCAATTCCTTCGGTAGTGAGAATTCACGTGGAGGAACAGAGGATTCAAATGGTAAGGCAAGCAGCAGAGTTAGCTGATGATTGAGTTAGTTCATAGAGCGAAATCTTTTTTATGTCACCCTTTTAAATCGGAAAAGGATAGAAAGTGGGAGGTGAAAGGAAGGTGGGTAGTCAGGGAAGAGGAGTAGGTGGAAATTCCTAGGAAGCTTTTTTTTCAGTATAAAAAAAGTGCTGAGAGTAAAAGTGACATTCTAATGAGGTGTTTTCATTGTAACAAAGTTGGACACTGCACTGGAAATTGCAAGGAAAATCTGTTGGAATTAAAAGTTCTGGAAATAAAAGTACTGTGGGTTCTGAGGTTCAGGCACAGGAAAAACCAGTGGTTTGTGCACAGGTAAAAAATAGAGAATAAGAGATAGGGAAAAAAGTGGGAATGTGTTCATTAATTACCCAAGATAATTCAGAGGAGCAGGTTGCAGAAATGTTTAGAGATTTTGTATGTGAAGGGAAAGTCTTTCCGTGTGTGTAGGGTGGAATAGGTAAAGATCTTAAAATTTTAAGAGACACGGGCTAGTCAATCCTTAATATTGTGGGATAGTGATATCTGTTGTTCAGAGGGAGTATTGCAGGAACCAGTGATAGTAAGTGGGGTTCATGGAGATGTTAAACCTATTCCCCTGTGGAAGGTAAATTTAAAGAGTACGTGGAAAACAGGTAAAGTAACTGTTGGAAAAATTGCCCATTGTAAGGGTTCAATTTATCCTGGGTGATGAAATAGCTAGGTTGCAAATGTGGGTGAAGCCTATGGTAGTTGAGCAGCCTGCAACAGAAGCATTGCACAGAGAACATGCTGGTTGTTTTCAGATTATGAAATCATGAGATCACAGACTCATAAGTTGAAACAAAAGCAGGAAGCTCAAAGGCAGGGAGCTGGTGTGGAAATCCAATTAGCTGACACTGTGTTTGATCACATTGTTCAGGAAGAAAGACCAAAGAACAATTCAGCTCGGCATTTTACTCAGTTACTGGGGTTTATAGAAAAAAAATTTGCATTACAACATTTATATCAGACAGCTTACTCAGAAACAAAGGTGAAATGTATTCCAGAATTACCTTAGGGTAATATTTTAATGAGAAAATGGAGGCTATATCACGTTTCAGCAAATGAAAGCTGGAGGGAGTTGCATCAGATTGTTATCCCTGTTGGGTACAGAAATGAGATTGAGTAAGCTCATGAAATTCCAATGGGGGGGGACATTTAGGAATTAGACACAGGTGAAGATGCAAGAACATTTTCATTAGCCTAGATTGCAAAGGGATGTAGTCAAATTATGTAGAACATGTCACATGTCAGGTGATAGGGGAAACCACAAGCAGTGATTAAGCTGGCATCTTTAATTCCAATTCTAGCATTTGAAGAACCTTTTACTAGGGTCATTATTGATTTTATAGGACTCCTCCCTAAGACTAAAAGTGGAAATCAGTATTTACTGACAAAGGATGTGTCTACCAGATTTCCTGAATCAATACCTTCGAGAAACATTACAACAAAGGAGACTGGAAAAGTTAACTGAATTTTTTGAACAAGATGTGGTTTATCTAAGGGAATACAATCAGATCAGTGTTCAAACTTTATGTCTCAGCTGTTTCAGGAAGTAATGAACAGTTTGGGGATGAAACAATTTAAGTCAACAGCTTAGCATCCTGAGTCACAAGGGCCTTTGGAAAGATGGCATCAAACTCTAAAAACCATGATGAGAGCATACAGTCAGGATTATCCACAGGATTGGGATAGAGGAATTCCATTCTTGCTGTCTGATATTAAGTACACTCCTATTGAATTGACTATCTTTAGTCCTTTCAAACTATTCTATGGTCATGAGGCAAGGGGATCACTGAAATTAATTTATGAGAAATTGGTGGGTCAAAATTCAGAAACTACTCTCCTGGATCACGCATCAAACTTCAGAGAGATTAGACAGAGCATGTGAGTTGGCTAGGGAACATTTAAAGATATTACAGTAAGCGATGAAAGTGAAAGTAGACAGAAAAGCTATAGCTTGCAATTTTGTTGCTGGAGAGAAAGTGCTAGTTTTGTTAGCAGTACTGAGTGACTTTTTAAAGGCAAGGTTTAGTGGGTCTAACAGGATTTAAAAGAAACGGAGTGAAGTAAATTGTTTAATAAATACTCCAGATAGAAGAAAGAAGCAGAGGGTATGTCATGTAAATATGCTTAAAAATTACTTTGACAGGGAAGAGGATCAAAAGGAGGTAATAGTGGTGGTAGATAGTGAGAAGGAAGTAGAAATGTGGGATTCTGAAATTGATTTTCCTCTAATCAAATTGGATAATTAAGGGGCACTTTAAAATTTAAATGTCATATTAAGTTAGCTTTCAGATAAGTGTCATTGATTGAGAAAAGCTATTGCAGTCACACAAACCTATTTGTGGAAATAAGTTGGGGAAGACAGATTTAGCTATACATGATGTGTCTGCAGAAGTTGCATCTTTGGTAAAGCAACATCCTTAGAGATTAAATCCAGCAAAGGTATCACAAGTACAGAAAGAAATTGACTCCATGCTTCAAAATGATATCATCGAGTCTAGTTGCAGTAACTAGAGTTTGCCTATTGTATTGGCACCGAAACCAGATGGAGAACACAGACTATCGAACAGTGATTGAGGTGACAAAAGTGGATTCATATCCTATACCGCGGTTGGAAGATTGTCCCATTTTCGCAGTACAATCAAAATTTACTACAAAGATTGACTTGCTAAAAGGAAATCGACAAGTACAGTTATTGGAGAGAGCAAAGGAGATATCAGCATTTGTGACGCCAAATGGACTATATCAGTTTAAAGTCATGCAATTTGGTATAAAGAATGCACCTGCAACGTTTCAAAGACTGACGAGCAAAGTAATTAAGGTCTAAGCAATTGTGCTGTTTATATTGATGACTTGATAGTGTTCAGTCAGACATGGGATGAGCATTTACAACATTTGGAAGAATTATTTACTCAATTACCAGAAGCTAATTTGGTGATGAACATGGCTAAAAGTGAATTTCTGCAAGTTCTGTATCTAGACCATATCATTAGACATGGTAAGGTGGCTCCGAGAGATGTGAAAGTCAAAGCTATCGTGGATTTCCCAGTGCCTACAACAAAATGAGAAGTTTTGATATTCCTGGGCATGAGTGGGTTTTATTGGAAATTTGTACCAAATTTTAGTGTGGTTGCTCCACTGACTGAATATTAAAAAAGAACAAAAAGTTTCAATGGGTGCAGGAATGTCAGAAGGCATTTGATACTTTGGAAACTATTAACTACAACACCAGTTTTGACAATACCCAATTACACCAAGTAATTTAAGTTAGCCATTGATGCAAGTGATATAAACATTGGGGCCATACTGTTACAAGAAGATTACACTGGAATTGAAAAACCAATAGGGTATTTTTCACGGAAGTTGAATGCACAACAGAGAGGATATTCAGCGATTGGAAAGAAGACTTTGGGTTTGGCGTTAGCATTGCAACATTTTGAAATTTATGTGGCAAACAATTTGTCAGAAACAATTGTTTGTACAGACCACAATCCTTTAATGTTTCTGGACAAATTTCAAGACAAGTACAAGGCTATTCAGATGGAGTTTATTATTGCAATCATTTAATCTACAGTTGAATAGTTGAATTATTTAACAAGATATTGGTATTTCATTACTATTTAAATGCATTAAAAACGTTCTTGTATTTTGTAGTGGATAGTACGTAACTAGTTGTGCAACCTCAGTTCTTGAAAGGTAAGACAAAGTTCTCATTTCTTACTTTACTTTTTTTATCTTGCAGGTATTTTAGTGGATGCTTTCTGAGAAGGGTAAAACTGATGACTATGAAGGACTGCACTTAAAGCAGCATTAACTGTTTGTGCAGACTGGATGTTCTCCACATCAGTCGTACCATGCCTTCGAAAACCTCCTCTTAAAAATGGAAAGGACTTCAGTGCTCGGATACACTGATCATGTTCACCTTGTAGTGTACTGCACATATATCAGATTGTAATATGAACATAGTTTCTTTTTTATATGTAATTTAATATGACTTTATGGCAACATTTAATGAAATAATACAGATGGCAAATAACAATTCTGTTATTTTGTGTTTTAAATGAGTGGTATACTATAAATTTTATGTTTGATATTGTACTTTAGAATTTAATTATAATTTAAATGCAGGTGCATTTTAACCTGTAGCCCTGGTGAAAATCTATTCAAGTCCACTCTAGTTGGCTTCGGTTTATCTTTTGTACATTGTACAAGTGTTGTTAATTTGAAACCATACATTGAAACATTTGCCAACAAGGAAAAGGTTTTTTTTTAATGCCCTATCCCAGAGCTTCCAAGCAGCCTGAACACTTTATCATATGATGGAGCAAATAACCATTTCAGTTTATGATTTTTTAAAACTAAATTTGGGGTTTAGTTGTTTCAGTCTTGTTTCAGAAGGTGTAACTAGCCAAGTAGGGAAAAATAACACCAGTGGAATGCTGCCTAAAGTCAGTTTAAATATGTCTTTGATTGTACATGGAATAATATAACCAGGGGACTGAACCCTGAGCCTAGGGAATTGGAAAGCTAACAGATAAAAGAATCAAAATACCATGTTTAAACACAGTTTAGTGTTAGAAGTTGAAGTTGGAATTTAAAAGGAAGAAAAATCCCTCAAATTTAATTGGAATGCATAATTAGTCCTTGACGACTTTGGATCAACTGTAAACTGGCAATTGATCTTATTTGTAGGGGTGGCAAAAAAAAAATTCATACGTGGACAGCATTTCTGAAATCTATTTTGAAACATAATGGAAAACACATTTTTGTTGGCCAAAATTCAATTTTATAATGCCGCTGCCGTGCATTAGAATTTTATTTTTATTTTTCCGTCTGCTTCTGATTATTTGTGTACCTTGGCAGAATTTAATATGAATTTTTGCTAATGTCAGATATACCTTTCTTTGTGAATCTCCTGATTCACATCTTATTTTTTGTTATAAATGGAGATACCCACAACATTCCCTGAATACCTTGAAGGCTGCACTGTGCTGAACTTTGAGATGATGCACACAGTCTCAATTAAATATTTTAAATACTTCTAATACCTTAGACCACCTTTTGACAGTCTGTATCGATTTGCAATATCAAATGGAACATAAAATATGTCAATTCAGTGAATTATTGGTTACCACTCACTAAACTTTTGAGGGATAGATGGAAAGAAAGTCAAGCAGCCCCAGGACACCATGCCCAGTAATGTCATTATTTCTCAACAGATCTCCTCTCCCCACCATGTAAGTTTTTTTTTGAGGAGGTAGGGGATGGGTGAGAGTGATGATGGTGAGGAGCGAGGATAAACATAAAATACATCACAAATCATAAAGATATTCCCCATACAGTAAATTCAGTTGCAACTTAATGTATCAGATTTTCAGAGATTATTTTATACTTGGTCACTGTGCTGAAAGACTTAAGATGAGATTGCCAGCATGTGACTTTTGACTTTTGCAGCTTGAGTTTACTTGCTATACAATATTTTCTTCAATATAGATGATTTCAAACAGTGTGTATCTTTACATTCTGTACTATCTTAAACCCATTAGAAAATGCACTTTATTTTTAAAGAGTATTGATATCTTTCCTTTATAAAATAAAAACCCCTTTGGTCATAGTTCCACATATAAATGAGAAAAAAGTATCATTATTCCTAATATTGCTGAAAAATTTTGAATTACTTTAGACCTTTGAATTCACATGATGTAAGTGTCTTGTCAATTTAGTGTGTTTTGAACATTCATGTGTTGTGTTGCTCTCCTTGTAATTTGATTGCAATTTTTTCCCTCTGCTTTATCTGAAATAACGTTTTGTGTCTCACCTAGACCATCTTAATTGTCTTGTTCTGAGTTCTCATCTTTTGCAGAACAAGTTACAAAATGTCATCCTTAGTAAATCTCTTCTCAAACCTTTCAATAAAGTCTGTTTTTGAGACACGGGCATTTGCTTTTACCAAGATGCTTGATGATGGTGATTTTTCTAAAGCAAGTAAATTGAAAAAGACTGTTGATCTTCGTGTCTGTTTTTTGTTCTCTTACTCTCTTACCCCCCCAACCCCCTCAACCCCATCTAAAAGTTACTACTTTATATACCTTTCCTCGCACAATCCAGTCCTAGGACTTGATTGAACCATAAGTAAGCTTGATGGCCTGGATGTCATGGAGCAACAGCCAGATTTGGTCAGCTAATGTGTTTTATATTTAGCCATGCAGGAGGAGTGTTCATTCCTAATATAGTATTTATATTACATTCAAAGTCTGAGCTGCGTCTCAAACGTTCTGCTTTTGTCCAGACTAGGCAGTCAGGGTTTTGGTGAAAGTGTTCAGGCTGTCACAAACTTGGCAATGTCATTTTGTATTGGGTGACACAATTAGGTGAGTCCAAATTACCATGATTTTGATGGCGCTGAAGTTTAAACTGTTTGTTGTCTCTGTATCAGATCTAAAACCTGAGCCCATATTTCTCTTCATAATTGCTACTTTAGGTGTTATAAAAAATCTTTGACTTCATTGCATTTTTCCATCGCTGACCTTGGAAATGTTGATCTCTCTGCATTCTTCTGAAGTAAGAGTTTCAAATTTTAATAAATCAATTCTATTTTTAATGGTTGAGATGTTTCATATTTGCCAGAGGCTGTTCAAGAATAGTTTTAAAAGGTAGATGGAGAAATGTCTTTGCACTATAATGCCTGTTTCTTCCCCACTGAATGCTCAGTCGAAATTTATCCCATACTGTTATGCATAGTATGTGTAATAGAGGAGACTGCTTTGCAGCATTCACATTAGCATATCTTAAAAGCATTGTGCCTAAAGGGATGATTTACTGGCTGTCTTTGTGTTCCTGTATGTTTGCATTCATGTCCAATGGTCCTTGGCCCCAAATGAATTTGCAGGAAGGCACTGTACATCCTTGATATGACCCTAAAAAAGAACTCTGTTCTGATCAATGCTTTTTTATGCTTTAAAATGGTTAAAAATTTTAATTCATCAAGACCCCCCCCAACTGTAGTAGAACAGAGTTGAATTATCTTTTCACAATCAACTATTTTGTGCTTTCAAGCCTTTGCAATTACATTTCAATTGTTAATGTAATGTGGCCTTTCTGCCTGACATAATCAAATAGATTTGAGTGAATAAGGCAGTTAATCACTGTGTACAATTCAGACTTTTCCTTGTGTTCACAGCAAGGAAGCTCATCTCCTGTAAAAATAATCTTGAAAGCTCGTGTGTGACTTCAACGGGATAAGTAAAGATTTAGCGTTACATTTTATGGAAGATTACCTGAGATATCGAACATGTTTCTCTGTCCGCTTTGAAAGGCAGTCAATGTGCCTCTACCATCAGTTAACAAAAATTAACAGGTGAACTTATTTACATTTGAAGTACTTAGCTAATTCTCTTTGAAAACCATGATTTGGATCTGCTCCCACTACCTTTTCAAGCCAGTGCATTCTGGATTATAATCATTCACTACATTTAAAAAAAAAACTTTTCCTCATTTTGCCTTTGGTTCTTTTGCTGATCACTAATCTGTCCCTTCTGGCTCTTGACCCCTCCAGCTTTGAACACCTCTATCACATCTCTCAACCTTCTCTGCTTCAAGAACAATCCCATCTCTCAAATTTATCCACATAACTGAAATCCCTCAATCCCTGCAACCATTCTCATTCTTCTCCTCATGTCCTGAGAAGATGTTGGTGGTCATGGACTTCCATTGATCCATGGTTATGCTTTGCAAAGTATTGCAGTAGTTTGCTGTTGCCTTCTGCAAAATGATTGACCAGGAGACTCTCCTCTTACCACCTAACATCAGGCATATTGGAAGGATTTACAGGCTGATAATCAACCTGTTTGGCTGCATTACACTTTCCGTGGCCATCAAGTCCTGAAGTGGATCTTTTTTTTATTCATTCACAACTGTGGACTCCACTGGCTGGGCCAGCATTTATTGCCCGTCCCTAGTTGCCCTTGAACCGCTGCAATCCATGTGGTGTAGGTACACCCACAGAGCTGTTAGGGAGGGAGTTACAGGATTTTGACCCAGTGACAGTGAAGGAATGGTGATATACTTCCAAGTCAGGATGACAAGTGACTTAGAGGCGAACCTCCAGGAAGTGGTGTTCCCATGTGTCTGCTGCCCTTGTCTTTCTAGATGGTAATAGTTGTGGGTTTGGAAGGTGCTGTCTAAGGAGCCTTGGTGAATTCCTGCAATGCACCTTGTGGATAGTGCACACTGCAGCTACTGTGCGTCAGTGGTAGAGGGATTGAATGTTTGTGGATGTGGTGCCAATCAAGCGGGCTGCTTTGACCTGGATCGTGTCAAGCTTCTTGAGTGTTGTGGGAGCTGCAGTCATCTAGGCAAGTTGGGAGTGTTCCATCACACTCCTGACTTGTGCCTTGTAGACGGTGGACAGACTTTTGTGAGTCAGTAAGTGAGTTACTTGTTGCCCGATTCCTAGCATCTGAGCTACTCTTATAGCCACAGTATTTATATAGCTAGTCCAGGTCAGTTTATGGTCAATGGTAACCCCAGGATGTTGATAGGGGAGGATTCAGTGATGGTAATGCCATCGAACATCAAGGGGTGATGGTTGGATTCTCTTGTTGAAGATGGTCATTGCCTGACACTTGTATGGCACGAATGTTACTTGCCACTTGTTAGCCCAAGCCTGGATATTGTCCAGTCTTGCTGCATTTGGGCATGGATTGCTTCAGTATCTGAGGACTCGCGAATAGTGCTGAACATTGTGCAATCGTGAGTGAACATCCCCACTTCTGACCTTATGATGGTCATCGATGAAGCAGCTAAAGATGGTTGGGCCGAGGACACTACTCTGAGGAATTCCCGTGATTTTCTGGAGCTGAGATGACTGACCTCCGATAACCACAACCATCTTCCTTTGTGCTAGGTATGACTCCAACCAGTGGAGAGTTTTCCATTGATTCCCATTTATTCTAGTTTTGCTAGGGCTTCTTGATGCCACACTTGGTCAAATGTGGCCTTGATGTCAAGGGAAGTCACTCTCAACTCACCTCTGGAGTTCAGCTCTCTTGTCCATGTTTGAACCAAGGCTGTAATGAGGTCAAGAGCTGAGTGGCCCTGTCGGAACCCAAACTGGGCATCAGTGAGCAGGTTATTGCTTAGCAAGTACTGCTTGATAGCACTGTTGATGACCCCTTACTTTGACTGAGAGTAGACTGATGGGGTGGTAATTGGCCATGTTGGATTGTACTGCTTTTTGTGTACAAACATACCTGGGCAATTTTCCATATAGCTGGGTAGATGCCAGTGTTGTAGCTGTACTGGAACAGCTTGGCTAGTGGCATGGCAAGTTCTGGAGCGCAAGTCTTCAGCACTATTGCTGGAATATTGTCAGGGCCCATAGCCTTTGCAGTATCCAGTGCCTTCAGCTGTTTCTTGATATCACATGGAGTGAATCTAATTGGCTGAACACTGGCATCTGTGATGCTGGAGACCTCGGAAGGAGGCCAAGATGGATCATCCATTCGGCATTCCTTGCTGAAGATCATTATCTTTTTCACTGGTGTACTGGGCTCCTCCATCATTGAGGTTGGGGATATTTGTGGAGCCGCCTCCTCCAGTGAATTGTTTAATTGTCGTCCTCCATTCACGACTGAATGTGGCAGGACTGCAAAGTTTAGATCTGATCCTTTGGTTGTGGGATCGCTTAGCTCTATCACTTGCTGCTTATGCTGTTTGGCATGCAAGTAGTCCTGTGTTATAGCTTCATCAGGTTGACACCGCATTTTTAGATATGCCTGGTACTGCTCCTGGCAGCCCCTCCTGCACTCTTCATTGAACCAGGGTTGATCCCCTGGCTTGATGGTAATGATAGAGTGGGGGATATGCCAGGTCATGAGGTTACAGAATGTGCTCAAGTACAATTCTACTGCTGCTGATGGCTTACAGTGCCTCAGTCTTGAGTTGCTTTATCTGTTTGAAACCTATCTCATTTAGCACAGTGGTAGTGCCACACAACACGATGGAGTGTATCCTCATCCTCAATGTGAAGGCAGGACTTCATCTTCATAACGACTGCGGTGGTCAGTCCTACCGATGCTGTCACTTGCAGATGTATCTATGGCAGGCAGGTTGGTAAGGATGAGGTCAAGTGTGTTTATCCTATTTGTTGGTTCCCTCACCACCTGCCACAGACCCAGTCTAGGAGCTATGTCATTTTAGGACTCAGCCAGCTCAGTCAGTGGTGCTGCGCCCTTGCCACCCTCAATGCTTCCTCAAAGTGGTGTTCAACATGGAGCACTGATTCATCAGCTGAGGGAGGTTGGTACGTGGTAATCAGCAGGAGGTTTCCTTGCCCATGTTTGACCTGATGCCATGAGACTTCATGGGGTCTGGACTTGATGTTGAGGGCTCCCAGGGCAACTCCCCCCTGACTGTATACTATTGTACCACCACCTCTGCTGGATTTGTCCTGCGGTAGTGTCTGGGACATTATCTGTAAGGTATGATTCCGTGAGGATGACTGTCAGGCTGTTGCTTGATTAACCTGTAAGACATCTCTCCCAGATGTTAGTAAGGACGACCTTTGCAGGGTCGACAGGGCTGAGATTGCCGTTGTCGTTTCTGGTGCCTCAGTCAATGTGGGTGGTCCATCCAGTTTAATTCCTTTTGTTGTAGCGGTTTGTTACAACTGAGTGGCTAGGCCACTTAAGTCAACCACATTGAGTCACATGTAAGGACGACAGATTTCCTTCCTAAAGGGCATTAGTAAACCAGATGGGTTTTTACGACGACAATGATTTCATAGTCATTAAACTTTTAATTCAGATATATTTATTGAATTCAAATTCCACCATCTGCCATGGTGGGATTCAAACCCCAGAGCATTACCCTGTCTCTCTGGATTTCTAGTGCAGCGACAATACCACTATGCCATCGCCTCCTCTTGAACTCGCAGCTTCTGGCCTAGCACGGACACTGAGCCAAAAGACATCCCTGGAGCCAGTCCGGTAAATCATAAATATATTTCTACACTCAGATAAAGTGTGGATAGTTATTCTGAGTAGTGATCCTAACTATTTGAGAGGCCCCTAAACTTGCACAAACATTTCACAGATGTGAGATAATTGTTGGCAATAATACTAAACCAAAAGAATACTTAGTCACAGCTAATAGGCCAATTTTAAAATACATAGGTCCATCTTAATCCATATAACAATTGCATGCATAGCTATCTTTTTGAGCCCTAATAGACCACTGCTTACATAAGCATCTGTCTTAAAACAGCACAATCACCATTTACTAGAAAAATAAGTCAGATGTATTGCAAAACATTTATAGGTAGCACATAACCTACTTGCAGTTCATGAAGTCCAGGAGCAAAAGGGTTCCTGGTTTATGAAATATGTGAAGCTATTTGCTGTCTTTCAAATAAATACAAATAAATAATTTGTGTTGTATAAAATTATCAAATGGTAAAAGATAATAGGCACAAAACCTGGATTGATCTTGATCAGTCTGAATAAAGCTAGTTTGGGTATCCCTTTGGTCGACTTGCTGAGGATGAAGTGTGCGTTATCATGAGAGCTCACAGTCCGTCAGCAGCTACTCGTGTCTGCAAATCCGCCTGGTCATATTTCACAGCTTCTTGTTCTTTTAATCCTAAAAAGGCAAAGTTAGTGAGGGGAAAGAAATTAATTAGCTTATCATTAAACGTTTCTGTTGCAAAGTTTGAAAGGGTTGTGCAGCATGGTGGCATGATGTACCAGAGGCACTTATGATCTGGGGCTTTCTCCCAGCATTTTTAATCAACAAAGAATCTGTTTATTTAAACAACCTATGAGTCAATACCTCAAGTGTCAAGTGAATGGCTAAGCATGCCATTAACTGCAATAATTGCATAAAAAAGGTGTACATCTTTATTCTTTGCTGAAGGTGTTGACTCCTTACTGGGATATGGCTACATTGATGTTGGGTAATCTCAAGTGTCTTGTACATATATACATTATTCATGAGTTAACAGGATTCAAAGACCATACTCTCTGTCTACAGTGTAAACAATACACTGCCCAGTTATTATGTACAGGCTAAAATAAACTGTATTACAGGTAATGATCCTACAGAAGCATGAAATACACATTATTGATGGTAGAAATAATTGGAAAGAATAAAGTTTGAGTCACTCCATAATGGTTTAAAATAATTTCTTCATAACATTTCTTATACAATCTGAAAGACATTCGGAGGAAATGAACAATCATGGACTTATCAGAATGGTTTTGGCCATATGGGACCTCAATGTGCCGATGGTTACTTGCTCAAAGTTGCAGCTGTAAAATCTATCATTAGTAAGTAGTCATGCATTTGTTGATATTCCCTGTTACATATTTCTAGCAAAATCATATAAACAGATTTAGCAGGGCCTAAAGCCACACGTTTAATGATCTGGCAAAAATACAGAAGCAGAAATGCCAGGAAATGCATTTACTATGTCATTACATGTGACAACTCGGGAATTATTTTATGTTTGGAGATGCTACAAATAGAAGAAAAATCCTTTACACAAATACAAAAAAAAATCCCAGCACATCAATTACGCTCCTCACAATGTTGGCTGTAAGTGGATTAAATTGGTTTCTTTATGATCATTTGACCTGTTCATAAACTATATCACTTTTAATGGCACTGAGATTGTAACCAGCTAGAATTTAATCCCAATTTTCCCACAATGCATCATATAAAATTTGGATGAAATAAAATTTCAAGGACCAAGATTGAGTGGGCGTGTAACACGTGGTAGAGGAGGCAAGGTATACATTTGGCCTATATTAGAGGAAAGATCTGATCTGAGACGAAAAAGGCCACTTGTGTCTGCACCAGCTGAAAAATAAGCCACCCAGACTAATCCCACTTTCCAGCATTTGGTCTGTAACCTGCAGGGTGCATATCCAAACACCTTTTAAGTGAGTTCAGGGTTTCTGCCTCTAGTACCCTTTCAGGCAGTGAGTTCCAGACGCCGCCCCCCAACCCTCTGGCTGAAAAAAATATTTTCTCATTTCCCCTCTCATCTTTCTATCAAGCACTTTAAAGCTATGCCTTCAAGTCACTGACCCCTCTGCTGAAATAAATAGGCCCTTCCCATTCACTCTATCCAGGTCCCTCACAATTTTGCACATCCCAATCAAATCTCCCCTCAGCCTCCTCTGTTCCAAGGAGAACAACCTCAGCCTATCCAAACTTTCCCCATAGCTGCAATTTTCCAGTCCAGGCAATATCTTTGCCCCCCCCACCAGCGGCATTCCGCAGGGCTCGTTCCCTCCAGGACACCCTGATCCACTCCTCCATCACCCCCTACACCTCAACACCCTCCTACGACACCTTCCCATGCAATTGGAGAAGGTGCAACACCTGCCCTCACCGTCCAAGGGCCCAAACACTCCTTTCAAGTGAAGCAGCATTTCATTTGCACTTCCCTCAATTTAGTCTACTGCATTCGCTGCTCCCAATGTGGTTTCCTCTACATTGGAGAGACCAAACGCAGACTGGGTGACCGCAAGCATGACCCAGACATCCCTGTCACTTGCCATTTCAACACTCCACCCTGCTCTCATGTCCACATGTCCGTCCTTGGCCTGCTGCATTGTTCCAGTGAAGCTCAATGCAAACTGGAGGAACAGCACCTCATCTTCTGACTAGGCACTTTACAGCCTTCCGGACTGAATATTGAGTTCAACAATTTTAGATCATGAACTCTCTCCTCCATCCCCACCCCCTTTCTGATCCCTCTTTTTTCCAATAATTTATATAGATTTTTCTTTTCCCACCTATTTCCATTATTTTTAAATGTATTTCCATCCATTGTTTTATCTCTGCCTTTTAGCCTATTTCAATCCCTTCCCCCCACCCCACCCCCACTAGGGCTACCTGTACCTTTATTATCACATTCCTTAGATAATATCACCAGCTTCAACACCTCTTTGTCCTTTTGTCTGTGACATATTTTGGTTATCTCCACCTATCACTGGCCCTCTACCCAGCTCTACCTGTCCCATTCCCACCTTAAACCAGCTTATATTTCACCTCTTTTCTATTTTTCCTTAGTTCTGTTGTTGAAGAGTCATACGGACGCGAAACGTTAACTGTGCTCCTCTCCACAGATGCTGTCAGACCTGCTGAGTTTTTCCAGGTATTTTTGTTTTTGTTTTGGATTTCTAGCATCTGCAGTTTTTTGCTTTTATCTTTGTAAATCTCCTTTGTGCCCTGTCTATAGCTTGCTAAGAACTCTGCTGGTCATCTTCGAAATAACATTGTGAACTCTGTTACATACCTTTTGAATGGCAAAGTGGAACATTGGTTTAACCTCTTGTCTGAATGATGACAGCGCCACCAGTGCTGCACAGTTGTGCTCAGAAAAGTACCACAAACAGCAAATGACACGACTGATCAGCTAATTTCTTGGTTGTACTGGTTGTGGGAGGAATGCTGGCCAAGGGGCTGGGAGAAAACCCTACTTTTTGAATTATGCCATGAGGTCTTTTACATTCACTTGAACACATAAAAGGGACCTCCATTCAAGGATACAATATTTCACTTGAAAAGAAAAGTAAAAGTGAATTTCTGTATTTTATATACAATAATGCTGCTTATGCTTTAATGCTGGACTGATTCTTCACAGTATCATTACCTTTTTCACCTTGCTCCTGTCTTGAGACCCTAATATATTACAGGGGTACTTCAAGTGGTCTCCACGAATTATGGCCTCTGAGACCTTCAAAAGGATCTGATGCTTCTCTTTGGGGAAACCACCTTGCTCCACGAAACATGTAGAAGAAACATTAGAGTAAACTTTCAGAACGTTTTCTAGCTTCTTGGAAGAAATATGAACCTTTGCTCCAACAATGCCAGCATCAAATGGCTTCTGAAAACAAAAGTGAATTCCATCAAAGGGACTTGGAAAAATAATTCCCCCGTGAGGAAATGTTGCTCCATCCCAAACTAGCAACTTAAAAACAGCCAAAACTCATAAAATTAGGCATATGAAATAGGACTTGATAGTATGATGTATAAAAGCTCTTCCTTTCAAAATGTTCAATGAGCAAAGAAACTCTTGCTCTGCTGAATGAACACTAATTATGTACCCGTATGACAACTTGTACTTTAAGAGGCTACAGTAATGGCTTAGTTGGTAAATGCACTGTCCAGCATGCCAATTTGGCTGCTCTCAACCAGGATGGTGTCTGGGCACTTAGGTTGGTTAGCCATGATGACCAGTGACATCCTTTGTCTAGACTAAACCTATGGACATTTGACCACATGCCTATACCCTAGCTTGTGTCAATACCTTATTAGGAGGGAAGAACAAATGAGGTCGGGGTTGGGAGTCACCATTATTTATTGTAAGAGTAAGTTCAAGACAGACTGATGAAAGAATCTGATGACATTTACAGTGGAAAATAGATAAGAAATTAAAACACCTAACTTAATGAAATTGGAATAATTAATGGTTATTATGAACTTTAATACACCTTTAATTCATCCCTCTGATGTCTTTTCATCTTTGTTTTATTAGAAATATTTATTTTCCCATTGTAGTTGATCCACTCCCTTGCTCCTGCACTAATCTAGCCATTAATAAATGGCCAGTGTGTGATGCCATTGCAATTTTTCTCCTGCACTTTGGGAAACCCTTCCCTTCTCCCAGTGCCTTCCCCGGTGACACTCTAAGGCTCAGGAAGTGGAATATTACAAATAGAATATTTTTTTAAACAATCAACTTTAGAAGTATGTTGAGTTTTATTAAGTTTTGTTTTAAACCGATGAACAAACATTAGCATTAGATTAACAGAGGTCCAAAAATCATTTGAATAATAAATTGCCATTATCATCATAGGATTTTCACTAAAAGCACACAAGTTGACACTGATTTAAGACAATACCTTAAATTGGGAAAGGAGGACAATCGGATTTGACAGTCCCATCCTTCCACTATACTTTTCATTTATACTGTTATAGATCCACTCTGGTAAAATCAAAAACTGTCGTGGATCTAAGGAGGGCTAGGATCTTCAGCCTAAAGCCAGCCTTCTCACTTGAGCTAATGTTACTCTCATAGGTGCAAAACTATTCGGGCATATTTTCATTTTAATAATTCTTTAGTTCAAGTCAAAATTCAAGAGCTTATTTCATGTATACATAAACCACAAAATCCCACCACTGCATCCCCCCCCCACCCCCCCCCGCACAACCGTCCCCCCCACCTCTGTTCCCCCACACAAAAATTTTACTCAGCCAACTGCAGTGTCTTTTCATCTGTATTCCTCAGGCAGCTTTTTCCACCTCAACGCTTTCTTCCACTTTAATATTTGCATAAAGTCGGGCGAGCCTTTGTTGTTGAGACACAAGATAAAGTGGGAGTGGAATTTTCTCCGGGTTGTTGCTTGGAAAGTTCAGGGTAATGCACAATTTGTTGATTGCTGTTCGAACTTTTAGCTGGCTGGCCTGAAGGAGAAGTTCGTCTTCAGTTATCCAAGAGTTTGTAAGGAATTCCTTTGATACTCTTTTTGGCTGGGTGAACAAAATAAAGCAGTGAGATTCAATTCAATGGAGCAAGTGGGCTCAGATGATTGCAAAGCTTGAGGATGTCGCATTTTGCTTAAAGTAACGAGGGAATAAATTTGAGGGAATAAATTGTCAACTTGCGGCCAGGGTCTAAAACTGATGAAGTGGGTTGGCTGCCCCCTGTTATAACGGCTGCCCGATATTTTTATCCATTGAAATAAGGTGCAGCCAGAACACAACCCCAGTTTTACACCTGAGCTGCAAGAATAAAATCTACCACAGATAGGACTTTTTGGATAGTGGGCCACCAGCAAAACGGTCACAGGGCACACGTCCCCACCGATTTTGGTTGCCCTGCAGCCATTTAACACTCTGCAATGCCCAGATTCTAAGTGCTGGGACCTTGCGGCAGGGACCAGAGGGGAGACCCCAAGGTGGGGGAGTAGAGGGGTTTGGGGGTTTGATAGTGAGGCTGGAGGGAGGGGTGGGAACCAATTGGTAAATGGGACAGTGATGAAGGAACCCCCTCCAAACCCCAGCACAAACCCCCCCCGCCGACCCCTCACCCTCCCTTTCTCACCCAAGACCCAAGCTGGGTAACCTGCCACCTTCTTTCCTGATCTTGGACCTCCTCCCACTGGCCTTAAAATCACGGCTGGGCAGCGAGTGGCCGTTATAAGCGAGAGATGGGTGGCTAGGTGATAAGAAGGCCATCTGCGATTTTACAGGCTCCCCACTTACAGACTTAAATTCTGCCTCATGTTTCCTTTTCCTTATATATTCTCTTCCTGTTGTGATTTTTTTTCCCCCCACATCTTCAGGAAGATGCAGGGTGGACCTGTTTCTCATGGAGGAGATGTGCCTTCAACCTCTTTATTGGATAAGAATGTTCAATATTTTTTCCCTCTTCCCCTGAAGGACCTGCGGAGGAGATAAGATGCTGCCACCTCCTTGCCCAGTGGCCAATTAGTACATGTAGAACTGAACAATGACCAGATGCAACATTCATACAAAGGGAATTAAGGGAAATGGGGGTAGAGTGGGAAGATGGAGTTAAGATAGATATTAGCCATGATGGGTTGAATGACAGAGCAGGCTCGAAGGCATAGTCCTGCTCCTATTATGTCTTTAACTCAGGTGGTGGAGGGAAGGAATAGGAGGCATTGTTCACAACCAAGACTGATCCTGCTGTCCCTCAACCACCATCATAACAGCTCTCATTCCATAAGCTGGGTTGCTGGATAGTGATGAGCAGTGGGAACCCCCTCAACCACAGGAGGCCATTTGGCCCATCATGTCTGTTCAGGCTCTTTGGAAGAGTTATGCAATTAGTCCCAATCATCTATTCTTTTCCCCATAGCCCTGCAAATATTTTCCTCTTCAAAAATATTGCATCCCCTTTTCAAAGTTCCTATTGAATCTGCTTCCAATGTCCTCTCAGACAAGGCATTCCAGGTTGTACAAACCCTGCTGCATGAAAAACTGCCTCTTCACCCCACCTCTGGATTGTTTTGCCAACGATTTTATGAACACAAGCACTTGTTAGGAGGTGCAAAGTAGCAGCTCTGAGTGACCTTTCTTCCAGTTGGTTCAGTGGGGAACCTCAGCCCCTCCATCCTGAGACTGGACTACTGGGGCCTACAAAAAAAAAAAATCCTCAATGCCCACAGCATGGGATGGAGTAGTATGGGGTGATTCCATGATCTGGCATGCCCGATGAGAAGGAAGGAGCCTATCACTGGAAATTGCAGCGGAGGCCTGTTATTTTCCATCTGTCAAAATTAAAAAGTGGAGAATCGTGTTGTGAATGCGAGAGATTTTCTGTTACATGCTCCCAGTGGGGAACACTCCCCATCGGAAGCAATGGATTGCAAAATTGCCTCTTCGAGTTAATTAAATAAATTGTAAATGAAGGGTTCTCAAAATTCCCACTTTTTCATATCATCAACAAGGATATGACTTTTGGACTTTTATGGTAAGGGACCCAACTGCTGAATTAAGTGTAGAACCCTGCGGACAGGAGGCTGGGCCCGTGGGGGCCTGGGACTGGACATGCCCAGGACTTGTTGAGTGCAGTTTGGATTGTTGCCTGAAACCAGACAACGAGAGGAGATAGAATACGCATTCTTCCCTTTAAAACAATCAACCCAGAGAAAGACTCCATCTTACACGAAACTAAAGCCCATCAAAATCTTGCATAAATAATCGCTACCAACTACTAAAGCAGGAAGGCAGCAATCAATGGAATTATGCGAACCTATCAATACTCCACATATACAATGACTTTCAGTTCAAGACTAGTTACGGGGACAGGAAGACAACGATAAACATCATGTGAGCCCATTAAAAACGGGACAATAATCACCTGAAAAAGCCCACCAAAATCAGACAAAGAACTAACCTTGATTTGGATTGAGATAAGAAATTCGAAAAAGCAGTATAACTGGGCCACCAGTTGTGAGGGGGGGTGGGGGTGAGCAGTTTTGGAGTGGTTGAAGCAGAGTTTGAGCAGGGAGAGGTAGCTGAGCCAGGCAGAGGGAGGAGATCTGGAGGTTTGCAGGTCCACAGGCAACATCACAGCGAGGGGCACGGGGTGGCAGGCTCAACCAAAGACAACAAGGCCGCAACCGCAGCCCTCCACGAAGATCGACCACCCACAACCGCGCCCTCCGCCCAACTGAAGAACCTTCGCAGATTCCACAGACCAAGACCACGTAGAGATGACAGGCCCCAGAGGACACAAAGAGCGTACCCCAAAACTGCAACCGACCTACCTGGCTGGATTTCGAACTGTCAAGGAACCCTGGTTGGTGAGCATGATCCCTGATCTCTCCTAGTTCAATTTAGTTAGGTTTTGGGGGTGGGACAAGGGTAAGGGGATTAGTAGCATGATTTTCCCTCATTATGCCCTGTGTTCCCCATTCTTAACTAAGTGTACTT
The DNA here is from genome assembly GCF_017639515.1 of Carcharodon carcharias. Lineage (NCBI taxonomy): Eukaryota > Metazoa > Chordata > Chondrichthyes > Lamniformes > Lamnidae > Carcharodon > Carcharodon carcharias. The sequence goes on along the minus strand of NC_054468.1, from coordinate 19,013,407 downwards.
TGTAAGTCTGTATAATCTCAGTGTAATCCTAATGTTATAAATTCATTTGTGACTTCAATAAACCCAGTTTTTTTTTCTTGCACCAAAACCAATTGTCTGCTGCACTTTGTCACAACCTCCATATAAATCCAAGGTCTAGAACCCAGGGAGTGGGAGCGATTTGGACCGCTCAGAGGTCAGAGGTGAAGCTGACACACACCACCACCCCCTACATAAATTTCTTTCTTTCCAAGCTTTATTATCGAGTCGCTGGACTGTTGCTGTAATTATTGAATTATTGGAGTGAAGTGAGGGTTTGGTATAAGGGCCTGGGAGAAATGAACACGGGGGAGAAAATTATACAAGAAGATTAAACATGCTGATTATTTTACCTTCAGTTTTCTTCCCACTTTGAATTTTGCTTGTTGCCCCATAGCCAAAAAAGTAATAAAAATCCGTCCTTGCTCTATAATTCTGACACCGATGTTTTCATTTAACGATATGAAAATTGGTTTAAAAGGTGCAAAGATAAGAGGGGACAAACGCTCTCTCCAGCACCATCTCTTCACTCGGGTGCCTTGCTGATCCAAATAATGGCCGCCCAAGGCATTAATATTTATCCTGTGTATAAAACAAGAGGGATAGGAGTTGTCACCTAGAGATACATCCATCAGTCATATATACATGTTAGAACTTCAATGACAACTACTTATATTTATATAGCACCTTTAACATAAGAAACATCCCAAGCGTTTCATATGAGCATTATCAAAGAAAGTGTGACACTAAACCATGTAAGAAGATATCAGGTCAGATGGTCAAAAGCTTGGTCAAAGAGGTAGGTTTTAAGAAGGGTATTAAAGGAGGAAAGCAAGGTAGAGAGGCAGAGAAGTGTAGGGAGGGAATTCCAGAGCTTGGGGCCCAGGCAGCTGAAGGCTCGACCACCAAAGGTGGAGCGATTATAATTGGGAATGCACACGAGGCCAGAATTAGAGGAGCGCAGATATCCTGGAGGGTTGTGGGGCTGGAGATCACAGAGATTGAGAGGGGCAAGGCCATGGAGGGATCTGAAAACAAGGAGGGGGATTTTAAAGTCAAGGTGTAAGTTAGATATTCATTATACTAGGTCACCACCTCTCATGGCAAAGATAGACAGAGCTTGCATTTAGATAGCACCTTTCACAACATTAGGGCATCAGAAAGCTAATTTAATGGGAGCCAATTTGTGCACAGCAAGTTCCCACAAATAGCAATGTGACATTGATTCCACAATCTGCTTTTTGACTGATGTTGGTTGGGAGATAAATATTAACTTGGGCTCAGGGAGAACTCCCCTGCTCTTCTCTGAAGTTGTGTCCAGGAGTCTTTTACATCTGCCTGAAAGGGTACAAAAGTGGAAGAAATCGCTGTTCAATAATCTTAAAATCTTGAGAAATGTATTGAATAATATTGTATAGAAATCTTATGAGGAAAGCTCCCACAGCAGCTTGCTGGCTGAGACACACAGGATAGGCTTGTTATTTCCGCCTATCATGACCCCGTGACCCATACATAAACCAATCATCTGAGAAAAGGTTCAAACAGGCTCTCGAGAACGAGAAAAAAAGATCCCTTTGGACGAGAAAGTATATTTCCTGTTGCCAAAAAGCATACCGGTCCACATGACCATCAATTGCTTTGGAAACATAATGCATTTTTTTTTTCCGAAAAGAGACACAATCTGAATGATAAATCATAAATAGTTTGATAATCCCATTTGCAACAGTCAATTAAACGGACTATTTTAGCAGAGTATGTTCAGCAGCACATCGGCTTGTGGAATGCATAACTAATCAAAGGCTGTGTTCATAACATAAGATGTTGTGTGAGTTTTAACCATAAGGTTAAAGCAACCTACCAGACCACCCCATTTGGATGATAACAGGTGCACCTCCCATTGGAGCTAAATACTGCTCGAATTGCTGGTTCACTAGCTCTGTCCTCCTGCACGATGCAGCTAATCTTCTTTTGCTTGTCAATAAAAATCAGAATTGCCAAATTTCCAGAGGGGTAGCTTGGTGTTATTAAGGAAACAAGGCAATCAAACCTTAAGGTTAACAAACAAGTTTTTGTTCTGAAACAAAGAATTGACGCCTCTGCAAAGGGTTAACAAACTAAATAAATACATTTGCCCGGACCGAGTTTGAACCTCAATTTGGAGTAAGTTAATCCACTCAGCCAGGGCAGCAGTTACAGCATTGCAACCAACATCAGGTAAAACAGCTAAGGGACTCTTCAACAGCTCTGACAACCTGAAACGTTAACCCTATTTTGTTCTCCAAAGACGCTGAGTATTTCCAGCATTTCTGCTTTGATTTCAGATTCCCATCATCTGCCTGCTGTACAGGGGGAGGGGGTCTTGCTGGGAAGCAAACATTGGTGGATAATAAAAACAAAAAAACTGCGGATGCTGGAAATCCAAAACAAAAACAGAATTACCTGGAAAAACTCAGCAGGTCTGGCAGCATCGGCGGAGAAGAAAAGAGTTGACGTTTCGAGTCCTCATGACCCTTCGACAGATGGTTGAGAGCAGACTCACGCTATGCTCCTTGAATACCCGAGCAGCTCCCCGCTGCGTGCGTCCACACGCCTCCAGTGGGAAATAACACTTGGGCAGATGCTTGTGAAAGCACCCAACCCCATCCCATCATGAGTCATTGGGGTTGAAATTGGTCTTTGGCAGCAGCAGGATGGCAGAGGATTGTCAGCCCGCTTTGCAACATGCCCAAATTTCCTTGCCACTGATATATCAGTGGATAAAAAGATGGGCCGCAGTATAAAACCAGGATAACACATTTGAATTGAGCCTATTTCGTGCTACCGCTTCACCCTCTCTGCTCTTAGCAAAGAGGTGCGGAGAAATATCTGTTTAAAATAACCAGTTTAACCATTGCAACTGGATCCTGCCATTCACACCTTCTCTCTAGATACATCTTTTATTTCTTTACTTGTCCCGTTACCATTTCCTTTGCACTTGTAGCTTGAAGTCTTTTGTCGTTTAATCTCCCCTGCCCTCCACCCTATCACAGATCTTCCCCTTTGTTCCCCTTCCCTCTCTGCCCCCTTTCACTTGCTCAAAATCTATTACATTTCCAACTTTTTCCAGCTCTGATGAAAGATCGTTGACCTGTTGCTAACTATGTTTTTTTCTGTGCACAGAAGCTGTCGGACCTGCTGACATTTTCATTCTTCCTTAACAATTGCGATAACGTAGCACACAAGGAATTTTATCTAAGTGTTTATCAAAGTGCATGACATTGTTGCACACCCTATTGTTCCCAAAGAAGTGTAGCCTGCATCCAAGGCAATTCAATTTCAGTACGTTCCACAAAGGATACAATATCTGAGCCATTCCGTCTGGAAAAGCCGTAAGAAACTTATTCCCATTCCTGTAGTACTTCACCATGAAAGAGGAGGGAATATCCTTTACGAAAGGTTAAAGATTAAACAAAGGTGAAAGTTGAAGTCTGTAAGTTTGCCCCAAAGCGTCACAGAAGCGTATCAATGAGAAAATGTTGCTCAATCGGTGCATTCGAAACACATCTCCTGCTATTTTGCTGAAGATGTTAATCGTTTTATTCCAAACAATTTACCACTCTACTAAATCGGGAGGAATTTCAGACCAGCAGATTAAATGTTTGTATGTTAGCATTTCACAGCATATTTTCTGGCCCATTGTAACACGGCTGTGTTTATTTGTGCTGCAACACCAGGGGAGCAGGTGAGCGTCTGGACTTCATATAAAACAAAGACCGGGAAGACTTCATTTAAAAAGACCACAGAGAGCAGTTGATTGGTGAGTTGGATTGGTGAGTATTTCTAGTCCTTAGATTAAAATTAAGGTCTATAGTTTGCGTTTAGATCTCTAGTCTTTATTTTCTCTTTCTTAAAAATAGCTTGTTAAGCATAAGATAGATACTGGTGTAAAAAATTAATTTCAATAAAGTGTAAAGTGCAGGGACACTAGAGTAATTAGTTAATAGATTAAATAAAATGTGATAGCGATGACAGAGTGGGTGATGTGTTGCTGCTGCAGCATGTGGGAGCTGCTGGCTACCAAGGTGATCCGGTGCGAACACATCTGGAGTAAGTGTTTGCAGCTCGAGTAACTTTGGATCCGAGTTAAGGAGCTGGAGTCCGAGCTGCAGACATTGCGCCACATCAGAGAGGGGAAAGTTACCTGGACACTTTGCTCCAGGGGGTGGTCACACCCCACAGGTTAGATCATTTGAATTTGGTCTGTGATCAGAGACAGGAGGGTGTGACTGCAGGTGAGGCAGGTATGGAGACCCAGGGGGTAGCCTCAGCGCCTGCAATTGTCCAACAGTTACAAGGTTTTGCAAGCTGCGTGGATGAGAGCGGGGACTGCAGGGAGGATGAGTGAACTGACCACAGCACTGTGGTACAGGGAGCCATTCAAGTGGGGTGGGAAATAGGAACGTAGTAGTGGTAGTGGAAATATAATTGGGGGATAGATACTGTTCTCTGCAGCTGTGAGCCGTGTTGCCTGCCCGGTGCCAGGGTTAAGGACATCTCCTCACTGTTTTAGAGGAACTTGGAGTGGGAGGGAAGGGATCCAGTTGTCGTCGTCCACATTGGTACCAATGACATTGATAGGACTAGAAAGGAGGTTCTGCTGAAAGAATTTGAACAGTTAGGAGCTAAATTAAAAAGCAGAATCTCCAAGGTATTCATCTTGGGATTACTACCTGAGCCACGGGCAATCTGGTATAGGGTAAATAAAGTCAAGGAGTTAAATGTGTGGCTCAAAGATTGGTGTGGGAGGAATGGGTTTCAGTTCATGGGGCACTGGCTGCAGTACCAGGGTAGAAGGAAGATGTTTCGGTGGGATGGGCTTCACTTGAACCATACTGGGACCAGCCTGTGCCAGCGAATTGAGTAACTAGGGCTGTGGAGAGGGCTTTATACTAAATACGGGGGGGTGGTTTGGAGACGGGATAAGTAAGCTTACAAAGCAAAAGGATATGGCAGCATTGCAGGGCAGCTACTTAGAAAATGATAGCCTGTGTGTGACAGGAAGGGACAGAGTGTACAAACATAAAGAAAAGCACCAAATAGGGTCAAAGGGGGGAAAAATGGTAAAAAGGTAAAATTAATGGCCTTTACTTAAATGCATGTAGTATTCAGAACAAAATCAATGAATTAACAGCACAAAGAGAGGTTAATGAGTATGATCTTATGGCCATTATGGAAACATGGTTACAAGGAGATGAAAGCTGGGAACTAAATATTCAGCGGCATGTGACTTTTCGAAAGGACAGGCAGGAAGGAAAGGGTGGTGGGGTAGCTTTGTTAGTACGAGATGCAATAAGTACAATAGCAAGAAATGATCTTGGATCAGAAGATGTGGAATCCATATGGGTGGAGGTAAGAAATAACAAGGGGAAGGAGACACTAGTGGGAGTAGTCTATAGGTCCCCTAACTGTAGCTATGCTGTGGGACAGAGAATAAATCAGGAGATAATGAGAGCATGTAAAAAAGGCAGTATATTAATCATGGGTGACTTTAATCTTCATATAGATTGGGAAAATCAAATTGGCAGAGGTAGCCATGAGCAAGAATTCATAGTGTATTCGGGACAGTTCCCTAGAGCAATATTTTGTGGATCCGGCCAGGGATCAGGCTATTTTGGATCTGGTAATGTGTAATGAGGCAGATTTAATAAATGATTTCAGAGTAAAAGATCCCCTAGGAAACAGTGACCATAACGTGATGGAATTTAGCATTCAGTTTGAGAATGAGAAACTTAGTTCAGAAACAACTGTGCTAAACTTAAATAAGGGTAATTACAAAGGACTGAGGGCAGAGTTGGCTGGCGTGGACTGGGAAAGGGGTTTAGCAGAAAAGACAGTTGATGAACAATGACAGACGTTTAAGAAAATAGTTCATGACTCTCAGCAAAGATATATCCCAGTGCGGAAGAAGGATTGTAGGAAGGGGATAAACCAACCATGGTTAACCAAGGAGGTTAAGGATAGTATCAAAGTGAAAGAAAAAACATACAATGTAGCAAAGATTAGTGGTAAGGCAGAGGATTGGGAAAGTTTTAAAAATCAACATAAGATGACCAAAAAAATAAAGAGGGAGAAAATAAACGTTGAGAGTAAACTAACAAGTAATGTAAAAATGGATAGTAAGAGCTTCTTTAAATATTTAAAAGGGAAGGGAGAGGCCAAAATCAATATAGGCCTCTTAGAGAATGAGGCTGGGAAATAATAATGGGGAACCAGGAAATGGCAGAGGAGTTGAATAAATACTTTGCATCAGTCTTCATGGTAGAAAACACTAATAGCATTCCAAAAATATGAATAATCATGGGGCAAAAGTCAGTGGGAGGGGGGGGGAAATAAATACAATAACTATCACTAAAGGAAAAGTACTAGGGAAACTAATGGGGCTAAAGGCCGATAAGTCACCTGGACCTGATGGGTTGCATCCTAGGATATTAAAGGAAATAGCTGCAGAGATACAGAGATATTGGATGCACTGGTTGTAATCTTAGATTCTTAAGATTCTGGAAATTCCCAGAGGATTGGAAAGCTCCAATGTAACACCCTTATTCAAAAAGGGAGGGGGACAAAAACCAGCTAACTGTAGCTTAACATCTGACATTGAGAAAATGTTAGTCTATTATAAAGGATGTAATAGCAGAGCATTTAGAAATGCATAATATAATCAAGCAGAGTCAGCATGGCTTCATGAAGGGGAATCATGCCTGACAAATTTATTAGAATTCTATATAATATATTTGGATTTCCAAAAGGCATTCAATAAGGTACCACACACAAGTTACTTAATAAGATAAAACCCCATGGTGTTAGGGGTAGTATATTAGTATGGATAGAAGATTGGCTAACTAATAGAAGACAGAGAGTTGGGATATGGGGGACATTTTCAGGATGGCAACCTGTAACTAGTGGAATGCCACAGGGATCAGTGCTGGGACCACAATTATTTACAATATATATTAATGACTTGGATGAGGGAAGTGAATGTACTATTGCCAAGTTTGTGGATGACACAAAAATAGGTGGGAAGGCAAGTGGTGAGGATGACATAGAGTCTATAGAGGGATATAGATAGGTTAAGTGAGTGGGAAAAAACTTGGCAGATTGAATATAATGTGGGAAATTGTGAGGTTATGCACTTTGGCAGGAAGAACTGAGGAGCTGAATATTATTTAAATGGGGAAAGACTGAAGAAAGCTGCAGTACAGAGGGATTTGGGGGTCCTCGTGCACGAATCTCAAAAAGTTAAGTATATTCAAGGCTGGGATAGACAGATTTTTAATCAGTAAGGGAATCAAGGGTTATGGGGAAAAGGCAGGAAAGTGGAGTTGAGGATTACCAGGTCAGCCATCATCTCATTGAATTGCGGAGCAGACTCTATGGTCTGAATGGACTATTTCTGCTCCTATTTCTTATGGTCTTATGGGAAGCAGGTGCCTAGTGTCGGTCTCAGTGTCAGAGTGTCAACTGCTGCATTAAAACAAACAAGTTGGTTAGACACAGACTAACAATGCTGTGTGGTCCCTAACTGATTGCAAGTTCTTGTATCCACTTTGCCTATTATTTATCACCAGTTCCCACTGTAAAACATGCTTCTGACGATTCAGTGAATGAAGAAGATATAAATGAGGAAATTTTAGTAAATAAGATTTCCAACTTCCAATGACTTAGAGACTGTGGAGAATTGATTGTAATATTTCTTGACAAAAATCAATAAAAAATGTTTGAATGAGATACTCAAGAAATAATTTATTTCATATTTAGGATTCAAAACAGAGTCTGATAATCATCCACTGAGAGCCACCTGGGCTTTTAAAGGTTCCCTGCACAAAGCTTTAACAGGTTGGGGGAAAAATCACATTTAGATAAACGTATTTATTTTGTTTGTTCTCATGGTCTGATTTATTATGGGTTGTGGTAAGTTAACTGGTGTTCTGTGTTCTGTGTTCTGGGGTGGGGGGGATGTTTCATTCCTCCTGTAGATTCAGTTCTGATGTAGAAAAATTCCATCCTGCCACTGGCATCAGGGACAGTTGTGCAGGGGCCAGCAGCCACAGTGTGGGTCGAGTGTGCCTGTGCAACTGTTCCTGCCGCACTTCTGGTCGGTGGCAGGAGTTATTGTGTCATCATAAAGTAATGAATGTCAGGCAAAAGATCATCCTGCCAATCTAAGTATTTCCCACCCATTGCTGTGAGCTATTTCTAAATAATTTACACCAGTTAATAACTGACAAACCCTTGAGGTGCAGGAGTTTGTCTATTTCAAAATTCTGAAACCTTGAACCTCTCCCTAGCAGTTTGCTGCACAAGGTGCTACTCACCCTTGTACGATCTGCGTATTTACTTGAGTTTTCCCTGTCTTTCAGCTATGCTTTCTGGCTTTAGAAATACATGGGTGATAGAGATATAAATTGATTCATTGCTCTCAAAACATGCATTTTTTAAATTCTTTCATGGGATGTGGGCATCACTGGCAAGGGCAGCAAAGAATCAAACACATTAGCGTGGATCTGGAGTCTATTAAGTTAAACACGAACGTATTGCAACACACGGAGGATACTACTATGTGTCCATGTTCTTCCTAAGGAGTACTTTTAACAGACTAGTTTAGAAGGTTATGCTGATAGGGACAGATGAAGAGTGGGGGAGCAGAGGCTTGTATGGAGCATGATCACTGGCATGGACCAGTTGGGTCAAATGGCTTCTTTCTGTACGGTACAATCTATGTAATTTTATGTGGAAGTCTCTCCATAGTCTCACTAAACATAGTCATAGGTAAAACTGACAAAACATCTCTACAAATACCTTGTGCCAACTGAATGTATCATCCCCTGATTCTGTAAAAATATTATCACGTTCTTCAACTCTCCTTCTTTCTTCTTTTAAGGTTACGAAATCCAATGAAGTTGATAAGTGAAAAGTAATTGTAGTGAGTCTTCTTGGTCCTTGATTTAAGATGGTGGAGAGGGAGATGATAGAGAAAAGAAGTTAGAGATCACTTAAAACAGCCAATGTTGCAAGCATACAACATGGAACTTATCTCTACTCCCATTTCTAGTCAAAGATTATTAGTCCAGCAGAAAACATAATATCTTACACAACTCCTGATCTCCTTAGGTGGAAAACCGAGAGTTTGTGATTCCCTGAGTTTCTCTCCCAACAAGTTTCCACTCCACATGAAAGGTAAAACCAGCAAGACTGTGCTTCTGGAGGGTTATACTCGTAACTTCAGTCTGCATTTCCACTTGGCAAGGCTCAGTTGTAGGAGTGCAATCTCTCGGAATGTGCTTTTAAATTGCTGGTCCTACTGAAATTGGTCCTCAGAGTCTTTGAACTGTCAGTGCTCTGGAATCCACCCCAGTTACATTGCCATGTAGTTCCAGCAGTAATCAATAAATGACCATGCTCTTTGACTCATTAGCTCTTAAGAAATAGGAGCTGCAGTAGACCATAAGATTCCTCAAGCCTGTTCCATTTTTTTTTTATTCATTCATGGGATGTGGGCTTTGCTGGTTGAGCCAGCATTTATTGCCCATCCCTAGTTGCCCTTGAGAAGGTGTTGGTGAGCTGCCTTCTTGAACTGCTGCAGTCCATGTGGTGTAGGTACACCTACAGTGCTATTAGGGAGGGAGTTCCAGGATTTTGACCCAGTGACAGTGAAGGAACGGCGATATATTTCCAAGTCAGAATGGTGAGTGACTTGGAGGGGAACTTCCAGTGGTGCTGTTCCCATCAACCTGCAGCCCTTGTCCTTCTAGGTGGTAGTGGTCGTGGGTTTGGAAGGTGTTGTCTAAGGAGCCTTGGTGAATTCCTGCAGTGCATCTTGTAGATGGTACACACTGCTGCTACTGTGCGTCGGTGGTGGAGGGAATGAATGTTTGTGGATGTGGTGCAAATCAAATGGGCTGCTTTGTCCTGGACGGTGTCCAGCTTCTTCAGTGTTGTGTGAGCTGCACTCATCCAGGCAAGTGGGGAGTATTCCATCACACTCCTGACTTGTGATTTGTAGATGGTGGACAGGCTTTGGGGAGTCAGGAGGTGAGTTATTCGTCACAGAATTCCTAGCCTCTGGCCTGCTCTTATAGCCACAGTATTTATATGGCTAGTCCAGTTCAGTTTCTAGTCAATGGTAACCCCCAGGATGTTGATAGTGAGGGATTCGGTGAATGTTACTTGCCACTTGTCAGCCCAAGCCTTGATATTGTCCAGGTCTTGCTGCATTTGGACATGGACTGCTTCAGTATCTGAGGAGTCATGAATGGTGCTGAACATAGTGCAATTATCAGCGAACACCCCAATTCTGACCTTATGATGGAAGGTCAATTCAATAACATCATGGCTGTTTGACTTTATGCTACTTTCCTGCCTTTTCCCTATATTCTTTGACTACCATGGAGTCCAAAAATTTAACCATCTTAGTCTTGGAAGCTGAGCATCCAAATGCTGGGGTAGAGAATTCCTTGAAAGAAGAAATTCTTCCTCATCTCTACCAATGGCCAACCCCTTATCATGAGACTGTGTCCCCTAGTTCCAGACTCTCCAACCAGGGGAAACAACCTCTTGGCATCTTTCCTGTCAAGCCTTCAAAGAATCGGAGATCACCTTTCATCTAAACCCTAGATAGTATAGGCCCTATAGGCCCTATCTACTCAACCTCTCATCAGAGCAGAAGAGAGGAGGACCCAGAGTCAGGAAGCATCACCTAAGCAAGCAGGAGAGGGAAGGACCCTGAGACAAGAAGCAGCAACTAAAAGAACAGGGGATGGGAGGACCCAGAGACAGGAAGCAGCACCTAAAGGAACTATCCAGTCCAGTCTGTGGCTCCAGAGTGGATTTGCTGGATATTGACAAAAATCAATGTGTAATGTCATGAGAAGACAGGTCGTTGATTGGTTAGTTAGTATTTTTCTCATTTATATTTTGAAACTTGGTAATTTTAATAATTGTAAAGGTTTTATTAGTAGTAGTAGAGTTTATTAATAGTAGCTTATTTGATTGGCTGGTGAGTATTTCATATTTATCTCAGCTGGGGAATTTCAATCGAGCGAAGTAGAATATTTATTGAAATAATAAGAATATAAGTACAGACAGGACTAAAGACATTAATTCAAATTTAATCAGGGAAGTAATTATTTAAACATGATGAAGATGGCAGGGCAGGTGCTGTGTGGCAGCTGCAGAATGTGGGAGCTCATGGACACCTGTGTAATCCAGGACAAACACATCTGCAGTGTCTGTGGCTGGTGGAACTTTGGCTCAGAGTCATTGAGCTGGAGGCTGATCTGCAGACACTGTGACACATCAGGGAAGGGTAATATTACCTGGACACTTTGTTCTCCAGTGTCTGGAGACTGGACACACTCTCCAGACTCTCACACCCTGGGATAGGTAGGAACAAGAGAGCGTGACTGCTAGTGTATGAGGATCAAGAAGGTAGAATTAGAAGAGTCTCAGCATTTGCAATTGTCCATCAGGTTTGAAGTTCTTACAGCCTGTATGGACGAAAGCGAGGGCTGCAGAGTGGCCATCATAGTACAGGAAGCCATTCAAATGAGGAGAGTAAATAGGAATATAGTGCTAGTAGAGGAGATTGTAGTCAGGGGAATAGACACAGTTCTCTGTAGAGAGGGTTTTAAAATCAATATTGGGGGGAGGCAAGGGATCACGTGAGGGAAGATGTGATAAAATGAACAATGAGGCAAGACAAGAAAGCATGGTAGTATTAAGAGTAATGATAATCAGACTGTACAAATTTCAAAGTGCACTAGCAGATAAGGCTAGAGGTTGTGAAAATAACAAAAAGGCAGAATTACAGGTAATCTATCTGAATACACACAGCATTCATAAGGTAGATAATTGAGAATACAAAATGATGTAAACAGGTATGATCTAATTGCCATTACAGAGATGTGGCTGCAGAATGACAAAGGATGAAAACTGAATGTTTAGGGGTATTCAACATTTAGGAAGAATAAGCAAAATGGAAAAGAAGGTTGGGTAGCACTGTTAATAAAGGATGAGATTTGTACATTAGCGATAGAGGATCTTAGATAGAAAGATCAAGATGTCGAATCAGTTTGGGTGGAGCTAAGAAACAGAAATGGTTAGCAAACATTGGTGGGAATGGTATATACGCTGCCAAACAGTAGTGGTAATGTAGGGCACAGTAGAAATCAGGAAATTAGGGGTATATGGAACAAAAGTTAGCCAATAATCATGAGGATTTCAATCTACATATAGACTGGATAAACATAATTAGCATTAATGCTATGGAGGACGAATTCCTGGAATCTATATGAGATGCTTTTCTAGAACAGTATTTTGATGAGCCAACTAGAGAATGGGCTTTTTTTAGATCTAGTAATGAGAAAGGGCTAATTAATAATCTTGTTGTAAAGGAGCCTTTAGGGAAGAGTGACCATTATATGTTAGAAGTTTACAATGGGCAGAATTTAGCCCTTGCCAAGCCTGCCCGATAGGGGCGGTCAGGAAGCCGACTGCCGCCCATGATCGGGGCCGGACCGCGATTTCACCCTGGCGGGCCAATTAAGGCCCGCCCAGCATGAAGCACAAGCAGCAGAACTCAGTGCTGCCTCTGCAGGTGGGGGGGAGTAGTGCGAGCGTGAACTTCATGCATGCGCGTGAGTGCATGCTTGCAAATCTCCCTGAGGCACAGAGCTGCCTCAGGGAGATGAGTTTTCAGGAAAATAAATAAAGGCACCTAAAATGTTATAAAACATGCCCCCTCATGTGAATCTGTCACATGAGCAGGGACAATATTATTAATTAAATTTTACAATTATTTTATTTTATTTGCTTTTGGAAACCTCGTCCTGCCCGTGGATGAGGTTTCCTAAAAAGTGCGAAGGCTGCTTGGCCTATTCGCCTGCTGGCCAACTGTAAGGTTGGATGGGCAGTGAGAAATGTAAGTTACTTACGACTTAACTGGCCTTACAGGCCTTTTAATTGTCGGCGGGCGCGCTGCTGATTCCCGCGCGCGCCTGCCGACCGAAATATCGTGCGGCTGCGCAATGACGTCGGGCGAATGTGCGTCATTTCACGCTCAAGCCAGTCGGGCATGTGCCCGCCTGCCCACCGAGGTGAGAATTCTGCCCATTGAGTTTGATAGTGATGTGGTTCAATCTGAAACTACTGTCTTAAATCTAAACAAAGGAAACTACAAAGATATGATGGGCAAGCTGGCTGTGGTAGATTGGGAAATACATTAAAAGATGTGATGGTGGACAGGTGATGGCTAGCATTTAAAAGAATTAATACGTGGTTTACAACATTCTGCTGAGGCACAAAAACCCAGTGGGAAAAGTGATCCAACTGCGGCTAACAAGGGAAGTTAAGGGTTGTATTAGTACAAAGGAAGAGGTTTATAAACTTGCCAAAAAAAAAAGTAGTAAGCCTGAGGATTGGGAGTATTTTAGAATTCAGCAAAGGGGGTTCAAGAAACTGATAAAGAAATAGAAAATAGAATATGGAAGTCAACTGGTGAGGAACATAAAAAATGGACTGGAAAAGCTTCTATAGAAATGTATAAAGGAAAAGATTAACAAAACAAACGTGCATCCATTACAGGCAGAGACACGGGAATTTATAATGGGGAATAAGGAAATGGCGGAGATACTAAATAAATATCTTTTGTCTGTTTCTGCAGAGGAGGGTACAAAAAGCCTCCCAGAAATATTAAAGAACTAGCGAGAATGAAGAACTGAACAAATTAGTATTAGTAAAAAAAAGTAATACTGGAGAAATTAATGGGACTGAAAGTTGATAAATCCCCTGGACCTGATTATCTACATCCCAGAGTGGTGAAAGAGGTGGCTGTTAAGAGAGTGGATGTATTGATGGTCATCATCCAAAATTCTATAGATTCTAGAACAGTTTCCGAAGATTGGAAGTTAGCAAATGTAACCCCACTATTTAAAAAAAGAGGGAGAGGGGACAGGGGTGATAGCGTGACCTCAGTAGTCAGGAAAAAGCTACAATCTATTATAAAGCATGTGACAACTGGATAATTGCTTGCTGTACCTGCATGCTAACTTGCTGTGTTTCTTGAGAGGACACCCAAGTCTCTCTGTAAATCTACATTTAAAAGTTTCTCACCGTTTCCTGCCAAAGTGAATAACCCCACATTTCACCATATTATACTCCATCTGCCACCTTATTGTCCACTATATCCTTTTGCAGCCTCTTTGTGTCCTTCTCGTGTTCCACATAGCTTTGTATTGTTAGCAAACGTAGACATATTACTCTTGGTTCCTTCAACTAATTCATTAACATAAATTGTAAGTAGCTGAGGCCTCAGCACTGATCCTTGGCACCCCACTTTGTTATCACCTTGGCAACTTGAAAATGTCCCGTTTACCCCCACTCCTCTGTGCTTCCTCTCCTCAGTTCAGGTTAATATATAATCCCCAACTCTATAAACCTTTAATGGAGGCACAAAGTGAAAATATACAAACAAAATGAAATATTTAAACCACACAAGGAAAGTAAAATAAAATCTGAACCACATGAGAAAACCTACCAGGGGAAGCTCGGTGCCTTTCTTTTGCCTTTCTCAGAAATGTTTCCATTTCCCTGTCACGTAACCTGGCAAAGCATAACAGAACCATTGAAGTCTCACCGAGTAACAGAACAAATGGATACAAAGCCATTTGGGTAGCAATAAAATTGATGAAAGTTATCTGCAAGCAAAACGTTTTCTACTTGGGTAGGTATTATCTTAAAATTAAAAAACCTCGTTTGCACACAGATCTGGTCTAAAGTGAACTTCTGGTTGTCGTGTTTTTGGTCATACGTTTGTGTTAACTTCTGTGTTAACTCAAAGGTTATCAGGGTTAGATGGGAATGTGGAAATCAAAACACAAGATCATCAGCCATGATCTTATTGAATGGTGGAGCAGGCTTGAGGGGCTGAATGGTCTACTCCTGTTCCTATTTCTTATGTTCTTTTCTCCATTTCACATATCATGCTGTAATTCTACCTCCCACTAGTGGCAGCACTGGAGCGTTTCCTAGGCTTCACTCCAGAGAAAGTTCAATGCTCCAAATAACTTTGTTTCCAAAATTGCTGTCAGCTTTGCTATTTCATTATAAGTAATGTAAAATTAGAGTATTCTACAAAAATAAGGACAGGATGTATGATGTTAAAATGGGAACTGAATTAATTCAGCGCACTAGTCCAAGTATATCCTTGCCCTCTACAATGAGGACTACATTTGTTTCCTGAATCATTCTATGAAAAGAAAACTCATGGGACTTGGACTAACCTACTTACAAACAGAAATAAAATGACGCTTAAAAAAGACTCGAGCATATTCATTAGCTAATATTGATCAAATAGCCATCTAGTTGTGTCATTTTCTAGCAATCTAATTGGCTACTATGAATCATGTGATCAGCCTGATTATTCTGTGCTTTATTGACAATAAGAAACATTGCTCCAAGATGAACTTCAAAACGGAACTAAAACAAAGCAGTAAATTACCTCATTGCTGCTTTCTCCTTGGCTTGTTCCCTCTCGAGTACACTACCAAACGGAAGATGAGGTGAGATATCAATCAATTCCAAACCAGCTTTCAACTTCATGAGAGCTTCTTCTCTCATGAGGAACTCAAACAAGTCCTGATATTGTTTACAGCAAAAGAGCTGCAAAGAAAAGGAAACACACCGTTAAAGGTTTAAAGCTTCACCATGTACAGTATTAGCTGTAGTGTTTTATTTACAACCAAAACAAAAAGCCTTTTCAGATCAAAGGATCACATTATTGTTTAACACATTGTGAGGTTGGAGTAGAGGATTGTGGATTCATACGCATGGGTTCCGCATGGTTTTCCAAGATCTGAGTCGCATTATCAATGGGACATACCAAGCAACAGGGAGTGAGTCACCCAAGAAACTTTCATATTTCTCCTGAAGGCTAGCTTTATTGATGCTGGGAGATGCTTGGATAAAGCTCCCAGCTTGTTCTGAAGCTCAGTTGAATGGCTTAAGCATCTAACAGAGTTGGAAGGAAAGATGAGGTGAAGCAAGAGGATGGGGGTGGTAACAACTTAAAGCTTAGTCTGCAAGGAACATATCTTTTTATTTCTGTTGGACTGTGGGTTAGAATTACAGTGGTTGCAGGTTGAAAGACGTGTCCACTGGAACAGGATGAGAGATATATACAATGTTGCAGTCCTGGAACAGAGTGTGCCAAGAAAGACAGGATGATGCTGGAAAGGAGTCCTGGACCAAGGAAGCTGGCAGACAACAGCATTTTAATTGGCTCCTGACCAGGTGACCAGGTTTTGTGTGAGAAGCAGTGCAGCTGTGTGTGTGGAAGATTCCAGTAATCCTACAGCAGAAAGCTCTTGACTTGCAAAGAGAAAACATCTAAGATCTCTTTTCCTTATATTTCTATAACCTGCCCTCTCTCTGAGAAAATCCCTGTAAAAAGGAAAAGGGGAAAACCACTGTTAGAGACATTGAAAAGCAAGTTCTCAACCAGCGAACTAAATACTGAAAGTGCCGGAAGACCACCTTGCGTCACCAACAAAAACCGAAAGCAATTTGGAAGACATCAATCAAAGTCAACCCATCGAATCTTGTACTCCAGATTTGTGCTATTGAATTGTTTTATCCTACCCTTAAAATCCGTGTGTGTGTGTGTGTGTGGTGGCGGATTTAAGAAAGGGTAGAATTTAGGTTATAAAGTTAGCAGTTCATATTCCTTTCTTTTGCCACTGGTTAAAGACAATTTGTTCAATAAACAGTTATTTACTTATTAAGTTTACAAAATTGGTGCTCGTATCCTGTTAGCCTAAATTAAACAGTTGGGTAGAATTGGGGCAATCTGGTGGTTTGGTCAAACTTTTCACGTTTGTCGTGGCTCGGGGAAGAGTGGGGTTTGATATTACAGCGCACTGTCCCCGCTGAATCGTGACAGGTCAAAGAAATGGAATTTAAGACCGGGTCTACAAGATAGGGAGGAAAGAAGAGGGGTTTAGGGAGGGAATTCCTGAAGAATGGGAACTAATGGTGGGGCTAAAGCAGGAAGGGGAATGCATAAGAGATCTGGAGGGTTTGACAGCGCAGCAGGAACGCTATAGAGATAGAGGAAGGAAAGGTCTTGAAGCGATTTAAATGAAAAGGTGAGAATTTTTAAATGTGAAGCATTGAGAGAACAGCAACTGGCGTAGGACATTAAGCATGGTGCTGCTGGGCATGGGATAGGCTAAAAGAACATCAGAAAGAGGAACAGAAGGAGGCCATTTAAGACAGCTCAGCCACTCAATCTTCTGCCTCAACTCCTGCACTGCCCTCATATCCCTTAATTCCCTTAGTACCCAAAAATCTATTGATCTCTATCTCAAATAAATTCAACAACTAAACAGCTAGGATAGAGAATTGCAAACATTCATAACCCTTTGAGTGAAGAAATTTCTCTTCATCTCAGTCTAAACGGCTGTTAAATGAGGGGTCATCTATTTACGACAGAGATGAGGAAAAAATTTTTCTCAGAGGGTAGTGAGTCTTTGGAACTTTCTTCCTCAAAAGGTTCTGGAAGCAGAGTCTTTAAATACATTTAAGGCAGAAGTAGATGTATTCTTGATGGGCAAGGGGGTGAAAGGTTACCGCGGATAGGTGGGAATGTGGAGTTGAGGTTACAATAAGATCAGCCACGAGGTTCAAGGGGCTGACTCCTGCTCCTAATTTGTATGTTCATGTGACCACCTTTTTTTATTCTTTCACAGAATGTGGCCTTCACTGGCTAGGCTAGCATTTGTTGCCCATTCCTAATTGCCCTTGAGAAGCTGGTGGTGAGCCGCCTTATTGAGCTGCTCAGTCTATGTGGCATAGGTGCACCCACAGTGCTGTTAGGGAGAGAGTTCCAGGATTTTACGAACATACGAACAAGGAGCAGGAGTAGGCCATTCAGCCCCTCAAGCCTGCTCCGTCATTGAATAAGATCATGGCTAATCTGATAGTAACCTCAAATCTGAATCCCATCTACCCCCGATAATTTATCACTCCCTTGCTTACCAAGAAGCTATCCACCTCTGCCTCAAAAGTAATTAAAGACTCTGTTTCTCCACCCTCTGAGTGAAAACAATTCACCTAATCTCTTTTTTAAGGGTGACCCCTTATTTTTAAACAGTGACCCCCAGTTCTAGATTCTCCTACAAGAGGAAACATCTTCTCCACATCCACCCTGTCAAGACCCCTCAGGATCTTGTGTTTCAATCAAGTCACTCTTACTCTTCTAAACTCCAGTGGATATCAGCCAAGTCTGTCCAACCTTTCCTCATAAGACAATCCACCCATTCCAGGTATTAGCCTGGTAAACCTTCTCTGAACCGCTTCTAATGCATTTACGTCCTTCCTTAAATAAGGTGACCAATACTGTACACAGTACTCCAAATGTGGTCTCATTAGTAATTTACTGCTAGAGAACAGCTAATGTGGTTCCGCTATTTAAGAAGGGTTGTAGAGATAAGCCAGGGAATTACAGGCCAGTGAGTCTCACGTCAGTGGTAGGGAAACTATTGGAGAAAATTCTGAAGGAGAGAATCTATCTCCACTTGGAGAGGCAAGGTTTGATCAGGGATAGTCAGCGTGGCTTTGTCAGAGGGAGGTCATGCCTAACAAATTTGATTGAATTTTTTGAGGTGACCAGGTGTGCAGATGAGGGTAGTGCAGCTAATGTAGTTTATATGGATTTCAGCAAAGCCTTTGACAAGGTCCCACATGAAAGACTTATAAAGAAGGCAAATGCACATGGTATACTGGGTAATTTGTTAAGGTGGATTCAAAATTGGCTTAGTTGTAGGAGGCAGAGGATGATGACAGAAGGCTGCTTTAGTTATTGGAAGCCAGTATCCAGTGGCGTATCACAGGGATCTGGGCTGGGTCCCCTATTATTCGTCATTTATATAAATGACATAGATGACTATGTGGAGGTTAGGATTAGTAAGATTGCGGAAATCATAAAGATTGGCCAGGTGGTTAAGTGAGGTTGAGTATCTTGGGCTACAGGAAGATATAGAAGGGATGGTCAAATGGACAGATAAGTGGCAGATGGAATTTGACCCTGAAAAGTGTGAGGTGATACGCTTTGAAAGGAGTAATTTGACAAGGAAGTATTCAATGAATGGCATGACATTAGGAAGTTCTGAGGAACAAAGGGACCTTGGCGTGTGTGTCCATAGATCTCTGAAGGCAGAGAGGCATGTTAGTGGGGTGGTGAAAAAGGCATATGAGGCACATGCCTTTATCAATTTATCAATCGAGGCCATAGGGAGGTCATGTTGGAGTTGTATAGAACCTTGGTGAGGCCACAGCTGGAGTACTGTGTGCAGTTCTGGTTGCCACAGTATAGGAAGGATGTGATTGCACTGGAGGGGGTGCAGAGGAGATTCACCAGGATGTTGCCTGGGATGAAACATTTAAGTTATGAAGAGAGGTTGGATAGATTTGGGTTGTTTTCGTTGGCGCAGAGAAGACTGAGGAGCGACCTGATCGAGGTGTACAATATTATGAGGGGCATGGACAGGATGGATAGGGAGCAGCTGTTCCCCTTAGTTGAAGGGTCAGTCACGAAGGGACATAAATTCAAGGTGAGGGGCAGGAGGTTTAGGGGGGATGTGAGGAAAAACTTTTTTACCCAGAGGGTGGTGATGGTCTGGAATGCACTGCCTGGGAGGGTAGTGGAGGCGGGTTGCCTCACATCCTTTAAAAAGTACCAACTGGATGAGCACTTGGCATGTCATAACATTCAAGGCTATGGGCCAAGTGCTGGTAAATGGGATTAGATAGGTCAGGAGTTTCTCACGTGTTGGTACAGACTCGATAGGCTGAAGGGCCTCTTCTGCACTGTGAGATTCTGTGATTAGTGCTCTGCACAACTGAAGCATAACCTCTCTACTTTTGCATTTAATTCCGCTTGCAATAAATGATGACATTCTATTAGCTTTTCTAATTGTTTGTTATACTTGCTTACTAGCCTTTTGTGATTCATACACTAGGACACCCAGGTCTCTCTACACCTCAGAGCTGTGCAATCTCTCACCATTTAGATAATAATTTTTTATTCTTCCTGCCAAAATGGACAATTTCACATTTTCCCACATTATACCCCATTTGCCTGATCTTTGACCGCTCACTTAATCTACTTATATCTTTTTGTAGCCTCCTATGTCCTCTTCACAACTTACTTTCCTTCCTATTTTTATGTCATCGGCAAATTTGACAACCATCCCTTCAAACCTTTCAGCCCATCAGCGACAGTGAAGGGACAGTGACATAGTTCCAAGTCAGGGTGGTGAGTGGCTTGAAGGAGAACTTCCAGGTGGTGGTGCTCCCACCTATCAACTGTCCTTTTCCTCTAGATGGTAGTGGTCATGGGTTTGGAAGGTGCTGTCTAAGGAGCCTTGGTGAATTCCTGCAGTGCATCTTGTAGATGGTACACACTGCTGCTACTGTGTGTCAGTGGTGGAGCGTGAATGTTTGTGGATGTGGTGCCAATCAAGCGGGCTGCTTTGTCCTGGATGGTGTCAAGCTTCTTGGGTGTTGTGTGGGCTGCACTTATCCAGGCAAGTGGAGAGTATTCTGTCACACTCCTGACTTGTGCCTTAGACAGGCTTTGGGGGAGTTTTTTTTTTATATATTTGTTCATGGGATGTGGGCCTCACTAGCTAGGCCAGCATTTATTGCCCTTATTACCCTTAAGAGTCAACCACATTGCTGTGGGTCTGGAGTCACATGTAGACAGGTAAGGACAGCAGATTTCCTTCACTAAAGGAGATTAGTGAATCAGATGGGTTTTTATGACAATCGACAATGGTTTCATGGTCATCATTAGACTTTTAATTCTAGATTTTTATTGAATTCAAATTCCACCATCTGCTGTGGCATGACCCCTGGGTCCCTGGATTACCAGTCCAGTGACAATACCACTATGTCACTGCCTCCCCTAAAGGTGATCAGTTACTATCTGCAGAATTCCTAGTCTCTGACCTGTTATGGTAGGCACTGTACTTGCATGGCTGGTCCAGTTCAGTTTCTGGTCAATGGTAACCCCCAAGATGTTGATCATGGGGGGATTCAGTGATGATAATGCCATTGAATTCTAAGGGGGGTGGTTGGATTTTCTCTTGTTGGGGATGGTTGTTGTCTGGCACTTGTGTGGGACAAATGTTACTTGCCACTTGTCAGCCCAAGTCTGAATGTTGTCCAGGTCTTTCTGCATGTGGGCACAGAATGCTTCAGTATCTGGTGCTGAACATTATTCAACAATCAGTGAATATCCCCACTTCTGACCTTATGTTGGAGGGAAGGTCATGAAGCAGCTGAAGATGTTTGGGCTGAGGACACTACCCTGAGGTACTCCTGCAGTGATGTCCTGGAACTGAGATGATTGACCTCCAACAACACAACCATCTTCTTATGTGCTAGGTATGACTCCAACGAGTGGAGGGTTTTCCCCCGATTCCCACTGACTCCACACTTGGTTAAATGCTGCCTTGATGTCAAGGGCAGTCATTCTCACCTCACCTCAGGAGTTTAGCTCAATTGTCCATGTCTGGACCAAGGCTGTAATGAGGTCAGGAGCTGAGTGGCCCTGGCGGAACCCAAACTGAACGTCAATAAGTGCCGTTTGATAGCATTGTCAATTACACTTTCTATCACTTTGATGATGATCGAGAGTAGACTGATGGGGCAGTAACTGGTGGGTTGGATTTGTCCTACTTTTTGTGGACCGGACATACCTGAGCAATTTTTCACATTGTTGTAGCTGTACTAGAACAGCTTGGCGAAGGGCGCAGTCAGTTCTGGAGCACAAGTCTTCAGTACTTTTGCCGGAATGTTGTAGGGCCCATTGCTTATGTAAAATGGTTTTCAGCTATTTCTTGATATCGCCTGGAATGAATTGCATTGGCTGAAGACTAGCATCTGTGATGCTGGGGACCTCAGGACGAAGCACAGATGGATCATCCACTTGGCACTTCTGGTTGAAGATTGTAGCAAATGCTCAGTCTTGTCTTTTGCATTGACGTGCTGGGCTCCCCCATCATTAAGGATGGGGATATTTGTGGAGCCGCCTCCTCCTCCTATTATTTGGTTAATTGCCCACCACCATTCACAACTGGATGTGGCACGACTGCAGAGCTTAGATCTGATCCATTGGTTGTGGACTCACTTAGCTATGTCTATCACTTGTTGCTTTCACTTGTTTGGCATGCAAGTAGTCCTGTGTTGTAGCTTCACCAGATTGACATCTCCATTTTAGGTATGCCTGGTGCTGCTCCTGGCATGCCCTCCTGCACTCTTGAACCAGGGCTGATCCCCTGGATTGCTGGTAATGGTAGAATGGGGGATATGCAGGGCCATGAGGTTACATAATGTGGTTATATAGAATTCTACTGCTGCTGATAGCCCGCAGCACCTCAAGAATGCCCATTTTTGAGTTGCTAGATCTGTTTGAAATCTATATAATTTAACATGGTGCTAGTGCCACACGACATGATGGAGGGTATCGTCAGTGTGAAGATGGGACTTCAACTCCACAAGGACTGTGCATTGGTGACTCCTACTAATACTGTCATAGACAAATGCACTTTGGACGGGCAGATTGGTGAGGACAGGGTTGAGTAGATTTTTCCCTTTTGCTGGTTCCCTCACCACCTGCTGCAGACTCAGTCTAGCAGCGAAGCCCTTTAGGACTTGGCTAGTTTGGTCTGTAGTGGTGCTACCGAGCCACTTTTGGTGATTGACATTGGAGTCCCCACCCAAGGCACATTTTGTGCCCTAGCATCCAAGTGGTGTTCAACATAGTGATTCATCAGCTGGTGGGTGGTAATCAGCAGGAGGTTTCCTTGCCCATGTTTGATCTGATGCCATGAGACTTCATGGAGTCCAGAGTCAATGTTGAGAGGTCCCAGGGGAACTCCCTCATGACTATATACCACTGTGCCGCCACCTCTGGTGGCTCTGTCCTCTCAGTGGGGCATGACATACCCAGGATTGGTGATGGTGGAATCTGAGACATTGTCTGTAAGGTATGATTCCGTGCAGATGACAATGTCAGGCTGTTGCTTGACTATTCTGTGAGACAGCTCTCTCAACTTTGGCATTAGCCTGCCAGATGTCAGTAAGGAGGGCTTTGTAGGGTCAACACAGCTGAGTTTGCCATTGTTGTATCTGGTACCAGGTCAATACTGGGTGATCTGTCTGATTTCATTTCTTTTTGTAGACTTTGTAGTGGCACGCTAGGCCGTTTCAGAGGGCATTTAAGAGTAAACCACATTGCTGTGGGTCTGGAATCACATGTGGGCCAGACCAGGTAAGGGAGGCAGATTCCCTTCCCTAAAGGGCATTATTGAACCAGATGGGTTTTTACGACAATTGACAATGGTTTCATGGTCACTATTACCAAGAGTAGCCTTTTCATTCCAGATTTATTAATTGAATTTAAATTCCACCAGCTGCCACAGTGGGTTTTTGAACCCGTGTCCCCAAGAGCATTAGCCTGGGCCTCTGGATAACTAGTCCAGTGACATTACCACTTTACATGGTTCCAGACTCCCCAGCCAGGGAAAACAACCTCCCTTCATCTAACCTGTTAAACCCTGTCAGAATTTTATATGCTTCAATGAGATCACCTCTCATTCTTCTCAATTTTGGGGAATATAGGCCTGATCAGTTTCTGATGAGTGGAATTTATGGATGTGGGAAAGACTAGTTAACAGGGATAGATTGGCCATCAGCACACAGGGGCAGCAGTGTGTAAATCCATAAGGTGCACAGCAGCAACTTGCAAAGGCTCCTTCAACAGCACCTTCTAAAACCCAGCATGTTCACAACCTAGAAGGACAGAGGCAGCAGACACATGGAAACACCATCACCTGCCAGTTCCCCTCCGAGTCATTCACCATCCTGACTCGCAACTATATCGCAATTCCTTCACCGTCATTGGGTCAAAACCCTGAATTCCCTCCTTAACAGCACCTTGGGTCTAACTATACCACATGACTACAATGCTTCAAGAAAGCAGTACACCACCACCTCCTCAAGGCAATTAGGGCTGTGCTATTAAAGCTGGCCTTGCCAGCGACATCCACATCCCATAAATGAATTAAAAAAGAAAAGTCAATTTTTGAGGTGACAAAGGCTAGTACCAGTATCAGATAGTTTGCTGACACTCAGTGTATCGGCTCATATACAAAGAATGGTTACCTGGGTTCAGTGCTGGAGGGCTGCCAGGGATCCAGGGTACATTATACTTGAACGATTGCATTCGATAGATCACAAATTGGTCATGGAGAAGCAAGTGAAAAATGGGAAAAGGGGAAGCTATAAGGCCGAATGTACTCACTGTTTCGGGTGCTTCTGTGCTCAGTTTTTTGGGCGTAGGTAAGGGCTTTAAGTTTTTCCCACAAAATTGGCACAAATCAAATCCGATTGATACCTACAGAAGAAATCACACGGGTCAGTTCCAATTCTTACACAGTGCGTTGAAGTCTGTGACGGATTGAAGCACATGCAGCAGTGTAAGGATAATGCAGCAACGATCTCTGCTGTTCTGTGTTAGAGTGTATGGACCTGGTTCTTAGAATGCCTTAGAGTCACTCTGGGCTGCACAGATGCTGCCAGACCTGCTGAATATTTCCAGCACTTGCTGTTTTTATTTCAGGTTTCCAGCATCTGCAGTGTTTTGTTTTTTCATTAGAGGATACCTTGAAGGTAGTTGATGTCTCAAGATTAACACGTTTGAAACAAAGGTTTGTCTTTGGTCCAAAGCTTGCATGGAGATATATATTTGAAGCCAGCTCTTCTCGTTTTGAAGTCATTTAATTTACACAATGAAGTATTTTATGAACCAGTTCTGTTCTTGCTGGATGTGACAAATTGCACGGCGTCTCCAGCTCGGGAACCTGTACTTACCACAGATTCTCTAAACTGCTCCCACTGGTGCTCGCTGATAGATTTTGAAAGGTGTGGTGTTTTATCCTAGGGAAGTAAGACGTTTTTATTAGTGATAATGCAAGTGTCCCAGAAGCAAAATCCCCGACCCAGTTTTCCTTAGTTATCGGTTATCTGTCCCTTACAGTCTGAAATGGGAGAATTTATAATGGAGAACAAGGAAATGGCAGCGCAATTAAACAACTACTTTAGTTCTGTCTTCATGGAGGAAGACACAGATAACTTTCCAGAAATGCTAGGGTCTTGTGAGAAGGGGGAATTGAAGGGAATTAGTATCACTAAAAAAATAGTGCTGAAAGCCCGATAAATCCCCAGGCCCTGATAATCTACATCCCAGGAAAGGAGGTGGCCATGGAAATAGCGGATGCATTGGTTGTCATCTTCCAAAATTCTATAGATTCTGGAGCAGTCCCAGCAGATTGGAGGGTGGCAAATGTAACCCCACTATTTGAAAAAGGAGGGAGAGAGAAAGCAGCAAATTACAGACCAGTTAGCCTAACATCAGTAGTAGGGAAAATGCTAGAGTCTATTATAAAGGATGTGATAACAGAACACTTAGAAAATATCAACAGGGATTAGACAAAGTCAACATGGATTTATGAAAGGGAAATCATGTTTGACAAACCTGCTGGAGCTTTTTGAGGACATAATTAGCAGAATAGATAAGGGAGAACTGGTGGATGTGGTGTATTTGGATTTTCAGAAAGCTTTTGATAAAGTCCCACATTAGAGGTTAGTGAGCAAAATTAAAGCACATGGGATTGGGGATAATATATTGGCGTGGATTGAGAATTGGTTAGCATTCAGGAAACAGAGTAGGAATAAATGGGTCTTTTTTGTAGTGGCAGGCGGTGACAAATGGGGTACCGCAGGGATCAGTGCTTGGGCCCCAGCTATTCATAATATACATCAATGATTTGGATGAGGGAACCCAATGTATTATTTCTACATTTGCTAACAACACGAAACTTGGTGGGAAAGTGAGTGGATGAGGAGGATGTTAAAAGGTTGCAAGGTGATTTAGACAGGTTGAGTGAGTGGGCTAATACATGGCAGATGCAGTATAACGTGGATAAACGTGAAGTTATCCACTTCAGTAGGAAAGACAGAATGGCAGAGTATTATTTAAAATGCATTGACAAATGTTGATGTACAAAGGGATTTGTGTGTCCTTGTACACCAGTCACTGAAAGCAAGCATGCAGGTGCAGCAAGCAGTTAGGAAGGCAAATGACCTTCATTGCAACAGGATTTGAGTACAGGAGCAAGGATGTCTTACTGCAGCTGTACAGAGCTTTGGTGAGACCACACCTGGCATATTGTGTGCAGGTCTCCTTACCTAAGATAGGACATACTTCCCATAGAGGGAGTACAGTGAATGCTCACCTAAGATAGGACATACTTCCCATAGAGGGAGTACAGTGAATGCTCACCAAACTGATTCCTGGGATGTCAGGATTGTCATATGAGGAGAGATTGAGTCGACTAGCCCTGTATTCACTGGAGTTAGAAGAATGAGAGGGGATCTCATTAAGACGTATAAAATTCTGACAGGGCGGGACAGATTGGATGCAGGGATGATGTTTCCCCTGGCTAGGGGACCTAGAAGAAGAGATCACAGTCCCAGGGTATGGGGTAGGCCATTTAGGACTGAGATGAGGACGAATTTCTTCACTCAGAGGGTGGTGAACCTGTGGAATTCTCACCACAGAAGACTATGGAGGCCAAGTCACTGAATAAACTTAAGAAGGAAATAGATAGATTTCTCGGCTCTAAAGGCATCAAGGAGTGTGGGGAGGGAGCAGGAGTATTGCGTTGAGTTAGAGGATCAGCCATGATCGTGTTGAATGGCGGAGCAGGCTCGAATGACCTACTCATGCTCCTATTTTCTATGTTTCTATCAATTCCACTGAGGGGAAATCAGGATGCACTTCTTCACACAAAGGGCAGTGGAAATTTGAGAACCCTATTGCCCATGAGGTTGTGGGGATGTTCGGGCTCAAGGCTGGGATGGATAGATTTTTGTTAGGGAAGGATGTCAAGAGACAAGGGGCGAAGAAGGGGTAAATGGAGTTGAGGTAAAGACAAGTCACGCTCTAATTGCAGGCTCGAGAGGCTGAATGGCCTACTTTTGTTTCAAACCAAAATTGAAGCGGAGAACATTTGAGGTCTATAAGTTGGGAAAAAAAGTAAAAGAGAACCAGAAAAACTAAGAAAGGAGGTTAGGAGATAAGGGAAGCAAAGAACCTGAAGGAATGTCAAAAAATATCAGAATCAGGAATTGTTTTGGCGCCGAAGGAGGCCAATTGGCCTATTATGTCTACGCCAACTCTCCAATGAGCAATTCACCAGTGCCATTCTGCCATCTTCTCCCCATAGCCCTGAACCGTCTTCCTTTTCAGATAACAGTCTAATTCCCGGTTGAATGCTTTGATTGAACCTGCTTCCACCACACTCTCAGGCAGTGCATTCCAAGCCCCAACCACTTGCTGTGTGAAAACATTTTCCTCTTATCCAGAAATTGGAAAAAGCGAGTTGAAAATATTATGACAAGTAAAAGGAAGTGGGACAAGATGGTTAAAACCAAAAGAGAACAAGGTGTTGGTACCTGATGGAATATATCCAAGGATTCTGTGGGAAATGAGCAGACAATTAATGGAGGTCCCAGGAATTATTTTTCATGGTTCTTCTCAGGAGGACTTGGCAGATGGTTTGGGGGGGTGATGGCGGGGGGGCAGTAGTTGGGTGGCCAGTGTAACACCCATTTTCAAAAAGAGTGACTGTCTATATTCCTCATGGTTTCCTTTACTTTCATTGGATATAGTTTAATTACTTTAGTTTCAGCTTAGTCCTAATCACTCTTGTTGGCTCTTGTCGCTATTTGATACAGTTGGAGTTTTAATAAGAAAGCCCTGGTGATAGCCGAACGTCAGTCAGTTTTACATTGTGCTATGTGACTTCTTCATAGCGCCTTATACTCACCAGTGACTTGTTACTCTGGCTGAACTGATTTTCACTGCTGAGATATGAAAGTTCTTTTTGTATCTGGTTGAAGGGCAAGAAACAGCTTTTATTAGTACAATAGGAGTGAAATTTTTGCAATTGCGAGCAACAAAAAAAAGTCCTCTCTTTGCTTGACACAGAATGAGCGGGCAAGGTGACTTGGAACCCAACATCATGCAGCCACTGGAGGTGCGTTAGAACAGCTTGGGTCTCACTCTTAGTTTGTGGAGCAGTATCTCACCTGTTGACCACATTGACACACTGGCTGAGACTGGGAACTAACCAGATGGAGGGAATGATGTGCTTGAATTGAATCCAAACACTCTGGCATGTGACCCAGGAGGTTAGAATGATAAACAGTTATCCACCCACCTTCATTATCTCATTCTTCTTGGGGATTGTGGGGGTGGAGGTGATAGGGGTGGCCGGTGAGTTAGGCAGTGCTTGTTGTTGTGTAATGCTGAAAAATGAAACACTTTTCCACATTCTCCATTCCACATCCACAACAAAACCTTCAATACTGCTCTCAGCATGAGAGACCCCACCATTTTATCAACTTAATATTTGCGACTTCTCTGTGTGAGTTTTAAAACTGATGTTAAAGGCTAACAGAGCGTCAAACAAGCTGAAAGCATCTCCTTTCTGGCTGAAGCCCCAGTTCCTGCAAGGATTTGTCGAACTGCTTTGACCACGTACTCACTCCCAAGATCAAAGATGCGGAATAATGAAGGACTCGCTAAGACCAGAAACAAAACAGGCAGTCTGCCTTTCAGTCTGACCAAACCCCCACCCTCCCCTCCCAATGTTTCCCTTTTTCTATTTTCCCTAACATCATCATTTCCTCCCCATTACCCCCAGTATTCTCCCATCCTCAGCCTAATCAAGCCAGTGGGGGCAGGGGGGGGCAGTGGTGTGGGGCAGTGGGGGGGGTGGTCTGCAGCCTGGCTTCTGCCACTTTTTCAAGCAGCCAACAGGAGGACTGAGGGAAAACAATTTGGGGGCAATTGTAACCCCCTTCCTGTCAGGAAGCCCACATGATTGGATGGAATGTCAGTTTTACACCCACCCATCAGTTTCCCGATGAGCGCGCGAGGTTAAAATTGCCCCCAGTTGCCTCGGCTTACATCTCCCTTTAACTAAGATGAGGATCTCGCTCTGTAAAGAAATGGTGAGCATGAACCTCGTTACACAGTAAAAAAAAACGATGCACGTGTCAATTCAGAGCCATTTAAATTGCTTTATTCTTGGAGGCGGGGGAAAGCAGGGGATTTAAGATCACTGAAGATTGTCACTGCTGGAGAATGGAGGATTTTTACATCCATTAGGGAAGGATGTCAAGAGATAAGGGGTGAAGAAGGGGTAAATGGAGTTGAGGTAAAGACAAGTCACGCTCTAATTGCAGGCTCGAGAGGCTGAATGGCTTACTTTTGTTTCAAACCAAAATTGAAGTGGAGAACATTTGAAGTCTATAAGTTGCAAAAAAAAAAGAGAACCAGAAAAACTAAGAAAGGAGGTTAGGAGATAAGGGAAGCAAAGAACATGAGGAGGGAATGTCAAAAAATATCAGAATCAGGTAATTGTTTTGGCACCGAAGGAGGCCAATTGGCCCATTATGTCTACGCCAACTCTCCAATGAGCAATTCACCAGTGCCATTCTGCCGTCTTCTCCCCATAGCCCTGAACAGTCTTCCTTTTCAGATAACAGTCTAATTCGCGGTTGAAAGCTTTGATTGAACCTGCTTCCACCACACTCTCCGGCAGTGCATTCCAAGCCCCAACCACTTGCCGTGTGAAAACATTTTCCTCTTATCCAGAAATTGGCAAAAGCGAGTTGAAAATATTATGGCAAGTAAAAGGAAGTGGGATGAGATGGTTAAAACCAAAAGAGAACAAGGTGTTGGTACCTGATGGAATATATCCAAGGATTCTGTGGGAAGTGAGCAGAGAATTAATGGAGGTCCCAGGAATTATTTTTCATGGTTCTTCTCAGGAGGACTTGGCAGATGGTTTGGGGGGGTGATGGCGGGGGGGCAGTAGGTGGGTGGCCAGTGTAACACCCATTTTCAAGAAGAGTGACTGTCTATATTCCTCATGGTTTCCTTTACTATCATTGGATATAGTTTAATTACTTTAGTTTCAGTTTAGTCCTAATCACTCTTGTTGGCTCTTGTCGCAATTTTATACAGTTGGGATTTTAATAAGAAAGCCCTGGTGATAGCCGAATATCAGTCAGTTTTACATTGTGCTATGTGACTTCTTCATAGCGCCTTATACTCACCAGTGACTTGTTACTCTGGCTGAACTGATTTTCACTGCTGAGATGTGAAAGTTCTTTTTGTATCTGGTTGAAGGGCAAGAAACAGCTTTTATTAGTACAGTAGGAGTGAAATCTTTGCATTTGTGAGCAACAAAATAAAGTCCTCTCTTTGATTGACACAGAATGAGCGGGCAAGGTGACTTGGAACCCAACATCATAATACACTTCCTCTACCATAACAACAGAAGAAAGCCCCTTCTGAGGCAATATTATATTTCCATTTATCACATCAGCCTTCTGTTCCCTTTCTGAGCTGGACTAAACACTGTCATGAAATGTGTTGTTCTTTTAAAGTACCTTGACCAACTCACAGATTTAAAACATCAAAAGTGGGAATCCTTAAGAATCCCATCCTTAGTTAGTGGCATTATAGCATTTAATATCTACTCCTGACTGGGAACAATGTCAGCTATGCTGTTTTAGGCTGGTAGTGGGATACGTTGGTACTGAGGTGTATTGGTAGTGAGGTGAATTATTACTGAATTGAACTGATAGTTAGGTGCACTGGTGTGCTGGTATAGAGTGGAGTTAACAGTGAAACAGTTACATTCAGTGTGAGCATCAGAGACCATCATACTTACTAATTTGTTACTCATCCACTGCCAATACTCCTTGACATCATGAAGTTCCCTAGGATTTTGTAACCAATCACTCTTTACCTAAATTTAAGACAGAAACATTGCATCATTAAGAATTTAAATACATGTGTTTTTATTTAAAAGTGCCACTTCCCTCCATGCTATTTTCTCCTCCTGCTGAATTTAGGGCGGTATTGCTGGATTGAGTGACTATCCTTTCCTAGACTTCCATCCCTCATTGCTAAGAGGTGCAGAATCCAAAAGTGGGCTCAACAATTTATATATCAACTTGCCCTCCCTGACTAGTCCCCCCGTGTGACAGCCAAACCTCAAGCCATGGGAGTAAACAGAGTAGATGAGCCAGTGTTCAATGACTACACGGAGAGGTGGTTCAACAATCCTGGAGAGGAGCTACCTTCGCATAGAACACTGGTCGGAAAATTGGAAATAGAGTGTTGTAGTCCTTAGCTTCGGCCCCGCAGTCCATATGTAGATGGTCCCCCTCCTCTACTGGGAGCATGGGGTCATGGAATTGTCCTTTATGTTTAGCATGGTGTGGGTGGGTCATTTAGCTTAGATGGCGAGAGTGCGATGCAGAACAAAGCCGACAGCATGGGTCCAATCCCTGTAAGGGCTGTGGTGGTTCTGGAGGCCTGCCTCCTTGCCTCACCCCGCACCTGCAGAGTGGCAGCCTTCAAGCTACATATAACAAATTGCCTAGCCCTAATGGAGAGATGCATATAGCCAATTACCTTATTTAGTCTGATGCAATTTGAAACACTACACCATCACATGTTTTTAAAAAAACATTTTCACTGGGAATTTCCTGTGGGAGGAGGGGATTTGTCCCAATCACGCTGAGGATTGGTGGAATCACTGGGCGGGAGGTGGGGGTGGGTGTTGGTGGGGAGACAGGATTTCTGTTGACCTTCTGTCAAAGGTCTGGTAGCCAATCAGGAGAAATCCCTAATCCCAGAAAATTCCCAACGCTATGATCTAAATGTTATTGCATGGATTGAAACTTCCAGACCAACCTTGTGGACACAAAAGTTTAGATGAATTTCAAGACCTTGCAATAAACACGGGCACATCACTGCCTTTACCAAACGCGCAATCCTACACAAAATAAGACAGCAAATAATAGGTACATTTACAGTACTGATAGGCACTGTTTCTGTGTGAACACTTAACAAACTCATAACAAAATACCATTAACCTGAAGAAAGAAAGTTAACATAAGTGAATTTGCACCAAAACGGTATTGATTGGAAAATACACTTCAAGGCACAGTTTCCATTAGCTATATCAGTATAATCAAAGCAGAATTGGCCAAACCATGGCAAATAGGGTTGCCAACCCTCCTGGTTTGACCTGGAGTCTCCAGGAATTGAAGATCAATCTCCTGGACATTGCTGTGTGCAACCCTGGAGAAAAGTCATTGGGACTTTAAAAGAGATTGGTTTATTTTGTCATTTTCTCTGATCGTTTCTCTTTACCAGATATAAAAGCATTGAAAATGGGGGCAAAATAGGCTGTTTGGCTGTCAATCAAGGATCCTCCAATTGGGTATGCGGCTTTTTGCTTTCCAATTGACGTTGGAAGACAGTTTGTCACAAGGATGGATATGTTGGCCAACTAATGGCTGGAGCATGGGAGCAAGTCATGTGATGAAACCTGGAAAACATTTAGTCACAGTTGGGCCTCCTAATGGCAAATGATTAGGGAACTCCAGACATAAATGAGTTACTCCCAAATCCACTAAAGTGTGCATTCACTGCAATTTTTTATGCTGGTTCAAGATTCAATGTGCCCAAATCAGGTCCCATCCACTAAACTGGCCACAGCCCCAAATCAAATAAATCAACATTGGGAGCGCCTATTAATTATGCCTGTTTTTCAGGTCCTTGAATGGAGGTCCTGTGCTGCAGTGGGTAGCTTCTCTGTCTCTAAGTCAGAAGCTTCGAGTCCCACCCCAGCTCCTGATAGCCAAGGAAGGTCCGTTCATAACACGGCCAAACATGTTGATTATCAACCTGCAAATCCTTCCAAGATGCGCCAACGGCAGGCAGGAAGCACAGGAGAAATTCCTGGTCAGCTTTGTGATGGAAAGAAAGTTGGAACCTCCACCATTGCTATTCCAAAGCTCCAGACTACAACATGCCATAAAAGCGCATGTTGTCACACAATCTTAGACACCCTGAGCCTGAGTGAACTGTAACCCATCATGGGTCTTTGAGAAGATGCTTAAAATTAAGCTGATTTTTCTGTTGGGGGTTGGGGGATGCATTGTCCCCAAATGGACACATTTTAAAGCTTTTGAATATAGTTGTTTTAAAAATTACTAAGCAACTTATATGAATATAACCAGCAAATGACCTGGATGGATCTTTTTTAAAGTCAGTTTCAATTATTTAAAAGCAGGTCACTCTCAGGTAGTGGATTAAACTTTCTGATCTAAAGGTCTTTTTGTGATTAGCTTTGTGAATTAAACTGCACTAGGTTACCACTTTTAATAGATCAAGGTGTTATGACCATGCATTTGGTAAAACTGAGTTATTTAAAAAAAATCCCAGAGGGAAACTTTAAACAACTGTCATAACTTATAACTTTGTGTTATGTTTGAGATGCAACTCTAAATTCAGGAATCATACCACCAGTTCTTGATAGGTTTTATATTAAGCTAAATGAAACATTTTATTAATTTACACAAGTTAAATATATACACCCGGCCACAAATTACTACAGTCTTAACTTTGAACAAATTCCCAAACTAATCTCCATTAATGCAACAGCAACCCATAGACTTAACCAGATACCAGGCAAAGCATTTTCACCTTACAAATTCAAAATGAGTTTCTTTTTACTTTGGTTCCTGTGGAGACAATTGGAGTCTTACAGTTGCTTTTGATTTCACATTGCCTCTGCTCTACACACACAAAACTGAAGTTATCCCTAGCACAACTCATTGAATGTAAATTCTCATTGTATCACCAGGCTCTTAAAACCTCTTTCATAGTACCAATTTTATTAGCATTATAAACATATTGCTTGGTCTCTGCTAGCTAGGTGCCAGAATTCACCCCAGTTCTTGAAAGCTGTATTCAAAAAAATGCAAATGCACTCCATCTCTCTTACATATCAAAATTAATACATATCAAAACACCCAGAATAATTGGTTTTAATCCAATTAAGACACACCCACAGACTAAACCTTTTATTAAATTTTATATTTTAAAAGAAAAATATTTTCCAATAATATATACATTAATAGCTTCATGACACAAGAGATTTTTTAAAACAACTTTTTCATTCTGAATTAATTCTAAAATGTTGCTTGATTGCACTGGTTCATGGCAGAGTTTACCTTTGGCGCTATGCAAAATGCATTTGAATGGAGACTTGCAAAGGAAAACCATGGCAAAACTATCTGATTTGGAAGCAATTTGCTGATTGAGCCTGAGGCAGGAACTCCACCCCACAATATTAAATATGCAGAAATTGCTGATTTCACTCGCACAAGGAGGCGAGAGGTTTCTGAAGCTTCAGACTCGCATCAATTATACCCCATCAGTGCCGGAGGTTAGGATCCGTGAATACTTTGTTACCTTCTGTGTCCTTTGCAAGACGGAATTGCTGTTGGGTATTGCCCTGTCAGAGAAGCAACAACAACGGAGTCAAATGGTCAAGGTGGTGCATAGAAACAAGTTTGGGGGAATGGCTACACCAATGGCATTGGAATCTGCAGTTCTATTTTTTTGCTTGCTGTTTAACAGTACATGCAGCCATGGCTCAGTTGTAGCACTTTCATCTCTGAGTAAGAAGGTCTTGGGTGCCTCAGTCCCTTTACAGAGACTTGAAAACAATATCTATGCTGATGCTCTAGTGCAGCGCTGAGGGAGTGCTCTAAGTTGGATGCAATAAAACCCAGCACTTTTTCAAAAGGAAGACTCGCATTTAGAAAGCACCTTTGACAACCGCAGGACATCCCAAAATGCTTTCCAGCCACTTTTGAAGTGTAGTAACTATGGCAATTTTGGAAGTGTGATACCCAACTTGCG
Source organism: Carcharodon carcharias (assembly GCF_017639515.1). NCBI lineage: Eukaryota > Metazoa > Chordata > Chondrichthyes > Lamniformes > Lamnidae > Carcharodon > Carcharodon carcharias. The sequence goes on along the minus strand of NC_054468.1, from coordinate 18,978,426 downwards.
CACAGCAAACTCCCACAAACGACAATGTGATAATGATCAGATAATCTGTTATCTCAGTGATATTGATTGAGGAATAAATATCGGCCAGGACACCGAGGATAACTCCCCCGTTCTTCTCTGAAATAGGGTCACGGGATCTTTACACCTGCCTGAAAGTCTAATGTCTCATCCGGAAGGTAATCCAAAAATACAGCACTGCCTCAGTCCTGCTGTAGAAACAGACTCTGGGAGGCTTCTTAGACAAACTAAAAGAACTTTATTCACACAAGAGCTTCCATGGCTGCTTGTATCCAGCCAACCCTTCTTTTGCCATTTTTTCCTAGAATGTCCTCCCTAGAATTTATTCCCCCCGTGCTAGCCACACATTGGTTGAACAAAGCATGTGACCCCTACTCAGTTGAACTGATCTTAAAGTGATAGTCATCATAACTGCGTATCAGCCTGATTTTTGTGCTCAAGTCCCCAGGGTGAGATTGAACCAACAATCTTTTCCCTCAGAGACGAGAGAGCTACCAATTGAAGTACAGCTGAAGAAGAGCAAGAGAGTTCTCCTGATGTACTGGATCAACATTTATTCCTCAAACAGCACCACTTAAAAAAAAATTGATGATCTTGTAATTATCTGGTTGCTGCTTATGGGATCTTGCTGTGTGCTCATTGGCTGCTGTGTTTCCTACCATAGTGACTACACTTCAAAAAACTGGATGTAAGGTGCCTTGGGACATGCTGGGACAATAAAAGGCAAGCTATAAAATTCAACCCTTTCTTTTACGTATAAGAAATGAATTTCTCACATTTCACTCACCTGATATAGCCTCAACTTCCAGGGAACACCACAACCCTAAGGTATAATTCAATGCAAAACATATTGCTAGGATGAACATGGGACTGAAAATACCTCTGGCATTACAGCTTTGTAGTTAATCGGTTTCTCTTTGGACTCATGTTTATAAGCCAGGATAGTAGGTAGTCCAACACTGGGCAGCGTGTAAAGGGCAGGCCTAAACAACTTCTCAGATTCTTCATCAATAAACTTCAATAAAGAGACAACAGTTACTACAAGGAAAAAGCACACAAAGAGACTGTGGAGCAAATTAACAGTCAGTGTATGTGGTGAATATGTAATGATGAATAGGCATGACTGTGAAATTTGAGTGACATTCCATACTAGTTATTGGGGACCTCTTATCAGGAATATACCACATACCAAAATATGATTCTGCTCATCTTCAGATGGCAGACTGAATATACACTTTACCAGAATAAAATGCAGGCTAAAAATTAACAAACACATTTAATGTGAAACAGATAAATATTAAGGCTTCAATTTGAAACAAGAACTGTTCCAGTAGACTTTGCAATCCTCCTCAATGTATTTAAATATTTTTTTCCAAAACCATAATTTATTGATCAAATTTATTAAAGTACATTACACATGACTGTTCAAAGTTGACATTACATAAAGTGCAAAACAGATCTGTTTCTTTCAATACTGTATGTTACTCACTACCTTTACAATTACAGTTAATATTTAGAATATGCATTACATGTCAAACATACAGCCCAAGGGGTTATACACACTTTCTATGCTATGCCCTTCTATACCCTTGCTATACTATGGTGGAAGGGCCTTAGACCAGAGCTTCCCAAATTAGGGTTTGTGATTCCCAGTGGGGTCATGAGATGAGATCGTGAGGTTGCATCTCCGAGGCAGTAATGGTTGCTGTGGAGCTCTGACTGTTAACAGCTGCGAGGCCCCTTTAAATCCTCTTTCTTAATGGTAGGCGTGGCCAATTGAATGATGTTTGAGGCCTAACTCCTGCTCCAAAAAAAGTAAGTGAAAAGATAGGTTTTTTAAAATCCCTGAAGATTAAACGCTTCTGTGCCACCCCTTCCTCTCACAGGTTCCCCATCCCTTTCTTACAAGTCTCCCCCACACTGCTCTCACAGCTCCCACTTACAGAACATGGCAATTTTCAAGCCTCAACATAGGGTTGTAGTTTAAAAATTTTTGGAAGCACTGCCTTAGAGTGGCCTTTCCTCACTGTGCCTTTGCAGCAGCTGCCCTAAGTTTTAGTGCATCTTTCAGCAAGTAGACCTGGGCCATGGAATGTGCCAGTCCATCCTCAATCTCCTTGAATAAGAGGCTCATGTCCCAAGCTGCCTTTCAACACACTGGACCATCAAAACAAATACTCAGGTCTTACATGGTGACCCAATCCCACATCGTTAAACTAGCCCAGTTTCTCTGTTAACTACAGACTGTAGACAGACTTGTTTAAGTACAAGTCGTCCAATATAAATCCGTAATTGAAGTCACTTGAGTTGTCCGTCAAAAAGATCTATAGTCAATCACTGACCCTGTCCCATTTTTATAAGTCTCAGATAAAGCTGTCTGTTGAAACCACCAAGCTGACCGGATTCACTGATTTGAATCAGTTACTCTTCATCAATTGTTTCAAGATCTTGAAAAGGATGTCAGAGCAAAGATTAATGCATTCCACCACTTATAACCATTTAATCAACACTAGAAAAGGATATACACAGGATACTAGCTCTGACTGTGGAAAAAAAATGCAGGGCTACAGGGAAAGGACAGGAATTGAAACTAGTTAAATTGCTCTTGCAGAGGCATAGAACAGCCTTGATGGGCCAAATGACTTTGTTCTTTAACCATTCACTGATACTTTGATTAATTGGTATTGTAATGAACCATTCATCAACAGACCCATACCAATGACTCTATATTCATTCAATGTTCTATCTTTTGCCTGACAAAAACTAAGGGAGCAATTTAAACCTAACTCACTGGATGGGAAAATAATGGGATTGGGTAGCATACTGGTTCTGCGTCCCATCCAATATTACTTTCTGTTAATTTCATTTAAAACCAGTGTCGTACCGATCTCTTCAGTCTCCTGACAGGCAGGTTAGATTAAAATTTTGCCTTAAGAGTCAGCCACACATTAACTGAAATAAAATATAAAATGCTGGAAATACTCGGCAAGTTAGGCAGCATCGATGGGGAGAGAAACAGAGTTAACGTTTCAGGTTGATGACCTTTCATCAGAACTGGGAAAAGTTGGAGATGTAATAGGTTTTGAGCAAGGGATGGGTGGCCCAAAGACAAAAGGTTGGTCCATGATAGGGTGGCAGACTGGAGTGATTGAATGATAGAGGAGTTAGTCTCACAGGACCGAAGGGAATGGTGATGAGGCAAGATAAGAAACGAAAGATGTGCCTAGGTCAGGTGCGCTGCTGACCAAAAGCAAAATAAGAGGAAAAACAGAAACACACCAAGAAATGGAAGCAAAATAGAGGGTAAGAGATTGGGACTGAAATTGTTCAACTCAATGTTGATTCTGGAAGGCTGTAAAGTGCCCAATTGAAAGACAAGCTGCTGTCCGCAGTTAGGGGGAGTGCAGTAAGAATCTATTGTAAGAGAATTACTTAGAATCTTCAGGCAGCCAGTGCCAGCAAGCACATTAACAGTTGAAAGCTACCAGATGAACCTTGTACACCCTTAGGGCCTGCAATCAAAGGTCCTGGGAGCCAGACCGGACATGAAGGGATGAAAATAAGATAGATTAGGTGTCCTGGGAGTCAGAATGGAGACATACGTTGGAAAACAAATAAGATTGAGCGTACTTTTCAATAGATAAGGGAAGGACAGATGGTCCCAGCTTAGGTAGGGGGGAAGATCTCTGCCTGGGTGAAAAGAGGGATGTACGATGTATGTACCTGATACCAGAGATATCTGTTTAATGTAAACCTGTATGCTCGTAACTTGGCAGAGTTCTACCTCAAGCTGCTTTGAGGTAGCTCTCTCCTTGCAATTGCTCGAATAAATGATTGTGACCAGTACCTGAGCCCCCTGTGGTTCGTTTGTCAAAGTTACCACAATACTGTCAAGCTTATGTTGAGCTTCACTGGAACAATGCAGCAGGCTGAGGACAGAGATGTCAGCATGAGAGCAAGGTGGAGAATTAAAATGACAGGCCATGGAAGCTTGGGGTCATGCTTGCAAACAGAATGGGGATGTTCCATAAAGCAGTCACTTAATCTGTGTTTGGTCTCCCCAGTGTAGAAGAGACCACATAGTTAGCAGCAAATATAGTATACAAAGAAAGAAGTACATGTAAAATTTCACTACTTCACCTGGAAGGAGTTTCTGGGGCCTTGGACTGTGAGGAGAAAGGAGTTAAAAGGGGCCGGTGTTACACCTCCTGCGAATGCACGGGAAGGTGCTGTGGGAAAGGGCCAAGGTGCTGGGGATGATTGAGGAATGGCCCATGGAAAAGTCCCTTCGGAATCCTGACGGAGGGGGGAAGATGTGTTTGGTGGTTGCATCACGCTGGAGGTGGCAGAAATGGAGGAAAAAGATCCATTGAATACTGTTGGGGTGAAATATGAGGACAAGAGAAATTCGATTGTGATTCTGGGAGGGAGGGGAAAGAGTAAGAGCAGAATTGTGGGAAATGTAGCAGACATGATCAAGGGCCCTGTTAACCATGGTGGAGGGAATTCTTGTTTGAGGGAAAAACCATCTCAGAAATGCTGGTGTGGAAGATTGCATCATCGTAATAGATGTGATGAAAATGGAGGAACTGGGAGAATATAATAGTCCTTACAATGTGAAGGGAATGAGGAAGTGTAGTCAAGGTAGCTGTGGGAGTCAATGAGCTTATAATGAATATTAGTTGATAGTCTATCACCAGAAATGGAGACACAGGAATCGAGTAAAGAATCTTCGCCAACCGGAGCAAAATACATACTTTCTGTGCCTTGTGGAAACAGCTCACAGAAACTGTAATTAACCCTTTGTGCACTGTTACTAAAGATAAGGAATGCGAATCAACAATCTAATTCGGCCAAAAACGCATTTTTGTCACTTGTACGCCTACAAATCTAACACTCTCTGGTATCTTACCCAGGTGTCCACTATTCACGTGCGAGATTTGATAATGAGATCTGGTCCCAAGAACATCTTAGCCACGCCCAAACTTGTCCTCACCCGATGCCCAAAGAGACTCATTGCCGCCAACAGGGAAGGCCGGATCGTGATCAGGAACGTAAACCCTTTGGAACTCTGGGCCACGATTTTCAGCTTGGCGCGCGGGTGTGCGCCCAACATGCCCGAGCATGAAATAGCGTGCGATAGTGCCAGACGTCACTTGCGCTCATGCGATTTTTCGGTTGGCCAGTGCGCACGAGAGTCAGCAGTGCGCCCGCCGACAGTGAAGAGGCCCTTTAAGGCCCTCAAGCAGCTAATTAAGTAGAATATTTCGCTGTCCGTCCAAACTTACACAGGCAGACTTTGCATTTTTTGTGAACCCTCATCCATGGGCAGCTTGAGGTTTCCAAAAATATTTTTGAGCTCGTTTTTAACATGTCCCTCTTCATGTGACTGAGTCACATGTGGGGACATGTTTATATTAATTGTAGACTTTTCATTTTTCAATCTTTTATAAAGGCAGCTCTGTGCCTTCAGAGAGCTTTCAGTGAATGCACCCCGCCGTGAATGTGCAAACTTCAGCGCTCACGCTCCTCCCACCCCCATCCCGGCAGCGCTAAGGTCCTCAGAGCGTGTTTCACACTGGCTGGCCGTTAACTGGCAGCCCCGACAATCCTGCCCCTGGAGACTTGGCGATATCAATGCACACCTGACTGGTCTCCCACATTCTACCCTCCTTAAATTTGAGGTCATCCAAAGCTCTGCTACCTGTGTCTTTACTCGCACTAAATCTGTTCACATATCACCCCTGTGCCCACTGACCTATAGTGACTCCTGGTCAAGCAAGCAGGACTCGCAGCCTTATTTTCAAGCTCCTCCAGAGCCTTGCCCCTCCCTATCTCTGTAATCCCTCCGACCCCCTGAGATATCTGCACTCCTCTAATTTTGGCTTCTTGAGCATTCCTGATTTTAACTGCTTCACTATTGGTGACCATGCCTTCAACTGCCTAGCCCTAAACTCTGGAACTCCCTCCCTGAACCTCCCCATTGCCCAAGCTCGTTTTCCTCCTTTAAGACACTCCTTAAAACCTACCTCTTTGACCAAACTGTTGGCCATTTACCCTAATATTTCCTGATGTGGCTAGTTTTGACCTTATGATGCTCCCGTGAAGTGCCTTGGGATGTTTTGGTATGTTAAAGGCACTATATAAGTAAGCTAAGTTGTTGTTGCTTTTTCTCGCTATTCAGAGGACAGTGGGGCTGGGCAGAGCATCTCTCCCACTGTTCATGCTGAAAAACACTGACTTAACACAGAACAGGGGCTAAACCTTCTTTGCCAGTACGACAGAGTCACTGGGACTGTTTAAGTTTAACCAGCTCATCATAGCTATAGCTCTGGGTAGAAAACCAGATCATAGAGAATTATACATGAGGTGCTGGCTTTATTAATCAATGAAGCTTCCAGCAGTTGTTCCCATGCTTTTGCTTTTATTTTCAGGAGCATCTTTAAACACAAAATGGTGAAGGGCCATCGAATTGGGGATCTGTGCGTAGATTTGAAGAAGGGTACAGCATAGCATGTTCTCTGTTGCTACTTGAGGACAGGTGTGTTATTCTGAAGAAAGATTGTAGAACTGCAGCCTGTAGCAGATCACGGGATTGGGCGCGTCTGATATATAAAACCCATGCAGCATTGAAAGGCTAGTTGATCTGAGGGAGTTCCTGCTTGTAACCTTTCAGGGGGTTGAGGTAATGTTCTGACAGAGGGAACAGCACGTGAAACCTGTCATGCACAGGAAAGTATGTGCATCGTGGATATATCAAAATTAGATGTGTCAGTCTGAAGTCATGCGTAACATGTGCAGTCTGGACTACATTGAAGATAGAAGGACCTACAATCCCTTTATTAAGAGTTTAATAAATGCTGGCCCAGCCAGCAACAACCACGTCCCATGAATGTATTTAAAAACAGAAGGCAGAGGGGTGATCTAATTTAAAATTGGGATGAGCTTGACAGGATAGACATAGGGAAGATGTTTCCACTTGTCGGGGGGAGACAATATCAGATAGTCATTAAAAATACTGCAGAAAATTCAGGAGAAACTCCCTTGTCTGGTGAGTGATAAGAATGTGGGACTCATTACCACAGGGAGTACTTGAGGTGAATAGATTGATGCCTTTCAGAGAAAGCTGGGTAAGTACCTGGGAGAAAGGTATAGACGGATAAGTCGATAGACTGAAATGAAGTAGGGTGGGTGGAGGCTGGTGCGGAGCATCAGCATCAGTATGAACATGTTGGGCCGAATGTTTCTGTACTTAATGTGAACACTCTGGAACTCCGAGCAGCAGCAGTCAGTCACATTGCATACCTCAGAATGAGCAATGAGGTCGTCGAGGCTCCCTTTTGAGGTTGAGTCACTAATGTCATCCTCCACGATTGACTCAGTCTCTTTATCTGAAACCAATATAGAACAATAAGTTGTCTCTGCTTTCCAGGGAACACAAACTGGGTGATGTTTTACTAACATTCAACATCTTGAGTTGTGTAATTCAATCAGACTGTCCAGCTACACTTGAATTGTCTTTTAATCTATTTATCGACCTATTAACAGAAGTGATTTAAAATCTATTTGCCACTGCAGTAATCACCATACCAGCAAATAGGAAAATGCCCCCACTCTTTACAAACCCTGTGGGGATTAATGAAGGATCTGGAGATGAGAAAGCACACTTAGGTATGCAAATGCCACTGAAACATGCTCATCGGAACTGCCAGTACAAATATCTTTAACACTATTTTGTTACTGGAAAATGTGTCTGTGCTTTTGTAAGGAGCTCATCATCAAAGATGTAGCTGTTACAGTGCCAGTGGCACTAACCATTCGGGCAAATTGGATACAACTATGGAAATTCAGGACAAAAATCAAATTTCCCTCAAAGTGCATGAGCAACGCTTCAGCGATGGGTATGGAGGTCTGCAGCTTCTGTGAGCCAGTGAAACTCCAACTAGTGGTGGAAATGCACAGCTGTGGGTGTGATAGCACGTGTCACAGAATGGTGATGCCCAAATAAGACATGTATGCAACATGCATTGCAAATTTCACATCAGTCCTGTTCTTTGTATCACTGTTCCATTTATATCTTCCTCTTACTCTGGCTGACAGATGTCCCACATATGTTTAGACTAACTTGGTTGAGGAGGGATGTTGGATATTACCACATTGGTATGAAGGTGGGGTGGCAGTGTGGGTGGTTGAGTGCGGAGGGTTGAATCACAGCCCCTTAAAATTGGTCAACCGCTGGCAAAATATTAATTTATACTATAGAGGTACCTTCGGTCCCAAAGCTAAAATATGTCAATACTGATCCTCTTCCCTCTACAAGTTCCAGTTTCTCTTCAGATGCGATCATAAAATATGGATGAAATTCAAGTGAAAAATATGTTAAAAATCAGATTTTGTAGAAAACAATTACTGCATTATATTCACGTCAAATTTCCCGCATAACTCAAGCTCTGTTTCCATTAAATTGCTGTGTCCCTTTCTGGAACAGAATGCAAGTTAAAGAGACAATACCAGAACACAGTTAAATGATCTGGTACCTATATAAATTTTATAAATATACACATAGTATGAAAAAATAACTCTCATTTGAAAAAAACATTCCAGAAAACTGCTCTATGCTTGAGTATTTGCTAATATGGGTCAGAAAAGGTCGTGGGTTATCGAATCTGGTATAAGCATCAGGATCCACCCATCACTGAGTGCCGCTGCTGACTCTGTCAACGTAAGTAGGGTTAGGAGGAGATCACCTAGCTTAAGAGCATTAAGTGCCCAGCAAAGACCTTGAGTCACTTGTTGCCCTCTCCAGGGGCAGGGTTTTCCGCTCGGTGTGCAGGCGGTGCCCGAATGAGAAATCGCACGCGATGATGGCGAGCGAGTGTCCTGACCTCTTCATGAACACGTCCGATATTTTGGTCGACGGACGGGCGCGAGAGTCGGCAGCGCACCCGCCGACAATTAAGCTGATTAAGGCCATTCTAATGGATTAATTAACCTGTATTTTTCACTGTCCGTCCAACGTTATGGTTGGTGGGCAGGCGAATTGGCCAGGCGGCCTTTGGATTTTTGAGGAAACTTAATCCACAGGCGGGATGAGGTTTGAGTCATTAAATTTTAAAAATTAAAAATTTTTGGGCAGAATTTTTCAAATCTACATGTTAAGCTGAGTGAGTCCGCTATGTGGACATTTTATCCTGAATTTTAAAAACTTTATTCACTGGTTTAATAACACTTCAACTCCCTGAGGCAGCTCTCTGCCCTCGGGGAGCTCTCATTGCGCGCTCCTCCCAGCACCTGCGCTGACTTCGGCACTCGCCCTCCTCCCACCTTTCACCCCGGCCGGCCATTAACTGGTCAGCCAGCGTGAAATCGCTGTCAGGGGCCAATCGCGGGTGGCAGGCTGTTTCCTGACGACTCGAAAATCCTGCCTCAGGAATAGTGTGGAGCCTCGGAAAGACCCTCATACTGACCACTTTGTAAGGGGGCAAATAAATGACCTTGTTCATTTTTTTTTCCTAGACCTTTGAGGGTTCGTTGTCATTGGCTGACCCTCAAATCGAGGGTGACGTCTACCCAGGCTCCCAGGTTTCTGTCATGGGTCTTCATGTGACTGGGGTGGTGGGATCCGGAGTGCAGGGTTTGCTTCCTTTTCTTTCCTTCCCTGCTGCTGTCCTGCTTCCATCATTAAGGTGTTTGGACTCAAAGTGTGATGCAGCTTGATGGGCAAATTGTTGCCATTTTGAACGATTGGTAGCGAGCTCCTCACTGTTAGCAATGTCAATGCTGCCGCACTTCAAAGAGTGTTCCAGAGTGTTTTTGAAGCATATTTCAAATTCATTCATGGGCTGTGGGCATTGCTGACTATTTATGGGCATTTATTGACCACCCCTAATTGCCCTTGAGAAGGTGGTAGTGAGCTGCCTTCTTGAACTGCTGCAGTCCAGGTTCTTTGTTTGCCCTTGGAACATTGGCCATTTAAAAATTGAGAAAACAGGTCCTGGCTGGGAAAATGTTTTTTGGCCATTCGGACACGGTGTCCAGTCCATCGAAGTTGATTTTGCAGGAGTTTTGCCTGAATGCTTGTGAAGCTGGCTTCAAGAAGGACTTGTTTGTTCGACAGTCCTCCCATTGAATCCGGAGGAGGTGTCGGAGGCAAGGCTGATGGAATTTCTCTAGCGCTCTTATGTGTCGCTGATGCACAGCCCAAGTCTCACTGCAGTACGGGAGTGTGTTGACAATAACTGCCCTGTGCACTAGGACTTTTGTTGACTTGTGGAGGGCTTTGTTGTCAAATACTCAAGGGTTTGGGCACCCCCCCCCAACAACCTCCCCAACCCCCCACACCACACCCCCCACCTCCCCCCCAATGGCAAGGCTGAAACCTCAAGTATTCCAGATTAGTCCATTATATTCCAGATGGATCATTATACCGACCCTCAACAGTGCACAGGCTAGCCAGTCCTTTGTGATGGGAGGTGGTGGCATAGTGGTATTGTTGCTGGACTAGGAATCCAGAGACCCAGGATAATACTCTGGGGACCTGGGCTCGAATCCCACCACAGTAGATGGTGAAATTTGAATTCAATAAATATCTGGAATTAAAAGTCTGATGATGACCATGAAACCATTGTTGTAAAAACCCACCTAGTTCACTAATGCCTTTTAGGGAAGGAAATCTGCTATCCTTACCTGATCTGGCCTACATGTGATTCCAGACCCACAGCAATGTGGTCGACTCTTAAAATGTCCTCTGAACAAGGGCAGTTAGGAAAGCCCGCTTCCCCACCTACCATGATCCCTAATTTCTTTGTTCCATATTAGTGGCCATGCCTTCAGCTGCCTAGAGCCTAAGCACTGGAATTCCCTCCCTAAAACATCTCCTTCCCTCTATCTCTCTCTCTGCTCCTTCAAGTTGTTTCTTAAAACCTACCTCTTTGACCAAGCTTTTGATCGTCTGTCCTAATACCTCCCTGTGTGGCTCGGTGTCCAATTTTGTCTGACTGTGCCCCTGTGAAACACCTTGGTGCGTTTTACTATATTAAAGGCGCTATATAAAAGCCAACTGTTGTTGTTGTTTGAGCCACAAGATTAATTGGGACTGTCCGACAGGGACATTCTGCTGGGTTTGTAACAGACGCACAAAGAAGCAATTGGGGATATAATGGGACCAATTTCTTGCAGATCAGGTCCATCCCATATCTTGTTGAAATGCTTGCAGGGAAAATGTGCCATAATGCTGCAGACTACAGTTCAAATTACAAGTGCATAGAATAACAGAAAAGAACAAAGAGACCGTGTTCACTCAAACGTAATCCTAAATGTAATGGAGGAGGGAAATCTGTCGCTTTACGGGGTTTCTCAATATCAATTTAGTTTCTATATTTTTGGGGAGATTCACTCCTTCGTTATATTTGGGGCAATGTAGCAGTTCAGGTGAATAAGTCCTTTTTTTTTACTTTTCTCTGTCATTTTCCAGCTTTTGCTTTCAGGGTCAGTGTAGTACCTTACCACTCTTCCTGAGGCTCTGACTGAGAAGCCAGCTGGAATCTGTCTGTGTGAGGACTGAAGTTGGTGGGGTCTCGTAAAGGCTAAGGCTTGTAGTGGAAGCAGAGTCCAAAATGGTTTCACTGGCCCTGTTTGACGAAGATGCAGATGAACACATATGTAACTCAAACAGACTCAAAATTTAAAGGACAAATCTTCTGCTGTATGGCATTCACAGACTATTAACCCCATGTTGTGGAGGTGTTAAAACGTATCTGTATGGGGAAGGAAAGAGTTGATGTTTCGAGTCCTCATGACCCTTCAACAGAAGGGTCATGAGGACTTGAAACGTCAACTCTTTTCTTCTCCGCCGATGCTGCCAGACCTGCTGAGTTTTTCCAGGTAATTCTGTTTTTGTTTTGGATTTCCAGCATCCGCAGTTTTTTGTTTTTATCTCTGTATGGGGAAGTCCGTGAAACATTGATGAGCTGCTGGAGATGTGAAGCAAATATTAGCATACCCCTGACAACGCCACTGCAAATATTTCTTGTTTCTAATAACTCAGAAACTGCAGACACTTCCAGGGACCCACAGCAAAAACTGACACATTCTTTGGGACTTTCTATTGACAGAATCCTGCAAATAATGATCCATTCCCAATATAACTTCCAAAAACACTGGTGGGGGCGGATATGAGGAATTTTAAAAGGCGGTGGAGGGGGAAGGTTTCAGATGGGGGAGGGGGCAGGAATCGAACCCCACCTGATGTCATCGGTTTAAGGCATGGCCTACTTTAACTCATAATAAAGAAACAAAAACACTGGAAATACTCAGCAGGTTAGGCAGCATCCGTGGAGAGAGAAACAGAGTTAACATTTCAAGTCTGTGAGCTTTCATCAGAACTGGAAACAGTTAAAAATGTAACAGGCTTTAAGCTGATTCAGGCAGGGAGAGGTTGGAAGTGTGGTGGGGTGGTGGTGGAATGAAAAAGGGAAGGTCTGTGATAGGGGAGAGCAGGAGAGATTAAATGACAAAAGGTATGACAGTGAAACGCAAAAAGGAGATAATAATGGGGCAAGTAAAGAAACAAAAGATGCGTCTAGAGGAGGTGTAAATGGGAATGGCAGATTCCCCTCCAACAGCCAACATCCAAAAAAAAGGGCAGAGGTTATGGTATGAAATTGTTGAACTCAGTGTTGACCTGGAAGGCTGAAATGTGCCTAATCAAAAGATGAGACGCTGTTTCTCGAGCTTGTGTTGAGCTTCATCTGCACAGTATAGGAGGCCGAGGACAGAGAGGTCAGAGTGGGTTTGGAGAGGAGAATTAAAATGACAGGTGGCCGGAAAGTCAGCTTGACACTCACGAACTGAACAAAGGTGTTCCGCAAAGCAATCATCCTATCTGCGTTCAGGCTCCCCGATGTAGAGGAGACCCCATGGCGGACAGTGAAAACCGTGTACTGAATTGAAAGAAGTACGAGTGAATCACTGTTTAAACCTGGAAGGAGTGTTTGGGGCCTTGGACGGTGAGAAGGAAGGAGGTAAAGGGGTAAAACACCATCACACCCCAGCAAGACTACAGGCGAATGGGAGGAGCAAGTGAAGATTAAATTGATTCATATAGTTCCTTAGTGAAGGGAACAGGACAAGTTTCAAGGGCTAACAGGTACCATCTTTATTCAACTCCTTTAGTTCGGATCCCTTACTCTAATTCATAGAATTGCTGTGATGGGAATTATATGATGAAGGAGCAAAGAGAAGAGCATAAACTAATTGCACAGAAAAATCAACGTGGTAACTAAAAAATTGCAAATCAATGAAATTTGAAATAAAACTGGAACATGTGGGAAATGCATAGCAACTCAGTCAGCATTTATAGGTTTTGGGTCGCTGTGTCTTTAGCCATCTAGGGGCCTTGTAGTGCATGCCCACAGAGCCCTGAAGATGACTGGACCAATAGATAAGGCGGTCAAAAAGCCACTTGGGAGCCTTTATTAACCTGAGGCACAGAATATAAGAGCCGGGAGGCAATGGCCTAGTGGTATTTTCACTGGACTAGTAATCCAGAGACCCAGGGTAATGCTCTGGGGACCTGGGTTTGAATCCTGCCATGGCAGATGGTGGGATTTGAATTCAATTAAAATCTGGAATGAAACCATTGTCAATTGTTGTAAAAACCCATCTGGTTCACTAATCCCCCTTAGGGAAGGAAATCTGCTGTCCTTACCTGGTCTGGCCTACATGTGACTCCAGACCCACAGCAATGTGGTTGACTTGTAAACGCCCTCTGAACAAGGGCAATTCAGGATGGGCAATAAATGCTTGCCTAACCTACCCAGTGATGCCCACATCCCATGAATGAATAAAAAAAAAAATACTGGATCTGTATAAAATAGTTGGGCCACAGCTGGAGTACTGGATGGAGTTCTGGTTGCCGCAACATAGGAAAGATGTGATTGTGCTATAGAGTACAGAGGAAGAACTGGAGAACTTTGGTTCTGAGGAAAGATTGAATAGGCTAGGTCTGTTTTCTTTGGAAAGGAGGAGGCTGAGAGGAAACCTAATTGAAATATATAAAATGATGAGGGCTCTGATGGAGTGGTGAGGAGGGCCCTTTTCCCCTTTATTGAGGATTCAGGGTCATAGATTTAGGGTAAGGGGCAGGAGGTGTAGAGGGACTCAAGGGGAAATCTTTTCACCCAGAGGGTGATGGGGATTTGGAACTCACAGCCTGAAAGGGTGGTAGAGGCAGAAAACCCCATAACATTTAAAAAGCATTTGAAGTGCTGTAACCGACAAGGCTACAGACCAAGAGCTAGAAAGTAGGATTAGACTGGATGGCTGTTTGGTGGATGTGCAGACATAATGGGCCAAATGATCTCCTTCCATGCTGTATATTTCTACGATTAGATCATAAGCCCCGGAATCTTCTTGCCAACCCTCTCCATTTCCTCTAAGATCTTTCCTAAAACCTATCTGTTTCATGAGGCTTTTAGTTACCACTGCTGAAATGTCCTTTGGCTTGGTGCTAATTTTTATTTGACTTTTTTTTCCCACCATTGGAAGAAGGGTCAAGAACTACAGGACACCAATTTAAGGTGATTGGCAAAAGAACCATGGGAAACATGAGGAAAATGTTTTCACGCAGCAAACGGTTAAGACCTGGAATGCACTGCCTGAGAGTGTGGTGAAGGCGGATTCAATTGAGGGTCTGAAAAGAGAAAAGTTATCCAAAAAGAGAAAATGTGCAGGGGTACAAGGAAATGGCAGGGCAGTGGGACAAACTAAGTTGCTACTGCAGAGAGCAGACAGAGAGCCAAATGGCCTACATCTGTGCTGTAACTATTCTGTGATTATATGCTTCTGTGAAACCGCTTGGGGAGTTTCCCCCCTCAAGGTGCTATATCAATGAAAGTTTTTTTTCGTCATTGTTTACCCAATCTCAAAACCATTCTGCACAGGAAACACACCCAAGCCACCTTAAACTGTCTTCCTCATTACAGAGATTAACTGACATGCTGCGTACTTCAAGCAGTTTCAGTTTTCCAATTGTTTGCTTGCCTTGTTGTATTAATTACCAATCTGATCCCATGTTCATCAACCCGTACAGATAAAGCAAACAAAAAAATGCTCATTCTGAAAGCCTGAAATTAATAACCAAGAGTAGCAGAGAGACAAAAGTCATTTAGTCAGCACCTGAATGGGATAAAGAAGTTAATGCTTCAGGGAGACTGATTAAGAAATAATCTGCCTTCTCCATTTCAGATTCTGTTGTGAATTTCCAGAATTTTCTTTCTAGCATTTAAAAAATGAATATCAATACCTTGTGTATTCTTCCTCATCAGTTGTTGATCCTGTCTGGTTTTCAAATCTTGAGGTACCTGAAGAAACTGAAGAAAAAAAAAAGGGTGATAAAGTGGGCAGACATAGTCATTGATATTTAGTCTTAAGACCAAATAAAAAACCAGATGATCACTGGGATGCTAAGTTTTCCCTATATTAGTACAATTGCCAATTTAAACTTCATATAACGACAGGCCCAAACTGGGAATTGAGACGTTAATCTTCAAACAACCTTCAATGTTATGAGTTGTTGTGCGGTGAAAAATAAAATATATGGAAATCAACTGACTGCCTTATCCATCATCATCCTCTTACGCTATCGTCCATACTTAAAAATGACCCCCATTGTTTTCTATCCTGCAGCCAGACTGGTTCAACAGTGAAGTCAAAGCCACATGAGATATTAAGGTGCCGGGAGTCCAATCTTCACGTGAGTCTCAAACCCAGGTTGAGATTGCCAACTATACTTGGGTGAATTCCTGGAGGTTTAATCACATGACCTCCCACCTCAAACCACCTGAGTCAAAAGGATTTTTCCCTATCTGGTTTCTTGATACCTTAATAAGCAAATTGTCCAAAGAAAAATAAGCGCGGAATTTCATTTTGTAGATTTTTCTGCCAGATTACTCAAAACAAGGTCCAAGAGATTGAAGCAAAATAATGCAGGTGTTGGAGATCGGAAATAAAAACAGAAAGAGCTGGAAAAACTCAGCAGATCTGGCAGCATCTGTGGAAAGAGAAACAGGGTTCACATTTTGAGTCCAATATGGTTCCAGTGAAGTTCTGAAGAAGAGTCATACAGACTCGAAACGTGAACTCTGTTTCTTTCTCCACAGGTGCTACCAGATCTGCTGAGTTTTTCCAACATTTTCTGTTTTTATTTTAGATTTCCAGCGTTCGCAGTATTTTGGTTTTATCATAGAAATAGGAATAGGGTGGGTTTTATGCTGTTGAAAAAGGGGGTGAGCAGGTGGAGCAAAACAGGAGGTCAGGGATAGGTTAGAGGGCGGAGGAGATTAAATGACAAAGATGTCATGAAATACAAGGCAAAGGGAGTGGTAATAATAGTATTAAAGACACAAAGCACGGTCCAGAGTAGGAGTTAATAGCAGAATAAAGGTCAGTGCTGTCTAAAGCAAAAAAGCAGAATGTGTTAATAGCAGAATAAAGGGCAGTGCTGTCTGAAAGAAGAAACATGATATGGGAACTATATACAGACTGGAGCTTGGGAGGAACAAATTCAAAGTGGAGGACAGAGTTCATGGTCTGAAGTTGCTGAACTCAATGTTGATTCCAGAAGGTTGTAAAGTGCCTAACTGGCAGATGAGGTTGGGTTCCTCCAGCTTCTGTTGGGCTTCACTGGAACATTGCAGCAGGCCAAGGACACAAATATGAGCATGAGAGCAAGATGATGAATGGAAATGGCAAACGACTAGATGATCGGGGTCATGCTTGCAGACTGAACAAAGGTGTTCCGTAAAGCGGTCACCCCGTCAGCATTTAGTCTCCCCAGTGTAGAGGAGACCGCATTGTGAGCAGTGTACAAAGTAGACCAAATTGAAAGAAGCACAAGTAAATCATTGCTTCCCCTTGGGGCCGTGGACAATGAGGATGGAGGAGGTAAAGGGGCAGGTCTTACACCTCCTGCGATGCACACACAGGAGGTATAACATCTGCCCCTTTACCTCCGCCTTCCTCACTGTCCAAGGCCCCAAGCACTCCTTCCAGTGAAGCAGTGATTTACTAGTTTGAGCGGAATCATTGCAGATATGCACTAAGTGCGGTAGCGGGCAGGTATAACGATGTTTTACCCGCCAGTCGCAATGGCAGGTTTTCATGCTGTATCATCCCAAACCCGCCACATTATTTATGCACTCTTGGGAAACATGCCGTTTCCATGGTGTGTGAGCTCTCATTCGCCTGCCCACAGTCACCTCGCCGCTTCATCACGCCGGGAGCCATATTTAAAGTCTAGCCGCGCACACACATTTCAGTGCTTCCAGACCACAACTGCTGCAAAGAAGATATGGCCCTGAAAGGCAAAAACACTGCAGCTCCCGGGTTCAGCAACGTGTCACTGGAACACCTTTTGGTTGCCTTGGAGTCCCGCTGGGAAGTCCTCTACCCCCACTCCGGTTGCAGGATGGGCAGCGACCTCACTAATCCGGCTTGGGAGGTGGTGGCTGCGGTGGTCAGCGCCGACACCCTTCAAAAGAGGACAGCCACCCAGTGCCAGAAGAGGGTGAAAGACCTCCTCCGTTCCGTCAGAGTAAGTCACTCTTCTCATCACTCTCAACTCACAAACCCATCACAGGGATCTTACTCACTGCCAACTCATGGGACATCACCATTCACTCTCTCACACTCGCTATCATTGTCCTCATTCCATCCATGGGATCACTCACCACCCACGCAGGCCAGGCATACTTATCATCTGGCCTGGCAGGCATCCTGCTTACACTCTCTCCATCTCTACTCATGCAGGACAAGCTGGCACATAACAACAGCCGATGGAATCCATGACCCAGGGCCTCCAATCAAGCCCCGAAGAAACCTCTGAAGAGGAGTCTGGAGGCACCCTCCCTGAAGTCCCGTCACAGCGCTCACTCACACCCTCCACCAGCGCAGAGACACACACTTCGGTGAGACCTAGCTTTAGACCAGCCTTGGGATCACAATCTGGTGAGCACATCACACTGTCTGATCCACAACAGGCGGTAGCAGGGACCTACCTGGTCTCCAGTACTCAGAAGACTGCTGGGGGCCAGAAATTTGCTGAGTCCGAATCAGATGACGAGCCTCTGGACTTGGTCATGTTACAGTTTCTGGAGCTGCAAAGCTCAGGAACATTAGGAAGGGATGTCCGCTGCACTCCTCAGATTGCAAGGCACAATGAAGGAGTCTGTCCGCCTTCAGGCTGAGGTTATAGCGCTGGCATGTCAACGCACCGAGGTCAGCAGGGGTAGGATGGCGGCCGCCATGGATCTTGGTCCAGGACTTTGCTCCTGCAATGCTGCATGGGCTCAACTCCATTGCTAATGCCATAGTTGGCCTCCAACAGTGTGTACGCGAGAGGGGTACCAGGCAGTTTGATCTCGTTACAGCTACCGCTTCTCCTCGAGTCAGCCTGGGGCTCTCAGGCACCCATAGGGAGGGGCTTTTGGCAGATGCACACTCCAGAGTCACCCACCCAGGTGGCTTTGAGAGTGTTCTTGTCAATCAGATGTGAAACCTTTTGGTCCATCCGAATCCCCTCTTCCTGTGACCTCAGTAGCTCCAGCTCCACAGACCAAGGAGGGTGCGACTGCCACACAGCAGGACCCCAAAAGCAGGCCGGAGCCCTCTAAGTCTCGGCCCTCCAGAGGACGCCCACCAAGGTCATCACAGACATGGCGTCGCAGTCAGCAGGCTGCCTCTACCTCCGCTGTGGAAGTCCAGGGAGCACTAAGACGTAGCGGCAGGGTTAGTAAAGTTAAGAAGAAATAGTTGCACAGACTGGGTACAGGTGTTAATCACTTGTACATACTGTTCACTATTGTCAATAAACTCCCAGGAATGGCTCCTTGTTCTGATGAGCAGTGTTCTTGTCACTCAGATGTGAAACCTTTCTGCACAAGATAAAGGCAGGTGTCTCAGTCCAGGGCCTCTTCCTTGTGCTCTGTGCAGCCTTCAGACCAAAGTGATGACCCGCCCTCACATTCCCTGGAAACATTACTGATGGCTGCACCTCAGTGGTGCTTGCCAGAGTGTAGTGGGCAGATGCCACAGAGTTCTCTCATTCTCTCTGTGTGCTCTCAGCATCTTTAAGGTGGGGCTGGCCCCCCATCTTCAGAGTCTGTGACCACTGATACTGTGCTCCTGAAGGGCTCAGGCGCTGTAGGCAGACAAAAGATCAAATGCTCTAAAGTTTCAAGGCTGCATCTCTTGATCACAGAGCGTGAGTGAGCTGCCCTCGGCCAGACAGGAGTCAGACATTCTCTGAGGCTATGTGAAGATCTATGGCGTGTCCTCAGTGCATGTCGTCATCATCCTCCTGCAATTGAGTGACTATTAGAGCCTCCACTGCGTCTCCATGACAGGAGCATTCTTAGAGGGTATTCGCACTGCCATAAGTTAGACTGGAGTCAAACATTCACAGATGCAATGTGAGGATCTATGGGGTCACCTCACTGTATGTCGTCATCATCCTCCACAAATCTATTAGCCTTTCGAGGGTACCTGCCTCATCTAGCCAGTGTATGGGCCTCATCACTGTCA
This sequence comes from Carcharodon carcharias, assembly GCF_017639515.1. Taxonomy (NCBI): domain Eukaryota; kingdom Metazoa; phylum Chordata; class Chondrichthyes; order Lamniformes; family Lamnidae; genus Carcharodon; species Carcharodon carcharias. The sequence continues at coordinate 18,958,827 of NC_054468.1, read as the reverse complement.
TCGGCGCCTCCGAGGACCTCCTCACCCTCATCATCGCCGGCGCCCTCCTCATTGGAGGAGACCTCCAGCTTCCCCATCTCCTCCTCAGCCAGCTCGTCTCCCCGTTGCAGCGCCAGGTTGTAAAGGGAGCAGCAGATGACAACGCTGTGTGACACCCTCTGCGGACTATATTGCAGGGCTCCACCAGGTTGGTCCAGGCACTGGAACCTCATCTTCAGCAACCTGATGGTCTGCTCCACCAAGTTGTGAGCTGCAGCATGAGCCTCATTATAGCGTCGCTCTGCTGCATTCTGAGGCTGCCACACGGGTGTCATCAGCCAAGGCCTCTGTGTGCAGACTGAACCCAGACTGGGTGACCATTTTGAGGAGCACCTTCGTTCAGTCTGCAGGCATGAGCCCGATCGCCTGGTCACTTGCCATTTCCATTCATCATCTTGCTCTCATGCTCACATTTCTGTTCTCAGCCTGCTACAATGTTCCAGTGAAGCCCATTGCAAGCTGGAGGATCAGCACCTCATCTTCCGATTAGGCACTTTGCAGCCTTCCGGACTTAACGTTGAGTTCAACAACCTCAGACCATGAACTCTGTCCTCCATTCTGAACTTTTTTTCCCCAAGTGCCAGTCTGTATCTTGCTCGCATGTTTTTGCTTTCAAACAGTGCTGACCTTTATTCTGCTATTAACACATTCTGCTATTTGCGTTCAACCAGCCTTGACCTTTATTCTGCTATTAATACCTACTCTGGTTCAATGCTTTGTGTCTTTGATATTATCATTACCACCCCCTTTGCCTTGTGTTCCATAACATTTTGTCATTTAATTTCCCCCACCCATAACCTATCCTTGGCCTTCTCTTTTGCTCCACCTGCCCCTCCCCCCTTTTTCAACAGTGTAAAACCCATCACATTTCTACCTTTCTTCGGTTCTGAAGAAGAGTCGCATTGGATTTGAAATGTTAACTCTGTTTCTCGTTCCACAGATGCTGCCAAACCTGTCAAGTTTTTCCAGCACCCTCTGTTTTTATTCCAGGAGATTAATCTTCAATTCCTGAAGACTCCAGGACAATATTGGAGGGTGGCAACCCTACTTCAGCATCAAGCTGAACCCCGGCTCCAGACTCAGGCTAAATTTACACCCTAACAACAGCAGTGGTGTGAATCAAAACTGCTTTGAGTTTGTAATGTGAATGGACCCTTGGGGTTACATCCTCAAGTGCTGTTCTGGAACAACCCTCAGAGGCGAGGGTGCTATCATTTGATCAGGCCTATTGTCTTCTCACCTTAGATAGATGAAGTAGAGTGAGAAGAGACTGTTTGGAGGATAGACACCGGCACTGAGCTGTAATGGCCCGTTTTTTTTGTGATGTAAATTCAATGCCATTATATTTTATTTCCTTTTATATCAGATCTTCCACAATCTCCCTGAATGCCGGAACAGGTTCAGAGGGGCTGAGTGGCCTCCCGCTGTTCTTATCTGGCTGGGCAGGGGACGCCTATTGCCATTTTGGAAAGAGGGCTTAACGTTTCCTGAATTCACCTGAGCTTTCCAGGTCCACCTGGGCAGGACTCTCCTGGTCCTGGGTGACATGACTCTCCGGCTGGCTCACATTTTCCTCGCTCATTGTGCCGTGTTTGTCTGGAACGGGTCCAGGGAGGGCTCCTACAATGGGTGACTAGGGCAGAGCCATCTTCACAGGCTGCGTGTATAAACTTCTATTGATAATAATTAATAAAATAAATAAGCAAATAAATAGTCTGGACCAACGTTTCCTGTCCTTTGCAGACAAGTCCAGCTCGTGGGCTTTTCTTCCTTTTTGCAAACGCTGAATTCGAGTCCCGCCGCCGGCTTCCCCGCACCCCCCCTCATTGTTGTGACGCGTTGCCATAGTGACCGACCGTTCGCCCATTGGTTGTCAAGTTGTTACAGTCTCCGAATGTTGCCAATCCAGTCACGTGGGGCAGGGCCAGGACCAGGCTGCGCGTGCTCTCTGCTTCTCAATGACACAAAGACCTGGCCATTCGGCCCAACTAGTATCTCCTGGTGTTCCAGCCTCCTGGAGGCACTTGGAGTTACAAAATCAAACAATTTTTTTAAAAGAGAGAGGAAAGGACAGGCAGATAAGAAAACATAGGGGACGCTTTCTTTTATTGGCCGAGGCCCAGCATATGAGAGCAGGGAGTTTATGCTGGAACTTTATAAAGCCCTGGTCAAGCCTCAGCTAGGGTACTGCAGACAGTGCTGGTCACCACATAACGGGAAGGATGTTATAGCACCAAGTCTACAGCATAGAAACAGTCCACTCAGCCCAACAGGTCATGTTGGTTTCATGAGCCTCCTCACCCCTTTTCACCCTTTTTGCACAGAGGCATTAACCCCATGGGTTGCGCCAAGCCTGGACCCATTGCTGACCACCTTGGCCAGGCCCAGGAGCAGACTTTCAAGCACCTAAATGTCTCACTTACTTCCAGCCAATGCTCGTCTTTTCCCAATAACTTTTGGATACTTTACTGTCACCATTTTTATGTTACATCTCCCTTTTAAAGTTGCTGATTCATGCTGACTAGGGTGCTAGTACCCTAGTGGTACTCAGACTTTCTCAGTCAGAAGGCTGAGGGCTCAGGTCCCATTCCAAGACTTGAGCACAAGATTGAAGTTGACACTCCAGCAATACTGAGGGAGTGCTGCACTGCTGGAGGTACCATCCTCTGGATGTGATGTTAAATTCAAGGCCCCCATCTGCCCTCTCAGGTAAGTGTAAAAGATCCTGCTGTTCTCTTTGAAAGGGGAGCAGGAGAGTTCTCTGGGGTCTTGGCCAATATTTATTCCTCAACCAACATCACTAAAATGGATCTTGCCGTGTGCATTGTGTAAAGAGGCTGCCATGTTTCCTACATTATCACAGTGAGTAACTCTTTATGCCAACTTAAAATGAACCAAATGTGTCTCTCGCGTGTCGGTGCAGACTCAATGGGCCGAAGGGCCTCTTTTGCACTGTGTGATTCTGTGAAATGTTTCAAAACAGTCCCAAAAGGTCAACAACTCAAAAAATCAATCCTGATCTGGACTAAAGTTCATTAAACTGAGAATGCAGTGGAGAATGTATCTATCCATCACTTGTACAGACAGAGGATTGTAGTAAAAGCTTTTCTCTCATCTCTTGCAGAGAAATTGTGGGTAAATACTGCTAATCCCTATTGCTTCATCTCACTGTTAAATTAGCTTAAACTTGATTATATGGTTGTCACATTGACATGGAAGTGTTCACCATCTCCAGTTAACATTAGCATGCAGTTCCTTCTGGGACTCTTCTACTTCTCCACCTCCCTATCTAGTTTACAATAGCATCAGTTCACTCACCCACTTCCCAATGTCAATACTATCACATCCCATTACAGTAGCGTGAGGCCTTTAACATAAAATGTCCCAGGGTGCTTCACAGGGATATAATAAAACAAAGTATGACACTGAGCCACATCAGGAGATATCAGGGCAGATGACAAAAAGCTTGGTCAAAGAGGTAGGTTTTAAGGAAGCAAGAGAAGAGGTGGGGAGGTGTAAGGATGGAATTCCAGAGCTTAGGGCCAAGAAAACTAAAGCACTGCCACCAATGGGGGAGTAAGGATGCTCAATTAGAGGAGTGCAGGTATCTCAGAGAGTTGAGGAGCTAGAAGAGATTACAGGCAAAGGGAGTGGCAAGGCCATGGAGGAACTTAGCAATAGCATGACTGAAACAGAAGTCAAAGTAGGTCAGTGAGCACAGGGTTGATGGGTAAACAGGACATGATGAGAGTTAGGACATGAGCAGCAGAGTTTTGGATGACATCAAGCTTGTGGTGAGCCAGTCAGGAGTGCTTTAGATTAGCCAAATCTAGAGGAAAAAAAAGACATGGATGAAAGTTTCAGCAGCAGATGAGCTGAGGCAGGCTGCAGTCAGGCGATATTACGGAGATGCAAATAAGCGATCATAATGAAGGCGCATATATGTGGTTAGAAGCTTATTTCAGGATCAAATCTGATCGCAAGGTCGTGAACAGTCTGGCTCAACCTCAGACAGTTGCCAGGGAGAGGGATGGAGTTGTTAGCTAGGGACTAGAGACCAAGTTTGTAGTAGGGACTGAAGACAATGGCTTCAGTCTTCCCATTATTTAATTGGAGGAAATTTCTGTTCATCCAGTACTGATTATCAGACAAGCAGCCTGACAATTTAGATTGAACAGGCAGTGGTGGGATCAAGCTGGGTGACATCAACATACATGTGGAAATGTGCACTCCTCCAATTCTGGTCTCTTGAGCATCCTCAATTATAATTACTTCCCCACTGGCAGCAGTGCTTCAGCTGCCCAGGGCGTAAGCTCTGGAATTCCCTTCCTACACTTGCCACCCCTTTACTTCTCTTTCTTCTTTAAAACCTACTACCTTTGACCAAGCTGTGCTTTTGGTCAAGCTGTGCCATCAATGGGAAGTATGTAGATATGAATCAGGGAAGGGCCAGTTCTTTGGGGGACACCATAGGTAACAGTGTGGCAATGGGATGACAATTTATGATGGTAACTTTCCTTCATCCGCACTCCATACTGTTTACACTGGCAGTCTACCACTCCTTCCCAGTTTGATGTCATCATCTTTTTCCCACTTCTGCTCCAGTTCATTCTGCCGTTTACTATCTCACCCTCCTCCCAACGCAGGCTTAGACGTTTCCTCCCCTCCCCTATCACCCACTTGCCCAGCTCAATGTCCCTTGACTCCCTATTTGCATCATCCCATTTCTCTGCCTCTGAACAGGAAAGTAGGTATCAATCTTTCCCTGCTACTCTCCACATCAAGCAGTTAGTTATTTACCCAGCGACCATCATTCAGATTGGAGACTCCTGCCCACTGCATGTGGCAGAGTTCCAATCCCCTAAAACAATGTGGTTAAGATATGGAAGCAGAGTGCAGAGCAATGCCAACTAGCTATATTTACATAAAAGCAAAATACTGCAGATGCTGGAAATCTGAAACAGAAACAGAGAATGCTGGAAAAACTCAGCAGGTCTAACAGCATCTGTAGAGAGAAAAAAAAAGTTAACGTTTTCAGTCATAATGACTCAAAAAGTTAACTGTTTTTTTCCTCTCCACAGATGCTGTTGGATCTGAGTTTTTCCAGCATTTTCTGTTTTTGTTGCTATATTTATATTTCAGCAGAGTTTCAGGGTGAAGGGTTTAGAACTTAAACGAGGATAACATTTTATCAAAGAGTTGTGAATCTTTGGAATTCTCCACCAGAGGACTTTGGGTGCTCAGCTGTAGAGCATGTTCAAGACAAAGATCAATAGAATTTTGACATTAAAGGGATCAAGGGAGACTGGTCAAGAATGTGAAGTTGAGGCTAAAAGTCAACCATGATTGTATTGAATGGGAAAGCAGGTTTGAGCAGCCTTTTATCCTACACAAAAAAATTCTCGCCTGTTTTTATTATTTCTACCTAATTTTCTCTCGCCATGCTCTTTACCAAATTTAGAAATGACAAACTACTTAAATGCCAGCATTCTGAGCCAGGTTCATATCTACAATTCCCCACACATTGACCATCCACCAGGAGTCATTCATGAGGGTCATCTTAGCTCCCAGAGATTCAGATTCAAGGAAGTACTGGAATTAAACACATCACACCCAACTCAAGAGCAACACCGTGCAAGCGCTCTTTCCTGGCAGGTACATATGGGAGCTGGAGGGGACGGGGGCATAGAGGAATGAGATGGGATTTGAAAGGGGTAGAGATGGGAACACAGTCTGATAGTGAAGTGGGGGGGGGGTGGTGGGATGCAGGTAATAAAGGAACAGGAGGGGGTAGAAGATACCAATGAAAACAGATGACATTAAAAGCAGATACAATACTTTATTTAGTGTTGTTTAAATGTAAAGGGGAGGAATAAAGCAAATGCTTTACTGTTTTAACTGCTTTATTTCAGCATTATAGTTTGAAGTAAAAACAAGAGAAAAGCTGCTCAACAGGGTGGATGGATTTTCCTGCTGGCAGATCACCATTCCATAGACACAGAGCGCTTTTAGTGTCTTTTTTTAAACTACAAATCTGATTAAAGCCCAGAAATGCATTTGCCCAAATGTAAATGGTGCACTTTCAAATTCAGTTGAAGCCTCGAATACAGAAATACAAAGCAGTCAAACTCTAAAGATTTGCTAACTGTCCGAAGCTAAAGAAGCAACTTAAGACAGTTGCAGTCTTCTCCTTGCAGATAGTATAGTTTCATGGCATTCTGGTTCATGGTCCTGTAAAAACTCCGATATCAAATAACGCAGGGGGACTCCCAAATAAGCCTGACCTTGTCCTTACCAAATACCTAAACAAGCACACTTTCTAGATGAGTGACTACGTAGTGGCAAATAGGAACCTCAGCAGAAATCCCCTTTCCTTTAAGCCAAATGTCTCACTCCAATCGAGATGAGAAGTTTGGGATCAAATGTGGCACATTTGCAATGGTGTAGCTACTGCTGCAGTGAAAAGTGTCTTTGCACATTCACTCCTTGGGGAGGGCACTTAGGGTTACATATTGAAATGGTCTGCCACCATTGTTTGGCTAGTGCATAAGTTGTGTTGTGTTAAAGCTATGCAAGTGCAGCTACAAGACACTTGCCAATGAGGAACTGAGCCATAAAATATTGCAGGTTTGATCAGCAGCCTATGCAGAGTCAGCTGGCCTCAGACAATATGGCAATTGATCTCAGCACTTTTAGGTTAAGGACTGTTGAAGTTCAGCAGGCATCCCATTCCTTATTGCTATTTAAGCGACCCCATGCAGACACAGTTCCAGAAAAATTGCCCACCAGCACTCATCCATCTGGCCTCAAGCACGGATCATTTGGCTGCAGTGCCAGAGGGTATCCATGGAACTAAACCCTGGAAAGCAGAATCCTGAGTGATTACAAGCTCGACAACCAGGAAGATTTAACCCCCAACAGGCTGTGGATGCTGGGACAATAGAAGCTTTCAAAATTGAGATCAGGCAATGCCAGAGTCTTTAAAATTCTTACTCTTGTTTTTATATCCCTTCTACGATCTAGTCCCTCCCTATCTCTGTAACGTCTTCCGGCTCTACAACCCACTGAGATACCTGCGTTCCTCGGAATCTGGATTCCCCAGTCTCCGATTTTCTTCACTCCATCAATGGCATCCATGCCTTCAGCTGCCTCTGTCCCACAATCTGGAACTGACTTCCTATATCTCACCATCTTTCTTTTCACCTTTAAGTCATTCCTTAAAATCCTACCATTTTGAACAAGCATGAAGCCATTTGACTTTGTATCTCTCTGTGGTTCAGTCTCAGATTCTCTCTACCATAAAGCACCGTTGGGATATTTTTATTGTATTAAAGGCGCTGTATAAATTCAAGCTGTTATTGATTCTTTTTTTAAAGTGAGGGTGTCAAGGGACATGGAGCTAAGGCAGGGAAATAATATTGAGCCAAGGTGGTCTTGTGGTGCATGGGCAACATCCTGCCTGAGCGAGAAGCTCTGGTTTCAAGTCCGACTCCAGGCCAAGGAAGGTGTGTTCATAACACAGTCAAACAGGTTGAGTATCAACCCGCAAATCCTTCCAACACATGCCAACGGCAGGCAGCAAGAGCGGGAGAGATTCCTGGTCAGCCACATGATGGAAAGAAAATTGGAACCTTTACCACCATGATCCATAGCTCCAGACTACAACATGCATGCAAAAGTGCTAGTTGCCAAGGCAACTTGGACTCGCTGAGTGAACTCTTAACACACCACCACAGATCAGTAACAAGCTAATAGAATGATGGAGCAGGTTCAAGAGGCTGAAACGCTCACTCTGTTCCCATGTTTCTTACATTACAGGCTCATGACAGGAAGATAGAAAATGAAAGAAGCAAAATGGAAAAGGAAAGCATCCGAGTTCGATAGGTACCATTTAAAGGCAGGTTATGGACAATGCATGATGGGCTTATCATTAGCGAGCACTAGAAACGTGTTGGAAAAATAAGTATTGCAACCGCTCTGAAATATATATTTATTTAAAAAAGCTATTATGGTAACATAATTTAAATAAATTGGCACAGTCAGTAAAGCTTCACAATGATCTCATGTCTAATCTACAGAAGACAGACAAAAAAAAAATAAAATAAGCAACAAGTCATCACAACATTGGCAATCCCAAACACCACCACCACCACCACATAAATATCATGAACAGCAAGTCGAAATGGTCACGTTAATTCCCAGGTTGCCATTGTCAGCAAAGAGGTGCGCAATAGCCGCGTCGAAGACCAAGCAGTCGCTGTTCATGATGGCTGTAGCCACCCCGTCGTGAATGGACCGCGGGGTCGCCTCCCATGTCAGGCGGCGGCGGTTCCCGTTCAGCTCCAGCCGGTACGCAAAGTTCTCCGCCTGTTTGCGGGCACCAATCAGCAGCACGATGGCAAAGAACTGCTGGTGGCCCTCGTACTTCTCCTGTTTCTCCAGCACCAGCATGAAGTGTCTCCCGAAGCAGGACTGCATCATGACCCAGTCCACCGCCCCGGGCAAGTTGATGTCCGTGGCCAGGAAGACAATGTCCTCCCCTTGGAGGGTGGTGATGCTTTTGTGGACGTGCACCAGGTGAGACATCACCTGCTCCAGGGAGCCCTGCCACTTGCACGAGGCCCCAGGGCAGGGGCAAGAGTATGGGCGGTACTCGCATGCATCCTCATGGTCCGGCTTCTCAGTGTGATGGAGGGTCAGCAAACATCCAGTCGACGCGTACTAAGGAAGGACAGAAAAACAAAAATGTTTAATGACCACATCCTCGCACTCTCCACTCCAAACACAGAAACTCAAACATAGGTTCGGACATCGGAGTAGCTCAGTTTCACTGGATATTGCTCGAATAAGGGCATCCAAATGGTACTCAATAAATGTTACCTACTGTCAGCGTTAGATAGGGAGTTAGAAAGTATGACTTTGTTATGTGGTGAAATTCAAACATCTGCCTATATTTTTATAACGAAGGGAACGGATGAGGTTTATTGATAATAAGAAACGCCCCCTTATCAGGGATGAAAAGTAAAGAAAGAACTTACATTTATATAGTGCCTTTCATGAGCCCACTTTACAGCCAAAGAAGTATTTTTGAAATGTAATCGCTAAGAAAAGCTGCAGCAAGTTGTGTGCGCTGCTACATTCCATAAAGAGCATGGTGCAACTAAAAAATCCACTTTGTGATGTTGGTTGATGGGTAAATTTGGCCAGGATGGGGCAGGGGGTGGTTAGCAGGAAGAAACGCCCTCCTGTTCTCTTCAAATTAGCGAAGTGGGAACTTTCTTTAACGTTCAGACCGGGCCTCTGTTCAATGTCACCAGTAAGAGGTTGTGGTAGAAGAATTAATCCAGGCTGGTCCTTTGGTTAAAGCTGGTTTATTTTCAAGACAGCTCCTCAGTGCTACTGACTTCCAAGTAACTTTGACAGTGCGGCACTTCTTCAGTACCGCATTGGGAGTGTCAGCCTGAATTTTATGCTCTAGTCTCTTTGAACCCACCACTTTCTGTCTCAGGGAGAGTAGCTTAGCGTCAAGACATACAGGGTGGGAAAGTCTTGGGGCCGGATCCTCAGCCCCAAGAAGCTATTTGGATTTAGCTGATGGGAGGAACCACCCAGGTGCTAAATTGGGCCCAGGTCGGTATTGGAGAAGGGACAGAAGGAAGAGAAGAAAATCAGGAGGAGGAAAAAATTCATGAGGTTTGCAACGGCAGCTCGCTTACTTATAGTACAACACAGTAATAAGTCCCCAATATTAATTATTTGTCGACTAATGGATAAATCTGAAGCACTATTCCACTGCTGACTGGCTCAGCCTTGGCTTCTGTGAGGCAGGCATTTTGCAAACTGGCTTCACATGTTTACACACTGCTCGAGTCCAGCTCCTTAATCTGGTGGCCAAATCACACATTTGGATTGTCATCAAATATAGTCTGAACATGTACTTCACTGCAGCTTCTGTAGAAGAACTACACGTTTCCTTTAGTAAGTAATAGTGGCAACCGTCTGAGACACGACTCCAATCATCCCTTCCACACCCAGTTCTCCTGTCTCCGAATTATAACCTGCTTGTCCGACATCCAGTCTTGGATGACCAGAAATTTCCTCTACCTGAATGTTGGGAAGATCAAAGTCACTTTGGTCTTTGGGACTCCAGCGGCTAGCGACTGACTCCATCCCTCCCCGTGGTAAGCATCTGAGGTCCAGCCAGACCACTCGGAACCTTATTATTTGACCCGGAGTTCAATGTCTGATCACATTAAATGCTCCACCGCTAAGGCCGCCTACTGCCATCTCAGTAACATCGCCCGACTTCGCTCATCTGCTGACGAAACCCTAGAGATGTAGGTTGCAGTAAAAATCCACTTATATTTGATTGAAATAACCAAATAAAATCTTCAAACAATTTTTCCGAACAATACAACTTATTTTTTTTCCAAGCATTCATACTGACAAGTACAGCTAGCAATGTTTGTACATCACTTGAAGACATTTAGGATGACTGTGTGGCTTTATGTAAAAGCACAAGCAAAGCACTGCAGTACACAGCGAGTCCAATTCTCTACAATCTACTCCCAATTCAAAGTGTTAAATCAAATTACCGGATACTCCAAATTAATTAAAATTACTTTTGCTAGCACTTTTGATGTTGAAATTTTGATGACATTAATTAATTTGTTATTGGATCAAATTATTGTGTAAAAAATTATGCAAAAAAAAAAAAATCAACTTCTAAGGGGATTACCACTAATCAGAAATTTAACCGGGGCAGCCAAATAAATATAGCTACAAAAGCAGGTCAGAGGCTGGGAAATCTGCTGCAAGTAACTCACCTCCGAACTCCCCAAAGCTTCTCCAGCATTTACAAGGCATGAGTCAGGAGTTGCGATGGGATATTCTCCACTTGCCTGGATGAGTGCAGTTCCAATAACACTCAAGAAGCCTGACACCACTCAGGACAATGCAGCCTTTTTGATCGGCACCCCATCAACCACCGTGAACATTCACTCCCATCACCGGTGCACAGTGGCAGCAGTGTGTACTATATACAAGATGCACTGCAGCAACTCACCAAGGCTCCTTCAACAGCACCTTTCAAGCCCACGACCTCTACTAAAAGGGCAGCAAACGGGTGGAAACACCACCACCTGCAAATTCCCCTCCAAGCCACAGCCCATCCTGACTTGGGTCAAAATCCTAAAACCACACCACATGGACTTTTTTTTAAAAAATTAATTGGATGTGGGTGTAGCTGGCTAGGCCAGCATTTATTGCCCATCCCTAATTGCCCTTGTTCAGAGGGCATTTAAGAGTCAACCACATTGTTGTGGGTCTGGAGGTCAGACCAGGTAAGGGCGACAGCTTTCCTTCCCTAAAGGATATTAGTTAATGGACCATGAAATCGACAATGGTTTCACAGTCATCATTAGATTTTTAATTCCAGATTTTTACTGAATTCAAATTCCACCATCTGCCGTGGCAGGATTCGAACCCAGGTGCCCAGAGCTTTACCCTGGGTCTCTGAATTACCAGCCCAGCGACAATACCACTACATCCCCGGACTGCAGCACTTCAAGGCGGCAGCTGATCACCACCCTTCTCAAGGGCAATTAGGGAGGAACAATAAAATGCCAGCCTTACTAGAGACTCCGGCCCCATGAAACAGTAAAGTAAAAAACCCAGAAAAAGGGTGCTGCTCAGTTGGTACTGGGCCACATAGACCAGGGAAGACACAAGTTTGATGCCTCGGTCTTTGGGAGTTAGCCTGAGATTCAGCTGAGGCACTACAACTGGTAGAGGAAGGAGAGATGGCTGGTAGCTGCTAGGAACTGACTGTGCCAGCTCTTTCAAAGAGCTATCCAATTAGCCCCATGCCCCTGCTGTTTACCCACAGCCCTGTAATTTTTTTTCCTTTTAACGTATGCAAGTGTCTTTTAAAGGTTACTACTGAATGTGCTTCCACCACCCTTTTAAGCAGCACCTTCCAGACTAACAACTCACAGCATGAAAAACATTCTCCCCATCTCCACCATTGTCCTTTTGCCAATACCTTACATCTGTACCCCCCTAGTTACCTACCCTCCTGCCAGTGGAAAAATATTATCCATATTCTACCATTAACCCATCATTTGAACACCTTTATTAAATCTCCTAACCTACTCTGCTCTGAGGAAACCATAAGATAAGAACATAAGAAATAGGAGCAGCACTAGACCCAATGGATCCTCAAGCCTGCTCAGCCATTCAATAAGATCTTGACCGATCTTTGACATCACCTCCGCTTCCCTGACCGATCCCCATATCCTTTGATTCACTTGAGATCGATTGATCTCAACCCTGAATATACTGAAAGACTTGAGCATCACACAGCCTTCTGGGGCAGAAAGTGCCAAAGATTCCCAACCCTCAGGGTGAAGAAATTTCTCATCTCTGTCCAAAATGGCCAATGCCATATTTTGAGATTCTTCCCCCCCCAACCCCCGCCCCACCTCATTCTAGACTCTTCAAACACTAGTCTCTCAGGATCTCATCTTTCAATGAGATCACCTCTCATTCGTCTGAATTCCAAAAAGTACAGGCCCATTCCATTCAACAGGCCCAGCCGTGCCCAGAGTGCCACTCCAGCCAATATCACCCAACTCATGACAGACCTTTGAATCAAGTTAGGAGACTATATGGTTAAATTAAATGCTCAGCAAGGCTCACACCAACAGAGGTACGTGGTGCAGTATTTAATTTAGTTCAGATAACAACCAAGCAGTCTCACCCACAATTTCTAAGACCGTAACAGGGGACTTCCAGCATGAGTAAGAGTCTGCTTGAATATATATAAACACAGCGGTCAAACTGATCATGCAGTAATGCAGCTGGTCTCAGTAACGGTGACCATGAATCTCTCATAGGTTGTTATAAAAAAAAAGCCATCTGCTTCACTAATGTCCTTTAGGGAAAGAAATCTGCTGTCCTTACCTGGAATGTCCTACAGGTGACTCCAGGCTAATAGCAATGCGGTCGACTCTGAACTGCCCCAGCAAGTCACTCAGTTCAAGGGCAATTAGGGATGGGCAGCAAATGCTGGTCTTGCCAGCGATGCCCACATCCCATGAAAGAATAAATAGAGAGAGAGAGAGAGAAAAAAAATCAACAGGCACTCTTGCTCACAGCCGATGACAATAATCTAAAGAAACTTTAGTTAATGCATATTATAATTAGTGTCACTGCTAATCAAATCCACCTTCAATCCTCAAGGGGAGAGAGAACTTCCAACTACTCTTGTACAGTGAAAACCTGAAGTGGGCTAACTCCTGTTCCTGAGTATATTTTGATCGACGGATGAGGTATTAAAGGTGCCAAAAGGTGACGGGATTAGCCAAATTGCTGGAATTCAGAATATACTTTATTTTCCTGGGGAAATTAGACTGCCCCAAATCCATCACTCATTCTGTTCGATTTAAAGGTAGGTACTGTACCAGGTGCAACAGAGATGAGTGGATCTTCACGAGCAAAAAAAAACCCACAAAAAAAAAAGCCACTTTGCTGAGATAAAGGGGATGGTGTCCTGGGGGAGACAGGTGGGTGGGGAATGGAAGGTTGACCCCTTCACAATGAGTCACACGCCAAAATTAAAGTGACAGCAGCAGGGGAACTGGAAATGCCGTGACACAGTTCGATGTGTGAAACAACTGACGTGGCAGCATCCGAAGCTGCTCCACGTGGGCGTTAGTCACAGTATTGAAGCTTGGCTGAGCTCGATAAACCAGTCAGACTGGGAGGGCAAATGCTGTGCAGTGACACAACCTTTCCAGTACAGTAAAACCACAATGTAACTGAAGCGTATTTAGAACTTTCCAACTTTCTACCAAGCAGATTGTTAACTAATCATCCCTGTGTAACGAATGATTGCCTCCCTACTGACACGTTGCTAGTGACCACCTACTCACATGTTACTGGCGACTGCCTCCTCCTCAGCCATGTGATACCAGCTTTCCCTTGCTGCTTAAGTCAGCCCTGGCTCTGCTGTTGGTAGCACTCTCACCTCAGAGTCAGAAGGCGTGGGTTCAAGTCCCACATTTCTGGCATCACAACAATGACTACCCTTCAAAAGAACTTCATTGGCTGTAAAACACTTCAAGACATCTAGTGGTCATAAAAAGTACTACATAAATGCAGGTCTTTCTTTCTTTCTTTCTTAGCAATGTGTTACTACTGAACTCCCCACCACATTAATTAGAAATATTAACTTCTGTATTTTTCATTATTCTTAGCTGAAGTCTTGCACCATCTTCCCAACCTTCCAGTTTGAACTGTTTCTCACCTCAGGTCTCAGATACCAAATAGAAAAAGTTTCTTGGTAAATTGTTTTTAATACCAGATACGTGCTGTGTCTTTGCAGGAGATTAATCTGGCTTCTAAAACCAATTTTATCAGACTCCATTTTAGATAATATAATACAATTATGAAAGGGGTTTGATAGGGTTGATGTAGAAGGATAATTCCGCTTTCAGGGGAATTAAAATGTAAGTGGTTTTAAATAAAAGAACAAGCTTGCATTTGTATAGCACCTTTCCCAGGGAGACGGTGGCAGTGTCACGACTCACTAGGGATGGTGCGCTGCAATATCAAGGCCCACTGCTCCCCGAGCTGCAACAAAGGTGAAAAATTTGATCAACCCACCTAAGTGTTTAATTTAGCTTAACACAATATGAGCACCAGGTTTGTAAACTTAATAAGTAAATAACTTCTTTGAACCATTTGTCTTTAACTAGTGGCAAAAGGAAGAAATATGAATGCTAACTTCTAACTCTAGAACCTAAACTCTACCCCTTCTTAAATCCCTATGCACACACATACCAGACACAAGGCACACTAAAACCATGGATCTTAAGGGTGGGATAAAACAGTTCAATAATGCTAATTCCAGATTACAGAATTCAATGGGTTGATTTTGATTGATCCCTTCCAAATTCCTTTCAGTTCTTTGTTGATGACATGAGGTGCTCTTCCAACATTTTCAGTCTTTAGTTCACTGGTTGAGCACTTGCCTTTCAATATCTCGAACAGTGATTTCCCCCTTTGCCTCTTAACAGGGCTTTTCAGAGAGAGAGAGAGCAGGTTATAGAGATATGAGGAGAAAAAAAGCCAGCTAGCTATTATTGTATAATGACTGGAATCTTACACACACACAGCAGAGAGGAGTTTTAGGTCTTTTTCCATTCAGGCTAGGAGTTATTCTGCTGCACTGCTCTCACACAAGCCCTGGTCACCTGGTCAGGAGCTAATTAAAAATGTTGTTGTCAGACAGTTCCCATCAGACCAATCTCCTTCTCAGCACCACCCTGTCTTTCATGGCACACTTTGTTCCAGGACAGTAACATTGCATATATTCCTCACAGTGTTCCAGGAGACATGTCCTTCAAACTGCAGCCATTATAACTTTAATCCACAGTCCAAGATATGTCCTTTATTATAGTGGTAAAGTCACTGCACTAGAAATCTAGCGGCCAAGGCTAATTGCTCCGGGGACCATAGGTTCAAATCCTACTACGGCAGCAGGAGGAATTTAAATTCAATTGATAAGATCTGGAATTGGTGACCATGGAACTATCAATTGTCATAAAAATCCACTAAAGTGCTTTAGGGAAGTAAATCTGCCATCCCTTACTGGTCTGGCATACATGTGACTCCAGATCCACAGCAATGCGGTTAAACTCTTAACTGCCCTCTGAAATGGCCTAATAAGCCTTTCAGTCCAAGGGCAATTAGGGATGGGCAACAAATGCTGGCCTTGACAGCGACACCCACATCCCATGAAAGAATAAATTAAAACCACCTCTGGATGTCCAAAAGCTCTTCACAGCTAATGAAGTACTTTTAAAAAGTGTAGAGAGTACACAGCCAATTTGTGCACAAGCTCTCTCAAGCAGCAATGCAATAACAGGAACACAGGAGCAACAGTAAGCCAATGATAGGATTAGGATAATGACCAGATGTTCCATTCTGGTGTGAGGGATAAATATTGGCCAGGACACACTTCTTTTTCAAAAGGATGCCATGGGATCTTTTACATCCATCTGAGGGGGGTAGGATGGGGTCTTGGTTTAATGTCGCATCCGAGAAATGGCATCTCCAATAGTGTAGCACTTCCTCAGCTTCAGTACCACATTCGAGTCGGCCTAGATTTTTTTCCTCAACTGGGACTTGAACCAATGACATTTTGGCTCCGGTGAGAGCATTACTCACCAAATCACAGCCGACTCTGGCCATCAATATACGTTAGCCATTAACAAATCCAGTATACAGAACTCAGGGGACAACCTATTATTTAAAGAATGATTACAATGTGGAGCTTGCTACCCCATTGGAGTATCGAGGCCAGGAGCATAGGTGCATTTAAGGGGGAGCTAGATAAACATGCGAGGGGGAGGGGGCTAGAAGGATATGTTTATGGGGTTAGATGAAGAGGCCTAGGAGGCAGCCACCGGCATGGACTGCTTGGAACAAGCAGCTTGTTTCCGCTTGGCAAATACTACTTAACGCTTACTCATGTTTCTCGCCAGCCGATGTTAAATTTGCTATGTAGCTAATGCGCTCCTTATTTGCCATGAACATTCCGAGTCACGCTTGCAGATACAGACGTCGGCCATTAGACAGAGCTTCAAAGCTCTAGAAACTTCAAATCTTTGTACTGATTCTTACAGAATTTGCAGAGGAAAATTCACTGTTGTGATTCTCAAGGACAAAGCCATGGGACATTCACTGGTCTACATTAGTCTCATGTGTGTTGTACACACCTTGGGATCACAACTTTTAATCTGTGCTTTTAGTATAAAGAACAATCCTATTACCAACCAGGCAACACAACAGTTAAATCCTACAATTGCTTTAGAATGAAAACTGAGGAGCCATATTTCTCATGCTGTTACTTGGAGCCCTTCCACTCCTATGCCCCCATTTACTGGCATCTTCTTTTGGGGGAGGAGTTGCTGTGCCATTTTTGGGGCTTGTTCAACTTGACTTGACACATTAGGACAGGCAAATTGCAATAATTGATTCAATAAACCTGGTAATTTCTGGACTATCCTTAGAAGCTGCTGGGTTGTCATAAAAATCCAACAGGTCACCAAATCCTTCACAAGAGATTCACCAGCCATGCCATCCTGGTCTGGCCCATGTATGCCTCTTAGCAGGTCACTCGGTTCATAAAACAACCCACTGTGAAATGCAGTAATATCAATGGCCCACGGCCATGGTAACGAGAAAGGACTTTGTAGGAGTGGTAATTTTGTTTTGGATTTCCAGCATCCGCAGTTTTTTTGTTTTTATCCGCCAATGCTGCCAGACCTGCTGAGTTTTTCCAGGTAATTTTGTTTTTGCTTTGTAGGAGTGGCTGAGCCAAGATTGACTGGTT
The DNA here is from genome assembly GCF_017639515.1 of Carcharodon carcharias. Classification (NCBI taxonomy): domain Eukaryota; kingdom Metazoa; phylum Chordata; class Chondrichthyes; order Lamniformes; family Lamnidae; genus Carcharodon; species Carcharodon carcharias. The sequence continues at coordinate 18,941,387 of NC_054468.1, read as the reverse complement.
CTTGTTCTGTTCCGATACTTGGGTTATGAAAAGCACTACATAAATGCAAATCTTTTGTTTTTTAGCAATGTGTTAGTAGTGGCCTCACTGCCAGCGTGTTAACTAGATATGTTAACTTCAGTGTTTTTCATTATTCATAGGCGAGGTCTTGAGTGATTCTGGGCTTCAAACAATGGATTACCTGCTACCCACCCCCACACCGTGTAGTCCATTTTTGAGCAACCATCTACTGCAGATGCCGGGTTGGTGTTGGGACCGCTTCTCAAGCCTCCATTTCATATGCTTATGTCCCACCATGTAGTCACCTCCGACCCAATGTTTCCCACCCCCAACCCCCCCCTCCCCCCACAACCACAGCTACAACTCACTGTTAGCAACCCTAATAGGGCAAGCGACTGATTGAAAAGAGCTGCCCTACTTGCCACATTTGAATAACAATCATCTAAAATGCAGAGGCAACTACACCTAACTGCACAAACCATTGACAGTCTTTTTTTTAAATTCCGTCACAGGATGGGGGAGGCATTGATAAGGCCAACATTTACTGCCCATCCCTAACTGCCCTTGAGGAGGCGGTGGTGAGCCGCCTGCTTGAACTGCTGCAGTCCTTCATAGCAACTTCGATACAACTGTGTGGCTTTCTAGGCCATTTGATTTTAATAGTCAAATCTCATTGCTGTGGGGTCTGGATCACACGTAGGTCAGACCAGGTAAGGACGGCAAATTTCCTTCCCTAACGGACAGTAGCGAACTAGTTCAGTGTTTACAACAATCTCATGGTCACGTTACTGACACTATTTTTTATTCTAGATTTATTAATTAATTGAATTTAAAATCCTCAGCTGCCATTCTGAACTCGTGTCTCCGGCATATTAGTCTGGACCTCTGACTCACCACCTAACAGAAACCCAGTCTGGAGGTCACTTCTCTCCTGGTGGTATGTAAGAGATCAGACCTCCCCTCAGCTGCCAGTTTGTTTGAACGTGGCTGACCTCCTCTTATAAGCTTTGGAGACAACCATAATATTCTGTCGACCTTTGTATCGAGCGAGGCTGCAACTGGTTTTAGAGCACCTTAAGCCTGGAGCTAGAGTTAAAGGAACATCAACCAAATTAAAACTGGACAAAAAATGCTGCAGTTTTGTCATTAAAATAAAAAAAAAGACAACCGCTTAAAAAGAGTAATTTTCCACCATTCATCTTTCGAAGATGGTGACTGAAGCTGAGGTATGATTCACTAAGTGACAAAGCTCTTCCGGCGTTTCAAAGTCTTCATGTGTTGAACAGGCGAAGTTTGGATCGTAGAATCACAGAATAGTTACAGTGCAGATTTAGGCCATTTGGCCCATCGTGTTTATGCTGGCTCTCTGCATTAGCAACTTAGCTAGTCCAACTGCCCTGCCATTTCCTCGTAGCCCTGCACACACACACTTTCTGGTTAATTGTCTAATTCTCTGAAGGCCTCAACTGAACCCACCTCCACCACACTATCAGGCAGTGCATACCACTTGCTGCGTGAAAACATTTTCCTCATGTTTTCCATGGTTCTTTTGCCAACTACCTCAAATCGGCATCCTGTGGTTCTTGAACCTTCCACCAATGGGATCAGCTTCTTCCTATCTACTCTCCCCAACCCCTCATGATTTTGAGCACCTCTATCAAATCTCCACTCGACCTCTTAACCAAGGAGAACAACCGCAGTTTCTCCAATCAATCCATGTAACTGAAGTTTCTGGTCCCTGGTAAGATGCCTCTTTCGCTTGGAATGTGCACTTTTCCTTTCTCAACCTCACTCCAATCTGCTGAAAATGTTTCAAAACATCTTTCAAGTTCATCAAATGTTCCTTCCCAGTGAGTCCAGTCACTAGAACCTCATCCAAATAAACTACAAGTGGGGCAGTCCCTGTAGTAAACTTTCCATGGTTCTTTGGAATATGGCACAAGCTGAAGATACGCCAAAAGGTATTGGTGCAACCCCTTGTATGTACTTACAGTGACAAACTTCTGGCAAGCCTTCTCTAATTCCAACTGCCGGTTGGCGTGACTCACAGCTAACTCGTGTAGACCGTTCCACCTGCCAATTTAGCAAATAAGTCTTCAATTTTTGGTATGGGGTGTCTATCCAATTTTGCCACTTGATTGACTGTTAATTTGTGGTCCCCACAAACTTGAATGTTTTGGTCAGGTTTGAGAACAGGTACAATTGGTGCTGTCCATTCTGAAAACTGCACTGGTTGTATCTCTTCCAGTTTTCCTAATCTGTCCAGTTCAGCACCTCATTGCATAAGGTGCTGATCTTGCCTTCATGAATCTTGATGTTGCCTTTGAATCTACATGTATCTTGGTGTTGCCTCACAATTTTTCCAAGTTCATCCTTGAAAACTGAGGCATATCTGATAGCCCATTAGTTCTCAGTTGGAAGATTTCTGTCCATTCCAATTTAATTTCTTTCAGCCAGTTTTGTGCAAGGAGACTAGGTCCCTCGCCTGCCACTACCATCAAGGGCAATTTCACTGCTTGACCTCCGTAGTGTACTATGACTTTACATATGCCTTCTCCTGTGTAAGTTTTCAATTTGGCATCAGTTTCTTCCATATTTAGTTTACGTTCCCCATGATTCAAGTATTTAAATGTATGCTCACCTATCACTGTAGTGACTGCACGGTATCCACCTCCATTCTGATAGGCTCTGTTCTTCCTACCTTTAAATTATATAACGAATAAACATCAGAATCTATTACTTCAGGCTTTTCAACACTGTTAATCTCATTGGGTTTTTGCTTTTGTCTGAAAGTCTGCCTGATTCTATCTTTACAATGCCTCATGAGGTGTCTGTTTCGAAGACAGATAAAATATCTGATCTTTTTAAATTGTGATTCATTACAAGGTTGTTTGCTTCCCCCCTCTTTGTTACCGTTATGCCATGTTTTTTGCTACTCAGTTATCTCTTTTAATTTGTTTGCTAGTGGTGGCTGCTTCCCGCTTCTGAGTAAAGCTTTACACTTTCACGCTCTTTTTAGGCAGAGGCTCCCCGCCCAACATGGAGGGCTGCGCCACTTTGCACTCTCCGTATTGCTTTCGAGTCTCGCACAGCAGCTTCCATTGCCAGATCGATTTCCAATGCCTTCTAAAGAATCTAAAATTTGTTTCAGGCAGTAATCTCCTTCTGAATCGCATCTTCATTTATACCACACAACAAACGATCTCTAATCATATCTTTGATAAATGTACCAAACTCGCAATATTCAGTTAATTGTTTCAGGCTTGCCACAGTAACAAGTGATGGTCTCCCCCGCGGCTCTATTCCTTGAGTTAAATTTGAACCGTTGCATCGTCACCGACGGCTTGGGCTGGTAATGATTCTTTACAAGGTTCATTGAAGTCATCAAAACTTTGAGTCTGGGTCACTAGGCGCCAACAGGTTTTGAATTAATCCATTTGTCTCACTCCCACACGTGGACAAAAGGATCATGTGCTTCCTCCACTGCAACGTTGTTTGCCTGGAAGATGAATGTGAAGCGTTCAACACAACGAGACCAGTCGTCAACTCTTCCAAATTGCGGCGTGCTCCGAGGAGATTACTTCGATGAAGAGGAAGGAAATTTTTCTTTACTTGTAACTACCGTGCGAGGTATGGCCCAATCTTGCTTCTTCTGATTGCCTTCATTCCTTCTTACTTTTTACCTCATCCTTTCGTGTCTTTTCTAGCTTTTTAATCTCGTCGCCAGCTGTTGGATCCAGTGCCCTGGTTTGTTGGAGCTAAAGGATCCGGGTTGCACGCTTGTTTCAGGGTGACCGAGTTGGTACCAAGACAGAGATGATCAGTAGGCAGTTCTCAGAAGAAACACATTGCTTATTTACAAAAGGAACTCAGCAGCTAGACTTTTGTGCTTACAACTCAAAACTCTGTCTTTCCTCCTCAGACTCTAACTCAAGACTTCTCTACAGAGGTAGCCCATGCTACTCTGCTATTGGATATCAAGATCATGCAATCTTACATTACAATATTTGTCTTAAAGGTATATTACACATCAGATTACTACACTCCCCTATCACCGTTCCAGACCCCACAGCCTTCAGTTGCCTGGGCCCCAGGCTCTGAAATTTTTTCCCTAAACCTCTCGGTCTCTCTACCCACCTTAAAACCTTCCTCCTTAACCAACCCAGCATAATATCTCCTTATGTGGCTCTTTGCTGTGAAGCAGTTTGGGATGCTTTGATAAATTAAAATTACAATATAAATGCAAATTGTTGCAAATCACGGAGAACGCAGAAAGGCAATGCACAATGACTGCATTAACAGGCGATTGTTAATGGTGTTAATTATATTGTTACGATACACAGTTGAAGGGCACCGTTTAATTAAGTACCTTGAGCACAAATAAATAGGGGTCAGCTGGGACATGGTGTGATGAGAGCAATGGGACTGAACAAACTCAATAAACTCTCAGTGAAGAAAAGTTCTATGCCTTGGTTTTGAGTTCACCAACCAGCTTCGATTCTACTAAAAGGGATGTCAGGGATGATTTTGGCCAGGGTCAGCTGAGTGCGATGGGCAAGAAGTAAAAGGGAGTGAAGGAAATGAACAAGGAGCGGTTGGAGAGGTAGGTACAGAGATTGGGGAGGTAAGGATAGAATGGGGTGGTGTTGACCTGACTGTGGATCATAGAGAGGAGAAATAAGTTGGAGACAAGGCAGTAGCTGAAGAGGCTAAGGGAGTTGAGGGCTTCGAGAGGGATGGTGAGTGCAGTTTTGAAGGAAGTTACTTGAGGAAAGGAAAGCAACTGGCTAGGGCAACTGGATTCTGAAATTCTACAGCGACAAAATATCCGGACCAGAGGTTGACGATCATTAGGCCGCAGTTGACACTAGTAGTCTGTCAAAATAATCATTAAAAATGGACTTACTGTTCCTGGTATAAAACGTGGGAATACAGTACAGAATACACGTCAGCACCGGATTAAATCTGACCTGTCAGAGCAGTCACAGTCAAAAAATATCTCAGTGTGGGCCAGCATTGATCTATCCAGCTCTACCTGTCCCACCCACCTTAAACCAGCTTATATTTCACCCCTTTTCTATTTTTACTTAGTTCTATTGAAGAGTCATATGGACTCGAAACGTTAACTGTGTTCCTCTCCACAGATGCTGGAGACCTGCTGAGTTTTTCCAGGTATTTTTATTTTTGTTTTGGATTTCCAGTATCCGCAGTTTTTTGCTTTTATCTTATTGATTGAAGCCTGCTGCAAGTAACGACTTGGGAACATACTCTGTCATTAATCAAGTGAAGTACTACCAAGGGGTTTATCATATAGTACAGAAGTACCTTACGATCATCAAACATTGGAGGGTACAGATGAGCACCCGAGTTTTGGTGTCAGTGCAGTTTAAGTGGGCTCAAAGGCAAAATTCCAAAGCAAACTGAAACTTCTAACAATCAGTCCCTCTTCCCATAGGCTAAAGAACTGAAAAAAAAACTTGTATTCAGGATCTCTCAAGGTGAGGTACAGCCAATGAAGTGCTTTTGAAGCACAGTCACTGCTGCAATCCAAGAAACAAGGCTGTCAAATTGTGCTCAGCAAGATTCCACAAACAGCGATGAGATAATGGTCGGATAACCTTTTTTAGGTGATCAATATTGGCCAGGACACTGGTGGGAGGAAGAACTTCCTTGTTCTATTTTGAAATAGAACTGTGGGATCTTTTATGTCCACCTGAGGACAGAGAAGGCTTTGGTTTAATGTCTCATCCCAAGTCCAGCACCTCCAACAGTGCAGCACGCCCTCAGAGCTGCACTGGGTGCATCAATCTAGATTTTGTGCGCAAATCTTTTGAAGCCTGAAATTTCAAACCAATAAATACAGCAGCTGATCTTAAGAGGTGCTGAAATGAACACTCTCCCCATTCCGCCTACACACAACTCCAGTCACTTGCAGTTACATCAGGTACTGTCCGGACTGTTACACTGAATAAGTTATATTGATAGCTTGCCCTCATGATTGTGCGCATGATACTTCAGCTCTTGATAATTAAGGACATTTAAACTCATACTGTGTTCTCAATATCATATTTGTAGTGTAGAAAACCAGGAATAAAAATTATTCAGAAACCCCACCCCCCACACCTCTCAAAAAAACATTGTTACTTTCTCAACGTTAAAACTCAAAAAAAACAAGCACGAGATTTATAAAAAAAAAGGGTATGTTTAAATTAGGTAACGACTCAATTATTCATGCTTTTTAGACCCTCACCCAGCAGGCTCTGTTTGCTTTCTTTAAATTGTTGCCTTGGTGCCTGCTACTAAGGTGAGGCAATATTGGAGATAGTTAGTACGCAGGGGAGGTGTGGTTACGAGCTTGCTTTTGGTAAACGATGCCAAGATGGCTATTGGTCGATGACCTCAGGCGTCAGGTTTTGATCAGTACGGAAACCATGCTCTGTCGGTGCTTTGCTCTCTTCGCTCCAGAGTGGATTAGGAACAAAACACTGAAGCTTCCGGAAATCTATCATTGCTCATCGAAAAGTGTCACACAGGCAATCCAACTCGGCCTCTTCCCAAGATTTTTACCATGACAGGAAGCATTGGCCAGACAACTTGGCTCACCCCATATGATGCCATTAAGTGTCAGAGAGCACTGGACACAGTGAACATAATGGATCCTGACTATATTCCAGCTGTAGTACTGAAGATCTGCTCCCAAAGTCAGGCTGTTCACCCATTAATAAGTAACACCTCAAATTTTAAATTCTCATCCCCGTGTTCAAATCTCTCCATGGCCTCACCTATCCCTGTCTATGTAACCACAACCAGCCCTACAAGCCTCCAAAAACTGCATGTTCCTCCAGTTCTGACCTCTTTTGCATCCTCCATCTCCTTATCCCTAATGGTAGCTGTGCCTACAGCTGCCTAAGCCCTTAGCTCTGGAATTCCCTTCCTAAACCTCCCTCTCTTCCTTTAAGGTGCTTCTTAACATCTACTTCTTCCACCAAGCACTTATCCAAATAGCTCCTTATGTGGCTCTGCATCAAATTGTGTTTGTTAATGTTCTTGCTAAGTGCCCTGCGTGGGAGTAATTGGATGGGTCTTTCAAAGAACCATCACAGGCATAATGGGCCAAATGGCCTCCTTCTGTGCTGCATATGCGTTCATCCCCTGCTATTCATATGCATTGATACATAAACAGGAAGATAGAAAATCCAAAACACAGGCTGTCAAAAGCATCAAGGGCTATTGCAAACTGTTCTCAAGTGAACTTGTGCTCAAGGTGAGAGATGTCAAGGGCTAGAAACTGAGACACTTTCTCACTAGGCACCTAGAGTCAGCATAAAGTGTGGCCAGGTCAGTGCAGCTCCCTCCACTCCTCCCCCTTCAGCAGGTCTCAGGTTCAAACCCCAACCACGCCACTACACCCCCTCATTCCCTACATCTCATGCCAGCCTGCAAGACAGCCAAATTTATTTCACATCGAACTTCCATGGGCAGGCGAGAGTTTCAGTCCATTAACTTGGTTTTGAGCATAGGTCTTCATGGATCCTCCTTAACCCTGTGCTGTGCGACCCATCTCCACAAACCAGTTAAAAGGCGGAAGGGGAATTATTCTCCCAAAGTAAATAGGGCAATGTTCTTGACAGGAACAATCACCAAGAGTTCTAAAAACGGAGCGAGCTACAGGAAATGCACACAAGCCAACTCCTGTTACATGGATGTACTGTGAAAATGTACTTCCAGAGTAAAGCTGCATTAAAGTTTTCCTTAAAGACTTCAATTTTGTTGCTATTTGGCTCACAACATTTACCCATCAGTATTTTCACCCAGCGCATAAAGTCACAGCAATGATCTGGCTAAGCTTAAATTATTTTTTACTCTCCTCTGGAAGTTAATGACACCGTAACTCAAGTCACCCGTCCAAGTAAAAATAATAAGTGCTGGAAAGAGTCAGCAGCTCTGGCAGCATCTGTGCGGAGAGAAACAGAGTAAACATTTCGAGTCAAATATGAGTTCTTTGGAACATGTTGGACTTCAGTCATATTGGACTCGAAACGTTAATGCCACAAACGCTGCCTGACCTGTGTTTTTCCAGCATTTTCTTTTATTATTTCAGATTTCCAGCATCTGCAGCATTTTGCGTTTATTTCATTCAACTGGCCAAGCGTCCATTTCGCAGTTGTGAATCTAGGGCCAGCTGCTCATTCAACAATCGATAGCTAACTCTTACCCTGCTCTCACTTGGGGTCCAAACACTGTGTGTGTGTGTGTGTGTGTGTGTGTGTGTGTGTGTGTGTGTGTGTGTGTGTGTGTGTGTGTGGGGGGGGGGGGGCGGTAGGCGCATGTGGGTGTGGGAGAGAAAGGGAGGCGTATGCATGTGTGCACTGGTGCGCAGGCACTGAAACAATAACCCAGGGTATAATTTTTCCCCACTGTGTTCAAGGGACACCAGGGCAAGTCGTAGCACCCCACAGTTACATTCACCTAACATCATGGACCAGAAACAAGCTGGGAATGGCCTTAGGTGTCGGCGGTGGCTCAGTGAGAAGCTCTCTCGCCTCCGAGGGTTCAAGACCCGCCCCAGAGACTTGAGCACATAACACTCCAGTGCAGCACCAAGGGAGTGCTGCACAGTCGGTGTGGGGGGGGGGGGGGGGGGGGGGGGGGGGGGGGGGGGGGGGGGGGGGGGGTGTGCTGTCTTTCAATGAGATGTTAAACTGAGGCATTGTCTGCCTTTTCAGGTGGACGCGCAACACCCTTGGGGATCGCTGGAACAGCAGTGCTCCAACACCTAAATCAGACCTAAATCATTATCTCTGCAGTGCACAGGAGCTTGCAATATACAAATTAGCTGCCACATTCGATACACTAAACAGAGTGACAACCGTTTTAAGTACTTCACCAGATGCAAAGCACTTTGAGACATCCCGAGGCCATGAGAGGTGCAGGTCTTTCACTCTTAATTTGAATAGTTCAGTATATAATTTACTGAGCTACCAGGACACCGGATTAGGCCTGTTTCTTGGAAACATAGCAGGATACTGGCCTGCAACATGTTACCACTTTAAACTAAACTCACTGACCTCATCAGAATCCTGTGATAATCCTTGCTTGCCAAAGCAGGTTTAAAAAGTAACGCAGTGTGCATTTTTGTGTGAAGGTTGCCTGGGCTGCTGCCCTCGTCAGCTGCTCCTTTTCCTGTGTGATGGAGTCACATTCACTTCTTACAGAATGAGAGAACTTTACAACACAATCAGACCATTCAGCCCTGTGCAGGTCCTCTTACTCTGATTCTCAATAGCCCTCGAGAAGATTTATTTTTCCAAAATATTTGTCCACTTCTCTTTTAAAGCTATCGGGGATTTCTGCTACCACCACTGCTTCCTGTTTGTTCATGGCACAAAAACTAGGCCAGCATCAAATTGCCCACCCCAATCATCCTTCAGAAGGTGGCATTGAGCCGCCTTCTTGAACCGCTGCAGTCCACGTGGTGTTGACACACCCAGCGCTGTTGGGGATTGAGCTCCAGCTACGATAAAGGAATGGCGATATATTTCCTAGTCAGGGTGGTGATTTTGTTTAATTTATTCTGCCATGGGAGGCAGGCGTCACTGGCAAAGCCAGCGTTTGTTGCCCATCCCTAATCACCTTTCAACTGAGCGGCTTACTAGGCCATTTCAGAGGACAGCTAAGGGTTAACCACATTGGTGTGGGTCTGGAGTCACACATAGGCCAGACCGGGTAGGGACGGCAGATTTCCTTTACTAAAAGGACATCAGTGAACCAGATGGGTTTTTACAACAATCGATGATAGTTTCGTGGTCAACATTACTGAGACAAGCCTTTAATTCCAGATTTATTAATTAAATTTAAATTCCACCAGCTGTGATGGTTCCCCCAGAGTATTACCCTGGGCCTATGGATTATAGTCCAGTGACATCACCACTACTCCACGACCTCCCCAAATGTATGGTGCATGACTTGCAGAGTGGATTTATGAAATGGAGATGATGTTTGACAAGCCTGCTGGAGTTCCTTTTGAGGATGTAACTAGCAGAATAGATAAGGGAGAACCAGTGGATGTGGTGTATTTGGATTTTCAGAAAACTTTTGATAAAGTCCCACATAAGAGGTTATTGTGCAAAATTAAAGCACATGGGATTGGGGGTAATACATTGGTATGGATTGAGAATTGGTTAGCAGACAGGAAACAGAGTAGGGATAAACAGGTCTTTTTCAAAGTGACTAGTGAGGTACTGCAGGGATCTGTGCTTGGGCCCCAGCTATTCACAATATATGTATATCAATGATTTTGATCAGGGAACCAAATGTAATATTTCCAAGTTTGCTGATGACATGAAACTCGATGGAAATGTGACCAGTGAGGAGGGTGTTAAGAGGTGATTTAGACAGGCTGAGTGAATGGGCAAATACATGGCAGATACAGTATAATGTGGATAAGTGAAGTTATCCACTTCGGTAGGGAAAACAGAATGGCAGAGTATTATTTAATAAGTGATAGATTGGAAAATATTGATGTACAAAGGGATTTGGGAGTCCTTGTAAACCAATCACTGAAAGCAAACATGCAGGTGCAGCAAACAGTTAAGAATGCAACTGGTATATTGGCCTTCATTGTGAGAGAACTACAGTACAGGAGCAAGGATGTCTTACTACAGTTGTACAGGGTCTTAAGGGAGACCAGACCCGGAGTAGTGTGTGTGGTTTTGGTCTCCTTACCTCAGAAAGGATATACTTGCCATTGAGGGAGTGCAGCGAAGGTTCACCAGACTGATTCCTGGGATGGCAGGATTGTCATATGAGGAGAGATTGGGCTGACTTGGCCTGTATTTACTGGAATTTAGAAGAATGAGAAGGGATCTCACTGTAACGTATAAAATTCTGACAGGGATGGACAGACTGGATATAGGGATGGTGTTTCCTCTGGTTGTGGGGGTGGGGGGGGCTGGTGGTCTAGAACAAGGGGTCAGTCTCAGGATACAGGGCAGGCCATTGAAGACTGAGATAAGGAGAAGCTTCTTCACTCAGAGGACAGTGAACCTGTGGCATTCTCTACCACAGAAAGCTGTGGAGACAAAGTCTTGAATATATTTAAAAAGGAAATAGATATATTTCTGGATTCTAAAGGTGTCAAGGGGTGTGGGGAGAGAGCGGGAGTATGGCGTTGAGATAGAGGATCAGCCATGATCATGCTGAATGGTGGAGCAGGCTCCAAGGGCCAAATGACCTACTCCCGCTCCTATTTTCTATGTTTCTATGAATGGTGGCACTCTCATGCGCTTCTTGTCGAGATTGCAGGTTTAGAAGGTACAGTCGAAGAGGCCTTGGCAAGTTGCTGCAGTGCATCCTGTAGTTGATACACGCTGCAGTCATGGTGTTCTGGTGGTGGAAAGAGTGAATGTTTAAGGTGGTGGATGGGGTGCCGATCAAGCGGGCTGGTTTGGCCTGGATGGTATCAAGCTTCATGAACGGTGATGAAGCTGTATGCGTCCAGGCAAGTCGAGAGCTTTCCATTACACTCCTGATTTGTGCCTTATAAATGGTGGACACGCTTTGGAGGGCCAGATGATGAGTAAATCGCCACAGAGTTCCCAGCCACTGCTCTGCTCTTGCAGCCACAGTATTTATTTGGCTTGTCCAGTTAAATTTCTGGTCAATGGTGACTGCCCCCGAGGATGTTGATGGTATTCAACAACAGTATTGCCACTGAATATCAAGGGGCGATGATTAGATTCTGTCTTGTTGGAGATGGATATTGCCTGGCACTTGTGTGGCACAAATGTTACATGGCCCTTGTTAGCCCAAGCCTGAATGTTGTCCAGGTCTTGCTATATGTGGGCACAGACTGCTTCATTATCAGATGAGTTTCAAACTTAATGTGCAATCATCATCAAACAGTCCCACTTCTGACATGTTAGTGAGAAGGTTATTGGTGAAGCAAGTGAAGGTGGCTGGACCTAGGATACTTCCTGGAGGAGCTCCTTCAGCGATGTCCTGATACTGAGATGACTGGCCTCCAGCAACCACACCCATCTTTCTTTGTGCTAAGCTAGACTCCAACCAATGGAGAGCACCCCCCCCCACCCCCATCCCCGATTTCCACTGACTTCAGTTTCACTAAGGCTCCTTGATGCGTAAAAGAGTAAGACCAGCAATGTTATGGAAACACAATCAACTCCAACTCCCACATCACCCTGCCAAGGATATACATAGTCATTCCTTCACCACTTGAGCAAAACCCCAGAATTGCCTACCCAATATCACAGTGGGAGCCACTGAAGCTCTTGGGTTGGAGCGGTTCAAGGAGGACGCCCTCAGGCAAGTAGTGATGGTCAACAAACACAGCATCCCTAGAATAGAAAAGCATTCCACAATAAACACAGGGAATACTGGGAACACTCAGGAGACCTGGCAGCATCTGTGATAAGAGAAAGAGAGAGAACATTTCAGGTTTGTGACTTCTCATTGTCCTGTAATGTTAACTCCGTTTTTCTCTCTCCACAGATGCTGCTGAACCTGTTGAGTATTTCCAGCATTTCCTTTATTTATTTCAGATTTGCAGCATCTGCAGTGTTTTTTCTTTTGGAAAACAATCCCCCAACTTTGTCCCTTGCTGTCTTAGTTTCAAGCTTGAATTCATTCTCTTCACCAAATCAGCCGCATCTCTACCTTGCTGACATTTCACCAAAGGATTAACTGCGCAAGGGTAGTATTCACACATTTACAGTCCAGGCAGGAACTTGCTGGCATCGGGAGCAGGTGCGTACAAGTGCACAATACTGGCCTGTACTGGAAGGCTAAGAAATCAGCCTGTCTTCCGCCAAAACACAAAAGTGGACGACCAGTATTGAAGGGCAAACAATAGCAGTGCATGTAGGCCTTACAGTCCCCCCCCCCGGGCCTGCTCCACCATTCAACATGACCACAGTTGATCTTTGACATCATTCCACTTTCCCAGTCTATCTCCATATTCCATGATTCCCTTAGCATTCAAAAATCTATTGATCTCAGTCTCCCATATACTCATTGGATGAGTATCTACAGCTCTCTGAGCTACGCTGAACGTGAGCTGTTCACTGTTGGTGTAACTTTCATTTGGAAGTGTTCAATTATGTAAGAACAGCCGCAGATGTAATAACCCTGGGACCCTTCATCTTCTCACCAGAAAGTCAGTGTTCTGTAGACCAAACAACCAAATCACAACGTCAATCTGCCATGAAAACTTTACAGAAAGAGACAGCACAACCCGTTTCAACTGAGCTTAGGCTACAACTTTTCAAATATACATCTGCACAGGAATGCAAGTTTTGACTTTAATTCTGATTGATCCTGGCATATGGCCAGAGTAGACTCTGAGCTCCCCCACAGTCACTCTTCGAGAAGCACAAACACTCACTAAAAATACATAATTGTATTCATGCTTCACACATTAAAACAATGGCTTTGGAGTGCCACATCGGAGTTAAGAATTTATAAAGAACCACATTTTTTTTTAAAAAAAAGGAACAATTCTAGTTAAAAGCAAAAGGACATCTAAATTATAAAACTAATTAAAGCCACACAGTCAATACCACCTTGTGTATCTATACTAAACTGCAGATCCGCATTTAGCAAAACACAGCACTTTCTGACTTCTTAAATAACTTCCATCTGCTACTCTAAGCAGACCGTACCGCACTCTGTCTGCTACAGTCCTACACTTCTCCCCTGCTTTCAACTCAGGCCAGCCATAACCCAATCACGGTTTATTCTGAAGTAGTTTTTCTTCCAGGTTTGCCCCTCAACACTGTTCATTACCTTCCACACTCAATCAGGCCCTCCAGTCTCTCCTCACTACTCCACTTCCTGCTCTGACACCAGGAATCAGTCTCTTCTTGGCACCACTTCCAGGGCTCAACTGTCTCCCTTTGGCAATATTCATACCACCCTAATGCCATGATCTGCCAGCTCACAATCTTCACACAGCCAGTGCCAACCCCGAAAGCAATAACACCGCCAGATTTGGCAACAACAGTCTTCCCTCTTGCCTGCTATAGCTAATGCAACCATATTACACTTAGTGGTGGTGGTGGAGAAAGGAAGGGGTGAGGGTTTCTGCTGTCCATTCAGCAGACCCATAGACCAGGAGTCAGCCTCAGTCACCAGAATCATTCTGCTAGAAACAAATTCCAAAGGGCAGAGACAGGTGGGTCTTTGCAGAGTAGGCCTGCCATCGAATGATCCCTGACTCTTTAGGCAAAAAAAAGACAGAAAACATGTGAAGGGGTCTTCCACAATTGACCCTGGAAACACATACAAAGGTTTTTCCTTGAACCATGTCACCCAGCAACAGCAAAGAGTCACAGTCAACAGTTTTTTTGCGAACGAAGCCCAGTTGCTTTCATCTCCTACAGCCTCAGAGGCACTTATACTATTCACAACTTCCTATTTCCCCCATGCCCAGGGTTATTGAAAGGAGGGGGTGGGGAAGATAGGGGATAAAGGGAAAGGGGGGTAGGGAATGGGGGGGCAAGATAGGGGACGGTGGGGGGAAGATAGGGGACGGTGGGGGGAAGATAGGGGACGGTGGGGGGAAGATAGGGGACGGTGGGGGGGAAGATAGGGGACGGTGGGGGGGAAGATAGGGGACGGTGGGGGGAAGATAGGGGACGGTGGGGGGGAAGATAGGGGACGGTGGGGGGGAAGATAGGGGACGGTGGGGGGGAAGATAGGGGACGGTGGGGGGGAAGATAGGGGACGGTGGGGGGGAAGATAGGGGACGGTGGGGGGGGAAGATAGGGGACGGTGGGGGGGGAAGATAGGGGACGGTGGGGGGGAAGATAGGGGACGGTGGGGGGGAAGATAGGGGACGGTGGGGGGGAAGATAGGGGACGGTGGGGGGGGAAGATAGGGGACGGTGGGGGGGAAGATAGGGGACGGTGGGGGGGAAGATAGGGGACGGTGGGGGGGAAGATAGGGGACGGTGGGGGGGAAGATAGGGGACGGTGGGGGGGAAGATAGGGGACGGGGGGGGAAGATAGGGGACGGTGGGGGGGAAGATAGGGGACGGTGGGGGGGAAG